>NC_090296.1:135896699-136504866 GCF_039906515.1 Pseudorca crassidens
TGGGATGATTTCATACAATTTCTCACCTTGTTGAGGTTAGAGCAGGTTGAGATGATAAGCAGAACTTGAACTCCTGACCTTGCCACATTGCTTTCCAGCCCTGGCAAATCACAATAAAAATGCACAGACTGTCCAGGTGCAACACATGAGGGGGAGACCACAGAAATCCTGACTCCACCAGGAATATGAAAGCCGTGGAACATTAGAAAATTATTTATCTTGCACGGCCAGCAATCCCGATTGTCCAAGGAAACAAGGTTAGACATCATTTTATAGTTGCACATTAGAAGCGAATCTATCACTGGTTTATGCAAACAAATAACATTCCTGGAGTACCACATGGACATCTCCTGACACACCACGGCTGCTAGCACAGCACCGAGGGACCACATGTTCCCAAACTGCGGGTGAGCTGCGTATAAGAAGTCAGTTCCCTGCGACCGTCTCCTTCAGGGAGACCGTGATGTGATCATCTCCAGTTCACAGAGCCTGAGCTCCATTTCCTAGTCGTGCTGGCCTTTAAAACCCTTTCAGTTCGGCATCTCTGCCATAAAGAGGGAGAGCTGGCATTCTTTAGGACCTGGGGGAGTTGTTGTGTTCCACTGGAATGTGTTGAATGGCTTGTAAATTAGAGTCCCTAATGAAAACTCGCTGGTGTCCAACTGCACCAATCATCTGGTTAAAATCAGGCAGTAATTCCACTAATTTTACTGCCCTTCTCCCAGCCCTCAACGCCTCATTTAGGAAAAAATGTTTATGTTCCCCTCAAAACACCTGTGTTTTAACTTCAGTCCCCAAAGCAATTATAGTATTTTTATTTTATTTCATTTCTTTTTCTTTTCTTTTCCTTCTTTCTTTCTTTCTTTTTTTTTTTTTTTTTGGTCTTTCTGTTGTGAATGAAGCATTCCTTCCTTTTGTAAAATAAAATGTAAAGGATAAAATGTAAAATGTAAGCATAAAAAGCAACCCTGAAACCTTTAACTGTGGACAGTCTACGTAGTCATTTTTTTTTTTTTTTTTGTACTGAGAGCCTAGTTTCCCAGCTGTTGCCCAGAATCCTTTAGATATTTTTCAGAAAACAATAGAGAAGTTTACATTGTGACTAAGTGAGCTCAGATTTGAAGAGAAGAATGGTGTGGCTCCCATTTATCCAAGTAAAATCCTTCCTGACTGTGGCTTTTATCAAAATTTAGCTCCACGGAGGCCCTCCATTTTTATCAATTTAACATCACTTTAAAAAAATAGTGTTTTGATCCCCAAGAAAAAAGAAAGTTCTTTGGCAAATGTTGGAAATAAAGAATGGAAGTTTGTTACTCTCTCTTTTATCTGCATAAATAAATAGAGCATTACCTGGTGGTTTAGTTTTTCCGGTCTCCATTTGTTTAAATTTCCTGAAAATAAGTTGAACATTTTCTCTCAGGTAAAGGTTCGTAATTTTGTATTACATTTTCTTTCTTAATAAAAAACAGAGGGAAAATAATTTTGAGTAACATATACAGACATCTCTCTGTTTCCAAAGCATCACCTCTCCCCCACTGTCTCCCCACTCAGTGTCTGGGAAACAGCTGTGAGCTGGGTAGGCATTCTGGGTAATAATATGCAAATGAGCCCACCAGTTAACAGAATTTCCTTGTCCAATAATGGAATTGGACCAACATGTAGGTTTTAAATTGGAGCCAGGCTTGCCCAGGCCAGATGTGCAAACAAGAGCACGTGGTCCTGGTTTTAGAGCTTGGAGGCAATGCCCTGTGGGAAGGGTTAGAAGAAAAAACCACGTGACAGGCTATTGACTGAAGAACCAGAAATGGCTGGAAAGGCTCTCTTGGGTTGCGTATTAGTCATGTTTAGGTGTTCGTAAATTTCTGCTCACGTGGGGAGAGTGGCCCACGATGTCCCCCAGGCCTGCCAGTGTGACCCACTGAGGGTGGTTGCCTTGGTCTGGCTGTGAGAAAGCTCATTCTAAGCTTATCAGTCTTGGGGTCCTGAGTGATGCACTCACTTTCAGAGGCAATCTGAGGGGCTCTGATTATCCCGCAACTTGAGAGGTTCTCTTTTCCTTCATTTATCCTATTAATCCTCCTGAAATGCAGAATGAGGAGCAAAAACTGATGTCCCATGCCCTATGCTATCCATTGGACATCCTTAGAAAACTGTGGTTGTCACTACTAACAGTGAGAACCCGAATTCACAACTTCAATCCCTACCACATGAGAGCAAAGTCAGAACCTGGTGCTTCCTACTTAGAAAACGAAACTGATGCTATCACTTCTGTAACAGCAAAAGATAATTAAAGTGGCTGTTGAGAAACTCTAAAGGAACCGAAGAGAAATCAAATGAACTTAAATCAAAATTTGGAAAACGGCTCAAAGTAGGATTGCAAACATTTCTTTTTTTGAGGTGAAATGATATCTTACCAATTCTTTTTAAAACTGAAAGCCAAAAAAGTATTACATTATAGATGTCACAATTAATGATCATCATGTGACCAAGGCTCACTGAGGATCAGAAAATGAGCAAACATTTGGATGTACTTCTTGAGGATGATGGATATATTTAACTGATGGCTATTGAATTTATCAGGGTCAGTTAGCATAATGAAAACATATTTTATTAGGCTGTTAAAGGGATAAATTGTTTTCATATTTATTCATCTGTTCCCAAGGCTAATTTGGGGTTTTTTTAAACATGCTTTTCATGTTTCTAAAATGAACAGCTAAATAAATAAAGCATTAGTTTGAGAACAGAGGTATCCACCATAGATGTAACATAGTATTTGTCCTCAGTACAGACTAAATAATGATTTTCTGATTTAATGTTCATCAGTCACAGTAAATGGTCCCCAGAATTCCAAGCTAATAACAAATAAATAAAAGTAGAAATATACATCAGTAAGAAGAAAACAAAACCACAAAAAAAGACAAAAAACTTAGGTCAGGTTGATGTTTGTTAAATGAAACACAAAAACCAATTATCATTATATTCATTATTTAAGCTGAGAACACTTTTGCTTGAATTCACTGCTGAATGCATTCTCAAGGACTGAATAACATGAATAATCTGGAAAATCTCCACTCTACTTAGCTGGTTTCAAAAACAACAACATTCCCATTCAAATGGAAAATTTTAGATACTGACTCCCAAAGCCTCTTTGGGGTTGTAACAGCTTTCAGTGAGGAAAACCTTTCAGACCAGGTAATGCCCACTTTGCCACTTTGCAGTGGAGTCTACACACTCCCTTGTAGCCTGTATTCCAGTCCCTCAGCTGGCAAGTTTACTCTCTGGATGTTATAGCAAGAATCCTGCCCTGAATTTTTTTGCTTATGGATTTTATTTTATTTTTTTCATTTATTTTTAATAGAAGTATAATTGATTTACAATGTTGTATTAATTTCTGCAGTAAGCAAAAATTAATACAACAGTTATATATACATATATATGTAGCAGTTATATATATATATATATATTTATTTATACACACATTTTTAAAATATTCTTTTCCATTATGTTTTATCCCAGGACATTGAATAGAGTTCCCTGTGCTATATAGTAGGACCTTGTTGTTTATCTGTTCTATATGTAACAGTTTGCATCTACTGACCCCAAACTCCTGCCCTGAATTTCTCTTCAACTAATTTCTTCTCAGATTCAATCATTGGCTTTTTTTCCACTGCTTCCTCCTTGAACGCTGGTAGTCTTGATGGTTCTGTTTCCAGTTCTGTTCATTTTCCACTCTCTTTGTAGGCAATTCCAAGAACTCTTGTGGCTTTGATGATCACCTATCTCTTTCTTCAGCCCTGACCACTCCAAACCGGGCTGTGTTTTCAACTATCTACAGGCATCTTGTCTTGGAGGCTCCGTAAGGACCTCAGATTGACTGTAACTAAAAATTTGGATATTATTGGGCAACATCCGTTCTTGCTCCTGCCCTCTTTTAGTTAAGTCATTACCTATCCACGTTGAACCCTCCCCTCTCACCCATCACATCAATAGAACACTAAGTACCATCCATCACTTTGCCTCAGAAATGTGCCCAAGCACACCCTCCTCTCTATTCACACACTCCCAGTGCCTCAAACTAGGTCACAACATCTCTTGTCCTGATGGTGGCAACAGATTTTCTCTCACTCATTTTTTCTCTTCCCCAGTTAATTCTCTGTAACAACCATCAGTACTTTTTTTTGCCTTCTAAAAAATGAAGTGGGTACTGTCTCTGGATAAAAATGTCCACGGATTTCCTCCTGCTGCTTCCTGGATGAAATCCAAATTCTTGGTGCCTAAGCACCATCATGATTGGAACATAATCTTTCTTTTCAGCTCATCTCCTGCTATACCTTATCCTGCACCATCATTTACCACCATCACCTGCTCGCCATCCTCCAAGCACACTGTGCCAGCACATCTATGCCTTGGCCTGTGTTCTTCTCTCTTTTTTGACTTGACAGTAGCCTTAGAGTTCAGAATTACTAAACCACTTCTTTGATAAAAAGCTCTTAGAGGGCAGGGATGGAAGTTAGGTTAGTACACTATCATGGTCAATCATACCTTAACAACTGGGGGATGACACAGTTAGACAGATAATTATTGCTGGAGGGAAATGTTGGCTAGGTCATCCTTTAGGCTTTATAATGAGGAAGAAAAATAAAGAAGGGAAATTCAGTGCAAAGTAAGTTGGCTTGGAGGTCTCAAATGTAGATGTGTTCTCTTCTATGCCAAGAAAAACACATGTAAATAGGCATGGGAAAGCCACATGATTGGCCAAAGAATGAAACTGGTTAGGAAACCAAAGAGGAAAGTGATGGATAAGAGAAAAGGCTCTCAATTAGCAAGGACATGGAAGTTGATCCTAGGCACATCTAGGCTCTTACAGAATCTGGCATCTCTCTCCACACCCCAGTAGCAGCAATCTAGGCCACAATTTACATTTTACATTTGCGTTAACGCTTAGAATTGGGTAGTGGAAGTGGTCTGGGCGGTAGATTAGAGAGAAACAGACCGAGCAGCAGCAGTAGAGGAACAGGCAGGCATGCAAAATGGGCAACAAAGGGCAGATAGAAGTATTTGCTTCAGCTTTAAACCAATGTGTGTGTAATTAACAGCTTCAATTCACAATTTAATTTCCCCAGCATATTACTCTTTATTGCGAACCCTTCATGGAACATTGTGAATTGGCTATGAATCAGAAAGATGCTACAAGACGGGCCTGACATAGTTTCCTTTGGTTTCTTGGGACTAAATTTGGTGCTGGTGACGGACAGCACCCCAATTGCAAAGCTTGAATCCTCTTCTCACTTCAGCAGTAGGTGTATCGAGGAATTAGCAGAACCATCTGGTACATTCTTGTTACTATGACACTGCCTGGGGATTAGCAAGTCCACTTTGGGAATTGTGACTCCTTTCCCATTCAGTTATTAGTCTCTCTACCAAGACCACCTACAACTTCCATTTAACACGATTGTAAAGGGATTCATGCTAAATGGATACCTGGATTTGGCTTCGCTCTCCCCTCCCTAGTTCAGACTTTCAAATGGTAACAGCTTTTCTAAGGAAACTAGATGTGAAACAGAAACAAAAACTAAATTTTCCATTTCTCTGAGAGAAAACAAGAAGCACACACATACACACACACAGCAAACCCCTCCCCTCAAAAAAACCCTGAATTTCTTTAAATTCTGTCAGTTTGGTGGTATAGAATGTGATACAGACTGAGAGAGAACATACCTTGTAGAGAGAGGGAAGAATAAAAATATTGGGATATTTTGAAATTCATTGAATATTCTTAAATTTTCATGGTAAAGTGTTGCAGGTTCAGATTCTATAGTCATCTCTAAAGTACATATGAACAAGGGAAGAACTTGGTCACAAGGGAACATGAATTATTTAAAAGATGACTACTCACACAAAAAGGAAATTAACAGTATACAATTCTCTTAATAATTCAAACAGAATCCTCTACATTTTGTTAATCAATTGTATGTTTTAAATAAAGTATTTTTCTACTGGAAATATTCCAGTGATTTCTTCAACTGTCCACTCTGTGTACACACAGGCAGAGGGTACACATTCGAGAATGTTTTATAATTAATTTTAAGTGAAAGAACAATGTGCTGATGAGTAAAGTAGGGAGCCCATTATCTGAACAATTGGAACATTCTTTGTTCCAGTTGGGTAAACCCTTTTTTCCCTCTTCTTAAACACACACATATCATGCAAACAGAAAAAGATATTTCCATTTGCAAAAGAGTTTTTTTTCATTTTGTACATCTGAGGACACAAAAGAAGCCATACTCAACCATAAATTAGATCAGGGAGCTGAAACAAGCTCAGATTATAACAGGCCACAGGTCTGTGAAAAATATACTGTCATTTGGGGTTGGGTTTTTATTTTTTTTACAGTAAAGCAAAGGAAAAGTCATTTTATGATAAAATATCATACCATCTGTTCTTGTATGTAAGAAAATTTGGCTGAACTGATCCAATTTACAACAAGTTAAAATGGGTAGGTCTGGGATCCTTTCACCCTCAACTTTTGGCGGTTCAGCGTGTGTAAGAAAAGTACAGTTAGAAGGAGAAGAGAAAACACAGTAATTCTATTTTAAATTCTTGCCCCGGTTCCTACCACTTTGTGGCATGTACCTGGTATGTTTTGGGGAAAACCTCGTATACTTGCATGCTTCTAGAAGGAATCACCTTTCATCTCAAGTTAAGTGGATACTTCAGCCAAATGGTACACGGATGCCTTAATTTTAATCTAGGAAGGAGGTGTAAACTGGAAATACTCAAACCCACAAATTTGAAATGGCATAGGGTGGTCTAAAGTCCTATACATTCCTGCGGTTCTAAAATTGAGTAATGCTTTTAAGATTGTATGAAATTAGTTTTATTTTTCATAAGACATATGTTTATTGTTGAATCTCCCAGCTTTAATTTTAGTTCTACTTAGTTCTTGAAGGATACCATACGTATGAAATCTGTACTGTATTTATCAATGTATTTCGATCTTTTGCTGAATAGTCTTCAGTTCAAAGAAGTATTAATATCCATGTACATATTACTTTTATATTAAATCCAGTATATATCAAGAAGGGAAAAAAATATCTAAACATAATTAAAGAACTTGGTGGAGGAGAATAAAATAATGATGATGAGTCTATAGGGAATTTAAAAAATTTTTACAACTTTAGCTCTATCTTGTTTTTTTTCTTTGAGAATTGTATTACAATACTTAGTTTTGAAAGAAACCTCAACTTTGAAAAGTCATCTAAAATAGAAGATTTGGCTTATATTTTAGGTGGATACCCCTTCATCCTCACATGACCCCACATCCACCTTAACTTTTCAGTATAACTGCCTGACAAATTTCACTAAAGTTTTTAGTGTCTTAGGATCTTAGAATAATCCTGTATCTAAACCTACAGAAAGTCCTTTGGCTCAAGGGCCTAAAATAGCTGATAATGTGTATTACTCTTACAAGGCCAATGATCTAATTTTTAAAACTAGAAAAATTTGTTTTATCCTCCTCCAGCCCCAAGATGGGACAAACCAGCCAGAACATATACTCACAATTTTATGGTAAGTGGGTTGTCATGTTGTAGATGAAACCCCATGCAAAAAAACAAGGGGAAGTGGGAATATCCTTTTAATGTTGGGATAATTTGAAAGACAATGTGAATAATTTAGATCTGAATTGGCCTCAGTGCCAATTAAGTTAACAGAATAAATTATCATAGGGCTGAAAATTTACAGTGAACAAAGAGAAGAAGAGAGTTAAGATAAATACCTGAAGGATTCATTTACAAACTTAGTTAATAATATTTTCACTACTAATTCCTGAGTTTGGCTGTATAAATAGTTGATCTATTTGCTGTACAATTATATAACTGCTCAAGTCTCTACTCCAGGTTGTTGAGAAGATTCAACGAAATAGTATATTTAAAGAATTTAGTAGTATCTGCTCCATGTATTTACCTCTTTCCCACTTCACTCAATCCTTACCACAACCCATCAGTGAGTGGGCAGTTCTCCTGTAGGAAAAAAAAAAAAAAAAAAAATCTGCATCACAGAATTCTCTAACTCTCTGCCATTTTATTTTGTGCAAATTACACTATAACTAATTGGGTCACAAGACAGTTCAACTGCTAGAGCTACAAGCCAGGACTACATCTGGAAAACCAAAGCTGAAGAATGAGCTCCTGAAGCATCAGTGAGTTAAAATATTTGGAACAGAATTCGACAAAGGGGCTAAGATTGTGGGGATGCAAGATACGTGCTGTCTAATTTAATCCTCACAAGAATCCTGTCAGATTAAAGGAACAGTTTTATCGGAGACACTAAGTTTCAGTGAGGTGAAATAACATGCCCAAAGTCCCATAACTGTTAAATGGGAGAAATAAGATACTAACCCAGGTTTTTCTTGCCCCAAGCCTTTCTTTTCCAGTCCACTGTTCCTCCTTCAGTCACACTGCTATTCACCCGATGGGCATAGCACGCATTTCACATGAGACGATGTATAACACGGAAGAAGACATCTATTTAGCTAAATTTTATAGATTGGCCTGCTTACTTGGGATTTTAATGATAGCAGCAAAAGATACCATTAGCCTGAATTTTTCACATGGGTTTTTAAATTAGATGATTTGCTTTGGTGTTTTTAAACAAATATTGATCAGTGAATGAGAGCTATAATTTCTATGGTTAGGTGGGTCAGCCTCAGGTGAACCGTTTGCTGTGGTATATCCAGTGGGGTTCCACATTCTTCCAGTGGTACTCTTGGGGAGACACACAGAGCCCTGTGTGATTGTGGGGAAGGTCAGTGGAAGCCGTATAGAGAAGTAGAGAAAGAGAGCAACAAAGAGGATTTGGGGTAGTTATTCCACATTTGAATCTTGATGAAAAAGTCTTTGGTCTAAGGGTCAGAAAAGTGGATTTAAATTTCTACAGTCATCCTTATCAACTACGTAGCCTTGACCAGTCCCCCATTTTTCTTAACCTTGGTCAGGGAAATAAAACAATCTTGGTCTACCAGGCTTGTGATGAGCACTAAATGAGAGGTTCTATATGAAGTTCCTTGAAACATCAAATCAGAAAGTCCTGTACAAACGTGAGGATTATTAGTGCTTGTCTGTTCCATTCCTGTTGCCAGGCAAAATTCTTGGCCACTTGCCCTAACCACAACATCCTCAAGACAGGCATGGTGCAGGGTAGAAACCGGAAACAGGACACTTTCACATTATTTTAAAATTTGTTATGAAATTTTGCCAAAACTTTATAAATACCAGCTAGGGCAATGCGGGTGTTGTACCACATTCTTTCCACCTCATGAACCATTGTTTTTTGTTCTGAACTCGTAAGTTAAAACGCATTGAGTTGCAGTTGCTTAGCTGGGTCAGCTTGTGAAATGCCTGCTATGTAATGCTTGATTCTAGCCAATTATCTTTAGTTCCTCTCTTTTATTAGTGTTAAATTTGAATTACAAGGGGAAGGGTGGGAGTGGAGTGTGGACCAGGCTCTAAAACCTTTAAGACAGTGAGTTCATTTGTATTATTTTATGATTCCTCTTTATAAATATCATTGGTTTTAGACCATTGCTGACAATTTTCGACTACTCCAAACCCATCCTTCCCTTCCTTTTTGCTTTAAATTTGTTTCCTAAAAGCAGAAGATGAACTTTTCCGTTGCAAAGTTTGAAGAAAAAAAAAAAAAAAAACTCACAACAATCTAAAACTTGTAGTTAACAAAATAAACTGCAGATAAAGCCCCTGAAGGTCTTGGCAGCAAACATTTCCCACTAAAATGGGAATCTGCACTCCTCGTCTGAAACAAATTAGGAAAGAAGGGGAAAAATCAACAGCTCTGGGGTGAAACTGGGGTTGGTGCTGCCTCATCATTTTTTAACCAAAAATAAAACAAGCAAATTGTGTTTAACGGCAGGTCAAAAAAAAAAAAATTAAAAAGTCCCTCATCTGTTCAGTGTAATTACTAACAGAGTGCAGTCTTACCAGCTGTAGGGTTCATGGATAAATGGAGAGAACCATAATTTTCTCTCCCTGGGGTTAAACCTCCAAACTTTGAGTCTGTGCCTCTATAATATGTTTTAATATACCATGAGAAGCCAAGTCAGAATGTTTTTAGAATATGTCTCTATCCTTTTCTTACCAGAATGAAATAATTGTGTGTACGTATAAGAGTTTAAGTTCTGGAAGAAAAAAAAAATAGTATTTATTTCTCCAACATCCTCCATCCTGATGCTCCACGCTTTCTTCAATGATAACAGTACGGTACCCATGGTTTTGTCACCAAGAGGTGGGTGAAACTAACTGGCTATACCTTAGATTTGTCCATTGTTGCCAGTTTTTGCCCAAATGTTCTTATTCTGGCACAACCAGGGAAAGTTTTTTCTTAGTACTTTTCCCTTAATTTTTAAGCCCAAGTGTACATTAAGGAAAATTTGACCCATATTTTCAGATTTGTTTAAACTTAACTCATTGCATTTTTTTTTTAAATAAAACATTTTTGGTGTCCAAAAACCCCAATGAATGTTTTTAAAAAGCATCTTTAAGCCCTTATTTTATTTGCATAAAGAGGTCAGATTTGGGCTGAAAGGAAATAGAATATGAACTTAAAAGTCTCAATTTGGGCTTGAGATTGAACTCATCAGGTTCATGTGGGGTCTAAAAGAGAAGTAGAAAAACTTTGTTTTTTCACCTCTAGCTAGGTTTTTCTTAATGGGTAATTTCACCTTGTCATCAGGATGAAACATAGATTAAATGAAGGGTGTAAGTATTCATTTCATTGTAATGTGAATGGTAGGCTGGAACTATGGAGTAACAGAAGCTGTCAAAAACTCTTATGAGTGTATACAGGATCTGTTTAACCCTCTCACTATCTTTACACTTGACCCAGAAGTGTATGTTCAGGAAAAGGACAGCTCACCAGGAGCCTGGGCACACTATGTTCAGCAATGAGAAGAATATTTCTAGTTCTCCAATTTTGCATCATCATTGCAACAAATCCTACTGAAAAAAACAACCATGTTTTACCTGTTCAACTTCTCCATTTAGGAAATGTTTAAAATCCAGGCCTCGAATATTGGTGGCAATTATATATAAACAGAGATTTGGATTGTACCTATGCAGACCAATTAAAAAATATTGAACAGTATTCTCAGTTTTGCCAGTTAGAGTAAGCAAAATCACTCAATAGCCTTGAGTTTTGCTTGGCCACCAGTAGATGGCTTGCAATAATTTCTCCCTTCAGCCATGTATTGCAATGTTTGAGAGCTGAATGTATCAGGGTTAAAGATCACAGTTCTGCACCAAGATCCATCGTTTGGACAAAGTGTTAAAAGAATTTCTCATTTTTGCCAAGTGGAGATAGAAATAACACCTACTTGGGCTTGTTACAAAGATTAAATGAATTCGATATCTGACACAAGTGAGAACATAATAAACACTACTACCATATTTATTCAATTCCAAGATCTTCCCACATTCTTGAAATTGGACCTTGTCTTACAATAGACAGTATCTTATAATTGCTGTTGTCCAGGTGGCAGTTGTGATAAAATTGCCATTGCTTATACACATGTGTAAACATCAAAGACTCTAGATTCAAAACTAGCAGAACGGTTGTTAATGACTTTTAATAAAATCTAGAAACAATAGTGAGCAGTCTTTTTAATCATTAGGAACCAAATAGGTATGAGGAGGGTGGGTGGCGAGGTAACAAATCAGACATGTTTAGTTACATTCCTGAATTGGGAGTCACGAGTAGGCTAACTCTTCATAATTACAGAGCTGGCCTAGAGGTCCAGCACCAATGGCTTTTAGTTATTTTGTTAGAAGATACTTCATCATCTGTTTTGATAACATCGTGGACAATGCTGGAAATGAAAACTCAGATATGGACATCAATAATTTGGAGAAAAAAATGATTCAGCAGAGTCATGCTCCGAAAATAAGAAGTATCGGTATTCCTCAATTCATTTATTTTGCATAAATACACACACACAAACACACACTCACACTCCAGAACAATAGGTGATAAAATGGGTATACTTAGATCTACAAGTACTCTCTCAATAAGTATAAAATAAATATTCTAAGTGATAAGAAATCTTATGCTATAATTTTCTTGGTAGTAGCTTTTCCATTTTTATTTTCTTTTGTAACAATACACAAACTAAAGATTTGACTTATAGTTGATGGTGCCTTAGATATAATAAATGTGGAATTAGTTTGGTGAAGATCCAGTGTGGAATAAGTGACTAGAATGAGACCTGGCACACTTGGATATTTTGAATTACTTGCTAAATGTGGCAGACATGGTAGAATGGACTCTGAATGGTCTAACTCCTTCCTGCCACACCAAACTGATTTTCTGCAATGCTTTACAATATCCAAGCTCCATCCCCACACCAGGATCTCTGCACATGATGACACCCATGTCAAAATTGTCCTTCCACTCCTGGGCATATATCCAGAGAAAACCATAATTTGAAAAGATACATGCACCCCAATCTTCACTGCAGCACTATTTACAATAGCCAAGACAGGGAAGCAAACTAAATGTCTGTTGACAGATGAATGGATAAAGAAGATGTGGTATGTGTGTGTGTGTATATATATATATATATATATATATATATATATATATATATAATATTGGAATATAATAATGGAATATTACTCAGGTGTAAAAAAGAATGAAATAATGCCATTTGCAGCAACATGGATGGATCTAGAGATGATCATACTAAGTGATCAGATAGAGAATGACAAATATAAGATGATATAATTTATATGTAGAATCTAAAATAATGATACAGATGAGCTTAATTACAAAACAGAAATAGACTAACAGACATAGAAAACAAACTTATGGTTACCAAAGGGGAAGGGGGAGGAGGGATAAATTAGGAGTTTAGGATTAACATATACACACTACTATATAAAAATATATAAACAATAAGGACCTACTGTATAGCACAGGGAATTATATTCACTATTTTTTAATAACCTATAAAAGAATCTGAAATATATATAAAATAATATATATTACATACATATATATAACTGAATATATATATATGTATGTGTGTGTATATATATATATATATATATATATATATATAAAACAGGATCACTTTGGTGTACACCTGAAACTATCATGACATTGCAAATCAACTATATTTCAATAAAAAAAAAATATTGTCCTTCCCTCCTGCATTTGGCCTATAGTGCTAGATGGTGCTGGTACCTGCTAAAGTTTCTGCTTCTCCTCTATTCCTTGGACACACAAAAGGATTTCACTAGAAGTTAGCCATGGCCACGTGATTGGCTTTGGCCAATGAAATACAGGGATAAGCCACATGTTTCCCTCCCTGGTGAAAGCACTTAAGAATCAACATTCTGTTCTCTATTCTTTCTCCCCCTACTGCAACAAACCAGGGTGCATCGTGTTGAGATAAGGATTTTGAGACAGATGGAAGTACCCTGGAATGCCAGATCATCAGGTGGAGGACAGTGGCCCTAGAGAAGGATCTGGACCTGCCTGCCACAAAGCATTCCCTTTCAAGGAAAACACATTTGTATTTTGAGGATGATTGGTAGCACAGCCTTGCCTGTCTTGGTTTAGTCCGCTCAAAGTTTAGTTCTCTACTTGAGAGTCTCTGCCTCAGCTTTCTCACTCTGCAGTGGGAATAATAATAGTATCATCTCATATGGCTGAATAAAAAAATACATCTAAGTGCTTTGAACTATAGTTTAGAGTAAGTTTCAATAAATATTAGCTCTTATGATTTTCAAGAAAGCTTTCTTTGGCTAAGTCATATACCCTATTTTATACATGCATAGTCCCCTGAACCACTTCACAGCACCTGCATCTGTTAGAATTTTATGCTTTTCTGGGAGCTGATGTGATGAATGTGTGTCTCCCTGGTTTACTGAACTCCATGAGGGCAGGCACCATGCTCATGTTTACTCAGTATTTTATCCCCAGAAGCCAATTCAATGATTACAGATAAAAGATGCTCAGTACCTGTTTGCTGAGGGAATGCTATTGAACATTGAAACAGAGTTTTCTATTACCAGAGTGTTTTGAATATGAATTATCCAGAAAAATGGATCTGGACACACCATATAGATATTTGAAAAGATGTGGTAAAAAAAAGCATCCCCAAAGCAACATTTCCATGGACTGGATCAAAGTTAGAAAGAATTAAGGACCAGAATTAGGAACAAGGTATTTGCTCTGTTGGTTAATAAATTCATCTTTCTTTGATTATTCTGAGGATGATGTATGTTTTTATGCTTTTCAGTTCAGTCAAATTATAACCTCTCTGGAACAAAGAAAAGCTGATATGAAGTCCCTATTTGCAGCACCTCGAATAGATATATCCTGTAAAATTGTTGACGGAAAGACTTTAAAACAAAAATTAAAACAACAACAAAACCCTCCTACAAAAACCCTCCTGGATTCTCTTACTCGTCAGTCCCTGTGCTTTTGCAGTCAGCTGAAACTTTGCTATTAATAGCTTTGCTGTGTCATTTTAACAATAATATCAAACTTTTATAGTGCCTTTGTAGCTAAGCATCTCTAGACATTTTACAATAGCATTAAAACGAAAGTCAGTTCTCTCAGAATTGCCACAGGATTCACACTAAAAGCTAGCAGTTTGCTACTTTATCCTGAAAAGCGGAAGGTGGTGGGCTGATGGAATAGAGGACAACTCTTCTCTCCCATCCCAGGCTGGAGCTTGCCCTTCACCTCATGATGGTGAGAGGCGGGCGAGGAATAGCCTTGGAAGACTTGTGACCTGTGGATACGACGAGAAATACTTAGCGAAGGCACAAAATCAGGGCTTTCTCATAGTCCACATTCCTCAGCCTTAGCTTTTTTTTTTTTTTTTAAACGCATTTATGTTGGAACGCTAGATTACTTGTAAGCACAAATATTTACATGGCAGAAAACTAATTCCCTTATTTAAGCCATTTCAAAATTTGTGCTTGGAAATATGAAAGTATCCCTTGGAAATCTGTTTTTACCTTATGTATATGATTGAATATATATAATTATATATTTAATATAAATTTAATGTAACTTTACATATAGTCTCTGTACATATATTCTCTCTCTCTCCCAAAGATACACACACACACACACACACACACACACACATATATATACATATAAAATCTTCCCTCTCTTCACAACATTGTTTAAAAAAGGCTAGATTAGTATTCATTGAGTCATAATCCAGTTTTGTTTGTTTTTTTTTTTTCCAATTACAATGATCTAACGGTTAAGATTCAAAGTCAGAGCTACGTTAACAAAGTGAAGAGAGAATTAAGACAATTATCTCAGTAATTAAGGGCACTGGCCAAACTTTTTTGGCTGAGATGTCTAAGGAAGTTGAAGAAAATGTGGTCTGGGGGAGACAGACACAATTGCATTTTCTCAATAAAAGCCTCCTTTGGGCAACTCACTTTGGACATTGAACCAGAATTACACATTGTGACTTTTTCCTCTTAGCTCAAGCGAGGTAGAGGCTTTTGGTCATTAATAATTGATTATTTAGGCAAAGCTCTCTCTGCGCAGCTGTAGAAGAGAGCAGGGAATAAAGTTGTTTAATAACCCGGGTTTTCTCGAACACGGTAGCACAGTCCCTGAAGGCTGGCCATCTGGAATAATAAAGCGAATCTTTCTGGTGGGGCTGCAGCCAATCCCCGCGCAGGGCGTGCTAGCAGCGCTCTCTGTGTAATAGAGATGCGCTCTGTAGCATCCCTGCCTTAGGAAAGCATCCAATGGGATTTCTTAAATCCCCTTTACGAGTACTCTTCGCCCAGACCCCTCTGCGTAAAACCCAGACTCTTGTTGGCTGACAGCTCTCCTTCCTGGTTGATGCCACACTCAGAGAGGGCAGGCGTGGGGCACAACTGTTTTCTTTGCCTCCGTTTTTATTGCTGAGCTCAAGTTCAATTGTGGCTGCCTTTAAAAACGACAAATGTGTTCTAATTTTAGAGCATCAGAGTAATAATTGTTTTTATTTTGGTGGTGAGGAAAAGTGAAGGAAAAACATCTTGAGACTTAATAACCACCTAGCCTGCAGCCATCGACTTTATTCATGAGATTTTTTATCTTCCCTCTCTCTCTCTGTGAACTTTTAATATCTCCTTTAAGGCACATCCTTAAATTACCTTGTACAGGTTATATGTTTATTTACAACAAGCTGGCTATGAATGGGCAAGAAGGGTGGCTTCTGGCAGTGAACATCTTCTGCTCTCAACCACGAGGCCAACTGAATAAAGTGATGTTTAGAACTTCAGACATAGTGTAGTTTATGGCTGCATTAACTACCTGACCTGAATTGTGTGAAAATTTCAAGAAAGTATGATGCATATTTATTCCCTGAGGTGTGCTGCTTGGTGGTATTTTATTCTTACAGGGAAATTGTAATAATTATCCTTCAAGGTAATAGTTTTTATTTTGATGTAACAAATTAGAAATTCAGTCACATACATGCAGTGTATATAGTAGCGCACACCTATGCCCTAATTATATACATAGTAAGGTGGGGAATCTCAACCCCATCCCAGCTCATAGAGACATTTAAGAGAAATTAAAACAAAAAACAAAAAACAAAAAAACATGACAAGCTGACTTGCAAAATAAACATTTTTTATAGAGGCCTCATATATCTGGCCATTTCAAGAAACTGGATATATATATATACATATATATATATATGTATATATATATTTTATTTTTATTTATTTATTTATTTATTGCAGTACGCGGGCCTCTCACTGTTGTGGCCTCCCCCGTTGTGGAGCACAGGCTCCGGACGCGCAGGTTCAGCGGCCATGGCTCGCGGGTCTAGCTGCTCCGCGGCATGTGGGATCTTCCCGGAGCGGGGTGCGAACCCGTGTTCCCTGCATCGGCAGGCAGACTCTCAACCACTGCACCACCAGGGAAGCCCTCATTGTAATTTTGATTTGCATTTCTCTAATGGTTAATGATATTGAGCATTCTTTCATGTGTTTGTTGGCAATCTGTATATCTTCTTTTAAATCCAAGATTTTTAGACAAGTACTTGAGTTCATTTTGCTAAAAATAAAGGGAAAATAGTCAATGATCTGATTAGTTTTCTCTTTATAAATAGCCAAATGTGGAAAAGAGAAAAATCCTGGGACTTTTTTTTTGTTGTCAAAATTAGTCAACATATCACTGACAAGTAATATTTTTAATATGGTGAATTGTGTGTGCATGTGTGTGTGTGTGAAAATGGAAAAACATGCAAAGTTGAAAGTTAGGTCTGGGTTTTGTTTATGTCAATAAATATATGTGAAAATTGTCATCATAATGATAAGCACTAGGCTTTCCCCTCTGTTCTGATATTCCATAATGATTTCAGCCCTCTGGGGGAAGCACACCTTCCCAACTGAATGCTCTACTTGTGTTCCTTCCTAAGTTCTCAAGTGTGGAAGCTTCTCTAGACTGGTCAGCCTGTCCTTCCAGGTCACCCTTCTGCCTCCCGTCAATCATTTTCACTCAATGCCATATTAATTTGTACTTTCTATGTGTGTGCCTGCACATTTATTTCCCCAGTTATGCCGACAAACTTTAGGAGAGCTGAAAAATTATCTTTATTGTATTCCCTTGCAGCATTTGGCTTTTATCTACTTCCCCCAAAGGTTCTTGATAAATATTGTTCGTCTGAATGACTGATATTAAATAATTACATTAGACAATGATGACCATGAGCTCAGGGCATTGTCTGGCACTTAGTAAGTGTTCAATAAATGCTAGCAATTGAGTCAGCTAGTTAAGGAAGCTGAAGAAAGAGAAATATTTCAGTATCTTACTTGCTTAACCCATGTAAATGAGAATTTGATGGAAAGCCTTATTTGTCCTCTTTAAATAAAATGATCATTCAATCTTTCTCATGCATTTACTTTTTTACTTTGTTATGAATCACATAACATTTTCCTTTACCTAGTGGAATCCTCACGATCCATCCATTTCTCACTAGTGATCTCTGAGGGCAGATCATAAGTTTTCCAGATTGCTGATGAGAAGCCTGTCACTTGTGCAGTCTCCCACAGCTCTGCATGGTGCTGGAGCATGTCCATGGGAGCTGCTGTTCCCTGATGCTTCCCAGCTGCAGAAGGCTCCATCTGATGAGACTTTCTGAGACTATTATGGCTCATACCTTCACTTAGTGGGGTTCTATTTAACTACACCTTCCTAATCATTGCAATTAAAAAAAAATCATTAGACCCTTTCAACTTATGTTGGAATGTGTAAAGTGCTTGCTTATGTTATGCCTAAAACAAAATGCTAAGCTGACAGATTTTATTTTTTCTGTGCAGGTGGATTTTTTTCCCCCCACTTAATTCTCAATTCATGTAGGAGAAACCTGCAAAGGGGCATGGCCATAATACCCTGAGGATAATTATGACCAATGAGGAGTTTTCCAGAAATTTTGTAATGGGCCAGGTCTGCACAAGATAACTGGAAAGTCAGTTGCCTGAGAACTTGAGGTGATGTTACACAGATAAATCAGGCCTCAGCTTGTTTTTTTCATTCTTTGGTAATTTAATGGAGACAAGTTTGCTTCTAAAAAATTATTTGGTATTAAAATATATACACTATTCTATATAAAATAGATAACCAACAAGGACCTACTGTATAGCATAAGGAACTATACTCCGTATCTTGTAATATCCTACAATGGAAAATATCCTAAAAAAGAATATATATATATTCTTTATATAACTTTATATATATATATGTAACTGAATCACTTTGCTGTACACCTGAAACTAACACAACATTGTAAATCAACTATATTCCAATAAAAATTTAAAAATAAGTAGCTTGAACTTTCACTCAATAAAAAAGATAAATAAAAAATAAGATCATATAAAAATAAATTTTGGCTTTCTCCCTGCTTGTTCTACAGTTTTTATCTAACAGATCATTATTAGGTGATATCTGAGTTATTGATAACCCCCCTAGTGAAATCTTTGCCTTTGAGAAACAGAAAAATAATTTTATGGCTGGAAAAATTTCACATTTCCCAGTGAATTACAGGCTTTTTTAATGGCAAGGAAGAGCTGATCTAGCAACCCAGTGGTAAATAGTCTCCATGACGGAAAGAGAATTGTGTCACAACCTTCCCAAGGAGTGAAAAATTTCCGGAAGGAAAAAGCAGAGAAATAGTGCCAGGAACTGAAGATTGAAAAGATATCATGAAGGAAGAATAGATTTCCTCTTGATCCCACCTATCAAGTTACATTTGGGTGTGTGGGTTGCACACTGAGCAAACTTAGAGGGCATTATGCATACATGAACCTATGTGAATCATGTCTCCTATAGCTTTATAGTGCACAGCCCTTAACCTTTCTTCAGCTTATCTCACTGATCTGAAAATGACAATCATGAGGATACCGGGAAGATTATGAAAGTTCCTGGAATAGAGCAGAGACTTTAAAAAGTTATTTCCCTTCATGAAATACCTATGTGACAGGTATCAGACATCAAAGTGAGTACCTGACAGTGCTGATGACATGGGTGAGGCCGCTCAGAGTTCTTTAGGTCCAGATGTTCCTGGGACTCAAGCCCTCAGATGGTATAAAAATAGGAGAGGGTAAAGAAAATGGTGGGATGACTGTCTTGGTCAAGGTGACGATGGCTGCTGCAGATAATGATTCTCTCCCATATCAGTGGCTTAATACAATATAATTTATTTCTGGATCACATAAATTCCAAGGAGGTGTCCACCAAGAAGTAAGTCAGAGGCCCAGTTTATTTCCATCTTGTGGCTCTAGCTTCATCAGTGTGTCGCTACCACGACTGCTCCAGAAGGGTGCAATGAGGAAAAGAGCACGAGGATTGTTGCTGGGGTCTTTCTCTTGGCCAGCCTGGCAGTGGTTCATATCCCTGTGCTGACAGTCCTTTGGTGTCATCCCAGCCATATGTCCACAGGCACCTTCAAGGGAGGTAGCAAAACATAGATGACCTGTGTGTCCAGGAGGAAGAAGAAATCAGACTTTTCCATAGTTTTACTGGAAGCACCTGGATTTCACCTTTTTATGCTAGTAGGTGTGTCATCCACAGAGTGGGTCTTCTGGATTCAGAAGCCAAACTGCATTCACACAGGAATCTTTGCTTCTTCTTAAATGACTAGAAAAAAAGTAGTGAAAGAGAGAGCTCCAGCACACAGATGCACATAGGCACACACGTGTGTGCACACAGTTTAAAGGTAAAGGGGAAATGCTTTTTTAAAACGTAAATAATATGAAATCATAGTATTTGTATCCATTTTTGAGTGTTTACCCCTCGATGTAATTTAGATTTTGTGATTCTACTTCTTTAATGCAAAAACGTCATCTATTTCAAAGAATTTTGAAAAAAAACGGTTTGTTTTTCAATCAGACTATAAGAAAGAATTATATTTTCCTGGCTTTTCTGATTCCTGATTCAGTTGGAACTTATGGGAAATATCCATTGGATTCTCTGTCACTCTTTTAACTCTTTTAAAACCACACTGAGGGGGCTTCCCTGGTGGCTCAGTGGTTGAGAGTCCGCCTGCCGATGCAGGGGACACGGGTTCGTGCCCCGGTCTGAGAGGATCCCACATGCCGCGGAGCGGCTGGGCCTGTGAGCCATGGCCACTGAGACTGCGCGTTCGGAGCCTGTGCTCTGCAACGGGAGAGGCCACAACAGTGAGAGGCCCGCGAACCGCAAAAAAAAAACAAAACAACACATTGGGGTTAAAGGGGGATGTGAGATACCTCTCAATTGTCTTCTCCACACTTGCAAAGAATTTCTTTTACTTTTTGTTTAGTTTTGTTTACTAGCAACTAAGTCTTTTCTGTCTCATCCTACCCACCACATTAAATCTAATACTCTGAAAATACACACAGCATTACAGAAACTTATCTGACACGTCTCTGTTCTGCCCACACTTCATTTACAACTTAGTTTTGAAATACTAGTTATCTTTGCTAGGAAATAGTAAATCTGGTATGTTTAGCCAGAAGGCCTTTTAATCAATCAATCTCCTTCCTTTGCTCCCTCCCTTCTATTCCTTCCTTCCTTCCTTTCTGTCTCTCTTGCTTACTTTTTCTTTCCTTTTCTCCCTGTCTCCCTCCTTCTTTCTTTCTCTCACTTGCTCTTGCTTTGAACTTGAGATCTTGGGAAGCTAGATGTCTTGCTCATGGGCTGTTTTATTTTTTATTTATGTCTTACTTAAACTTAAGACTGAGATTCTCCTGTGCGATAACTCTTCGTCCAGCCACGTCATGCCACCACTTGCGGTCCTTTCCGCAGGCACTGTGCCCGTCGTGTTGCTGGTTTTTTTCTGCATGATGACATACTTTCTGCCTGTCTTGTGTATCATCTCTCCCAATGTCAGCTTTGAACATTTTAAATTCCACATTTTCCCTTATCCTCTTTAGGAATTGTCTTAAAGAAATACCATTTCATAAAAGTTAAAGAACTCATCATCATACTCCCAGTTTAAATGCCTTCCCTACACCTTGGAAAGCTTTACACCTTATAGCACTCAAATATGTTGTGCATTTACTTAAAGGTGGTATTTGCTGTCATTTCTGTCAGTCATCAAGTAATAGGCTCTTAGACACAGAATCCCCTGTTATAACATCGCTTCAATGAGAAAATCAGATTCTCCTTATATCATTGTGAATTACAATACCTTTACCAGGAACATAACTCATGGTTAACTACAAGGACTGCTTGTAAACTTAGTGAGCTGCTCCTTCTTTTTCAGCAGTGAAGGGTAAAACACTGGGCATGGTTCTTGGAGAATAACTGCTGATGCCTCCTGTTGGAACTTCCTGTTAGGCGGGTCTCTGGCCACTCTGAAGAGATATTGCTGGAAAAACTGCATTCTTTCTTGCCCTGCTTCTTTGTTCTGGATTGGCCTGTCTGAAAAGTGCTTCACCAACACCGTGTACACATGTCCTGTCTGAAGTAATAGCCTGCAAATGTCAGCCAAGCCCAAGTTGAGTATGAACTTTCTGGGGACTGATAAATTCTAGAATAACTTTGTGAATGTAGACTTTTGGCTGATTCAGTTTGAAAGGCATGGACCATGCTCCATTTCTGCTCTAAAAATATTCTTAAGACCAACTCCAGTCTGAAGTTATCATAGATGGCCACGCCAGTTATAAAATCGTGGTCCATTTCCTCTGGAGCATATTCAGGTAAAAATATTGAACTGTTCACAAAAATATGTGCCAAGATTCAAGAATCTAAAAGCCAATAAGACAGTTTCTGCTTTCAACCAGCTCATATACTTAAATGGGACTTATTAAAGGGGACAAAGACATAAGCAAAAATATTTATAATAAAGTGGGAAAATTGACTGAGAAGAAATGTGTGAAGTATAACCTAGAAAGTTCTTTAAAAGTCTGGATACACTAGAGATATCTCCTGGATGGACAAAACAAGCCCCATCCATATTTTCCTGTATCTCCTGTACTCAAGGGAAAAATTCAACTTGTAGGGTAGAATAAACTTTTCCCACTATTACACTGGATTATGAAAATGTATCCAGTGGGTGAAAATGACTTAGGTGAGTAACAGCTTTAATTCCATGAATTACCACGAGGCTGGGAAGTAGCCACAGGCTGTTCTTAGTTTCACCTCAAGTAAAAGTTAGCACAGCTGATGAACATGCTGTGTTCAAACCCATATATGTACACAACTAGGCCACAGCTGAACCTGAGAAAGCTCTTTCTACATCTTTTTAAACGAAGACAGTGTAATACTGCTTACAGCCCAGTTTTATGCAACTTAAAAGGGGAAACGTTCTTTGAACTTGAGGGTCTATTTCCATTCAACCGTCTGAAATAAATCCTCTCCTTTTATTCATTCAGTCTCAAAGGGCTCTTTTATCAGTGGATGCGACATTTTGTACCTGGCACTGTGTCTTACATATTTGCGGACCTCACTCAGTAGAGGATGAAGGAAGGGTGAGTGAAAGGGGTGAATGAATTCATCAGCACCAAATTCTCATGTTTTCATCTCTGCAAGAACCCATCAACTCCCCCTTCCCCTAGTTAGTCTGTGGCTCCCTATGAGGAGCTATTATTATTACCAGTTAGTTATTCTTCATTTGAAGTCATGGGTAAGCTATCTAGTCTTTGAAAACAGATTTTGGGACTTCCCTGGTGGTCCAGTGGTTAAGACTTCACTTTTCAATGCAGGGGGTGCAGGTTCGATCCCTGGTCAGGGAGCTAAGATCCCACATGCCTCAGGGCCATAAAATCAAAACATAAAGCAGAAGCAATATTGTAACAAATTTAATAAAGACTTTAAAAATGGTCCACATCAAAAAGAAATCTTTAAAAATTAAAAAAAAAAAAAAAAGAAAACAGATTTTGCAAAATTTCCTTTCTCCTCTTTGCCAAAATCTCAAGGAGGGAAATAAGAGGAAAGGAAAAACTTAACTATGATAGTAATACTTTTTGTATATGCCTTTGGTCTCACTGGGATATGCTTGGTTGCCTTCTTTCTCCTTCTGAGTGGATAGACACATAAAAAATTACATTTGAGGTTTTTACATGGATGAGTAACATCTGTTTTAACCTGAATGGTTCAATGTGTTCCTTAAGAATCATGTTTACAGAATTAATTTGGTTATAAATATGAGAACAAATTTAGGCTACAAACTTAACTTGGTTTTTCCCTAAGGCAAGCTAATTCATAAAATCTGAAATATTGTTTTGGCCATGAAGTAATGTTTCCTCTAACTTAATAAGTAAATGGAAGGAGAAAACATAATAAAGCTCAAATCCCAGCAGCTAAAAAGTTAACACCTTAGTGGTGAAGAGCCAAAATAAGAAAGAATGGGCTGTCGCCAGCAGGCAAAAGGTCCCAAACCTGTTAAACCTCTTTTTTAGTGCTGTAACACTTTTCTTTCAAGTTATTCAACCTTTCACCCAATAGGTTTCTTTCTCTGAACTTTGAACTCTAGTTATTTGTTTAGCATTGTGGTAATAGAGTTTGGAAATCTGAAAAACATTAAGTTAAATGCAAGGGTGTTGAGAAGGTGGAATTCTTTAAGTGAGCTGCAGAAATTCTATCTGGAAGATTTAAACATTTTTTCCTCATAAGAGTGAGGGAAAAGAAAAATATTGTGAGTCTTTGGAAACATTATCGAAGTTTTTAGGTTTTTTTTTTAGTAAAGGGAAAGAAAGAATGTTATTGATGACATGTATGGTGAAAAGTGAAGAAGTAAAGTTCTCTTTAGCAGCTAATTAAAAAAATTATAAAAGTAAAAATTTAACAGGCTGATCAAAATTTTAATTGAAGTTGGATATATTACCAATAACACCCAGCCTGGAAAATAAACTTTAATATTCATGTGACAGTAATTTCTGATCTGCAAGATTACTAAGTGAGGAAGGCATAAGATTCTTACAGAAGTTTTTCTTTCTTTGTTGCGCTTAGTTTGATGAATTTGTTTCATTATTCCTTCAAATGTACTAAACAGGTAAAAATTAGGACCTGATATTGTGACTCCTTTGAAGTAATATTAACAGTATGTGAGACTATTGTGTCTAATTTAATAATATTTTGATGTAGTTATATTAAAAGTACATGCCGACTACCCCAAAATGTCATGATTAAAAAGTGCAAAACTTGAGTCAATCTCAGTAACTTTTTCTTTATAATAATTATTATCATTTAGAATAGTGCCCTTTCATTCACATTTTTGGCTTTATGCATCTGTGGCCTTTATTCTGCCAAAGAGTTTTGGTGCTAATACTTCTCTGGATTATTCTTAATAATTTGAAATTTAATATCTAGATGACAAGAAAGGAGCTTCTAATTTTTATACTTAGGCAATGGGGATTGATAACAATGGTCAAAATTGATTAGTATGTTATAATCTTGAGTAAAATAATAAAGTAAAATATTCTACAATACTTCTAGTAGTGTCAGCTTTAGAACTGTTTTTTTTTTTTCCTGGAATAATTTGAGGGATACAAAAAGTGTTTCTGATATCTATCTATCTATCTATCTATCTATCAGTCATCAACTTACCTTCTTATACCCTTGCTTTGTACCTACATTACTCACTCCATTCGTTTACTTATTTATTCAGAAAAACTTATGGAACATATATTTTATGACCGGTACTATGCAAAGCACTAGATATAAATATAGAAAGACAAATCTCAAAGAATCCTGGATGAAAACACCGAAGACCTTGGTTAGATATGAAATCAGATAGATTAAAAACTTAGGCCCTCTAATTAGCTGTGGATCTATATAATATAGTGGCAATGACACTAGACCTAAAATAATGATACCTGGGTTTTAGGCCTATGTTCTAGTCACAGTGTGTCACTAACTATCCTATGAAATACCTAGGATGGGTCTATTTACTTCCCACCCTCCAGTCGTTAACTCTGTGTCCATAAAATTGTAGCTCTAAAAGGACCCCTGGGAGCACAAAGGCATCCAGGCACTCCCTGGCACTGACATTCTCTTCCTTACTATCCCACATTGTCATCTGTGAACCTCCACTATAATATGTAGCATAATGGTTAGATATTTGTGCAGGTGTCATTTTTTCTCCCATGTTCTTCTCATCTCTGTATCCCCAGCTCCTAATGCAATGTCAGGAATACAGTATGTGCCAATACATATTTAAGTAAATAACTGAAAGGAACAATTATAATAGAAAGGAACGGTGGAAACAGAAACAATATGAGTCTGGCAGTGATTATGATCTTACCTAAAAATATGTATTGTGTATTTTCCATATTTTATTCTATAATAGAAATCTTCTGTGTTGATGGCACATATGGCATATGGCAGTGTAAGTCTACTAGAGCAGGGATCCCCAGCCCCCAGGCTGTGGACCAGTACCGGTCTGCGGCCTGTTAGGAATTGTGCCACACAACAGGAGGTGAGTAGCCTGCGAGCGAGCAAAGCTTCATGTGCCGCTCCCCTTCGCTCTCCATCGCTTGCATTACTGCCTGAACCATTCCTCCCAGTCCCTGGTGCCAAAAAGATGGCGACCGCTGTATTAGAGTATGTTGTACAAATGGTTGCAGGACACGTCAAAACAGAGAACTAATGTATGCCCACCCAGTCCCCCATGGCACATATAAGAGCAAATGTCTCCTTTCCAGGTCCGCACTCCACAGCTGATTTATTGACGCATGGCATCAGTTGTCTTCAGGACAACAAATAATCTGAAACTTATTTGATCATCAGGATAAAACTCCTAGATCGTTATGCCCACTGACATTAAACATCTAGGTCTTTTCATGTATTGATTACATGGCTGTTTCTACACACATAATTAGTTTCACCATTTTTACAAATCCCTCCAGTGAGTTTGGTCAAACAACCAGTAAGTGATCTAAGAGATTAATTTGCCTGATGTGCTTTACATAACTTGTGCTTAATAAATATTTGTTGAGTTAGTGTTTTTATTGAGTTAATGAATTTGAATAAACTAGTAACTCTCTGAATATAACATATTCTGTGAGGTAGAGTGACTGGGCTGTCAACTGGCTACTTTCAACTGGGTTGTCTTCAGAAAACAGTACTATGCATAAGTATGGTATAAATGATCATAAGTTGAACAAATGCATGAATCACTTTTGCAATCCATGAATGCAGATATTAATAAAAATATAGAAATAGAATCTATCAACATTTTTGAAGTGTATGCAGTACTTATGCAGATCTTTTCCTACCTCAGGAAGATAAGTCTTCAAGTTTTCATTTGTTTTAGGAGCTTCTTTTCGAGTTGAATTATTTTTGGCCTGATAGAATAGAGAAATAGATTTTTATGAACTCCACACCAACTTCAGGAGTTAATGCTTTTGAAAAGGAAGCAATGTTATATATTCCTATGCTGTCAGTCACCACAATCTGTACAAGGAAGCTTCTCAGTATATCATATTGACTGACTACAAAGTTTTTATGTATTTCTGTTTAAGAAAAATATGTACGCAGGCACATAGAGTTGTTGGGTGAACATGCTTCATTGTTATGGAAAAATAAAACTTTACAAACCGAGTTATTTCTTATACTTTTTGTTTAAATCAATTAGGTAACAACTTCAAATAGATTGATGTGTTCGCTGTATTAAGATGATATTCAAAGTTTAAACATTACTGTGTTATTTTTAGTAAAGGACAAGTCTATTTATGGATTTATTGAGAGTGAATTAAGGGCAAGTGTGGATTTTCTGTCTTAGATAAAAAAAACACTCTTCCTAGATTTAAAGAACCATCTGTCTATTCTCTTTCCTCTTGGGGTTTTAAGAATATAGTACCAAGGAATTTCATTGATCCTATTTTACATCCCCAAGGATTTGTTTTCCAACGTCCTTTCCCAACTATTTGCCATTTCCCATGAAACTATATCCAACTTTTTAGTACATAGTGTCCCATTCTTGCTTAATACCACCATGAGTCTAGAACTATTCTCAGCCATAGTTAGGTTTTCTTACAATGACTGATGTTATACTTTCCCCTATAAATCAGCATCATTATAGAACATGATCAAGATTATATCAAAGGACTCTACAGCTCACTGATCTTTAGGAGGTTAGTTCTTTGTTGTAATTTTTTAAAGTGTTCAGTTCCAGTGTCAAATAGAATTATGACCTCTTCACTGAAACATCCTAGTTTTCTTATCTCATAATAATTTTACCCTCATTTTGGTTTCATGAGTATGTGGCCTCAGAGATCCCCTTTGTTCCCTGCATATATCCTACCAATATTTACTTTGTCATTGATTCCTCAATAACACCTTGGTAATTTGTTTTCAATTGTCACATGCATTTCCTTTTCACCGAGATGGCTTGGGTTCGGATCTGCATGACCGCTCTACTGTTTAGGTTAATCTCTTAATTGAGTCTTTAACTCTCTACCTTCTCTAAGCAATCCTCCACACAGCTCCTGAAACTCATTTTTCCAGACATGATTGGAGAAATCTTTTGGATTCTGCAACATACACAATGAAAGCCACATCTTACCTCTAGACTTCCCAATGCAGTTTGACCCTATGGATGCCTCCAACTGTACCACATCCTTCTCCTTGTCCCTCACCCAGCACACGAGTTATGTTTCTTCTCCTCCCCTGTGGATAGAGCCTGCTTAAGTGTTGAGAATTGGAGATGGTCATCAATTACCGTTCCCCTCTACACAGAAGATGGCTTCAAGTAGGAAGCTCAGGTACATAGGAAAGATTAAAAGGCTTTGGGGGTCAGACAAACCTGGGTATGAGTCCTACTGCTCATCATCTCCAAGTTGCGTCAGTTCAAACATTTTAACTGGAAAATGGAGATAATCCAGCCCTTGACAGATGAAATAAATGTCCATGTGAAGGTATATTCTGGAAGAATGGAAACATTTATTAATGAGTGTCCTTTGTATGATGATGTAGGTTGAAAAAAATAATTACCAGTTCTGTTATTGACCCTGAAGTGACAGTCTGGCCAACAGTGTTCAGTGAGCTGTGTCTGGTAGACATTAAGGCCAGTGCTGCAGAGAGAGTCTAAGCCTGAGTCTGCTGCCCCAAGGACTCCTGATTAACAAGAGTCTTGGCTTTTGGGTGAGGTTTCCAAGCCCTGGAAATTGTTTTCGCTGCCAAATAGCCTCTCATTAGGTTTTTCTTCTAAATAACATTTCACTTCAGATTTGCTCAAAAGAGCAGATCAAAGAAAGTGTGTGAACATTGGCCAGGGTATGAGGCAAAAGGAGGAAGGGTGGTGACAAAGTGAAATGTGTTTTCCAAAGCGATTTTGTCAGGGCTGAAGACTTGTGAAGAAAGATCATGCCCATCCTTTTATTTCCATTCCATTCATTAAAGTTTGCTCCTACCTGCAAAAAAACTAATAAAAAACAGAAACAGGATAACTTTTAATCTTTCCTGTGAATACAGGTTTTGAAATTAGAGTGTCCCTATGAAACCTTTCATAATCAGAAATGGTGTAAAGCAAAGAAACAATTACCTTAGGATACAACTTGCTAATGGATGCATAAAATAAATCGAGACTAAAGCACAGATGTTTGCAGACACAATGCAAAGCTATGGCGGCTTGATGTTGAGATGCTGAGTGTTGTTCCTGGGGACGGAGCTTGGCGGTGCTACTCTCACTGCTTGGGGTGCATGAAGTCTCTATAATGGTTCACTGTAAAATACATACTGAACACTATTGTTGCTTTTTGTCTTTTTTTTGTAAAAGCTAAATTCCTCTTCGAGTTTCTTTTGGTTAACGAAAATAGATATTAATGAAGGTCTTTCGTAAACCAGAAGTGCTGTAAAGCAAACTTTCAAAAAGCGAGGGATACCTGTAAAGCAAAATGTATTGGAATCAATCAAAGTGAGGTGAGTAATTTAATCAAAATGCATGATAAATATGTAAGTCTGATTGGTTAAAACCACATGGAGAAATGCATTAGAGTATCCACTTACAGAGAGTATATTAAAAAATAGCTATCTATTTTACATTTGGTAGTGTATATATGTCCATGCCACTCTCTCACTTTGTCACAGCTTCCCCTTCCCCCTCCCCATATCCTCAAGTACATTCTCTAGTAGGTCTGTGTCTTTATTCCTGTCTTGCCCCTAAGTTCTTCATGACCTTTATTTTTTTTTCTTCTTAGATTCCATATATATGTGTTAGCATATGGTATGTTTTTCTCTTTCTGATTTACTTCACTCTGTATGACAGACTCTAGGTCCATCCACCTCACTACAAACAACTCAATTTTGTTTCTTTTTATGGCAGAGTAATGTTCCATTGTATATATGTGCCATATCTTCTTTATCCATTCATCTGTCGATGGACACTTAGGTTGCTTCTGTGTCCTTGCTATTGTAAATAGAGCTGCAATGAACATTGTGGTACATGACTCTTTTTGAATTATGGTTTTCTCAGGGTATATGCCTAGTAGTGGGATTGCTGGGTCGTATGATAGTTCTATTTTTAGTATTTTAAAGAACCTCCATACTGTTCTCCATAGGGGCTGTATCAATTTACATTCCCACCAACACTGAAAGAGGGTTCCCTTTTCTCCACACCCTATCCAGCATTTATTGTTTCTAGATTTTTTGATGATGGCCATTCTGACTGGTGTGAGATGATATCTCATTGTAATTTTTTTTTTTTTTTTTTTTTGGTGGTACACGGGGCTCTCACTGTTGTGGCCTCTCCCATTGCGGAGGACAGGCTCCAGATGCGCAGGCTCAGCAGCCATGGCTCATGGGCCCAGTCGCTCAGCGGCATGTGGGATCTTCCCAGACCGGGGCACGAACCCATGTCTCCTGCATCGGCAGGCGGACTCTCAACCACTGCCCCACCAGGGAAGCCCTCATTGTAATTTTGATTTGCATTTCTCTAATGGTTAATGATATTGAGCATTCTTTCATGTGTTTGTTGGCAATCTGTATATCTTCTTTGGAGAAATGTCTATTTAGGTCGTCTGCCCATTTTTGGATTGGGTTGTTTGTTTTTTTTGTTATTAAGCTGCATGAGCTGCTTATAAATTTTGGAGATTAATCCTTTGTCAGTTGCTTCATTTGCAAATATTTTCTCCCATTCTGAGGGTTGTCTTTTGGTCTTGTTTATGCTTTCCTTTGTTGTGCAAAAGCTTTTAAGTTTCATTAGGTCCCATTTGTTTATTTTTGTTTTTATTTCCATTTCTCTAGGAGGTGGGTCAAAAAGGATCTTGCTGTGATTTAGGTCACAGAGTGTTCTGCCTATGTTTTCTTCTAAGAGTTTGATAGTGTCTGGCCTTACATTTAGGTCTTTAATACATTTTGAGATTATTTTTGTGTATGGTGTTAGGGAGTGTTCTAATTTCATACTTTTACATGTACCTGTCCAGTTTTCCCAGCACCACTTATTGAAGAGGCTGTCTTTTCTCCACTGTATATTCTTGCCTCCTTTATCAAAGATAAGGTGACCATATGTGCATGGGTTTATCTCTGGGCTTTCTATCCTGTTCCATTGATCTATATTTCTGTTTTTGTGCCAGTACCATAGTGTCTTGATTACTGTAGCTTTGTAGTATAGTCTGAAGTCAGGGAGCCTGATTCCTCCAGCTCCATTTTTTGTTCTCAAGATTGTTTTGGTATTCGGGGTCTTTTGTATTTCCATACAAATTGTGAAGTTTTTTGTTCTAGTTCTGTGAAAAATGCCAGTGATAGTTTGATAGGGATTGCATTGAATCTATAGATTGCTTTGGGTAGTATAGTCATTTTCACAATGTTGATTCTTCCAATCCAAGAACATGGTATATCTCTCCATCTGGTTGTATCATCTTTAATTTCTTTCATCAGTGTCTTATAGTTTTCTGCATACAGGTCTTTTTGTCTCCTTAGGTAGGTTTATTCCTAGATATTTTATTTTTGTTGCTATGGTAAATGGGAGTGTTTTCTTAATTTCACTTTCAGATTTTTCATTATTAGTGTATAGGAATGCCAGAGATTTCTGTGCATTAATTTTGTAACCTGCTACTTTACCAAATTCATTGGTTAGCTCTAGTAGTTTTCTGGTAGCATCTTTAGGAGTCTCTATGTAGAGTATCATGTCATCTGCAAACAGTGACAGCTTTACTTCTTCTTTTCCAATTTGGATTCCCTTTATTTATTTATTTTTTTCTTCTCTGATTGCTGTGGCTAAAACTTCCAAAACTATGTTGAATAATAGTGGTGAGAGTAGGCAACCTTGTCTTGTTCCTGATCTTAGTGGAAATAGTTTCAGTTTTTCACCATTGAGGATGATGTTGGCTGGGGGTTTGTCATATATGGCCTTCATTATGTTGAGGAAAGTTCCCTCTATGCCTACTTTCTGGAGGTTTTTTTTTTTTTTTTTTTTTTTTTTTTGCAGTATGCAGTGCTCTCACTGTTGTGGCCTCTCCCGTTGCGGAGCACAGGCTCCGGATGCACAGGCTCAGGGGCCTAGCTGCTCCATGGCATATGGGATCTTCCTGGACTGGGGCATGAACCTGTGTCCCCTGCATCAGCAGACGGACTCTCGACCACTGTGCCACCAGGGAAGCCCCTTCTGGAGGGTTTTTATCATAAATGAGTGTTGAATTTTAACATCATGTCTTGAAATATCATCGTGTCTTACATATTCTTTGAAAACAAGATATTTGAAGATTTCCTAATTTACCATGATAATATAATTAACTATTCTCTTCAAGTTGCAAATTCAGTTTTTTTGAAAAACATTTTTACTATTATCAAGCCTTCTGATATGTTAAATATTTATGTTTGACCCCAGAGGATAGTTCTTTACAAGTAAAACCTTGGTATCAGAGGGTATAAACTTATTAAAAAAAATTGTACATATAACCTGTAAGAACATTTTTATTTAACAAATTCACTATTGGCAAACAATCCATCAGATAGTGTGTTTTTTTTTTAAATAAATTTATTTATTTTATTTATTTTTATTTTTGGCTGTATTGGGTCTTCGTTGTTGTGTGTGGGCTTTCTCTAGTAGTGGAGAGCAGGGGCTACTCTTTGTTGTGGTGCACAGGCTTCTAAGGTGGTGGCTGCTCTTGTTGTGGAGCACGGGCTCTAGGCACATGGACTTCAGTAGTTGTGGCACGTGGGCTCAGTGGTTGTGGCTCACGGGCTCTAGAGCGCAGGCTCAGTATTTGTGGCGCATGGGCTTAGTTGCTCCACAGCATGTGGGATCTTCCCAGACCAGGACTCGAACCCATGTCCCCTGCAATAGCAGGCGGATTCTTAAGCCACCAGGGAAGCCCCAGATAGCATTTTGAACAGATTTACATTTTTCATCCAGAAGATATACATGTAGAAAAAAATACAACATAATTTAAAAAGTAAATGTATCTATTTGATCATCACTGCTGTGTGAGAACAAGAAACTCCTTTAAGGGACTTTGCACATTACCATTATAACCTAGACCAGGAGAGGAAAAGCCAGACCAGTTCCCGGGAAGAGTAGTGGTCACACACGCACAGGAGTTACTGCTAAGCAGGAACTCAGCACTGCATGAATTAGGAGTGACATAATACAATCTAAGCCTTCTCTTCTATTCTCACCACTTTCTTGGCTCCCTGATGGCCAAAGACTCCCTCATCCTCCAAGCTCCTTGCTTTCTTTGGACCTGGGTTTGGTCTCCTTTTCTGAAAATATTGTAGCATTACCAGTGAATACTCAGGAACTCTTTGAGAACATTTGTTGGGCTCCATTTTTTAATACCAAGATCAAACTACAGTACCTGTGTTATAATACATGATCAGGAAACTGTGTTGAATGAATGAATGCATTTTCTGAGTTATTAGCCACTGGGAGATTTTCAATGACCCGAACAAGATGATGAAAATTTCTCACTTCCACTTGAGCTCCTGATTGTACTTCAAGTTATTCCTGAAAAGGAGTAATGGGACAAAATCACTAGATCCATTGCAATAATGCTTTCTTATTTGTCTATAGCATTTCTCTTTTCTTTTTATATTCTTAATATAGTAATTGATTTTTTTTTTTGTTAATAAAGATAGGGTGTTTGGCACCAACTTTTTATTATAATAACAATAGAATCTATTGTAAAGGTTTTATGCCAGATTTTCTGGGTGGAAATAAGAAACTACAACTTACTTTTTTTATTTGTGTGCTAAATATATTGTTTAGAGAACTAGCTGCTTGTTCAGAAAGGCCCCCTCATGAACAGTATCTTGGTTGGGTCACCATGGTAAAGGTTACAGTCATCAGTTAATTTTTTTCAAAATTCAAGTTTTCTTTTAAAGCATTTATTTATTCAATTATTCACTTTTTTATTCATTCAGTGTAGAGAAAAATAAATTGAGTACTTCATAAGATTGACTAAGGGAAAAGCAAAAATAATTTAATCATTTACTTGAAAGAAGTGAGTCTTCATCACAATTTCCTTTTGATATTTGAAACAGAAATTTATAGAAAATTGAAAAGATGAACCTATGAACCTATGAACCCCATACCCAGTTTTCCCTATGAGTCACATCTTACCTTATTGTGATAAATTTGTCACAATTAATGAATCAATATTGATACATTATAATTAACTGAAATTATGCTTTACCAGAATTTAAAAATTTTTTACCTAAAGTCCTTTTTATACCAGGCTGTGACATTTTTTCTCATAAAGCAGATTTTCCTCTGTTTAATGACCTTACAAGTTTGAGGAGTACTGGTCAGGTATTTTAGAGAATGCTGCTCAATTAGGATTTGCCTAATGTTTTTCTTGTGGTTAAACTAGAATTACAGGTTTTGGGCAGGAAGACAACAGAGAAAGAGTGCCCTTCTCACCACATCTTATCAAGGGTATCTACTATCAACATGACTCATTAGATTTCTCTACTGTAAAGTTATTAGTTTTTCCCTCTTTCCATGCTGCCCTCTTCGCGAGAAAATTCTTCTTTCTTTATTTCCTTATTTATCTTTTTGCATATGGACAGCCAATTATTCTCATACCATCCGTTGAAAACATTATCCTTGAACCATTGGATTTCCTTTGCATCATTGTCAAAAAAAAATTAGTTGACTATATTTGTATGGGTTTATTTCTGGGCTCTCTATTCTTCCCATTGATCTATGTATCTATTCCTTTCACAAATATCATGCTCTCGTGAACACTATAGCATTATATTAAGCTTTAGATCAGATAGTGTGAGTCCTCTAACTGCTTTTCTTCTTCAGAATTGTGTCGACTATTATAGGTCTCTTGCCTTTTCATATAAACTTCAGAAGCAGTTTGTCAATATATACAAAACAGTTTGCTAGGATTTTGATTCTTGATTGGGATTGTCCAGAATCTCTAAATCACATTGGGTAGATTTGAAATGCTAACATTACTGAATCTTTCAATTCATGAACAGGTAATATCTCTCCACTTTTTTAGATCTTTGTTGATTTTTTTCATTGTGTTTTGTCATTCTCCATATATAGATCCTGTGCATATTTTGTTAGCTGAATACTTCTATTTTTGTTTTGGTATTTTAAAATATTCATATCTGATTATTCATTGTTGGTATGTAGGAATTAAATTGACTTTTATATATTCATCTGTATCCCAAGACCTTGCTATCCTCACTTATCAGTTCTAGGAGTTTTTGGTTTTTGTTTGTTTTTAGATTCTTTGCAATTTATATACATAGATGATCCTGTCATCTGCAAATAAAAATAGTTTTATTTCTTCCTTTCTTATTTATGTACTGTTTATTTCTTTTTCTTGTCTTATTGAACTAGCTAGAACTTCTGGATGTGATGTTGAATAGGAGTGATGATAGGACATCCTTGCCTTATTCTGATCTCGAGGGGAAGCATCTAGCCTCTCACCAGTAAATATGATTTTAACTGTAAGCTTTGTGTAATTTTTCTATTAAGTGAGTAAGATCCCTTCTAATCCTAGTTTAATGAGTGTTTTTTGTCATGAATAGTGTTAGATTTTGTTAAATATTTTTCTGCATCACTTGATATGATTATATGATTTTACCAACACATCCTGTTAATGTCAGTGTTTGATTTTTTGATGTTGAATCAGCCTTGCATATCTAGGATAAATCCCACTTGGTTATGATGCATAATTATTTTTTAAAAAGTATTGTACTTGATTTGCTAATGTATTGTTGAGGCTTCTGTTCCTATGTTCATGAAAGATAGTGGTCCATAGTTTTCCTATGTTGTAATGTCTTTGTTTGGTTTTGGTATTAGGATAGTGATAATTACCTCATTAGGGTAATGCAGACATCATAGAATGAGGTGGGAAGGGCTCCTTCTTCTTCTATTTTCTGGAAAGGATTGTGGAGAATTGGTATTATTTTCTTTTTAAATATGTAGCAGATCTCACCAGTAAAACCATCTGGGCATGGGTGCTTTTTGTTTTTTTTTTTTTTTTTTTTTGAAGGCTATAAATTACTGATATAATTTCCTTAATAGATTTAGGGATTTTCAGGTTACCTATTTATTTTCTTGAGTAAGTACTGATAGTTTTTGTCTTTTAAGAAGTCAGTCCATTTCATTTAGGTTAGGAAATTTGTGGACATAAATTTTCTCACTGTATTTCTTTCTTAGTCTTTTAGTGCCCATAGAAACCATAGTAATGGCCCCTCTTTCATTTCTGATATTGATAATTTCTGTTGTTTCCTCTTTTATTCTTGGTTAGCCTGAGAAGAGGTTTTTTTTCTTTTTTCTTAAAATTTCAAAAAACCAGATGATTTTTCTGTATTGCTTTCCTGTTTTCAATTTTTGTTCTTATTTATATTCCTTTCCTACTGATTATTTAAATTGCTCTTCTTTCTCTAGGTTCCCAAAACAGAAGCTAAGGTTATTAATTATAGATATTTCTCTTCTTCTAGTATACCTATTTAATGCTATAAATCTCCCTCTCTGCTCTGCTTTCATTATATTCTACAAGTTTTGATAAGATGCATTTTTATTTTCATACAGTTCAAAAAATTTTTTATTTTCTCTTGTGACTTCTTTTTGACCTATGGATTTCTAAAAAGCCATGGATTTTGTTTAATTTTTATTAATTTCTAATTATATTCTTATTAATTTTACTTTAATTCCATTGTTGTCTGAGAATGTATTTTGTCTGATTTCTATGCTTCTAAATTTGTTAATATGGGTCATTAGTTTTTGTTTTTGTTTTGCTTTTTGCAGTACGTGGGCCTCTCACTGCTGTGGCCTCTCCCGTTGTGGAGCACAGGCCCCGGACGTGCAGGCTCAGCGGCCATGGTTTATGGGCCCAGCCACTCCGCGGCATGAGGAATCTTTCCAGACCGGGGCACGAACCCATGTCCCCTGTATCGGCAGGAGGACTCTCAACCACTGCGCCACCAGGGAAGCCCCGGTCATCAGTATTTTAAGCCACAATTTCTACTTCATTGATATATTCAGTTTCAATTTCTCAGGTTTGAATAACTCTAAACATACCTTAAAAAACAGTATGTTAAACATGATGCCCATGAATAAACTTAATAAAACCCATAATAGCCAAGCAGATCATTATGCTAGCATTTGCTGTGGGGAAGCATTATAGAAAGTCAAAGTTGATTGCTTGGTAGGAATCAGAGCCCAGAGACATGGCAGGACGCGTTCTCTGAATTAACGCTCTAACATCGGAAGAGGGAAGCCATGATTGGGTATTCATTTTCTTTTAATTTATAAATGGGAAATCTCATAGGATTAGATAATCAAAAATCCTGTATAAGGACTTTAATTTTTTTGATCTATAAATAATGATTTGCTTCTCAGTCTATGAGGCTGGAAGGCTCTTCATCTTAAGAAAAAACATTTCAGTGATACTAGGATACTTGTAGGAGCTGGAGGATACCCAACTCCTGACAGAACCAAAGACATTCAATCCATTCAGATATTCTGGCTTCACCTTTCCTCAATTCCAGGTGATCATGTCATTTTTGTCTTTTCTCCCTGGCCATTCTCCTCTGTGCCCCTTCCTGTAATTGTCAGATCAAATGTACTGGCATTCCTTGCACATATTTTGTTCCTTCGGTCTTTTGTTTTCTATGTTCTACTGGAACATTATACAGATATCTTTGTGGGTTCCATTCTTAACTCTTATTTAAGACATCATTCAAATGATATCATCCTTCAAACTGTCATAGAAGTTGGTAAGCACCTTGGTTATGACACTCTGCATTTGTTATCTTATTTTATATTTGTTTGCTGCCTGATCTACTCTAGTAGGATGCATACTCTTGTCGGTTTATGTTATATCTATCTTTATGTCCCCTACAGAAACCAAAAGACATTGTGTGCTTTTTCTATTGAATGGAAAAGTAAATAAATGACTATATAATGAAGTTAAACACAAAATTTGAAGTGTGATAGTCCCCTGTCTTTCAGATGGGGTCAATAATAGCAGGGTCAGTGTTGTGTCCAAATTAGGAGATTTTAGAGAAACTGTGGTGCAGAAGAGACAAGAGAAAAAGAACCAGAGAGAGCAGTGAGAGTGTTGGCATATGCTAATGAAGAATTAATCTTCAAGTAAGGACACCTGAATAGGATGCTATTTACCTAAGAGAAAAAAAGGTGAAACAGTGATGATCTTTCAGCAAAATGCAGTGGAGAATATGTCTAAACATAATGAACTATAAAAAGTTTGTATTAAATTAATCAATCTGGGAAAATCAGGAGCATGGGCCTTTAGGGAATGGATTTTTGGTGAACTTGTCTAAAACAGTTGTCCTTTTAGTGATTCGTGTCAGTTGGACCATCTTGGTGGCAATAGCTTGTTTATCGGGCTGGGGAGAAATTATTTCCTGTTTTGGTTTTTTTTTTCTCCAGAGGGAAGAGCCATAAAAAAGAATAGAAAGTTGGGCCCAACTGGCTCTTTAGAACCAAGAAGAAGGGATGTATGATTGAATCTTTATTTTTCTATATTGAAACATGGAAACCTCTTGGAGTTAGAGGAATAGATATCTTGTGTATGGATTGAGGTAACTGTAGAACTCTTAATTGGTAATTCTGTCCTCACACTGTGGCTCTGGAAAGTTCAGCCAAGTATAATGGGATAACTTATGTATAGATTTCACCCTGAGAAAGAATGTATCAGTCTAGACATGGTTGTGCAATTTAATTATGTGTTATTTAAGGGAGTGGATTTCAAGCTTAGCTGATTATAAGGATCCTCTCAATAATGTATTAAACACACCTATTTCCTAGAAAAATCCACAGACGTTCTTATTCAGCCAAAATGGGATCTGGCCCAGGAATCTGCATATTTTAAAGACATTCATGTGTTTCTGATGATCGACCAAGTTTGAGAACTCCTGAGTTATTCAAGACTCCTGAGCAAAACATGTTCAGAGAAGCAAAGGAACATAATCTTTAGTGGTTCTGTATTTAAAGGTGAGCTCCTAGAAACTTGGATGGAAGTGGTAAAAAATTATAAAAGGAAAAAAGATGAAGTGTCATCTGTGGGATGCCTTGTCCAGTAATAGAGATTCTAAGCATAACTGGTTCCCCCACTGTCTCAGTTTATGTTTTTATATAATAAGATCTGGGAAACCATATTTCCAGCATTTTGTCAGCTCTCCCCATTTCCCTGTCAAAAAAGAGGAAAACAGATATAAGGAAATAATAAAATAAGAAAGGAAAGAGAAAGCAAGCCAGCAAGTATTTATGTACATTAATATATTTCTAAGCAAAGATGGAAACATAATTTCTATGTTTTATTTTGCATCTTAGTGGACACAATTTAATATGGGAAATTTGAAGTTAGCAAAGGCTGCTTTGAGGCCATTTTTAAGAAGCTTTGATAAAGCCAAATTGAACCAAAATTTTTTCTAAATTCCTATTAGGTTGAGTCCTATAGCTTATTCCATTGTTACTCTCTAAATTTCTTAAAATGCTGAAAGATAATCACAATGGTTAATTCTTTGAAGACCTGTAAATTGGTGGACTCCATACTGAGAAATCAAGTTCTAGTTGAAGGCGTGCTGTTTCCATAGAGCTCCTCTTAGGAGCATCTTATACTTCCTTTCATTTTGGGGGCCTAAACAGTCAGCTGGGTCTATGCCACCTCCCTTCTAAGGTCCCAAACTTAGCCTTCCTGTAAGGCTACTGAAGACACCCCAAATGACCTCAGAGTAAACATACACTGCTCACAGATTCAAAGTGTAAACTAGAACTAGAACTTTGTAGGGTGAATCGGGCAGTGAAAAACAAAATACCTTCTAAGGTGTTTTAGACAGCTATCCTAGCTTCCAACCCCATCCCTCCCTCCTGATTCTACTCACGGGGGGTTGTCTTAAAGGAGATATATACAGAGTTTCTTTTTTCAAAGTTAATGATTGCTACCTTTCTAAATAATAAGCAAGAGAATTCTGAGTCATTCAACAAAGTCCTGATGACCAAACTCTCATGGCAGTGGGGAAAAGCACATGCACGCTATCTTTTTCTCTCACTTTGTAAAAAGTGACTGATCCAACTGAAATCTGGGTGAGAATGTGTGTGTGTGTGTGTGTGTGTGTGTGTGTGTGTGTGTGCCTACATTTCTCTCTGCTCTCTCTCTCTTTCTTTTCCTGGACAGCCTCCCGTTACACAATCCTGAAGACTGGTATCATGTTCTTTTTCTTTCCTTCTTATTCATTCCATCCTGGCCAGTGAGACCTTTCTGTCCCCCCTTATTTCTGTGGTTCCCAGAGAGGAACGTGAGTTTTGAAAGTGTCAGAACAGTGTAAATGCTGATGTATAGGCCACAGTTGTTTCTCTCAAAAGGCCTTCAGAGCCCTCCCTTCTCCTCTGTTCCCTTCAAGTTACAAATGATTCATCAGCTGGCCTTTAGCAAGAAAAGAGGCCGGCCTGAGGTCTCAGGCCTTTGACCTCCCTGAAGAGAAAGGTCACACCGAGTGCAACTGTGCAAGGGCCAGGGCAGCAGACACGGGCATAGAAACCCGAGACAGGGGCGCCAGGCCCAGTGGAGGGGGATGGTGGGAAAGAGGGGGAATTTAGCAAAGTGAAGAGTCTATTTCTAAGAGACTCAGTGGATCAGCTGACAGCTGGGGTCAGGGGTCATATTTATGCTTGATTCCCTGAGCATGTTACAGTAACATCTGCTTGTTATCGGTCTTCAGGGAGCAGGCGTGAGGACCAGGCACTTCTGACCTCCTTCTACAAAAGGGGGCAGGAGAAGAGATTAGGGGTTCCTATTAATGTTTGTGTTAGACTTAACGGCCCCCCTCTCCTGGGCTTGATTTGTCAGCTTCACCCCATTTCTTTTTATCATCTTGCTAAATATTTAAATGAGCCCCATGGTTGTCAGTGGGAGAGTATTGGAAACTGCAGAAAAGAAAGTTAGATTTCAAGTAGGGGAAATCCTGGTGAAAAATATACAGTGAGAATGATAAAGAGAGAAAATATCAACAACCCAGGAAATTCTTCCCAAGCTAGAATCAAATCTTTTCACAGAACGGTCTCGGTTTTGGACATCATATGTAGAATAAAAAATCGGTTGTAATTGTGTTCTGTCACCTTCTGCAAAAAAAATTCCCAACAGGAGAGATGGTTTGGTCATTCAGTTATGAGGGAATTATAACTTCATGTGGGATTTGTCTCAGAGGTTGTGGTCCTCAACTCAAAATGAGGACAGAACTCACAACTGAGGGGAGGTTGAGGATGTAATATTAATTCTACTCTTTGATTAAACTTTTTTATTTGAGTCACTTTTGTGACTTTTCCACAAATTTCCCTTAAAAATTTTTCCTTCTGTCACCGATGAATTAGAGCTTTTATGTGCAAATATTCCCCCACCTCCAATTTCTCTGGACAAAGTAATAGTCAATGGAAACATAAAGCAATTTCTGGAAATTGGGTTGAAGAAAGAAGAAAATGCTCTGAGCTGCAAAGTTCTTTTTCTTCATTTGCTGAAAAAAAAACCCCAAAACACTTGCTGTGTGTCTGCTGGCTTCTAGAGGACATGTCTTGCGTTAGTTACAATTATCCAGACTCTTGTGTTCCAATTTGCCATGATTTTTGTTTAGAAGTTTCTGGAAGGACTTGGCTTGGTTTTGTAAAAATCTCTTGGTGCCACTGCAGACACGAGCATACATAATTGATGATGCCTTAAGCACTTACATGACATTTTGTTTTAGCCTCAAGACTTGCATGGAGGAATAAAATTTGGGAGTGAGGGAAGAGTTTGGTGATTGAGGATATTATGTTCAGCTAAAAAAGAGAGTTAAAATAAGCGAATATGATTTCATGGAAGGTGGTCTCCTTTGGGGTCCAAGTCCATGGCAAAGTTCACACAGTCCAACTTTCCATGTAACTGTATGAAAACAACATGTTTGCTATTTATAAAGAATTGCCTTGCGGAAACCAGCTCTAAAGAGGAGTATAGATTGTTCTGAGGAAAACTGGATGCGAGTACATGTGGCCTCTTCAAAGTTAAGGGCTTGGATATGTGTGTGTGTGTGTGTGTGTGTGTGTGTGTGTGTGTGTGTGTGTGTATGTGTGTAGTCGGTGGTGGGATGGATGATGGGAGTCGTTGTTCAAAACCACTCTGCGATTATAAATAATAAAAAAATTCAATCGGAAGTGCGTTCTGCCAAACTGGACAATAAACCTCCTAGCAGGCCATTGAGATTTTCTTAATCAGGGTCAGACCCACATGCATAAGGCCAATGAGTTCAGTGGGAAAAACTGACTCTTATTCCCTGTTTTTTTTTTTTTTTCCTTTCCTTTTTTCTTTCATTTGGAAGCGACCCCCACATAAACATGCAGAGCAATTTTCCAGTACATTAACCCAGGAGGGATCCTCTCTCTGTCGGCTCAAGAGACAGAAAAGTTGAGAACCAGGGTGAGAGGAAGATAGATGAGCCTGGTATATAAGAGAGGGCAGTTTTTCCACTGTCCTACCCTGTACACCTAGGACAAAGACTTCATTGACTGCCATGCTTGACATCAGCCTCATAAACTAGTAGTCAGGCACAAAAGGTCTGACACTTGAAAGTACAAGTCCCTGCCTTCTTTCTATTGCAGCTGTGCAGGGGGGTTGGGTCTAACAGTGGTATCCTTTTGTCAGCCCATAGGACAAGAGGTGTAGATAAATAGTATTGACTTTAAGGTAGTCACACAATTTTGCTCTTTCCCCAAAGGCAACACTTCCTCCCAGGTTTCACATCATGGCCCCAGGAGATATAACCATCTTCCCTTTTCTAGGGAACCACGGTAGAGTTGGCCTGGGTAGCAATGAAGGTGCAGAGTGGACGTGTAGCTGGAAGAAAAGGGAGAAGATAAGGGGCAGGTACAGAGTCATGGGATCCGTTCCTTGTCCTCTGTGAGGAGGCGGTATGGTTTTCATGTATTCTAGCTTGGTCACAATGGTTTCTTTCATTTTCTTGAGATCCCTGGAAATGGTCCTAGAGGGGAAAAACGGATGCAGGAAGCAAGTCTGAAAACCATGTACAATGATATGATCTAAAAGATTTTTAAAAACCCATGTTGGTATCTTTCTGGGTATTCCAAGGCCAGACAATACAATGCTTTCCTGGGAACACTTTGGTAATGAGACTTTAAAACAAGCACATAAGTAGAACACAATCATTTAAGATTTCTATGTGTTGAAGGCAGGGACACATCAGCTGTGTGGTCTGTTGGCATTTGATTGTTGTAATCATTAGGTTTTTTTCTTAATCATTAGTTTTTATTTGACTGGGCATCAGCAAAGATAAGCCTTTTGTAGTATTTCTTTTTGTGTTAGCAGAGAAGGAATTTGAAATACAGAACACAGAACCCATTTGGACTTGATGGCTTATGGCCAAGTTCAATTAGCTAGAGAGGATCACTTTTCCTGAATGTCATTCTAGATATGCTGAGTGCACAGTACCATTTCAGACCTGTCTTTTCACCCTCTAAAAAGGCTCATTGGACCATGATGTCTGAGCATCCCCAATGACAAGTATCTCGCTCAAGTTAGACCTCTCTGTCTTCAGAGTGAACTTAAGGGTCTCAGAGCAGAGAGGTTCTAAAGAGCTATCCAAAAGTATTTTATATATGGACAGAGAAGGGTGTGGTAGCTCAAATCCCTACAGGTCCCTTGTTTCCAAGATGAACAAAAGTTACAGTTGGGATATGAATGCCAGAGGGAGTTCCACTTAAATTCCTACAGTGGAACTCAGATCAATTGTACGTTAGCCAGTTTATAACATCTAGCTGAGTTTCCCTTCCGATTTCCCTCTCAAGTTTGTGCGTTTAGAGTCTCCTTCTATTGATGACACCTCTTTGCATCATTTGAGAATATATTCTTCATCCAAGTTATTTTAAAACTCTATTTTCTACAGCTCTGCTCCAATCTCCTTTTAAAGAACATTGCTCGAGGCTAAGATTTAAAGATAGCACATTGATGGGAAATTATTTGATATTAGTTCCTTTCTATGAATCTTTTAAGTAAACATATTTACTCTAAAAACTAATAGTTGCAAGTTGGGAACCAAGTTTTTTGAAAATAGAGGACATACTGACTAGCTTCCCATTCACACTGGTTTAACCTCCTCTTTAGGGGAAGCCTGTAGCTGATGCATATCATGAACTTAGAGTAGCTGTTCTGAACTTACCATGATTTGCTTTTGAATAGTTATGTGGCAATAATTTTGTCTTACTGATGAATGCATTATGTCTTGAAGAAGATGGATTTCATTCATTGCCTTTTGTTTTTGCTTTTGGAGTTCCCAAATTCATTATTTCCAAGATATATGTTCCAAGATATATGTTCACTTATACTTCAGTAGAGTCTTGATTGTTTCCAGAAACCTGCAAGTTATCTCAGAATGCCACTTCCATTTTCATATCTCAGGGTTGGTTTCAGGGAAAAACAACAAGGTGAGCCTAACTTTGTCCCTCTGCCCCTGCCTGATCAATTGCCCCTTTCTCTTCCCAGAGCCTTTGGGTCTTCATTCCTCTAGGCTCTCAGACATTCCTCTGGGTTCTCTTCATCCTTCATCCTCCCGACTCTCTGACGAGCTACGTAGTCTGTCATTTGGCAGCTCTCAAATGTGAAGTGCTAAGCTTCCTTGTAGCAGGAAAAAAGTTGAATATGAGCAAACAGAAACCCAGTCTGAAGTTGTGGGAAAGAGAAAAGTGTAGGTTGTATCTGGGGGATTTTTATGGGATGATGAGATGTGAGCTACTGGAACTTTTGTTCTACTTTTCTATGTCCAGATTTGTCTCTTCTAGCCCATTCTTTTCCAGAGGGCACATGTTTCCACAAGTTTTCACTGCCAAAGTCTAAAATAGAGACTGAACATTTTAAGCAGATCTTTTCCAATGCGGCAAAGTGACTGGTCTTGATTCTCCTCTTTCTCTACTCTATCCATTTCATTCCTATTCCCTGACTCAAAACACAGAAAGAACTTTCCGTTAAGGGTTATCTGGCAAACCTTGGTGTGGGGAGTGTCTCTCAATGTTTCCTTCTGAGGCACTTCTACCTGAGAGGTAACAATTTTGTTGCAAAAACTCATGGCTTGGGTGCTGGGAAGACTTCTGTTTTAGTCTAATCTAGTCTAGTCTAGTGCTCTCTTAATGGAACTTTGACAATCATTTCATCTCCCTTAGTTTTCTTATCTGTAAGATGGACAAACTACACATATCTGAATGATTGTTTTCTTTCTCTCTAGTCCCCTATATTTTAACAGTGAGCTGCATTATAAGTAAACATGGGAAAAAATAAGATAATTTTCAATTGAATAATTGAACGTTAAAGAATATAATCTCAATTTACGGTATTGTTGGCATCATATCTGGAAAGGTCCATGAATTTGATGTGTGTACAGGACCAAGCATTTCCTCTACTTTTTATTTAGACCTGTGTCGTGGACTTGGAATTGATATGTCTTTGGGGTTTTCTTAGTTCTGGTTGAGGACACATGGTTTTGTAAATACACCGTTAAAAACGGACTTTCCAGGCAGAGACCCCTGCATGTAGCTGCCCCACGGGATTCAGTGACTGGCTTGGCTTTCCTAGTCTGAATCAGAGTTTAAAAATTCTTTTAAATAAATATTTGTGTTCTGGCTTGTCCAAGGTCTTACCTTCTGAAAAAAACAAAACAAAACAAAACTATTTTTATTTGCATGCTATTAAAGCTTTCTTTTAGGTAAAAGAGATATTTCAGTCCATTTGTATTTATGCTGATACAGGCTGTGGGCCACGTTGTCCCTCTGGTGTGTGTACTGGGAGCTGGACTGAGCCAGCAAGGCCTTCCTTTGTTTCTCACTCACTTTGTCTCCCAGAGCTAGACTGTGGCTGCAGAGAAAAGAAAGGATGTTGTTTTTTGATCCAAAGACTGAAGAACTCCCTCTGTGTAAAGTACAGCAGCAGCCCCCATACCCTGCATCCTTGTAGAACCAAGGCCAAGAGAACATGATCAGAAAAAGAATGGCTGCCTTGGTTTTGTCCCTCTTCTCATTGATGCTGGCCCCAAGAGACTTCTGTTGAGGGCCTGTGATTAACTATGCATCTTTTTTTTTTTTTTAACTATGCATCTTGATACCAAATTTACAAGGACATGGATCACTTGAATTAAGGAATTAACTGTTGTTTCTAATTCTCTAACTTTGTTTTCCCCTCAGTGTTGCAACCTCACATGATAATAACTTAGTAAACATGTCCAATTTGATGACCTGTGAACCTCAAACTCGACATATCTTAAACTCAATTCCAGTCTCCCTTTAGAAAAATGAGCTGTGCTTTCTCTTTCATTTTCCTGTTTGTATGATTATCATTGCTTTTGTTGTCCACACTCAGAAATTTAGCTGCAACTCTGAATTTTTTCTTCTCTTTTTTTCTGTTGCTCCCTGTATGCCAGCAATCTAGTCCTACTGAGTTTTTCTTGCTTCTACATCCTGATTCTATCCTATTTCTGTTGCCCTGTTTAGTTGAGGCTGTCAGATCTCATGCCTAAATTATTGCAGTAACACCCTAGGTGAGTTCCCTTTTTCATCACTTACCTAATATAATTCTCTCTTCTAGCCACCTCTCTTCTATTTATGTTCCCCTGACTTGTGCCTCAATCTTGTTTTTCCACCCAGAAGGAGATAGTTTTTGTTCCCTTGTACATTTCAACTCACATTCCTCAGCAAGCCTGCCTTGATTTCTCTAGAGACCAGTGAACACTTTCCCTCGGGATACTAATTGCACCATTAGCATTTATCATATACTTCATTATTCTCCTTTGAAAAACACATAAAATACTTAATGTAGTCTTCTAGAAGCTGTTCGAGTTGTGAACAAGTTTGTGTAAAACTTATACATCTGGTCAGGAAGTTAGGTATAGAAGTAGGTAGTAATAATAATACTATGACACTAGTTATTGACGGAGTGCCTCTTATATGCCAGGAAATATTCTGAGCATTTTATTGTCATTGACTCATTTAATACTGACAATAATCCTGTAAGGCTGCTACTTAGTATCCCATTTCACAGATGTGAAAATGGAGGTGCAGACAGGCTCAGTCCAAAGAAGAACAAGTTTTAAAAGAATGACAAAGGATTATGAAAACCCTGGTAGGAGAGATGACTCCCGTCCAATTGGGATAAAAGTTATGAAGGAAGTTTAAAAGGAAGAAGAAAGTGTTTTGGTATTTTCTATTTAATTAACTAGAAATGCTCCATCTTTCAGTCTTACATTGTGGTAATTCTATGAGTTGACCTTTGTACTCCTAATTGGATGGGAAGCTCCTTGAAGATGGATATTAATTCTCTTCATCTCCACCACAGCATCTAACCCAGTGTTTTTTATATAGCAGCTGTACGTTGATAGAATCTTAATTACCTTTTGTTGTCTTAAGCACAGAAATGCTGCATTTCAGGGCTTTTTGGTTGTTATTTTGTCTTCACTGTTTCTGGATTTATATGCTGACTTAGTCATTTATTTTGATTTTGGGGAAATAAGTTACTTAGTATATATATATATTGTGTATATGTTTATATAGTTCAGATAACAATAACATTTGAAAATTGTAATTAATTTCAAAATACTTTTGAACTGTTTTCCTACAATTACCCTAATCACAAGTATTTGCCAAGCAAGAATGGATTTACAGTGTAAGGCATTAGAGCTGGTATAGGTGAGCTGATATAAGTTGCTAAAGATTTTCACAGAACCAGTGCTATTCCCTAGAGTTTCTCATTCTGGTAGTGTGTCCTTTCTAATGTGCCAGTGACTTTCTCACAGGGTGGTTGAGAGAATTAAATGTAACAAAAAAGTCAATTAGAAAAGAGCTTAACACGTGGTCATTTTATATGTGTTAAATAACCATCATCATATTCTGCAGCATCATATTCCTCACCATTATCACCTTCATCAGCATCATCAGCATCATCCTCTTCATCCCCATTACCATCATGAACATCATCTATCATTCATCATCACCACTCTTATCCATACCTCCTTAAATGTCATTGGCTATCAGTGACCAAAATGACGACCATGGTTCCAGTATTAACATGATACTACATTTGGTTGTGTGGTCTTAGTAATGGACTTATAATACTAGACTCAGTTAATCTTCCCAGAGCAAAGACTTTGTTGTACTTCATTAATATACAACTAGGAATCATTGTTTCTCATGTATCACATGAGACACTCTTCTGGGGAGGGGGATCCGTTGTAGGGAAAGTATCTGTGACCACCTCTCACCTCCAATTTGGGCCTTACTTAGCATCCTTGATGCAAAAATGGATTCACTTACAGGCCATTCAATAAATACATTTATTTTTAAGTTCATTTTAAAGTTTGCTAGCAATTGACTCCTCTGAAATGTTTGAACTGAAGCTGAATTTATGGTTGACCAGCAACAACTTTTTTCACAAGTCACACATCCTTTAAACTAAATGCAATTTAAAACTGTGTAAAACAAGAGAAATTATTTGTGATTTAATTGAAAAATAGAGTTAAGGTAAGACACATTTTGCTGGTGATTCATTTGTCCTTTCCAAGGGCAACTAACACATATTTAAGTAAAAGAACTGATCATTTGAATAACAGCTATTGAGGCAATCTTGTCCAGAAAGCAGCATGTTCAGAAATATTAATTTGACATTTTTTTCTGAAATCTTCTGAAGTAAAAATAATGTAAAGGGTTTTAGGTGTAGACACTGTTATCAAGGACACAATTCCTTTCAGTTGGACTTTCTTGAAATTCACATTTTTTTTTCTAGTAAAATTTATTGACTATCAAAAAGAATTTAAAAAATAAAAGAAAAAATTTAAATGTATGTCTGAACACATGGGATGTTAACACCGAATTTGTTGTTTTTTATACTTGATCCATCCTAATGTCCTACAGTTACAGAGTTACTCAGTTATAACCTGGATTTAAAAGATATGTCCACATAGCTGGTTAACTGAGAAAAGTGAAAAAGATGTTTAACAGATTTTTTTTTAACCTTCCAAATTTCCCCTGCTCACCTCTTCTCAAGCTATAGTTAAAAAATTCCCAAACAGATTTTGAAGTTTACAAAGAAATAAAAATTAGTGTGAGGGGCAGCAGAAGTTTTCCTATTCCATCATTTATTACAAATTTTAATTAAGTTAGGAATTTGGTATTAAAATATACACACTACTATATATAAAATAGATAACCAACAAGGACTTACTGTATAGCACAGGGAAATATACTCAATATCTTGTAATAACCTATAATGGAAAAGAATGTAAAAAAAGAATATATATATTTATATGTATATGTATAACTAAATCACTTTGCTGTACACCTGAGACTAACACAACACTGTAAATTAACTATATTTCAATAAAAAATAAAATAAAAAACATAAAAATACCAAAAAATTAGAAAAAAATATAAGAAATATGATCTCAGAATAAGTTTTAAATCATTAAATACATTTTATTTTTTAATTCATTGTCTTTACATCTTTCATATTACTGCTACCTGAGGTTTGGGAATCCCTGTGATAAGGAAGCATCCCTTTAGTACTTTCTAAAAGAGAGTATCATGGAAACACGAAAGAATATTCAGGTGAATTTGATGGAAATTTCTGATTGCATGCTATTTTTTCCAAAAAACATGGTGATAATTTTTTATGAATAATGGTAATTACTAAGCCATTTTATGAATTAATTGATATAATGAATTGGTTGGTTATTTTTAATTCAATGTGTGATCAAGTTTTATATGACATGCAGAGGAATTACAAACAAAGTCTATACCAAACTAGGACAGAGTCTCATAAAAACATGAGTTCAGTAGTAGGTTAGAAAATGGATTAGAGTAACACTCAAATTCGTTTTTGTTTGGGGTTTTAAAATATATCTTTTCTGATTATTTAAAAGATTATAAGTACTAAATTACAAAAAAATTAAAATTTGGAAAGACAATATAAAGAGGATTACTATCTTATAATCTTTCAGGAGCAACCCTGGTTAGCATTATATTTTAATTCTTATAAATGTCATGTAAAGGTGGCATGCAAAATATTTAACAATCAATTTTACACAGGCATTGACCAATGGGAAACAATGTGATGTAAGGAATTGATCCGGGTGAATCATCTTGTTTTGCTGAATATAATCTCTGTGTATGTATGTCCATAAATAATGTAACATTTATTTGTTTGTATATTAGTTATAATGCATGCACATACAATATACAATCTTTTAAATTTATACATTCTGAAAACAATAATTGCAATGTTGATGTTTAGATCATCTAACTATTGTTTATCTCATTAATCTGTAAAAAATTAGTTGTTTGGTAAATTGTTTAACTCATTAATCTGTAAAAAATTAGTTGTTTGGTAAATTAGAAATATAAATTTTATTTTGGAGGGAAGATGGATTTTTAAATACTTAACAAACATCTTCAAAGCACCTGTTTATTAGCAATGACTATAGAAGTGTAAATCATTCTTAGTAGAACCACAGAGAATCTGAAACACAAAGTTTTGCAGGACAAAATTTTCCAATCCCTGACAGGGGTACAGCATGGAATTTTAAATAAGGTGCTTGGCTTTTTAAGCTATTTGCACTCTTCACCAATTAATTCCATTTATTTTTAGCACCATTACCCCAGTAGTTAGTTCTAAAAATGAAATATTTTACATTATTAACATTTCATTTAACTATCCAGCTTCATAGATTGAAAACAAATTGAGCATCTCTAGAATAAAGTTAACAAACTTTGTCTTTATGAAGCAAAACTGGGGGACTTCCCTGGAGGCCCAGAGGTAAAGAATGCCTTGCATTGCAGGGGACGCGGGTTCCATCCCTGGTCAAGGAACTAAGATCCCACGTACTGTGGGGCAACTAAGCCCACGCGCCACAACTACTGATCTTGTGAGCCTCAACAAGAGCCTGTGTGTCTCAAACTACAGAGCCTACGTGCCCTGGAATCTGAGTGCCACAACTATAGAGCCCACATGCCCCGGAGTCTGCACACCACAACTAGAGAAGAGAAAACCCGCAACTAAAGATCCCGCATGCCTCAACGAAGATCCCACGTACCTCAACTAGGACCTGATGCAGCCAAAAATAAATAAAATAAGTAAATAAATCTTAAAATAAAATAAAATGAAAAAGAATCCGCCTGCCAGTGCAGGGGACACAGGTTCGATCCCTGGTCCAGGAAGATCCCACGTCCAGGAAGATCCCACATGCTGTGGACCAACTAAGCCCACGAGCCACAACTACTGAGCCCACGTGCCACAACTACTGAAGCCCATGCACCTAGAGCCCGTGCTCCACAACAAGAGCAGCCACCACAATGAGAAGCCCATGCACCACAACAAAGAGTAGCCCTGCTTGCTGTAACTAGAGGAAGCCCATGCCCAGCAATGAGGACCCAACGAGGCCAAAAAATTCAGAAGAAGAAGAAGCAAAATTGTATTCTGGATACATTGTGATTGTGTCAGCACTAAATTACATTGGAAGTTTTACAGATTCTCAATGAGGAAGTAAATTCATTTTCAAGCTTGTATATTAAGGTATCCTGTGCTTCCCTGGTGGTGCAGTGGTTGAGAGTCTGCCTGCCGATGCAGGGGACAATTGTGCCCCGGTCCGGGAAGATTCCACTTGCCCAAGCCATGGCCGCTGAGCCTGTGCGTCCGGAGCCTGTGCTCTGCAATGGGAGAGGCCACAACAGTGAGAGGCCTGCATACCGCAAAAAGAAAAAAAAGATATCCTCCCCCAAATAAGTAATCATTAACTTGTAAATCCACGAGGGAATCTTGAAGTATTTTTGAAACATTAGAGAAAAGGGAAGGAGCTCCATCTTTCTGCTTATAACTCCAAAGAGTTAGTCTTGAAAAATCAAAAATGATTCAAATAAGATATACGTAGGCTTATGCCAAGAATTGCCTGTTTGATATTGGGGTAACCAGTGCACTCACCTTACTCTGAAGGAGGATTTCTTTGTTATAACACATCAACCTCTAGCCAACTATTTGGTTATTACAAAAGTACACGTACATGAGCAGTCATTGAGATGAGAAAGCCTAATAAAGAATCAACCGAAAATTAGATTTTAACACAAACATCCCTTCTATCACACATGGTAACAGATCACAGAGTGCATTACACAATAGCCTCGCCTCTCATGTGACAGGAAGGTGCTAGAAGAGGAAACACTTTTGCATTTATTCACACCCCACAATGTCCTGTATCAGGGAACTCACTCCATCAGAGAAGAACAATTTCTATCCTCATTTGTGTTTGAAACATGAAAACAACATAACAGCTGCATGCTGCATTGAATAAGGAAGATCCACATGCATTTAAATCACTTATATCTTACTTTTTTATGATGCAATTGTGAATTATGTTCCTTTTGCATCTGTAATTAGAGGGCAGAACAGATGGCGAAGGCTTCGCTAAAAGTGATGTGTCCATTAAAATAACCTATGCTGCCAAATGATTGTTCACTATAACAGGGTATTCATTCACTATGGCAGGCACTTTGCTGTCCTGAAATATGTTGCAAAGGCCCCTGGACTATACATGACGCTTATTATTTTTAAGGACTTTCCAATAAAAGGGTTCACAGTAGCACGGCTAGCTTTGTACCTCATTTATCTTCTGAGCATATGTTTTACTATATTGTTCTAATTAAAAAGTGACCTTGTATATAATGATCAGAACTCAGTGCTGAAAATGATTCATATAGGAGCTGGGGATGTGAGAAGACAGTTCAAGCCATATTAAACCAGGCAGTGAGGCGGGGGGCTGGGGCAGCCTCTTATTGTGTGTTATTTGGAGAAGGTTTTTAAGGAGAAAAAAATAAAAACAAGGAAAACAAAAGGGTAAAAAGTCATCATAAGATTTGGTTCAAAGATGCTCATATAAAATTTAATTATTTTACATCTGGCCAAAGCATACTGGCTTCTGCGTTGTTCAAAGCTATGAAAGATGCATTTTGTTTTGCTTTGCTTGGTTAAGATATATTGGAACTTTTCAGCATATCATATTCTATCAGCTATAGTAATAAATATTATTGAAATTTCATTTTTGTCAGCTCCTGAGGACAAAGAGCTTTCAAATATCACTTCATAGAATGCCCAGAACTTTGCAAGATAGTTATAATTTCCACACTATGAAGGAGAAAACAGTTTCAGAGATATTAGGAGATCAGCCTTACTCATCCAGCTGGTAAAGGCATTTAAAAGAAAAACACTGAAAACAATAGAAGAAAACATAAATGACTTCTTTATGTAATTTATGGAGAAAAAGGTTCTAAGTAAAAATTAGTGAATAAACAAAAAACACATGTTAAAAATTTAACAAACAAAATTAAAGTGCACACATCTAACTAGAAAAATCATTTGTAACCAATGTGAAAGAAAGTATCATCCCTGATATGTGAAGAACTCATACAAATCAATAAGGAAAGTACTGAGACTCTCAGCAGGAAAATGCTACAAGGGCAAAGCAGCAAGTTTACAGAATAAAATACAAACCACTAATTAAAATAATAAATGTGTTCAACTTTATTTGTAACCAAACTCTTTTAAAATAAATAACAAAAAGTACCATTTTCAACTAAAATATTAGGAACCCTTTCACAATGTTCATGCCCACTTCTGGGGAAGATTCAGTAAGAAGGCCATTGTGGTGATGCGAACATATGTCAGAATGATATTTCTGAAAAGTATTTGAAAAATTTATATCAGGAACATTAAAAAATGTGTGCGTTTTATCCATAACTTCTACAAGTCAGTACTAAGGGATCAAGCAGAATGTGGGCAAATGTGAGCAAAACTTTGTACACTTGTATATTAATTATAATGTTATTTATTGAATTTTTAAAACTGTGAAAATCACCTAATTATCGATACCCAGGAGATAGTTTGACAAATTTTAATATTTTCATGCCCAAATACTTTAGCATTAAAAATAATGTTCTTAAAATATGGGTTCTGTTTGTGTTCAGGAAGAAATCTTGCCATCATAGACATATTCCAAAATTCATTATGAAAAATTCATTTCTGGCAAACTGAATTCCATCTTTCAGTCATCCTCTTCTTAATTTTTGGTTAATCAATGGGAGATTCTCATACTTTGGCAGTTTTTCTGCAACAGCATTTTTTGTGAGTAGTTAATGATCTGTAAATAACATTTAAATGCACCAGGGGAGTTCATCATTTAAAGAAAATCTATAGGGAACCCTTTTGTAGCGGAAAAAGTCTTTGGATAAAACAGGTATTCACCCTTAAATAATTTTACTGGTTTTAAAATTTATTTTGAAATCCTCTAGGTAGAGCTTCCAGTCACCATAAGAGTATTTTTATTTCTGAAAAAATATGACTCCCGTTTTTTCAGAGTACATGTTTCCCCGCCTTTTTTAGTAAGCTTGAATTTGGCATTGTAATAAGAGGATGATTACACTGATGATGATTACATTGTAATAAGAGGGCTGAGCATGTGGAGAAATTCTGAATGACAGCGCTTGGTTTTCAGATTCTTTGAATTGGTATTTATGGTATCCCATAAATATTCTTCCAACCTTTTGATGGGCATTGCCAACCTCGTGTGGGGCTGAGAGGTGAAGTAACCAGCACAAGTGAAATTAAGCAGCTTTGCCTGGGCTTTGCATTCTTCTGGGAGGAACTTAGACATAGCCAGAGACTCTATACTCCTGTAGAAACGCTGTGGAAAATCACAACCACTCCCTGATGCTAGGAGTGGGGAAACTGAGGTCCATGTCTAGACTTCCTACCTAACTCTAGATCATCTCTCAATGTCTCAAAATGTCCCAGTGAACTAAGATAATAATTAACACCAGGTTCATAGGAAAATCATGAAGATTACGGGGATGATGATATTGAAATGATTTTCAGGCTTGCACGGGCAAATCAAGCACATATCACATTATATGTTTTGATTGCTTTCTTGTCAGACTCCATTCCAGGCTGTAAAATTCTACAGAGCAGGTGCAAAGTCTCATTCCCTTTTCCTTCCCCAGGGCTTACCCCAGACACTGGCATAGAGTCCTTGTTTTATAAATATGTGTTTTTTTCTTCCTTTCACTGGACCTACACATAAAGGACTAGTTTCTGAGTGGAATGCTATTATATTTTAAACTCTTTGCAGGACACCCCTATATTCCAAGGATCAATAGTTCTACCAAAAATAAAAATAAAATAGTTCTGCCAGAGCTTCTCTTATTTTTATTTATCAGAATCTCTTCCATCATCATTAACTACTTCACACAAGGCTCTGAACAAAATTTAAAGATGCTTTACCTGTCCATTAGAATTTTAGAATCTAGTTTCTTCATAACACAATGTGATTAATCAGTAATAAAAACATTAAGAATTGGGCATTCAAGAGTCTGACTTTTCACAATATCAAAATATTCCAGACCTATTCTTTATTGATTTGAAATGGAATCAGAACATAAAAAGAGCACAGGACTAATATAATATAAGTAATAGCTGAATATACATTAAAATATGATTGCCAAACATACCAAGAGAAAATAGTTCTTTCATGTTTTTTATTATGAAAACTCAATTTTAAAATATCAATATTTTATGCGTTAATTTTTGATCTCTGACCAAGCTATTTGTCATTGTTGGACTAGTGTTCTGCAGCCACTACTTATATGCTTTTTCATTGTGAAATGAGTCTTTGGCGATCATTCTTTTTCACGGAGTGCATCTATCTTTCTTGGTTAAGACTTTTGGTTTTTACTTCCCCAAAGTTTACATCTATAATAATTTTGTTACCCTACCTACAAGTCGCCATTTCTCAATTATTCTAACTCAACTATTTGTGGTTTCCAGCAGGAGTATGCTTCCGATTTCTTCTCATACACAGTTGCTTGTTTCATGAATGCCTGTGGTTTGTTTCCTCTGCCCTGGAAAATTAAGAGGCCATAGATCAGAGGAGAAAATGCTAATTCAAAGGCCGGGCAGGGATTGATCGGAAGCTTCAACCTGGTAAGTTGGTTTAGAATACTATGATTCCTTCAAGGGATTTCTTGAGTCTATTCAGGTTTCAATTAATTAAGGTCAGCCCAAGAATCTTTGCAGTTTGATCTATCTGCCCACCCAGGCAAGCTGCATGCTTGTGTGTGCATGCATTTGTGTGTGTTTGTGTGTGTGTGCTCGCTCACTGAGGCTTGGTGAGACTTTGAGCATTGTTAATCCTTTTTTTTAAAAAAATTTTTTTATTGGAGTATAGTTATTTACAATGTTGTATCATTTTCAGGTGTACAGCAAAGTGAATCAGTTACACATATATCCATTCTTTTTCAGTTTCTTTTCCCATATAGGTTATTACAGAATATTGAGTAGAGTTCCTTGTGCTATAGGGAACTTATTAGTTATCTATAACTAATAAGGTCCTTATTAGTTATCTATTTTATATACAGTAGTGAGCATTGTTAATTCTGATTGTTAACAAAGGTGATCACTGACATGTTCTCACAGAAGGCAGTTTTCAGGTTTTGAGAGACCTGTTGGGATAAACACATTCAAGATAATAGCATCAGGACGGGACAAAAGCCACATCATTGTAAAAATGTCTTCAACCTGAAACATTCTGATGGAACTATGCATGAACAATGGACACATACTGCCTAATGTGGTACGTAAAGATAGCAATAACCCTTAATGGAGACTGTAAAATGAAGCATTATGTTAGCCAGCAGAAAGGAAAATGCAAATTGATTCCCTTTTTGTTTAGATGTAAGTGCTTATCAAGGTTAGTAGGTATTCAAGGTCTGTGACACCAGAATAATTTGTTTTATTATGATACATGGACAAGGAGGGTGCTTAGGGCTTTCTGAGTGACTCAGATGGCCAGCGAAAATTCTACAGTCTGGACTCTTAACAATCTCATTTGAACCTATCTTGGACTCCATCTGATAGAGAGAAAGGAGGTTCAGAACTGAAACCTTTTCAAACGTGAGTTGATGATATTAATAGCTATAATGGATGAGAGCTGGTAATATTTTGTTCCTTGGTGAGAGCATAGAATTGAAACTTGCATTTTGACTTGAAGGGTTTTAGAGTTGCCTATTAGACAAAGGCTTTCCAAGTTCATTTCCTCAGGCTCCTGGACACTAGCAAGACGTCCACTGTTGACTCTTCCCAATCACAGGGACTCATTGGACAGCAGAGATTGCGAAACATGTGTCAGTTTGGCTGGAATACAAACCACACCCAACCAAACCAGCAGGTCTCTCCCTATACTAAATCTAAGTCTATGGGACTCTTTTATTCTGGTCTTGTCACCGAGGTAACAGCTTAATCTTTGGTTGCTGTCACATAGTGACACCTATTGTTTGATAAAGCATTTTGGCAATGCTTTCATTCATCTCTACCCAGATGGTAGCTCAGGAAGGTGAGAGGGCAGAAGGAATCATACTGATGGGCAAAGCATTTCATTTGAAATACTGAGCCACAGTGAGAGCTGCTGAATGTCTTCCCCGGGTGCAAGTGATCTCTAATGGCAAAGCTAATTTACGGAGGTCTTGACAATGGTAAATACGGCTGCTCAGAATTTACTTTCAGCTGTTAAGTAGATGCAAAATGCAACTGGCCATTCTTAAGCACGTGAGTGAACAGATAAAGCCAGCTCCATATAAATGGACTTAAGCACAGAAACAGATATATCTCTCTAATTCTTAAGTAGGATTTTGGTATTTGGATCTTCCTTCTAGTAGGTTACCTAGTGATATAATCTTAATGAAAAAATTGAGACTTTGATTCAGTGGGTTGTTGAATGATGAGCATAACTAGTTAGTTACTGCTCTGGGGAACTGTGTGAGTGCAATACCTGGAACATTTTTTTTTCTTGGGAAGAGATCATTATCTGCCAAGGGAAAATCACCTAGAAGAATAATAAAACATTAAAAATAAAATCAACTGTATTAGTGGTTTCTTTGCTTTGCAAATCAGCAGAAAATAACTTGAGCTAGCTTATTCACAAAAGGATATTCATTGGAAGGATACTGAAGTTGTCATGAAAGGGCTAAATCAAGCAGCCTCAGAAAGCATGGAAATACATCAATATTGAGGTCCTGGGAACTCAAATTGCAGTTGCCCTCGGTCTTCCTTCTTGAGACCTACCATTAGTTAACTCAGTTCCCAGGAATTCTCTGTTATGATGAAGAAACTCATGTAAGAAAGAACCTGATTGGCCCACCTTGGGTCAGGGGTCTGATAACTCCGCATATGGTAGGTAGTCAGAGGAGCAGGGCTGTAAAACTCACACATGACTGACCTCTAAGTGGCCTGCTGTGGAGTAGGGGGAGGGTCAAAAGAAAGGGAAACGCGTGAGTTGGATAGACACCCCCCCAAATATGTCAATTACAATGGTAAAATAAGAAAGGTTCTTGTTTTCAGCAAATGCTGATCCCACTTAAGAGGAAGCAATCTTGAGTCTAAAATAAACTCCAAATACCATAACATGGTCCTTGAGCCTTTCTTAGTGTGTCTTTCTTCAGTATTTTTAGCCCCATCTCTGGCCACACTATTCCCTTGATATGTACAGTAAGTCCTCTACATATGAATGAGTTCCGTTCTGAGAGTGTGTTCCTAAGTCCAATTTGTTCCTGAATCCAACAGTGTTAGCCAACTAACAATCAGCTATACAGTACCGTACTGTAATAGGTTTATAATACTTTTCAAACGAATATTACATAAAAAAACAAACACAAAAATCAAATAAAACATTTCTAATCTTATAGGACAGTACCTTGAAAAGTACCAACTACATCACAGCTGCTTTTACGCTGGCTTCTGGACATCCTGGGCTTGAAATAATGTACCCTATACAGTACTGTACAGTGAAGGACACAAAAACACAAGCACTTGTAGAGGATGCAAGCATGTGACAATGTATGCCAGACACATAAACTAACTTACGTGACTGGACATGCCAAAGCACATTTGCATCTTTGAAAGTTCGCAACTTGAAGGTTCATATGCAGGGGACTGTAGTGTAAACAAATTCACACATAGTACTTCTGGTAGTTCCTTAAACGTGGAGCATATCCCCTGTGCTGCTGTCCCTTTGCTTATACCATGCTCCTTGACGCAGAATGCAACCACTCTCCTCTACCTGGATATTGGCCTTTTAGAGCATTTAGCAGGGTTCAAATATCACCTCCTCCAGGAAGACCTCTCTGTCCCCAGCATCAATCAAGTCCTCTGCTCACCGTGGTCTCTGTCCAGTGTCTAGAACATGAGGAATAGATTTATTTTTCACCTTTGTATCCAAAGATGAGAATATATTTTTTTCACCTTTGTATCCTCTACTGCATCTACACCAAACTTTGGCACAAGAAATGCTGTTTGAAAGAAGTGAGGCAAAGTAAATGTGAGCACACACTTGAGGGGTCCGGAACATCTCTTTCTGCTGCTTCCCAGAGCAACGTGGCTGTCACTTGGACCTTCCTCTTACAGCCTATAGGTGGCAATGAGAGGTTTCTCTCTCCAGCTTTTCTTTTCTTCAGGTCTGATGGTAATGACAGATCGTTCAGGAGCATGCTGTGTTTGGAATGAAACCAACACAACAGTGTTATACACACTTCAGTCCCTATCAATCTTGACAGGATTTTTATATGGGGATTTTATGACGAAAGGCTTCATATCCCATCACACCTTCCCTGAGCCATCCACTCCCAGGGGAATATTTGTCTACAATCGTAAAAAACAAAAACAAAAAACATTATCCAATGTTAGCAGCCTCCATTGTTCCTGTTATTGGCTACACAGACCCACATGCTATTTTGGTGTGTGATGTACATACAATAGACACATTTTCTATATTTACATATTCACTTGCACAGATTATACAAGCATATGCATGTATACAGCAACCTTTCCTGGACATAGGGTGGTAAGTCACACACACACAGAAAACGAAAGGAAAGGAAAGAATAGTACTGTTTTCACTCCACAGATAAGCATCATTTGTATGTCAGAAGTGGGGGAGGGGAGGGGCACAGAATTTTAAATGAGGTGAGATATGGGCCTTTCTAAATATTTTACATCTTTCACCTTTTTCACTGTGTCCATTTTGCTAAATCTGCTCCCAATAATCAAGGCCAGCGTGCTAATTTGCCTAATTTGGAATTAAAGAGGATGTGGATTGATTTTTCAACTTCTCTCAGAATATAGGGGAAGGGCCATCTGTTAGGATGAACTGCATGTGTAAATCCCTTTTGACTCATCTTCTCTGACAACATGAGTGAAAGAGTAACTGCAGCGTTCTCTGGATTTGCAGTAAGAAATATACTTTCCCTTTGAGAAGTCCATCAGTTAATGTTAACCAGCAGAAAGAGAAAGAACCACTTGGCAGGATGCTCTGAATTTCCCCCAGACTCCGAGTCAAGAGATCATCAAGGAAGGAGTCTTACTGTAAAGTACACCTCTCTTCCTCTGATGAGAGTGACAACCGGGGTGACTGGAATCAGAGGGCAGCCGGCCCTCCTTTGGCAAACAAACACCCACTCTGGTAAGTGCCTTTTAATGTGCATCAAGTCTGTGTCTAGGAAATGGATGCACAGTTGGCAAGTACAGAGCTGTAAGGGGATCGCTTTGACATGCTGATAAAGCTTCCTGGTTTACTTTGGACTTGGCTTTATCATTTACTGAAGGATATTATTAGTGTGGAGATGATAGTCGTTTTCTGACTTCTAGAACAAAAGCCAGTGAAATGTATATGAACAAAAGGTCTGTTATGGAGAATCCTACCCTGTTTGTTCAGTGACTTTGGGATCCTAATCATACAACTTAACAGAGATAAGACTTGGAGCAGAGAAAAAGAGCCCACCCAGTTCGGGGCCCCCAGAAGACGAATGAAAGTCAGTAGTGTTAAAAATGGAAGCTCATCCAACTCTGAGCATGTGTGTAGTTTTCCCTTATTGCAAATATGATATTATAAAAATAGATTTGCTCTTTGGAGCCAGATGGCACGCAATACGTCTGAAGCTAAATCCAGTCTTGTGACAATGGTCATGGCCAACAAGGAACCACTTGGACTGTGATGCCAAACTATCCAGTTATTTGTGAGTCCTCTTCATCAGGCAAGCACTTCTGAACCTCTTTGAGTGTAAAGAAACATACATGCCCCTTGACAACAGTGTGACTCTCGTTTTGGGGAGGTATCGTTTTTGTTTGCGTTTGTGTTGCATCTGGGTCACTCTTGTTTGAAAAAAATAATTAAGAGCACATAAATAATAACCTTGGTACTTATCATCAATTAACTGGTTGCTTCACAACATGATTTTACTGCTCACTTTCTAATGATTTCACTGATTGATTGATTGATGCATCCATTCATTAAGCAAAGTCTTCAATCGAATACAAGCAAGATTGTAGTAGCTCAAGTCAAAAGATGTAAGTTGGGCTTGTCAAGACACAGATTTTAAAAGCCATGTCATCTTGGTAAACTCTTTACGTTTATCTCAGCTCTAGTTTCTATGGCTTATATTGGATATAGTCCTCCTAATTGTACCTAAAGCTATCATTTATAAAAGTGATTTATAATGTGAAACACTATGCAAATACTTTTGATTCTCAGAGGCTAAAACTAGGATGGGAATATTGTATACGTTAAGTGAATAAGCATATTTTAAGCATGTATTCTATGCTCAGAAATGTGTGAGGAGTTTTGTACATAAAAAGACTAATCTTACAGAGATTCTATACTCAAGAAAATTAGAGTCTATGAGAAGAAAATAATTTAGTCATGGAGAAGACATAAATTTAGCTATAGAGTTGTCTTAAAATTTTCTGTAAAGTAGTTTATTTGCCAGACAAGGCCATCAGCATTTTGATTCTCTGTGATCCTTAGTCTGATTTTGCAATAACCCATGTAACAGACAATATCGCTTATTTTAAGATAAGCTCCCTCTAAACTTATGTTTAAATTATTCACTTTTATTTAAAAAGCAATATTCTGCTCATTAAGTAATTCCCTAATTTCAGGGCATTTTGGAAATTTAATGATAGACACTGAATTCAGGCTGCTTTTCTCTCTATTTTTCTAGAAACCCAAATGATTTTGAAATAATAATTGGAAATATTTTTTTATTATTAAGAGCAAATATTCAATTGTCTAAGGAAAAAGTTCCAAATGTAGGTTTGTCAAGAAAAGGTACTTAAACATTGGTTGGCTATTTTATTTAATAGTTATGTGATTTAAGAAAGGAACTGAACCTTTGGAAATTCAGTTTTCTGATGTGTAAATGGGAAAACAATGCCCTATTTTAAAGGTGAAACATACAAATATTTGTAGAACAGCTTAGGTTTGGCAACAAAGAGACCGCGAAAGACTAGTTTGAAGGAACAGAAGTGTCTTTCTCCCTCACGGAGCCACTTGGGTGACTGGTCATGGCTTCATCATGGGTTGTAATAACTCCACTTCCATCGTGGATGCCAGCAGGACAGACAGACTAGAGAGATGAAGGACACTGCTTAGTGACTTGAGGGTCTGATCAAGGGCATCAGTGTATCCAGGGACCTCCATCTGCCCCACGGCCAGAGGATCCTCAGAGAAATGATCACCTCAGAGAAATGGGCAACATGTCATTGCCTTGCAGATCTCCTCATATAGCATCCCTCAGGGTACCTATAACATTGTCCTTACAGGACCAAGTATAATTTGGATGATTGCTAGTGATCTTCCTTCCATGAGGGCACTTTCTCTGCTAAAGGTCACCTTATAATATTGTGAAACTCATCCCTGAAGATGTAAAAACATCACTTGTGGGGTGTGTACCGATGCAGGTGTAAGTGTTGACGTGGATGTGTAAAGCAGTTCATTCAACCAGGCAGAAGGAGACAGTTGTATGGGAGGCCAATTACACAGGCGTTGGGATCAGAGCCTGCTGGAAGATTCTAAAGGACGTCTTTATCTCGGTGGATTTTTATGAACCAGGAGTTGCCACTGATATTTCAGCACAGGCATCCATCAACTCAGGGTCTACAAGATTACAGTGGAGGGCCCTCTTTTCCCCCAGAGGCCATGAAACTTCCCGGCTCTGAGTAGGTGCTACAGATGGTACTGCAGGTAAGTGTCAGATGGGGAAGCAGCATGTGTCCCTGTCACCTTCCCTTCCCCAGAAGCCACTTGCCTGAGTCACTCTGCGCTGCCAACCGAGGCTCAGGTGCCTGGCTCTCTGCCCTGCTCCTAGAGTTCTCTTTGACATTGCAGCTTGTGCACCCTGCCCCATGGAGGATGCAAAATCACAGGCAACAGAAGCCGTTGGAAGTGCCACCAAACAGGGATTCTGGCCTTGACTCTCATTTACATCTCTCCTCTCCTCTGCTTCCCTTGTAGCTCAAGAGTCGCAAAGTGTCACACTATGATATCTTGGGAAGGTGTTGGACCCAAGTACAGTAGAACCAGGAGCAGTCACCTAATGTTCCCTAGCATAGTCAGATGAAGATGAACCTGCCTTAGGGGAGTTTGGTTTTACCTGTACTGAATTTGAGAAAGCATTGAGCTGAGAATGTCCAGCTAGTTTAAACTGCACTGACAGAACCAGGGGAAAGGTCAAGTCTAGGGGTGTGCCTAGAGCCTCTCTGAGGTTCAGAGAGTTCTGAACCACTTCCGATTACTTTTTTTTGACATAACTGGCATATTTAAAAAAATAAAGAGAACAAGCTTAGAAACTTGGTGGCATATTTAACATTTTTATATTTATCAAAATACACTTTCAGTAAACACAATCCAATTGCTTTTTTTTTTTTTTTAAATTAAGGTGGAGGTCCTAAAATATATGTAACCATGGAGGATTAAGTAGGATGGTTTTATTTTTATTTTTTTCCTAAGAAAATGGTTTTATTCCTAATTTTAGCTCCCATACAGTTTACCAATACACTTTTACTCTGATAATACGGCTTTGCAACTAGCAAAGCAGTTGAACTAACACCCATAAATACAGGTGGGGAGACAATTAACATCCACTAATGTTTCTCTAAGTAGGATGGTTTTATATCAGGGTATATATGGGGTGATCCTTCCTCTCACTGTGCATGGGACAGTCCTGGTGTAAACCCTTTGTTTCAGCATAATAATAATTATTATTATTATTTTATTTTATTTTTTTTTTTTTTGCGGTACGCGGGCCTCTCACTATTGTGGCCTCTCCTGCTGCGGAGCACAGGCTCTGGACACGCTGGCTCAGCGGCTGTGGCTCATGGGCCCAGCCGCTCCACTGCATGTAGGATCTTCCTGGATCGGGGCACGAACCTGTGTCCCCTGAATCGGCAGGCGGACTCTCAACCACCGCGCCACCAGGGAAGCCCTCAGCATAATTATTAATAGCATTCAAAGAGTCTCCCAGTTTGGATGATAAATTGTTTAATCAACTTAGCCATATGCTTAAACCTCTATGCTGAATGTCGTCTTATCATAGTCCCCAAGTTGCTCAGTAACTCTCTATAAAGCCAATTTATAGAAACATCAAAATTCTCAATTGGAGACGCTTTGGGAATAATAGTCTTTGGAAATGAATTTGGGAGTCATCTCCGTAGAGGTGACACCGGAAGCTGAGGTGGTGAACAGGTGCAAGGTGCTGGACCAGCCTGTTCCCAGGGATGGGTGGGAGATGAGATCCACATAAGCCCTACATCGACTTTGGACTTAGCATTTTCCTACACAGTGACCCCATATACCATCTCAGCCAATCCTCTGACACTACTATGAGATTGGCAGTACCTGTAATATTATTCCTGGTTTATCCTTGATGAAAAAAAAAATCAGAGGAATGTGAAATGCAAGTACCTCAGTAGTCAGAGGAAGAAGAGTGTCCAGACCAAAAAATCCTTCAGACTTGAATCCAGAGTGTTTCTCCACTGCTGTGCAGGAAGGGAAAGCTAGCCAAGGCTTGATTTATTCAAGTTGTTAATGCTTGGAGAACGCTGTGATCTACAGAGCCCCATGTGACAATTGACATTACCAGAGATGCACTTGAACTGCTGGACCCTTTTGAACCAGGTTTCCATGCAGATCCTGCCATTTCCTATGATCACGTGCAACTTCTCTCTCTGAACCTTTTTTTTTTTTTCATCACTTGCATCATGTGGAAGGATAATAATTCCTACTTCAGCCGTCTGGTGGTATTAAGTGAGATTTGTATAACATGCCTGAGGCATGATACACAGGAAGCACCAAACAACCCATTTCTTCTTTAAAGTATGTGTAAAATACTTAGGGTTTTTTTTGTGGTACGCAGGCCTCTCACGGCTGCGGCCTCTCCCGCCGCGGAGCACAGGCTCCGGACGTGCAGGCTCAGCGGCCATGGCCCAGGGGCCCAGCCGCTCCGTGGCATGTGGGATCCTCCCGGACCGGGGCACGAACCAGCGTCCGCCGCATCGGCAGGCGGACTCCCAACCACTGCGCCACCAGGGAAGCCCAATACTTAGGGTTTTAATACATCTTTAAGTTCCAGTTGTGATTTCTAGGACAGAGACAAAGACACTTGAGGCTATTTCACATTTTGGTGAGTTAAGCCCCTTCTAACCTTAGGAACCCAGTGAAACCAGCAGCTGAATTTGCTCACAGATAATAATGCATGGGTTCTATCGCTGCTCCTTATCAACACGGAATAAATCTGAAATTTTCTACCACTAGAAACAAATTTAATATTTAAAGGCAATTTGACCTGTACATGTGTGCACCATGAATATTTAATGAAACCTATGGCAAATGTATATAGCATTAATCTGAGGATATTTATTTCTTACTCATTTTCTAGGATATTATTTCCTCAGCAAATGGGAAGTTGCCCTCTGTAAAAATGCTCAGTTCTAAAGGTGAGCTTAAACATTGTAGAGTGGTGCTCTTCTTTTTCCTGTTCCAACTATGGTTGCTAACTCTGCCCCCTTAAAAAGAAGAAGAGTCATTTTAAAAGGACAAGATGTGTCTCAAAAACATTATGGCTATAGGGTTATTCCCAAGTACCACTCTTTGGACTCTTCATTCTATTGTGCATAATGTTTACAAATATAGACAGCAGAGTCCAATGTTTTACTTCCCTTTGACATAGATCATTATGCTCCTTTATAATATTTCAACTTGTTAGTGCTTTAAATTAAAAGGGTATGCATGATTCAATTTAGTTGATATAATACCTAATTCAGAGATTTCTTTTTTTTTTTTTGGATTGGATAGGATACCACATGGAATGAAGGTATTTTTCTCTGATGCAGCTTCAATTTGGGGATTAAAAAAAGCAAAAGTAACAAACAAATAACATCAATAATAAAAGAACAAATATAAGGTACTGTGTCCAGATGCAATTTGGTTTTTTTTTTTTTTTTTTATGTCTTCACTAAATCAGATGTGGTAGATTTGGGGAAAAGAAATGTAAGTTGCGATCTGATCACTTGTTAAAACTAGAAAACCTCAATTTAGTTGAGAGGAAAAAATTACAGAAAAGTAAGTATCAACTCCTTTCTAATCCTGCTGGGTAACTGTGTGAGCTGGAAAAGCAGTCTTACCAACAGGTCAAGGGTACTGGACAGAGTCAAGCTTCCAAGGAAGGTTGTGCCAGCTCTCATGACTGAAAACTTTTTCTATGTCTTGATTGTTTCCATTTTATAAATAATCATATTCCTCTTGAAAATGCCACTCCTGTAAGGAAAACAAAACCAATATTTATAATCAGCATACTCTTTTAACTTATCATTAGCAAGATGTCATGTTTTGCTATCTCATGGAAGGAAAATAAAACTTATTTTAAAACTTAAACCACTTTAACTATATAAAAGCACAGAATTCCAAAGGTGCTTTTTCAAAGAATGCATGTTTAAAAATTGTATCCCAGAGGAATTGATAATGTGTTCATGCTGGAAGAAATGTTTGTAGTTAACATGGTAGTTTGGTGCACACGTGACTTCCTTATAATAGTTGCCAAGGTCTCCCCTGACTTTCCCTGACTCTCATAGTCCAATGGCTCTTAACCATTATTCTTGGGGATGCATTGCCTGCTGTTTAAGAGTGTTTTAAAACCTCATGGTTATGTCTACTTGTCATAAACCTCTTTGCGCCTTTAGATAGAGCCCTTTCTCTTCTCTGATGGGGATGGACAGTGGGATGTAGTGTGTTGCTGTATCAGTTAGAATGACCCTAGACTTTGAGACCCTGTAGAAATGGATTTGTGAGGAGAGAGCAAGGGTCAGTTCTCGTGGCTGATTTCAGATGAACTTTCTGTTGCCAGCACTCAGTGGGCCTAGCACAGTGTGATCCAGTACACACACACAAATAGGTAATGGAAACAAAATTTTCACAAAATATTTAGCCTTTCTATGTAAAATTACATGATGATATTTTCTGTTCCAGTCTATCTCATTCTATTTAAAAAAGTAATGCTGGTCACAACCCAGTGAATTGATTTCTCAGCCACTGATAAATCATGACCTAGAGTGGTAGAAGCACAGGCCTGGCACCCAGCAAGGCACATCCCATAGAGTATTTGATCAGTGTGTGTTTTTTTAATGACACAGTTTTTTAAAGGTACTTTTGTTTTTCTTACAAAGACCATGCATAGCCTTGTTCCACTGTCTCTTCTTTACCAATCTTTTCTCTGCAGTCTAGCACATGGCGTCTTTTAGTTTCAGTGCTCAATGGAAATTTGCAACACCCTCAGAGAATTTTGGAGTTGAAGCTGTAAGTGATGAGGGGACATAGTGATTTGGAAGCATGGATAGAGTTTCCAGATAACATTCAGGACACCTAGTTAAATTTGAATTTCAGATACATACTGAATAGCTTTTTAGTATAAGCTTGTCCCAAATATTGCATGGATATACATATACCACAAAATTATTTGTTGCTTATCTGGGATGAAAATATAAGTGGGCATCCTGTATTTTTATTTGGTAAATACAGCAACCCTTAATCCCAGAAACTGTTTTCCACTTATAGCTGGTTAATTGAGTTGAATTTCATTTCTCTCATTTATGAAATGTGAAGATTGACTTGATGAACATCAAAGTCTCATCTAGGTGTAATTTTCTATGATTTACGATATAGAGATTTAGAATATAGCGTACAGACATACCTTAGAGATACTGCAGGTTTGGTTTCAGACCATGGCAATAAAGTAAATGTGTCAATAGAGTCACACACATTTTTTTGGTTTCCCAGTGCATATGAAAGTTATGTTTACACTTTACTGTAGTCTGTTAAATGTGCAATAGCATTATGTATAAAAAAGTACCCACCTTAATTAAAAATACTTTATTGCTAGAAAACGCTAACCATCATCTGAGCCTTCAGTGAATCATAGTAGTAACACCAAAGATCACTGATCACAGATCACCATAAAAATACAATAATAATGAAAAAGTTTGAAATATTGAGACAATTGCCAACATGTGACACAGAGACATGAAGTGAACAAATGCTGTTGGAAAAATGGCGCCGACAGACTTGCTAGATGCAGAATTGTCACCAACTTCAAAATGCAATATCTGCAAATTGCAATAAAGCAAAGCACAATAAAACAAGTTATGCCTGTAGTAAAAAAACAATAGCTGGTGAATGAATAATATTAAAGAAAATAATTTTAGTTTTTGTATTTATGCTGCGGTTGAATCCTGTGAGCATATATTTAACTTGGGAAAAATTAGACGATAGATTCCTGAGAGAGAACAATGTGTGGTGTTGGTCTATTTTGCTCAGTGTCTCCCCATGAGCACATGTCCTGAAGAAAACGGGCGATGAAACCTACAAAACTGATAACGTCTCACTAAGTTCTCATCGTGGGAAGACCTTGCTGACTGCGGCAGCCATGGACTGTGCCTCTGAGATCTTTCTTCCATAAAGACCTTGACATTCAGAGGCAAGGAACACAGTTAGTTGACAACCTGCCGTTATTGCCCCTCCAAGGTCCACCTCAGCTTTCCATCTGAGATCACACTCCTCCCAGGCAGCCCCAGCCAATGCCCGAGCATGGCATAAGGTACCAGGGTCCTTCTAATAGGCAATCTTTGCATTGGATCTCCTTGTTGGCTTGGCTATTCTTTGTCAGATCTTTATCGAAGTCAGAGGCTCTCCTGCCAAATTCTGCCTTTTTTCTCTTAATCTTTCATATGCATCAGCCCCCAGTAAACCTCATGCACCCTGAATATTGGATGCCCCCCCCCAAGTCCTCAGAGCCTGAAGAGGTGGCTTATCACTCCCTATTAAGAGCTAGTATTCTCCCTGTATGGGAAGGTACCATGAGTTTTCACCTCTGTAAGGCCACCCGGTCTACCACCTCCTTTGCTGGCTGCCAAGCCAAAAACTGAAGTTAAGTCATAGTTTACTGAAGGCGTGCTGGGCCTGGTAAGGACTTTATGCCAAAGGAGTAGTAAGAAATCCAGTATATACAGGCGAAAATAATGGGAGTACTTACGGACTGGATTTTGAGGGTGCTTGATCAAGGTGTTTGGCACATAGCAAGGGGTGAAAAGAGTGGGTCACTCTATCAGGATGCAGGATTTAACACCAGGGGATGATGCAAACTTGTTGGGAGACTGGTTCCTAGAAGCCTGGAAAACAAGATGACCCCACTGAGTGAAGTTGCAAAGCTGAATGGCTACAGCAGGTGGTCGAAGAAGGAAGTAAAAGGTTCAACAAAGCGGCCATGCTGGAGGGGATGGAAGATTATGTTCCAAGGCAAGGCCCAGAGGACTCAGTATTCACAAGGCTGCTGTGAATGTGCCAGTGAGAAAGGGACCTGATCATTAACTCTCCTCTGCGACCTGACACAGAGCTTGTTCACCGAGAGCAGTGGGGGTGACAGAGTCCCAAAGCAATAGATACAAGGTGGTAGTACTAACTACGAGCATTCAGGGACAACTGTGTAATGAGTGAGATCAGAGTGGTACCCAAGGGGCCTTGATTCACAGAGAATTGAGGAGATTCTTAATTGGATGAAATAGGGACAATTTTCCTAGGGACAAAATAAATGGGCAATCAATGAGGGTACTGCCTAATACATATAATCATTTTAATAAATTCCACACAAATAGAAACATTAATTTGACCCATATTCTATCATCTTTGAGTGATACCTGAAGTAGGAAAAGGATCTATCCCAGGGGCAGGCTACAGTGCCTGCATTCCAGCCACTTGGGTCATGCAATCACATGCCAGTGGTGAAAAGTGATGCAGAGAGGAATTCATGACAAATGCCAGTGGGAGAGTCAGAGTGGAAGACCCTGGTGTTCTGCAACAAGGAAATGTCATTTGCAATGAAAAATTGTATATCATCATCCTTCTGTACCCTGAAAGAGATGGAATGTTTCAGAACAAGTGACCAGGGATCCAGGACTTTCATCACAAGCTGGGCTCTTTCAGAGTCATATATTGATCAGGCAGGCAGCACAGGAATCTATCATAACATGGCAAAGGAACATCTAAGATGGAGCCCAGATGGTACTTTGACGCACAGAGAACTGTGGATATTGTTAACTGCATGAAATAGGGACAGTTTTCCTAGCGACAAATGTGCTGCAGGAGAGCCAGTGCCCCCATCTCAACTCTCATAAATGGCCATATGGGGGCTCCTGTAAGACAAGCTGATGGAGGACCAAAATCTCAAAGATCATTACCAGATGGGCTGTCTTACAAGGTGCAAGCCATAAAAGGATGGTTGGCTGCATCAATACCATAGTAAAGGTTGGCTTGAAAGCCATTGGTAAGCTCTTCCCAGCGAGCAGAGCTTTGAGTGATTTACCTGGTCAGCTGCTTTTTGTGGCAGGAAAAGTAGTCTGAGCTGAGAATATGTGTAGATTTATGGGCAGTGCCAAATTTCTGGGCTCAGCTGTTCAGGACAGTTAAGAAAAAAGACTGGAGGATCAGAGGAAAGGAGGTAAGAAAACTGAAGGAATGCCAAGGCAGCCCTTACAGCCACACTCTGGAATCATCTACAAGAAGGTAAAGGGTGAAACTAATCCAATAAATGCTAATGAAGGCAGGACACAGTGTGGGGGTAGATGAAGCTGCAAAATTCCAGAGATTAGAACCCAAAAGGCATCATTCTTTGGAGAAGACCCAGACATAGGCAAGAACATACACACAAAATCTCTCATTGTAAACATGTCTATTAGTGCAAAACAAATAAAAAAGAAACACTTTACAAATATTTGGAGCATCAGCGGGAGATTCTAAAATACTTCTGGAGTGTTTGGAATAATAAATGGAAATTAAAAGCTCAGTATATATTATTATAAATTTAAGCCTTGGATATCATCAACTGTCATTATTACTGTGCTGTCATTATTATTTTATTGCTAAATACATTTTTGAGGGATTTCAGGGATTTATTCTAGTTTTATTTCTCACACTGAATCATAAATTCCTTAATTGCCAAGTCTTCCACTGTGGGAGTTTCCTAAAATCAACTCTTCATTGTTGGGGAAAAAGCTATAGTATCTTAAACTTTCCATTGGGGGTTGGTATCATAGGATGGAAATATATGACCTCAGTATGAAAGCCCCTCATACTCTGAAAAAATTTTCTTTAAGCTCATCTGAATGTTACCTCTTCAGGCAATGTAACCTCTCGTCTTCTCTAATTTTACACACGTTTGTTGTATGGTATTATAACCATAATTATTAGCATCACTAAATCATTTATTGGATCTTACATCTCTCTCAGATTGTAAAACACAAGAATCCATAATAGTGTGGCCAGAGTTGGTCACTAATCATTGCAATGAAAGGCCATCCCTGTGATTTTTACATGCTTCCTCTTCAAATGATTTGTTTATTTTTGAAAACAGTTTTTCTTAATATTACAAAAGTAGTATATATTCTTTGTTGATATTTTTAAAACTTGGACACATGAAATTTAAAATGTGTACACATTTTACATTACCTTTAATCCTACCATAAAAGATCACTGACTATAAACACCATTATACCCCATATTCCCTCACTGTTTTCTCTTCCAGTTAAAGAGGGAGGAAAAAAGAGCCAAGCTGGTCTACAAATAGGTCATTTCAGTATGCAAGTACAAGCTGAAAACGGCAAGGAATTACAGACAGAAAAAGAATAGAGCAGATGGAGAAACAATAAGAAGAAACAATAGAAGAAAATTTCCCTGACGTGAAGAAAGAGTGAGTCTTCAGGTTAATACTCACCAAGTGCCTACAAAAAATATCAAAGGAAAGAGACTTATAACCAATCTTACTCTAAGGAAAACTCAGCATTTGAAAATAATGTTATGAACCATAGCACAGAAAACACAAGGTTACAGAGAAAGGGAGGAGAAGAAAATTTAGCATAAATTTATTCTCATCATAAATGCTTCACACCAAGGAAACCACATCTACATATGCTTTGACAGTGAAAAATTGTAATTCAAGGTTTCTAAATAAAGAGAAGCTATGGGTCATTCACAAATGAGATAGAAACAATGTTCTCAGACCCAAAGGGTCCCAGAAAAATAAACCATTGAAACTTTTGTGAAAAAATTACTGGAGGACATGTTCTAACCAAATGAGAAGTGAATCAACATAACAGACAGAAGAACAAAAGAATATGAGGTAAAATAAAAGAGTGGTGAGAAATGAAATCTATAAACCTTAGAGCTTTTTTAAAAAACACTTATTATAAAATATAGGTAAGGAATATAATGAAAATATTAAAATTATTCTTGAGGGCCTCCCTGGTGGCGCAGTGGTTGAGAGTCTGCCTGCCGATGCAGGGGACACGGGTTCGTGCCCTGGTCCGGGAAGATCCCACGTGCCGCGGAGCGGCTGCGTCCGTGAGCCATGGCCGCTGGGCCTGCACGTCCGGAGCCTGTACTCCGCAACAGGAGAGGCCACAACAGCGAGAGGCCCGCGTACCGCAAAAAAAAAAAAAAAAAAAAAAAATTATTCTTGAAAGGGGAGATTAATAAAGTAAAAGTAATTTATCAATAATAATCTGTTTCAAATTTGAAATTATTATAAATTATAAAGGAAGAAGGAAACTGGAAGTGAGAGAGTTGAGTCAACATACTTTGGGGTTTAAATAAATATTATTTCATGATTGATATTAATAGAGGAGTAGACAGAATATATAATTTTCTAATCACTGGAGAGTAAAGGAAAGAGTAAAATGTGTAAAGCATTCATTTAAAAAATTTATTTTTTCTTTAACAAATTTTAATGATTTTTCCATGTTTAAATATTTTCTTCGATAACACCGCAGAACAGTCTATTGAATATCCTCACAGTATTTTAACCAACATCCTATATTTAATGTATTGAATGTGTTGCCAAATTTTATTCCAACCAGTTTATATCATTTTACAGCCCCACCAACAATGAACGAAAAGGCCTATCACGTTACACCCTAGCTAACATGCTGTTACAATAAAAGTATATCAGGGCTGTCTCATTTTAGCTCAGCCACTAAATATTTCATTCATACAGGAGGTTTATTCCTGCCCTGAAATAAAATGTTCAATTTTGCTTAAAAATGAGTTAGTGTATTTTTCCCCAAAAATAATTTAAAATCTCTCTTTCAAAAATAGGACCAACTGCTAAATGCTTTCTGGTTTTAGCAAATATTTTGTTTCCAGCCAAAATTACAGTCAAGTACCTTTAAAATATTTCATAATAGTTATCATCATTTTATTTGATAAGACAAGAGCCCTTCGGTGAAAATATACTTACAAAAATTAATTGTGAATATGCTTAGGTTTGGATAATTACTTTGCAAGTGATATTTCTGATTTTAGTATGAAGTCTATTAATATGAAATCAAAGTAGAGTATCTTAGGTTGCAGGTTTTTCAGAAGTCTATTTTTATTTGTACCTCCCTAGAGGAAGGAATATAATCACGAATTACTATATTTCCAAGAGATACTTTTTCTTTTAAAGTGTCTGCCACCATTCTACCACCATGTTTTCTTTCTTAGGGAAAATGTATAAAATATCATATGATACATCAAAGAATGTAAAGAAAAAATTAAGGATCTCAAATAAAAATAAAATCAATCCTTAGCATGGGTAGTGGAATAAAGTATTTTAATTTAAAAATCTTTAATACCACAATAGAATGTCAGATAACATTTTAAACTGAAGTATAGTTGATTTACAAAGTTTCAGGTATACAACATAGTAATTCAGTATTTGTATAGATTATAATCCATTAAACATTATTGCAAAATAATGGCTATAATTTTCTGTGCTACACAGTATATCTTTGTTGCTTATCTTTTATACATAGTAGTTTGTATCTCTTAATCTCATACCCCTATATTGCCTCTGCCTCCTTCTCTCTCCCTGCTGTAACCACCAGCTTGTTTTCTATACCTGGGAGTCTGTTTATATTTTGCTTTATATATTTGTTTGTTTTATTTTTTAAATTCCACATATAAGTGATAATATACAGTATTTGTCTTTCTCTGTCTGACATTTCACTAAGCATAATATTCTCTAAGTGCATTCACATTGCTGTAAATGGCAGTATTTCATTCTATTTTTTATAGCTGAGTAATATTCCATTGTATATGTATGTATACCACATATTCTTCAACCAGTCATCTGTTGATGGGCACTTAGGTATTTTCTGTATCTTGTCTATTGTGAATAGTGGTGCTATGAATATTGGGGTGCATGTATCTTTTTGAATTAGTGTTTTCATTTTTTTGGATATATTCAAAGAAGTGGAATTGTTGGATCATACGATAGGTCTATTTTTAGTTTTTTGAGGAACCTCCATACTGTTGTCCACAGAGGCTGCATCAATTTACATCCCCACCAACAGTGTAGGAGGGTTCCCTTTTCTCTACATCTCTCTAGCATTTATTATTTGTAAACTTTTTTGATGATAGTCATTCTGACAGGTGTGAGGTGATACCTCATTGTGGTTTTGATTTGCATTTCTCTAATAATTAGCGATGTTGAACATGTTTTCATGTGCCTGTTAGTCATTTGTACATCTTCTTTGGAAAATTTCTGTTTAGGTCTTCTGCCCATTTTTCTGATTGGGCTGTTTTTACTTTTTTTTTTTTTTTTTTGATACTGAGTTGTATGAGCTATTTATATATTTTGGATATTAACTCCTTGTAGGTCATGTCATTTGCAAATATTTCCTTTAGTAGTATGCTTGTGTTCCTTTCTTTTTAGTTCCTTTCTTTTTGTGTATCTATTGTAGGTTTTTGATTTGTGGTTACCATGGGGTCCATATACATTGACCTATAACTATATCTATGAAATACTTGTTTTAAACTGATAGTCATTTAAGTTCAAACACATTCCAAAAGATCTACACTTTACACTCCCCTTCCTTCCCCTCTGTTTTGTGTTTTTGAAGTCATATTTTACAACTTCATGTTTATCCCTTAACTGTTTATTGTAGTTATAGTTGCTTTTACAAATGTTTGTCTTTTAATTTTCATACTGCCTTATTTAAGGGATTGATCCTCAATCTTTACTATATATTTGCCTTTCCTAGTGGGATTTTTCCTTTCCTATAAATTCTTACTTCTTTTCCACTTAAAGAAGATCATTTAGCATTTCTTTTAGGGTAGGTATAGTATTTATGAATTCTTTTAGTTTTTGCTTGACTGAGAAATCCTTTATCTCTCTTTCTATTCTAAATGGTAATCTTTCTAGGCAGAGTATCTTAGGTTACAGGTTTTTCCCTTTCAGCACTTTGAAAATATCATGACACTCCCTTCGGTCCTGCAAAGTTTCTGCAGAGAAATCAGCTGATAGCCTTATGGTGATTCCCTTATATATAACTCTTCATTTTTCTCTTGCTGCCTTTAGAATTCTCTTTATCTTTAGCCATTTTAATTATATGTCTTGGTGTGGGTCTGTTTGGGTTCATTCTGTTTGGGACCTTCTGTGCTTCCTATACCTGGATACCTGTTTCCTTTTTCAGGTTTGGAAAATTTTCAACCATAATTTCTTCAAATACATTTTTGATCCCGGTCTCTCTCTCTTCTCCTTCTGGGACTCCCATGATGTGAATGTTGGTACGCTTAACACTATCTCAGAGATCTCTTGGACTGTTTTCATTTTTTAAAATTTGCTTTGCTTTTTGCTGTTCTGATTGGGTGATTTCCTTTATTCTATCTCCCAGATCACTTTTTCATTTTTCTGTATCACTTAGTCTATTATTTATTCTTTCTGATGTGTTTTTTTTCAAAAGTTAGTTTAATAAAATAAGTCCATTTACAAACTTGCTAATCCTTCTGATGTGTTTTTATTCTAGCTATTGACTTCTTCATTTCTGATTGGGTCTTTTTTATATTTTCTAATTTCTTGTTAAAATTATCAACATGTAGGGGACTTCCCTGGTGGTGCAGCGGATAAGACTCTGTGCTCCCAATTCAGGGGACCCAGGTTCCACCTCTGGTCAGGGAACTAGGTCCCACATGCATGCTGCAACTAAGAGTTTGCATGCCACAACTAAGGAAGCCGTGTGTCACAAGTAAGGAGCTGGTGAGCCACAACTAAGGAGCCAGCGAGCCACAACAAAGGAGCCCATGAGCTACAACTAAGGATCCCACGCAACCAAATAATTAATTAATTAATTAATTAAAAGAAATCTGTGTGTAAATCTAATCTTTTCCCTAATTCAGTTAACATTTTCATAACCAATGCTTTGAATTCTTTATCTGGTAAATTACTTCTATTTCCTTATTTATTTTTTCCAGGGGGTTTCTGTTGCTCTTTCATTTTGCTTAACTTTCTCCTCCTCTATGAATTTAGGTGAAAGTTACCTATTGTGGTCTCAAAAAGGTGTCCTTATGTGGGGGCTTCCCTATACAGACTGCATATACCCAGTGCCTTTGGTGGGAGAGCTGGATTTTATGTGAACTCAAGTCATGTCTTTCCTCAGGGTGTGCTGGCAGTTGTCACCTTGGTAGGGTGTGGAGCTGGAGATGGAGGGGCTAAGGCCAGAGCCACATGTGAGGCAGGACTTCCCCTCTGTTCCGTAGCCATTACCACCTTATGGAGAGTGAGGTCTGATCCCAAATTGCCTGAGCGGAATACCTGAGGGTTGAGCCTGAGCTGACTCTGTTCCCTTTATGTGCATGTTTTCTTTTCTCCCTGTCCTGGGTCACTTGCCTTAGAGTGGGGGAGTGCTGAAGGAATTGGGGCCCATATGGGCTCTTGGCTTGTGCTGACCACAGACAGAGGTCTGACCTGTCTCCACTGCACTGCCTATGCATGTGCCTGTATTTGTTTCCCTTGCTCCACTCAATCGCAGCCTCAGGTGCAAGTGCCCTTTGTCCCTCAAAGCCTATCACTAACCACAGCCTCCACACTCACACCCTGTTGTGGAGCCACAGTGCAGTGTGGGTGAGGCTCGAGTGGTCCCTTGGCATGTATCAGGAGGTGAGCTGTGGTGGAATGGCTGCTGTCAGAGACCTGGGCTGCTTCTGATGTGCTGCTTGAGTAAAGCACAAAAAATGACCACCACCTACCTCCCAGGCTCTAGGTCAGGACCGGGTGACCTCTGTGTCCTAGGGTTGACTCTTCTCTCTGGTAGTGGCTACCCCAGATTCAGTGCCATGCTATGATATGGAGTGGGGCTGGAACAATTGCACTGAGGTAGTTGCAGGAAACCTTGCAGCTATTAGAATAGAACTCTCTCTACTCTGCCTTGTGGGCAAACCAGCTCATGCTCCTAGTGAGTGTAGCCCAGGCTTCCCACAGCTCTCCTGTTAGTCCCAGTCTCTCCAACCACCCAAGGGGGCTTGCCTCCTCTGGGTAGGGCCCCAGGACTGGGGCACCCAACCTGTGGCTCTCGCTGCTTGCTTCCCAGGGCAGGTGTCCATGTGTGTAATCTCCCTTTTCCTCTGAGTCCTCACTCCAGGGACACAGATCCTGACCTGATTGCTTTCTTTCCTTCCTACTGTATTATGTGTTTATCGTTCTTATAGCATTTGTTGTACAGGAGTCCTTCCACCAGTTTCCGGTTAGTTTTCAGTGAGAATTATTCCACACGTAGGTATATTTTTGATGTGTTCATGGGGGAAGTGAGCTCCAGGTCCTTTTACTCCACCATCTTGATTGATCTCTTCCAATCATAGATAACTTTTGATTGTCTATAAATTTATATTCATGAAGGGTACTTTTATTGGATGTCACAGAACAGTAGTTTAGAGGGCATTCTGACAATAAAGCAAAACAAACAACACTAAAACCATATATACACAATGACCTAGTAGCTCCACAAAGATACTCCTTACATCACTGAGTATAATAACAAAGCCTAAAAAAGTCATCTGAATAGTCATTAATTGCATACTGGTTAAATACACTGAAATGTAGTCATAATGTAGCCATACATAATTACGTAGCCATTGAGACGAATAAGGGATGAACAACTGTAAATTATTATATTTTTACACCACATAGACTCCATATAGGTTAATGTGAAAAGGTAAAAGCATGTGGAAAACATGTGAAGGGCAAAACTAAAATTAATGAAAGAAAATATGAGATAATCTTTGTGACTTAGGAGCATGGAAACACTAAGAATAATTCAAATGACAAAACTCTAAGAAACAATAGATTTGATTACACTAAAAATAAGTGATTAATATTAAGAAACAATAATATGCATAAAGTTAAGTGATAGATAAGAGAGTATGAAAGAAGAGATTTTCAATGTCAAAAATTCTCAAGAAACTAGTATCTTGAAAATATGGTACAAGGAACTCCTTTAAATCAACAAGAAAATCTACTTCAACCCCAAGAGGAAAACAGACAAAGATGTAGATAGGCAATGTACTTAAGTGGAAATCCAAAAATTTACAAGTTGATGAAATTCAAATTAAAACAACAATTAAATACCAATTTACCTATAAATTGACCAAAGTCTAGAAAGCTTGGTGGTATTCAAGTACAAATGGCAATGTGGAGGTGTGGTACCCCTCTGCCCTGCTGGTGAGAATACAGATTGATGTAGCCATTCTGGAGAGCAACTTGGTGGTACTTAGGTAAATTATATATGTGCATACTAGATAAATAGAAGTTCTGCTTTATACTGGAGAAAATTCTCATTCAGGTCCATATGTAGGCATGTGTGAATTTTTTTTGTTTTCCCCCAGTGTTATTTGTGGCGTGAGAAGTTGGAGGCAGCATCTGGATATCTGGATGCATATCACTGGGAGTCTGAGTGGCTAAAACGTGGTGGCTGTACACTGTGAAGTGCCATGTGGCAGGGAGACAAAAACAGAAGAGATAGCACACAGAAATATGGATATAAAACATCCATACTGAGGAGGAAAAAAGTAAGCAGTTGAATAGCTTGTACAGCAATAGTATTATACCATTGTACAATTGTTATACTATTATACTGAATTTGATCACTGGTAGTAGTATGCTAGGGACTTAGGAAGTTAAAAGTCCCATTGCCACAGATAAATAAATCAGTAAAAGTGAAAATGAAGAGGAACTCAGTTGACATAAAGAATGTTTAAGAGTTTTTCAGTGAAAATTGCAAGTTTCAGAAAAGAGTAAGATATGTTTCTGTACCATATGTATAACCATTTGTGAATGTTGTATGTGTGCATATACACCCACATATACATACATATATATATCTGTCCATGTATACATATGCATACACACATCTATCACATGTACACATATACAAATACACAAACATGTAATGTGTGTATACAAATATACACACATATTACACCTATCTAAAATTTTGGATAATGTAAATTATTTGCCATCATTATATATTTTTCCTTTAAAAATAATAAAATGGTAAATATGAGAGTTTTTTTCATATTTTGAGAGCATGGCTTTTTATAATAGTCACTGTGATGATATTTTAGCAGAATTTAAAATCATGCTTACTTATAATGCTGTTTAGAAATAATTGGAATGATAGTTTAGGATGTGAATCAGAAGTGGAATTTTGCCAAATAAGTTTTATATGCTTTTTCTTATTTTTGTAACTAAACTTGTAATTTCACACTGTTAAAAGAAGACTAATACTCAGGAAAAGTTTTTATTTCTTAAAGGTTTTTTGTTTGTGTACCTTAAATTCAGGAAAGTCCTCAACTCATAAGTGATCACATCAATAAATTTTCACAAGATTTTTACAGGTAACTGTCACCCAGATAGAGAAATAGAATTTCCCCAGCATCAAAGAAGTGTTCTTCTTGTCTCTACTACAAAGATAATCAAACTCTAAAACTGTATATCAGTTTTTCCTTTGTATAAAATGTATGTAACTATAGTCATACAGTAGGTATTCTTTGATTTCTGCTTTTTTTAACCCATTATTTTGTGACTATGTTATTTGTCATATTCCATATATTTAAAATTCCAGAAATAAAGGGAATATTTTTAGATTAAAATAAAATTTTATTTAAAAATCCTCAAAAAATATATGTCTATGTAGTATTGGTTAAAAAGATTCTGAGTATGTGTCTGGATAGAAGTAGATAGTTTGTTCAGGCTAACTGTTCTGAAAAAAATGCAAAATTCTGGAATATACATAAAGACATACAAATAGATATAAATAATCACATGGCATCATCTATAAATATATATAACATTTGAATATAACATTATAAATATATATTTACAGACACGCACAAGCACACATACACACACACACACACACTCACACACTCACACACACCCCATACACAATACAAGCATCCAAGGACTATTTAGGTGATGAAGATAAAGAGGCCAAGATTGAATTTAATCGCATAACAAATTGTAGTTTTTCAATCTCATTCCTGTATAGTATTCCATTGTAGGGATATTCCATAATTTATTTACTTTCCCATTGATGGACTTTTGGACGGTTTCAAAGTTTGGGGATTTTATGAAAAATGTCTTGATGATCCTGTGAAACATGCCCTTTAGTACACATATGTATGCATTTTCCACTTTTACTTCTCATATTGATTCTTGTGTCTTATCTCTTTTATTCTTGATCAATCTTGTAACGATTTCAACAGTTTAAATACTGCTTTCAGATATTCAACAATTGGCTGATTTGATTCTCTCTATTGTATGTTTATTTTTTTTAATTTTTTAAATTAATGCTATTGTTATTATTCCTTGTACTCTACTGTCCTTAGGTTCAGTATTCTAACTGCCTGGGGGTATATATAAAGATATTTAAAATTTTCAGCCTTTCTTCCTTTCTAAAGTCTATATACAAGGCTAAAATTTTTCTTCTCATCATGACATTAGCATCATCACTCAAATTAGGAAATGTCATATATTCACTGCCATTTGGTTCAAAATATTTTAAAATTATATTGTGATTGTTTTGTCCCATGTGTTATTTAGAAGTGTATTGCTTTATTTACAAATAAATTATATAATTTAGAGTTATCACTTTACAAAATCAATTTCTAGTTTAATTCCAACATTGTCAGAGGTGCACTCTAAATTATTTCAAAACTTCCAAATTTTTTAGATTTGTCCATGTTATGGGCAATTTTGGTAAAAGTTCAGCATAAACTTGAAAAGAGTATTTTAAAAAACACAATTGTTATATACAATGCTCTCTGTATATCTCAATTAGGTCAAGTTGGCTAATCATGTACAGATTTCCTATATCTTAACTGAATTTTTGTCATATGGTTCCATTAGATTTTGGGAGAGACGTGTTAAAATCTATTTCTCCTTCTGGTGCTGTCAATTTTAGATTTATGTACTTAGAAGTCATGCTATTTGTTACATTCACGGTTATAAATGTCAATTTTTTGATAGAATTGCCTTCTTAACATTATGAAATAGCTTTATTTATCTTAGATAAATACTCTATTTCATGCCTTAAAAATCTACTTCTAACATTATTAGAACCAAGTTTTTTTTGGTTTCTTATATATTCTTATGTTTAATGTGTTTTGGTGCACAGTACATAGAACTTTTCTTTATACAGTTTGAGAAAATTATCTTTTAATTAAAACATTTCTTGTACTTAAAATTAATGTAGCTGTTATTATGCTATGCCTTTTATTTCTCACCTTATTATTTGTTTTCTCTTATTTTAATTTCACTCTTTTTCTCTATTTTTATTTTTGTCTTTTTTTTTTTTCCTAAAGAATTCCCTGTTCCTTCTCTTAGCTTATTTCCTATATGTCATTTTATTTTTTCATGGCTACCTAGATCCACCAAACATGCATTCTTATTAAAAATAGTACTTTTAACAATTTTCAGACCACTCAAGAACTGTAGAATTTTCAACTTATTGTACATGTTATTTGTGTTACAGGTGACATGTTAAACCTATATTTACTTAAACCTATATTTAAAATTCAGTAAGATATTATTTTAACTATTTATGCAGTCCATAATCATATCTATTTACCCACATATTATCCTTTTCTTCATTCCTTTCCTTTCTGAATCTCAGTCCTCCCATCTGGACTCATCTGTCTTCTGTCTGAAGAACTCCCTTTTATGTTTTCCTTAATGCAGAACTGCTGGAAATAAATTTTCTGTTTTCATCTGAGATTTTCTTTATTTTGTTTTCAATCTTGAAGTACACATTCACTGGGCATAACATTCTATGTTGGTGCTAGAAATTTTGTTGTAGCACTCTAAGGGTCATAGTCTGCTGTTTTCTGGATGTCTATTTCCATTGAGAAGTTTATTCTCAAGTTTATTGCTGATTTTTAAAGATGCATATCCTTTCTCTAGATTCTTTTAAGATGATTTATTTGCTCTTGATTTTCAGAAATTTTGATCTGCTATACCAAAATGTCATGTTCTTTGTATTTATTGTTTGGGGATTGATGTATTAAACACATTTGAAAAATTCTTAGTTATTACCTCTTCATTTATGGTTTTGTCCCATTTTCTCTTGCTTCTTAAATTCTGGCTTTCAATTACAAATGTGTTAGATTTTTTATTATACTCCATAGCTTTCTCACACTATTTTTTGTTTTTGTACTGTCCATGTTTCTCTCTCTTTGGGTTCCAGTCTGGATATTTTCTTCTAACCTACCTTCCAGTTCATTAATCTTCTTCTAAATGGTATTTAATTTGTTGATAAACCCATCATTTGGGTTCTTAATTTCAGCTATCTTACTCTTCACTCATAGAATTTCTATTTATTCTTTCTTCATCTTTTTCATTTAATTTTAAAATCTTGTACATATTAATATTAATCTTGAACAGTACTGATATTTACATATAGTTATTTTATTTTATTTTTAAATTGAAGTATAGTTGATTTACAGTATGTATTTGTTTCAGGTACACAGCATAGTGATTCAGTATTTTTTTTTTCTGATTATATTCCATTATAGGTTATTACAAGATACTGAATATAATTCCCTGTGCTGTATAGTAAATCCTTGTTGCTTATCTACTGTATATGTAGTAGATATACATATGTATATGTATATCTGTTAATCCTATACTCCTAATTTGTCCCTCCCCAACATTTCCTCTCCTTTTTGGTAAACATAAGTTTGTTTTCTACATCTGTGAGTCTGTTTCTGTATATAGATTCATTTGTATTATTTTTTAGATTCCACATAATAGTGGTATTACATAGTATTTATCTTTCTCTGTCTGATTTACTTCCTTAAGCATAATATTCTCTAGGTCCATCTATGTTGCTGCAAAAGGCAGTATTTCATTCTTTCCTATGGTTGAGTAATATTCCATTGTATTCATATACCACATCTTCTTAAATACCAATCACTTGTTGATGGACACTTGGATTGTTTCCATGCCTTGCTATTATAAATGGTACTACTATGAACACTGGGGTGCGTATATCTATTCAAATTAGTGTTTTTGTTTGTCCAGATATATACCCAGGAGTGGGGTTGCTGGATCATATGGTAACTCTATTTTTAGTATTTTAAGGAACCTCCATAGTTTTCCATAGTGGCTACACCAATTCACATTCCCACCAACAGTGTATGTGGGTTCCTTTTTCTTCACACCCTCTCCAGCACTTATTATTTGTAGACTTTTATGATGATAACCATTCTGACCAGTGTGTGGTGATACTTTATTGTGGTTTTGATTTGTATTTCTCTAATAATTAGCAATGTCAAACATCTTTTCATGTGCCTGTTGGCCATCTGTATGTTTTATTTGGAAAAAATGTCTACTTAGGTCTTCTGTCCAATTTTTGATTGGGTTGTTTTGTAATAGGGAAGAATGTTTTGTATTCTATTACAAGTTAATCACTAAAGGGATGTTTCTTATAAGTTTAAATTATACATAATGGCCCATCTCTGGGAACCCTGCCTCCCAGGTAATGAGCATTAAGCTAAAATAACTTTGTTTACCTCACAGGAAACATCCTGACCAGGCCTACCCATCAATGACTTCAGGGAGGAAGAAATTAACACATCCCCTCCAGAGTCTGACCAGAACCAGGAAATGTTTGACTTTCCTCCCTCCCCTTTTAGTATAAAAAAAGCCTGAATTCTAACTCAGGCAAGTTGGTTCTTTGGGGCATGAGTCCACCATCTTCTTGGTTTGCTGGCTTTCCAAATAAAGCTGCTATTCCTTGCCCCAACAACTCATCTCTCAATTATTGGCCTGTTGTACAGTGAGAAGTATAAGCCTGGACTTGGTAACAGTTTTTCGATATTAAATTCTATGAGCTGTTTGTATATTTTGGACATTAACCCCCTGTTGGTTGCTACGTATAATTATTTTAAAATTCATGACTGATAATTCCAATATCTGGATCTCCTATGGTTTGTTTGTATTATATATTTTTTCTGTTGGCTTTTGTTAAGTTGGTTTTCTTTCTTTGTGGACCTAATAAATTCTTTTACTGAATTCTTGATCTTGCATATGAAAAGAAATTTAGAAACAATTTGAGGCTTTGGAGGATGCTATCTTCTTTCAGTGAGAATTTACTTTTGCTTTAGCAAGCTGTCTGCAAAGTGGCATATTACCTTCATTTAATCCAATCATCAGTTAAGTTGGTTCAAGCTGGGCTTAGGCCTTTTTAAGAATTAGTTTTTTTCTACTTCATCTGTAATACTAGGGTTTGTTTATTTTGAGTTCCCAATTCAGTACCCTGGTTGTTTATGAAAGCCCCTGGACTTTATGGGCTCTGAACTCCAATATTGTTAACCCAGCTACAGAAGACTGCTGGAAGTTTTGTTCAGTTTTTCAGGTTCTCAGTCTCTCAGTGGACCTTTCGGCTCTGCATATCAATTGGTCTTGGGAATCAGAAATTGCCTTAAGGAGAAAAGTGATGTTAAATGAGAGGTTAATTTCTCTGTGCTTCCCTTATCTCTGGAATCTTGGCTTTCTCATCTTTGTTGCCTAACTAGCCTTTGGATAATTGGATTGGATTGTGTGCTGTGTGTTTCATTTAATTGTTATATATATATTTATATATGATGCCATGTGTGTATCTATATCTATACCAATATCTATATATCTTCCAGAGTTTTTAATTGTTCTCATCAAGAGAGTTAGCCTGCTACACACTCTTCCCTGATAACCAGAAGTATACTCTGGCTCTTTTTAGTCAACACCATTGATACTATATTTTCATTGACAATTATAAAATAAAATTTTGTTTTTATCTAAAATAAATGAATATAGGGGATATGATAAATAATGTATTACACTCAGAAACAGCATTGTATGATTTGTTGGCTCTGGTAATATTTAGACTTAATTTCTACTTTAAATTTCTAAATCATGACTCTGAAAGTGTCCTTGCTATAGGACATTTCAAGCAAAATTCTGAGGAATTTTACCTCTGGCAATAATATTAATAAGCAATAATTATTAATATTAAATATGTGCTACCATTTTTCTAAGTGCTTTACACATTTAATTCAAATATACATCATTAAAACACCACGATATACTTATAAGATGCATTTTACAGAGAAAGATGCTAAAGTCCAGATAGGTAGAGTCACTTTCCCAGTACTATTCACCTCATAAGTGAGGAACTGTGATTCACATTCAAGTAGTTTGGTTTGGGCACACAGGTTCTTCACATAGAGTTAAATAAATATTTGACTTGATATGTGGGCATTCTTTTTCTTTTTTCTTTTATATGACTTGATATGTGGGCATTCTTTTTCTTTTCTTTTATATATAAAAATATTTTTTATTTTTCTATTGGCTCCAGTTAAAAATCTAAGTTTGAATTTCATTTCATAGCCAGCTGAATTGAAATATGCCTATTCTAATTTTTGAGAACTACAGGTAGTTTTAAATTTTGCCCCAAAAGAACACTTCAAAACTATTTCTTGGGCTTCCCTGGTGGCGCAGTGGTTGAGAGTCCACTTGCCGATGCAGGCGACACGGGTTCGTGCCCCGGTCCGGGAAGATCCCACATGCCATGGAGCGGCTAGGCCTGTGAGCCATGGCCGCTGAGCCTGTGTGTCCGGAACCTGTGCTCCGCAACGGGAGAGGCCACAACAGTTAGAGGCCCGCATACTGCAAAAAAAACCCACAAAAAAGCAAAAAACCTATTTCTTTCAAAAATGTAATTCCCAAAGTGAGAAATATTAGCAAGGAGAGTTTTAAAAATGTTTAACAATTACCTATTTTTGCAAATAATTGTCTGATTTATACTGTACCTAATGATTAACTTAAATACTCTATTAAGCTGGAAAATAAGTAGATATTATCTATGTAACTTGATAGTACATCTATAGAATTATCAGTTGCTGCTATTTTAAAATGGCACTTTTTACTTAAATATTAACTTTTTTCAAATTTTAAAGAGATTGTCTAAATTATGAGGATATTAGCGATACATAGGTTTACTACATAAAGGATTGCTAAACCAAATTGTGTTATTAAAATGTCTATGGAATTCCACTCTAAATTTGTTATCACTCTTTTTGAGTATAAGATTTTTAATTTTTGAGAGTTCATAAGAAAACAGCCTTAAATCTGAATTTGATTGACTTAGACTGATAAGATTTTTGCGAAACTAATTTTAAAATAAATAAAACTAAAAATAAATAGAAAGTAATTGGGCTTTCTGAAAGTGCATTTGTTATTTTCTACAATGTAGTTTTCTTATGGGTGATAGTGGTGTTTTTGGCTGTGTCACTAAACTTGAATAGCAAGAAAAGTGAATGAGCAGATAATTCAGACTTAAAAACAAAGTGTTTTAGCTATTGGCAGATGTCAAGACAACTTGAGACTTAATGATTACTAAACTGCATACCTGCCATCCTTATCTGTCTCCAGCTCAGTTGACAAAACAAGGTAATCTTGATGTCAAAACAGATTTGGAAGGAAGAAGGCAAGACAGAAACTTGGGCAGAGTTAAGAAGTCTTGCTTTTCCATTTCAAGTTTCTTTTTTTAAATTCTAAATTATCTCCTAAACAAATTCTTACGTGAACCAAAATAAAGCATTTACTAAACCACAGAAAATTAATCAGAAAGCATTCTGCACCACTCAATAATCTGGCAGATAAAATCCTATTAATCAATTCCCCCCCCCCCCCAGTTAAAACCATGGATCTTCATAGTTCTTATTTGAGAGATAACTATCTGTGTATGGCAATGGTGACCTCTTTCTCTCTCCTTACTGAAGCTCTCTTACAATGATTCTCAGCACATTACTACCTCCTGGTTCTCCTTAGACTTTTCTTGGCTTTGTTTTGTTTTGTCCCAGTTTTATAAAGTTATAATTGACATATAACATTGTTTCACTGTACAACATAATGATTTGATATATGTATAATTGGGAAATGATTACCACAATAAATTTAGTTAACATCCAACACCCCACATAGTTACAATATGTTTTTTCCTTGTGATGAGAACTTTTAAGATATACTCTCTTAGCAACTTCTAAATATACAAAACAGTATTGATATCCATAGTCACCATGCTATTCATTACATCCTCAGGACTTATTTATTTTATAACTGGAAGTTTGACCACATTCACCCAATTCCCCCAACCCCTATCCCCTGCTTTTGGCAACCACAAATTTGATCTTTGTTTCCACGAGTTTTGTTGTTTTAGATTTTGCTTGTGTGATCATACAGTATTTGTCTTGCTCTACCTGACTTGTTTCACTTAACATAACTCCCTCAAGGTCCATCCATGTTGTCACAAATGGCAGGGTTTCTTTATTTTTATGGCTGAATAGTATTTTACTATATATATATATATATATATATAGAGAGAGAGAGAGAGAGAGAGAGAGAGAGAGAGAGAGAGAGAGTAAATATATATATAAACATATATATGCATTTTATTTCTTTCTTTCTTGTTGGACACAGGTTGTTTCCATGTCTTGACTATTATAAGTAATGCTGCAATGAACATAAGGGTGCAGGGTATCTCTTGGGGATAGTGATTTCATTTCTTTCAGATGTATACCTAAAAGGGAGATTGTTGGAGCAAATGGTAGCTCTATTTTTAATTTCTTCTGGAACCTCTAAACTGTTCTCCATAGTGGTTGTGCCAATTTACATTCCCACCAACAGTGCACAAGGGCTCCCTTTTCCCCACATCCTCGCCAACACTGGTTATCTCTTGTCTTTTTTTAAAAAAAATTGAACTATAGTTGATTTACAATGTTGTGTTAGTTTCAGGTGTACAGCAGAGTGATTCAGCGATACACACACACACACACACATATATATATATACATATTCTTTTTCAAATTCTTTTCCATTATGGTTTATTACAGAATATTGAGTAGAGCTCCCTGTGCTATACAATAGGACCTTGTTGTTTATCTATTATATATATAGTAGTGTGTGTATGTTAAACCCAAACTCTTAATTTATCTCCACTCCCCAATATCCCCTTTGGCAACTATAAGTTTGTTCTCTATGTCTGTGAGTCTATTTCTGCTTTGTAAATAAGTTCATTTGTATCACTTTTTTATATTCCACATATAAGTGATAGCATATGATATTTGTCTTTGTCTGACTTATTTCACTTAACATGATAATTTCTAGGTCCATCCATGTTGCTGCAAATGGTATTATTTCATTATTTTTTATGGCTGAGTAAAATTCCATTTTTTACATGTACCACATCTTCTTTATCCATTCATCTGTTGATGAACATTTAGGTAGCTTCTCTTGTCTTTTTGATGATAGATATTGTAATGGGTTCGAGGTGACATCTCATTGTTGTTTTGATTTACATTTCCCTAATGATTAGTGATGTTGAGCACCTTTTCATGTACCTGTTGGTCATTTGAATATCTTGTTTGGAAAAGTGCCTGTTCAGGTCCTTTGCCTTCTTTTTAATTGGATTATTTGTTTTTTGCTATTGAGTTATATGAGTTCCTTATATATTTTGGACTTTAACAGCTTATCAGATGTGTGGTTTATAAATATTTTTTTCCCATTCTGTCAGGTGCCTTTTCATTCTGTTCATTGTTTCTTTTGCTGTGCAGAAGCTTTTTAGTTTGATGTAGCCCTACTTGTTTACTTTTTTATTTTGTTGTTTATACTTCCAGTTTCACATCCAAAAAATCATTGCCAAGATTCACGTCATAGAGTTTTTTTTCTCCTATGTTACTCTCTCATGGTTCTTCTTAGCCCTTTCTTAGCTTGCTCTCTTTCATTCTTTCTTACAATTCTTGGTACACATTACATATTAGGATTACCCAGGGTTCCAACTTCTTTGGTTTATTCACCTATACTCTCTTTCTCTCAAGGTTTTTATGATAATCTATAGGTTACTTATGCTATCTATATACAGTCCAAAATCACAGACTCACATACTCAAATGTACAATAAGCATTTTCTTGTTTTGATGAGTAGCTTATATCTGCCTAATCAAGCTAGAAAACTGAAGACATTTTAGTTTTTCTTGAATCTAAACTCTTCTCTCAGTGCTTACCTCTTAATTAGGTTTTTCTGCTTCTAACTTTTACTTCTTTAAATACTTTCTAATTGCTTTTCATCACTTGTTGTATAAAGTATATATTCTTGCAAAAGATGCCCAAGGCCCTTCTGTGATCTCATCTATCTCTACCTCTCCAATCTTCTGTTTCCATTTTCTTCTTTCTTCATTCATTCAATAAATATTTACTGATGTGAATGAAAGCACAATTATAAACTGAGATCAATAAAATGCAAAAATATAGCATGCAGAAATCTGACCTAGTCTGAAGAGTTAGGGAAGGTTTTGCTGAGCAAATGGTATCTGATTTGACTTCTAAATGATGGGTAGGCATTATTAAGGAGGCAAAGAAACAGCAAAGGTGGGGGAAGCAGTCAAGGTTTGAGCATAGCAGTTACAAAGACTCTCTTGTGGGAATGCATTATGTTTAAAGGACTGAAAGGAGACTGCTATGACTGGAGTAGAGAGGGAGGGGATGTGAAGGCATAAAGAGGTGACATAAAGGGGTGACCAAGGACCAGACCTCTACCTTGACCTCATGGGCTCTGTTAAGAATTTGGTCCTTTACTCTGAGAACAGCTAGAAACCATTGAAAATCTTCACAGCTGTAAAATAACATGCCATAAGAATTTTGAAAGGAAACTTCTGGCAAAAGTATGGAGAAAAAACTGGAGAAGGGTCTATTGTTCCCATTGCTGATGGGAATATAAAATAGTACAGTCACTGTTGAAGATTTTAGCAGTTTCTTAAATTTACCATATGACCCAGAAATTCCACTCCTAGTTATCTAAACAAGAGAAATGAAAACATATGTCCACACAAAAACTTTGTACATGTATGTCTATGGTACCATTATTCATAATAACCAAAAGTAGAAACAGTCCAAATGTCCATCAACTGATGAATGGGTAAACAAAATATGATATATCCATACAATGGAATACTATTCTGCAATAAAAAAACAAAGTAGTTATACATGTCCCAACATGGATGAACCTCAAAAACACTATGCTAGGTCAAAGAAACCAGGCACAAAATATCACTTATTGCATGATGTCATTTACATAAAGTGTCTCAGTAAAACAAACTTATGGAGACTGAAAGTGGATTAGCATTTGACAGGGGACTGGGGGGAGAAATAGAGAGTGATTGCAAATAGTCACAAGAGATCTTTGGATTAATGAAAGTGCTCTAAAACTGGAAAATGATGATGATTACAACATTTTGAATTTGCTAAAATTTACTGAATTGTGCACTCAAAAAAATGAGTTTTATGATATGCAAATGGTCCCTCAAAGTTGTTGAATGATGAATAAATAAATAAGTTGTGGATATGCAAAACTGGTTGTCACTGGAACAGCTTAGATAAAAGATGACAATGGTTGAGACTAGGGTGATGGCCTACATAAGGAGAGTGAAATAGGTTTGAGAAATAATTAGGACTTATAATCAAGACAAGCTGGGAAAGACTGGGCATGGCAAATTTGGCTTATACTCAGTCCCATAGAAATGTCAAACTGCTTGTAAATACTTGAACAATCCATTCCCCTTCTCATCTATCTCTCTGTGTGCTTAATAGTTCCAGGTTCCTCAGGAGTGCCTTTGCAACATCATCTACCTATTTACCCTATATTGTGCTGCTATAAGAAATCACCATACACTGGGTGACTTAAACAACAAGCATTTATTTCTCACAATTCTGGACTCAGGGAAGTCCAAGAACAAGAAGCTGGCCTATCCAGTGTGCAGTGGGGACCCTCTTCCTAGTTGCAGGTGGCTGGTTTCTTGCTGCATCCTCACATGGCTAAGAGAGAGACAGAGAGAGGAAGTTAGCCCTCAGGTCACGTCTTCTAAGGTCCCAATCTCATCATGGGGGCCCCACCCTCTTGACCTCATCTACACCTAATTATCTCCCCAAAGTCCTATCTTCTACTACTATCACATTAAGGATTGGGATTTCAACACATGAATTTTGGGGGAACACAAACATTCAGTCCATAACACTGGCATATACCTGATCATCCTTTAAGACTCAAACCGAGGGCTTCCCTGGTGGCGCAGTGGTTGAGATTCCGCCTGCCGATGCAGGGGACACTGGTTCGTGCCCTGGTCCGGGAAGATCCCACATGCCTCGGAGCGGCTAGGCCCGTGAGCCATGGCCGCTGAGCCTGCGCGTCCGGAGCCTGTGCTCCGCAACGGGAGAGGCCACAACAGTGAAAGGCCCGCGTACCGCAAAAAAAAAAAAAAAAAAAAAAGACTCAAACCGAATGTAATCTCCCCTTTAGAACTTTCCCTGACCCATTCACCTCTCTTATGCCCCCATAGCACTTCCTTTAGCATTTCATTGAACATCTTTGTCTACCCTTCCCACTTGATCACTGTTGTCAAACATCTGATACTTGAATCTTCACTTCCATTACAGCATCCTTGCCAGACCTGATTAATTGATCACAGTAGTCTCTCCCGCTGAGTCAGCACTCCTCTCAAAACAGTGCCAGATGTAGCCTCTTCTAACCACTGGCACTGATACATCCCTAAAATCTATTTACCATATCTGCTCCTAGCTGTGGTGTCCTTGATGACAGACATATCAAATGTCTATGGGTCCTATGCACCAGAAACACAGAATGGGTACAATAAATGAATAAAAATCTTTTCAAGAAGATGCTTCCAGACACATCAATACCTGATATGCAAAGCAATTTATTCCTACCTACCATATCTCTTTCACAGCAATGGCTTCTAATCTTCACCTTTAGGGAACAAGAAATTTAGCTGATGTGACAAAATGAGAGATTGGCATAGACATATATACACTACCAAGCGTAAAATAGCTAGCTAGCGGGAAGCAGCCGCATAGCACAGGGAGATCAGCTGGCTTTGTGATCACCTGGAGGGGTGGGATAGGGAAGGTGGGAGGGAGACGCAAGAGGGAAGAGATATGGGAACATATGTATATTTATAACTGATTCACTTTGTTATAAAGCAGAAACTAACACACCATTGTAAAGCAATTATACACCAATAAAGATGTAAAAAAAAAAAAAAAAGGAACAGTATTCAAAATTAAATTTCTGCCCTGATTTCAATTATATAAAAATGTGAACATTTGGATTTGAAGGATAACAAAAAAATAAAATATTTGAAAAAAAAAGAAATTTAGCTGAAAATCATAATGGTTTCTTTCCATTTTTTTCTTCTAAATCCTGCGTTTTGTTAAGTGTATGCCTACCCATAGTTTTCTATCATAAACTACAAAACTGCAGTCCATAATGGGGCTTTACACAATGGTCTTTATATTTTAGACATTATGCCTTTGAGAGCTAAAGCTTTCTAAGTCAGGCATCAAGATAATGATTTAGTTATTTATTCCTTTGAACCAGCTACTTTGGTGACTCATTTTTCTCCCTAACCCATACTATTATATGCTAATCCATACATTACTTCCCTTCAATACATATGACACAGACTGTTTACTCAGGATGATTTTGCAATATGCACATTAACAAAGACTTTGTGAGCAGGAAGAATACCAGTTATTCAACCAACTTTAAGAAAACAGCTGAGTGCTAGACCAGCTTAGCAGGGTGTTAAACATCCATTAATAATGGCAGGGTGACAAACTTGAAGGTTTTGATTTTAGCTCAGGTAAGCACTCCAGATTCAGGACTTGGCTCAATGTATTTCTGGGTTTCTCCTAGGGAAAATGTGGCCTATTCCTACAGGGGAGTTTATCTGCTTGAATGTTGGAAGGCAGATATTATTTCATATTACCATGTGTAATCATTATTACGATGTGATACACATTAACATTATTATCAATGTTGAACTTTGTAGGATAGTCCAGATTTCAAATATTTGACTCTGTTTTTCCCTATGACTATGTTTCTCAGGTCACATGTATTGATTTTTGGTTCAGAAAATACCATCACTATAGTCTAAAGCTTTTATTCCTATTTAGAAAATTTAGTCAAACTAATTCCATTCTCAGTGGGAAAAAATCACTATTCTTGTTCAATTTTCATTGACTCTCACGTTATATTTTGCACACATCTGTCTTCTCCACTATGTTGTATGTTCTTTGAAAATGGGGACCATGCTGTTTATTTTTATATTCCATTAACACCTCTCCATTATAGGTGTTCCACTTAGTGTTACTAAGAATCTGTTTTGCAAAAAAAATAAATGATTTACATGCTAATATTAGGACAATTTCTTCATGGTTTATGGGAAATTTCATCACCTTTGAAATGGTTAGTTTCTCTAGTTTCACAGAAAAACAGTTTGTTTTTCTGAGAAGTGTTGAGCGATGACTATGAGTCAGTCACTCTGATGTCACATTACGCAGATTTTCTTATTTTGTACTCACAACTCTTCTGTGAAGTAATGCTATTATTATCACTCCTTTATACATAAGAACATTGAACACAGTTCAGTAACTCTTCCATGGTTATGTACCATGAGTCCATGGAATAGTCCTGATTCAGAGCAAGATTCTGAACTCTGAAGCCTAGAAGTTCCATTTCATTGTACTTTTGTGAAGAAATATGTTTTCTCCCTTATTCTCCAAGATGAGATAACAAAAGTTTCATTTTGATTTGGTTTGGTTTCTTATGCCTCTTTCTTTTTCTCAAGAAAAATTAAGTGTTTTGACGGTTTGCTGAAATAAAAATCCCAGTGTTTTCTTTGTGTCTTTTCTTCTGTTGATGTCCAAATTCTAGTCCATCAGCAAATCCTGTCATCTTTCAAAATATGTCCAGAATCTCACCACCTCTCATCACTTCAACTGTTAGCACTCCGGTCCCCGCCACCATCAATTCTCACTGGGTTGTTGCAATGCCCTTCCTCCTTAACACCCTTCCCCCCACCAGCTCCACCTACCACTCTTGTGCACCGAGAGACAATTCTCAAAACAGCAGTCAAATCACGTCACTCACTGCCTTCAATTCCAGCGACTTCCCATCTCACTCATAATAAAAAACCAAGCCTCTCCAGCAACTCTGCACAACTTACCTCTTCCGTCTACACCCACTCTCTGATAGATGTCATTCCCTATTCCTCTGCCATGCACTAACTCTGTCTCAGCCATGCAGTCTCCCTTCTGTCCCTTCAACTCATGAAATGTTTCTGCCTCAGGGCCTTTGCACTTGTCATTTCTTCTGACAGGAATACTCTTCCCCAGAACAGCTGCAGGGCTTTTTCCCTCACTTCCTTCAGGTCTTTGATTAAATCTCCCTTTTTCAGTGAGGATTGCTCTGACTGTGATATTTAAAATACTACATGCATATTTATTTTTCTCTGTAGCACTTATCACCAGCTAATGTACATAGATTTTAATAATTTATTTGTTAGATGTCTGTTTCCATCCAGGAGAATGTGAGTTCCCTGAGGGCAGGAATTTGTGTCTGTTTCATTTACAACAATATCTCTAGCACTTGTATCATTCCTTTGCACGTAGTAGGCATTTGCTAAATATTGGTGGAATCAACAAATTTTATATACCTCTACATCCAAGAGTTTTCTACTTATGTCCTTCACACCAGATAAAGAAGAAATTTGTATTATTTTGAGATTGTTGACTATAGGTTTTTTTTTTTTTTTTTTTGCTGTATGCAGGCCTCTTACTGCTGTGGCCTCTCCTGTTGTGGAGCGCAGGCTCCGGACGCACAAGCTTAGCAGCCATGGCTCATGGGCCCAGCCTCTCCGCGGCATGTGGGATCTTCCTGGACCGGGGCACGAACCTGAGTCCTCTGCATCGGCAGGCGGACTCTCAACCACTGCGCCACCAGGGAAGCCCTTGACTATAGTTTTAAGTACTCAAAATAACAAGGATAATTTACTATGGTTGACTGGCTTATCATCCGCTGGTGATAAGAAATTCAAATTTTCGTGTAACCCACTTAGGAGAATTTGTGAAGTTTCCCTTTGTCCACCAATTGCTTTTAACATTCCAAACTATAGATTTGAGCTGAATCAACCTTTAGTCTAGACTTAGACTCCAATTATGGCTTCCTCAGAGATATTCACACTCAGTGTTAGGCAAACTCAATTTTACAATTGCAAATATAAACTGCACATTAAGGAGAAAACAGACATCAGTTTTCCATGAATTTCTACCAATACCGGGATGCAAACGTATTGAAAAGAAAGTAACAAAAAAGTATATTTTTGCAGTGTGTTACATCATAATAATTTAGACGCTGAATTACTTCACTGAACTTCATACAAAAATCTTTCTAACTTGCAAACTTCTAATAGATTCCAAAGTATGTATTTCAGAAAGCATAAATGGGAGTTAACTCAGAATCATCTTTTAAAATGACTAATTAAATAATTAAGCCAAATACTAAAGGAATGCAAAATATAAACCTTATAATCATGTTTCTTTAAGTTAAGCTGTTGTGAAGATCAATTTTTCCTATTTTTTTGTTATTTTTAATTTCACATATTCATGTGTACATTCGTTCAAGCCTTATTTATCCCACAAATATAAATTGATCACATGATATGAGCTAAGAGTATAGAAAGCATAAAAAATAAGATACAGAATTTCAAAGATCTTAAAAACTAGATAGGAAGATAAGTCATTTTCATAATTATTTCTCATTTCTTTCACTAGACAAATACAGAAAAGTTACCGGAGGTTCCCTGTTTGGGAAGGCAAGGGATGAGGTGGTGCCTTTAAGATAGATGTCTATGGCTGAAACAAGAATAAAGTAGTAAAGTTTGGACCCTTAAATAGTGTAAGATTCAGCTACTCAGAAAATTGACATCCTCAGTGGCACAGTGAATGAAGTTCGAGGTATATGCATTGGAACATAGCAACCCTTACTTTAACTTCCTTTCTCAAATATCTTTCAAAATCCTTCCTAGTCTTTCTCTATTAAGCATAGCTGATCCTGCCACATGAAAGTGGTCCATTTTTCCTCTGAAACATATTGTATCCCTTAAGGAAGAACATAGGTGTTATTTTCTGCAGGAAGCCTTCATAGCTTTTCTATGAGATGGGTCTCTGAAGAGACCTTGAGATTTTACTTCACAGCTTCTTTCCTTCTCCTGTTATAGCACATATCTTAAATTATAAGTATTAAAGGCTTACTTGTCCAGTTTCCCCATGAAGATTGTAAACTCAGAAAAGGTTGATATTATGGCCACGTTTCCTTCTTTGAGATATCAGGTTTAGCACAGTACCTGCATTTAAGTAGCTGTTTCATAAATATTAATTGAATAAATAAGTTGCTTTATATCAAATTGTACTTTAAATATTTGATTTAGAGTGTTCATCTGGAATGATTAAGGAAGTAGTTAAGAAAGTAGTTAATTTTTAATAATTCACCAATGCTTTAGGTGAATAGGTTTAGACAGTTTCAAAATATCTTAGTTGAGTGGAAGGGGTGAGGGGCAGGTTAAAGCCTGCCCATGACACCTATGGTTTCCAAGGGACTTTGCAGAAATAAGTAATGTATTTATAATTATTGCTTGTATTTCTGCTCTCCAAATCTCCAGCAAGGTGGGCTGAAGGAATCTTGAAGAGAGCTCAAATTAAGAAGCATTCAAAGCATGAACCAAGAAAGACAGAAGAAGGAAAGTAGGTAAAAATATACTAGTTCAGTCTTGCTACTATTTCTTGGAGTCAATCTCGGTTTAAAACATAATAAGCAGAACCCAGCTTGTCATACCTACTTTCTCCTGGGGGTTTGAAACTGTAATGAAAGCATTTTAACTCAGTGGTAACTGGATTAGAGTAATGCAAGAACCTGCCACCTTGGGACCTTCTGCTTGTGGCTCGGCCTGAATAAATGTGCATGGAAATTGTTTTCAGCTGAGGGCTGTGCGAGATCACAAGTTATAGTAATGCTGACAGTCTCAGCTTGGAACCTGGCAAAACAGCAAAAAAAAAAAAAAAATGTGGAACAGGGATTGAAAACAGCTCATTTGCTGACATGAAAGCGGAGCTCAGAGGTGGAGATGTACCACCTCTGCGGGTCAACAGTGACAATATTTGCAAAGTGCCACCAGCGTCTCTGCTGCAAATGGAAGCAACTTAGTATGAATCTTTGCCGTCAATCTCAACCGACTTTATTTCTTTCCCAGCCTCCAGGACTCATCAGAAGCCATAAGAAGTTTCTCAGACTTAAAGTGTGCAAAAGGATAGTAAATCTTCCATCTCCTGGAAGCTGGATGGGAAATGAAAAGGTATAGTTGTCACATTCTGTCACAGTAGAAGATCGTGGAAATAATCCAATCGGTTTGTTCCCTGCAAAAGCACCCAGGGTTTCAGTGCGAGTTCCGCCTTCCTTATTTCGCAGGTTTATTGTACTGTGTCACGGAGGCAAAACATCTGTTGGGGCAGACAAGAAGGAGGAGATGCTCCATCTTTCCTATGCACATTCACAGAGAAGTTTCGGTGAATTTACTGCCAGTGAAAAGTGGCAGCTTGTCCGTTTCCAAGATCGCAGCTTTGGGGCAGCACCGAATCGTTCCTGACTGGGAGCAAACAAATTGTGTTTTCTTCACTGTGTAACTGCACCTTGGGCTAGGTGGGCACAGACGGGATGCTTTAGAGGGGACCTAAAATTAGAGTATTTTGAGTCCCCATAATTCAGAACAGTCATGGAAACCAACTTTGTTTCCTGGACAGCAGAGCTGTTTCCTCAAGGAGATTCAATGGGAGTCCAATTTTCGTAGATTATATGGATCCAGAGAACTAATGAAATAATTCAAGTCATATACATTTCAGCAAGAACTCCAAAATATCATGAGTTCTTCTTTTCTTAGAGGTAGTAGGATCTCCATTTTACAGATGAAGTAAGTGAGGTTCATAGGTCGTTCGAGTTTATACATATTTGTATATATATGTGTGTATAGACATGTATATACATATATATAATATATGGCATAGCAATTCTAAATTGTAGATCAGGATTATACCTTACTGATTTAGGTAAGAGCCAGTAGTACTCAAGACTGGGTCCAGCACATTGTAGGTGCTTAGCAAACTGCCTGTTGGATTAGATCTTTCTAGACCAGTAAGCAGCATGAAAAACTCAATTTCCCAAATCCTTTGAGAAAGAATGTTATTGTCTAAAACTACTTTAAGCAGTGTATTCATTTGTTTATGAATTTATGTCTCATCTCCTTGCATGAGGACTGTGAGACTTTTAGAATCTACACCTTGTCACAACTTTAGACGGTTTGGATTCTGAACTAACTTTTGCACATTTTTTTGTAAGTTGGTTTTGAATTTTTTAAAAATTTTACCTTTTGAATGGGGATTAAAATAATTTAAGTAGTTAATAACAAATTAGGTTGTTGTGCCAGAAGTTATCCAGGTTTTCCTTCAATTTTGAAATAGAGAAAATAGCTTGCTTTGGACTGATCCTCTTTTATATTTTTCATCTTTAATCTCCTTTATTTTATTTTAATTTTTTACTTGAGTATAGTTGATTTGCAGTGTTGTGTTAGTTTTAGGTGTACAGCAAAGTGCATCAGTTATATGTATATATATCCATTCTTTTTGGCCTGATTCTCTTTTTATTTCTGTTTTGCCATTTGCGGGGGTATGTGTGTGTGTGTGTGTGTGTGTATCTACATAATTTTTCTTCTCTTTTAACACCTTGTACACCATATCCATCTCCTGTTCTATAAATCAGAGGCTGTAACACTGGGCACAGTGTACACCTCTAAATTGGATGCATTTGGGGAGCTAACCCCCAAACCTTCCCAAATAAGCCAAGAACAGGCAACTATTTCAAAGGCATATAATGGACGCAGGCTGCTGGTATATTTAGTATCTGAGGAGCAGCTTTTCCTTTCTTTCTATTTTTTTTTCTATTTTCCCTGAGTAGAAGCTAAAACTTTATTATAAAACCACAGATAAGTGTATCAACTGCTAGGAGGCTGGCACAGCAGAATACAAGGAAATAAGAGATAAGGGAATTTGGTCAAATACAAAAAGTACTGTGGAATTTAAACCAAATGACAGCAGATAAGGCTTTCCCTGCATTTCTATTAAAAATATAATAAATGAGAAATCCAAAAATATTTCTTTGCAGGCCCAGTACTTTTTTTCCTATATTAATCATCATAAATGTATAGAATCTTCATCAGTGCTGGAATTCTATTCACAGTTGCAAAAATAAACTTTGCTGGAATCATGTTAAAGATGTGACAGCTTCAGATTGAAGCCTTGTGAATCCTTCAGTAAAGTTTGTCATTTGAAAATAATAGACCTTATTTACACACTTAAGGAAGTAATCCCATAAACTCACACGGAAGCCTAGTGATAAAAGCAGGAGTGACTCAATAGAAATCACCAGGAATCAAAACACAGATTTAAAAAAAAAAAGCAGTGGCAGGAACTCTGCTTATGATGCTCTATAGGGAAAATTCATAGTGTTTTTATCTTATCATTTTATTATTATTTTAAATGTATAGAACTCTCTAAGGATTCAAAGGTTCTGTAAGTAATGGATACTTACTGATATTTCATGTTCCACTGTGGAATTTAAATTGACCTAAAGCAGATAGGTTTTACTAAAGTGAATCCCATCCCCAAAGTGAATTTGCATAGATCTATGTAGACCACCTCAGTGACTTTGGTTCTATCGACCCCAGGGAAAGGAAAGGGATTGAGATCTTGACAAAAATGGACTTTAGTGGTTCCCTGGGATGATAAGGCCTCTGGGGCCTGCAACTTGAGTGTAATCTGTGATCTCAGGTGAAGTGGTCCATAGTGTCTGCTCCATCTCTAGAGGGCAATAGCCTTAAGTCATAAAATGTCTCCCTGCATAATATGGCACATCTGTCAGCCTTAGCATCCCACACGCTCAGTTTATATCTGTCTTGGGATGGTTCATGGAAGGAAAAGCTTACCCTGTTTGGATAGTAGATATCCAAGCCATTTTATTTGATTCTATCCTTTGTTCTTATGTGATATGCATATATATATACCTTTACCTAGTTGAATTTCTGTTTTAAAGCATTTATTTACAGATAATCTCAGAGCACATTGTGTATATATCTCAATATTGAAGAATAGAGCAAACCTTACATAATTCTTTATGACCGGAGTTCTTGCCACATTGGAAGGGGGAACTAGTATTATCAAATTTCAGTAACAATTTCTATTGACTGTGGCAACAATCCTTCCTCAGCATAGTAAATTCAGTGCAATAAATGGGTCACATATTACATATTACACATATAGCTCTGGGTATCAAATCGCTAGTGAGTATAAACATCACAAGCAAAACCAGAAATCCATTAGGAATAAGTCGACAGTTGTGACAGTTACAATGTCATAATCCAATACCTATTTTTAAAGAAAAGTTCAAGTTTTGAATATCCTGCTATTTTACATTATTAAGTATAAAATTTTATGGCCATAGGATGCTGTTGGTGTTCAGAAGGTACTGAGGGATCCAGGCATATATGGAACATGGAAAATGAAGATCAAATCTCCCCAAATTAATTATTAAGATACTGAGAGAATCCTTACAACTAGAACATCTAATGCTAGTCATGTTCTTTTTCTTTTTTTTTTTTTTGCCACTCAAACTATCTAGTTTTCTTACTGAAAATAATTTAAGATATGGTATCAAGAAATATTTCCATTTATTTTAAAACTGAATTCTCATAAATCTTGGTGGCTTCTGGGCTATGATCCAGAATAAGAAATTAATGTGAGTTTGGAAGAACGTTGAACACCTTATTCTCCATGTTTCCTACTATTTATGTGAAAAATCTGCTTCAACATTATCTCTGAATAGGTAAAATTCTTTCCCAGCACAAGCAAGAACATTTGATTAATGAGTAACTACAGTCAATGAATTACTATGTACAAGGTGTTTAGAATGGCATCTGGCACATAATGCTATGTAAGGGCTGATAATCATACTTAACATTATTTTTATTTATCAATTCAGGTTTCTCAGTTAGAACACAATCATTAGGGCAGATTAAGTTGTCTGTGTCTCTTAGCAAAACAAAATCTACCGATCCTGAAACTCGTGGCAGAGTGTAGATATAAGTTCTTAATCTTTTCTTACTGAAATTGGTTTGATCATTGATTTTAGGTTTTAAAAATTATTGATATGTTTAATATATTCGTAACTTTATATTATATGAGAAATAATTGGTAACCAAAGGAAGTCTTGTCCCTTTGAGAACTAATTTTAAAATAATTTCATTTAATGTTTTGATTAATGAAGCTATGCTGTGATTTGGTGACATCTTGAGTTTCAGTTACAGCTATAAACCTCGTTTGTGGGTGAGTTTATATGGGTGCATATGGGCGTAATTATCTGTCCAGCTTCTATGCATGTGAATTTAGGATGCCCTGTGGCTAAACTTGAGTTCCTCCTTTGTGTTTCACAAATTCCGAGCACTACTCATATCTATGAGATTATCTGTAGGGAAAAAATATATATATTTAAAAATTATATATGTGTAAATATGTATATTTTTTGAAAGAGAGAATTTTTTCTTAGATATTTAGTTATTAAAAAGCATGTTCTCTGGAGGTCTTTTCATATATATGTGTGTTATGCTATGTATAATATATATATATATATATGTATGAAACTATAGTGTATTGATCCATTTAACCTTATTCTGTAGTTATCTCAAGATAACCTTTGGGACTAGTTTTAGTTGTGTTGGATGAAACTAAAATTTGGTTTTGTACTTCTTTAAAGTGGAAATATTTTGTTAAATATTTTTGGGCTTTAGCATACTGTTAACTAATTACCTAGGTTATGTAATAATACCCCTGAAAATAACAGGTAATTATTTAATTAATTAGATAAATGTACCATCAATAAAACTGCCTACTTTAATTTTCAGATTTACCTGCAACAACATCTGTACTAAAATAGTTCAAAACCTACTATTAATAAAATGATAATTAGGGAATATATAACTAGGAATGCAATTGATTACAAATATAGTTAATTAATAAACAAAAAAATTAACTTAATATTTTCTTCTCAATAGCAATATCTTTGGTTTCATGTACAAATCAGATCTAAAGTCTTGGTCATAATCTTATTAAACATAATAGACCACTTTTTGGTATCTCACCATTTAAGATATCTTTAAAAAATTTAAATGATTATCTAAAATAAATCAATTAGTGAAATTTTTGTTTGCTTTTATGTTATTAAATTATCTTAATGACATAGTGGAAAGGTCAGCATTTATCAATCACTTGAACTGTTATTAAAATAGTTAAGAGACGACGGTGGCTTACAGGCAAACCCAGTGGAGGTGCAAAGTTACCAGCCGCCTTGGAAAGTACTGAGTGACTTCGCCTTGCAGAGTGACATAGATCAGCCGGCTTTTCAGCAACTGGGAGAGTTCCGGGAAGATGGCGGAAGAGTAAGACGCGGAGATCACGTTCCTCCCCACAGATATACCAGAAATACATCTACGCGTGGAACAACTCCTACAGAGCATCTACTGAACGCTGGCAGAAGACCTCAGACCTCCCAAAAGGCAAGAAACCCCCCACGTACCTGGGTAGGGCAATAGAAAAAACTAAACAGAGACAAAAGGATAGGGACGGGTCCTGCACCAGCGGGAGAGAGCTGTGAAGGAGGAAAAGTGTCCACACACTAGGAAGCCCCTTCGCGGGCGGAGGCTTCGGGAGGCGGAGTGGGGGAGCTTGGGAGCCGCGGAGGAGAGCACAGCAACAGGGGTGCGGAGGGCAAAGCGGACAGATTCCAGCGCAGAGGATCGGGCCGACCGGAACTCGCCAGCCGAAAGGCTTGTCTGCTCGCCCGCCGGGGCGGGCGGGACTGGGAGCTGAGGCTCCGGCTTTTGTCGGAGCGCCGGGAGAGGACTGAGGTTGGCGGCGTGAACACAGCCTGCAGGGTGTTAGTGCACTGCGGCTGGCCGGGAGAGAGTCCGGGGAGAAGTCTGGAACTGCCGAAGAGGCAAGAGACTTTTACGTCCCTCTTTGTTTCCTGGTGCACGAGGAGAGGGGATTAAGAACGCTGCTTGAGAGAGCTCCAGGGACGGGCGCGAGCCGCGGCTAAAAGTGCGGAGCCCAGAGACAGACATGAGACGCTAGGGCCGCTGCTGCCGCCACCGGGAGGCCTGTGTGCGAACACAGGTCACTAGCCACACGCCCTTCCGGGGAGCCTGTGCAGCCCGCCACTGCCAGGGTCCCGGGATCCAGGGACAACTCCCCCGGGAGAACGCACAGGCGCGCCTCAGGCTGCAACGTCTCGCCGGGAGGCCCGCCCCACACTCCGTGCCCCTCCCTACCCCCGGGCCTGAGTGAGCCAGAGCCTCCGAATCAGCGGCTCCTTTAACCCCGTCCTGTCTGAGCAAAGAACAGACGCCTTCCGGCGACCTACACGCACAGACGGGGCTAAATCCAAAGCTGAGCCCCTGGGAGCTGTGAGAACAAAGAAGAGAAAGGGAAATCTCTCCCAGCAGCCTCAGAAGCAGCGGATTAAAGCTCCACAATCAACTTGATATACCCTGCATCTGTGGAATACCTGAATAGACAACCAATCATCCCAAATTAAGGAGCCCTGTGGATGAAAGGCTCTTGGTGCTGCAGCCAGGAGTCAGTGCTGTGCCTCTGAGGTGGGAGAGCCAACTTCAGGACACTGATCCACAAGAGACCTCCCAGCTGCACATAATATCAAACAGCAAAAATTTCCGAGAGATCTCCATCTCAACGCCAGCACCCAGCTTCACTCAACGACCAGCAAGCTACAGTGCTGGACATCCTATGCCAAACAACTAGCAAGACAGGAACACAACCCCACCCATTAGCAGAGAGGCGGCCCAAAATCATAATAAGTCTACAGACACCCCAAAACACACCACCAGACGTGGACCTGCCCACCAGAAAGACAAGATCTAGCCTCATCCACCAGAACACAGGCACTAGTACCCTCCACCAGGAAGCCTACACAACCCACTGAACCAACCTTAGCCACTGGGGACAGACACAAAAAACAACAGGAACTACGAACCTTCAGCCTGCAAAAAAGGAGACCCCAAACACAGTAAGATAAGCAAAATGAAAAGACAGAAAAACACACCGCAGATGAAGGAGCAAGATAAAAACCCATCAGACCTAACAAATGAAGAGGAAATAGGCAGTCTACCTGAAAAAGAATTCAGAATAATGATAGTAAGGTTGATCCGAAATCTTGGAGATAGAATGGACAATAGAATGGACAAAATGCAAGAATCAGTTAACAAGGACCTAGAAGAACTAAAGATGAAACAAGCAACGATGAACAACACAATAAATGAAGTTAAAAGTACTCTAGATGGGATCAATAGCAGAATAACTGAGGCAGAAGAACGGATAAGTGACCTGGAAGATAAAATAGTGGAAATAACTACTGCAGAGCAGAATAAAGAAAAAAGAATGAAAAGAACTGAGGACAGTCTCAGAGACCTCTGGGACAACATTAAACGTACCAACGTTCGAATTATAGGGGTTCCAGAAGAAGAAGAGAAAAAGAAAGGGACTGAGAAAATATTTGAAGAGATTATAGTTGAAAACTTCCCTAATATGGGAAAGGAAATAGTTAATCAAGTCCAGGAAGCACAGAGAGTCCCATACAGGATAAATCCAAGGAGAAATACGCCAAGACACATATTAATCAAACTGTCAAAAATTAAATACAAAGAAAACATATTAAAAGCAGCAAGGGAAAAACAACAAATAACACACAAGGGAATCCCCATAAGGTTAACAGCTGATCTTTCAGCAGAAACTCTGCAAGCCAGAAGGGAGTGGCAGGACATATTGAAAGTGTTGAAGGAGAAAAACCTGCAACCAAGATTACTCTACCCAGCAAGGATCTCATTCAGATTTGATGGAGAAATTAAAACTTTTACAAACGAGCAAAGCTGAGAGAGTTCAGCACCACCAAACCAGCTCTACAACAACTGCTAAAGGAACTTCTCTAGGCAAGAAACACAAAAGAAGGAAAAGACCTACAATAACAAACCCAAAACAATTAAGAAAATGGGAATGGGAACACACATATCGATAATTACCTTAAATGTAAATGGACTAAATGCTCCCACCAAAAGACACAGATTGGCTGAATGGATACAAAAACAAGACCCATATATTTGCTGTCTACAAGAGACCCACTTCAGACCTAGAGACACATACAGACTGAAAGTAAGGGGATGGAAAAAGGTATTTCATGCAAATGGAAACCAAAAGAAAGCTGGAGTAGCAATTCTCATATCAGACAAAATAGACTTTAAAACAAAGACTATTAGAAGAGACAAAGAAGGACACTACATAATGATCAAGGGATCGATCCAAGAGGAAGATATAACAATTGTAAATATGTATGCACCCAACATAGGTGCACCTCAATACATAAGGCAAATACTGACAACCATAAAAGGGGAAATCGACAGTAACACATTCATAGTAGGGGACTTTAACACCCCACTTTCACCAATGGACAGATCATCCAAAATGAAAATAAATAAGGAAACACAAGCTTTAAATGATACATTAAATGAGATGGAGTTAATTGATATTTATAGGACATTCCATCCAAAAACAACAGAATACACATTTTTCTCAAGTGCTCATGGAACATTCTCCAGGATAGATCATATCTTGGGTCACAAATCAAGCCTTGGTAAATTTAAGAAAATTGAAACTGTATCAAGTATCTTTTCCGACCACAACGCTATGAGACTCGATATCAATCACAGGAGAAGATCTGTAAAAAATACAAACACATGGAGGCTAAACAATACACTACTTAATAACGAAGTGATCACTGAAGAAATCAAAGGGGAAATCAAAAAATACCTAGAAACAAATGACAATGGAGACACGACGACTCAAAATCTATGGGATGCAGCAAAAGCAGTTCTAAGAGGGAAGTTTATAGCAATACAATCTTACCTTAAGAAACAGGAAACATCTCGAATAAACAACCTAACCTTGCACCTAAAGCAATTAGAGAAAGAAGAACAAAAAAACCCCAAAGTTAGCAGGAGGAAAGAAATCATAAAAATCAGATCAGAAATAAATGAAAAAGAAATGAAGGAAACGATAGCAAAGATCAATAAAACTAAAAGCTGGTTCTTTGAAAGGATAAACAAAATTGATAAACCATTAGCCAGACTCATCAAGAAAAAAAGGGAGAAGACTCAAATCAATAGAATTAGAAATGAAAAAGGAGAAGTAACGACTGACACTGCAGAAATACAAAAGATCATGAGATATTACTACAAGCAACTCTATGCCAATAAAATGGACAACCTGGAAGAAATGGACAAATTCTTAGAAAGGCACAACCTGCCAAGACTGAATCAGGAAGAAATAGAAAATATGAACAGACCAATCACAAGCACTGAAATTGAAACTGTGATTAAAAATCTTCCAACAAGCAAAAGCCCAGGACCAGATGGCTTCACAGGCGAATTCTATCAAACATTTAGAGAAGAGCTATCACCTATCCTTCTCAGACTCTTCCAAAATATAGCAGAGGGAGGAACACTCCCCAACTCATTCTATGAGGCCACCATCACCCTGATACCAAAACCAGACAAGGATGTCACAAAGAAAGAAAACTACAGGCCAATATCACTGATGAACATAGATGCAAAGATCCTCAACAAAATACTAGCAAACAGAATCCAACAGCACATTAAACGGATCATACACCATGATCAAGTGGGGTTCATTCCAGGAATGCAAGGATTCTTCAATATATGCAAATCAATCAACGTGATACACCATATTAACAAATTGAAGGAGAAAAACCATATGATCATCTCAATAGATGCAGAGAAAGCTTTTGACAAAATTCAACACCGATTTATGATAAAAACCCTGCAGAAAGTAGGCATAGAGGGAACTTTCCTCAACATAATAAAGGCCATATATGACAAACCCACAGCCAACATCGTCCTCAATGGTGAAAAACTGAAAGCATTTCCACTAAGATCAGGAACAAGACAGGGTTGCCCACTCTCACCACTCTTATTCAACATAGTTTTGGAAGTTTTAGCCACAGCAATCAGAGAAGAAAAGGAAATAAAAGGAATCCAAATCGGAAAAGAAGAAGTAAAGCTGTCACTGTTTGCAGATGACATGATACTATACATACGGAACCCTAAAGATGCTACCAGAAAACTACTAGAGCTAATCAATGAATTTGGTAAAGTAGCAGGATACAAAATTAATGCACAGAAATCTCTGGCATTCCTATACACTAAGGATGAAAAATCTGAAAGTGAAATCAAGAAAACACTCCCATTTACCATTGCAACAAAAAGAATAAAATACCTAGGAATAAACCTACCTAAGGAGACAAAAGACCTGTATGCAGAAAATTATAAGACACTGATGAAAGAAATTAAAAATGATACAAATAGATGGAGAGATATACCGTGTTCTTGGATTGGAAGAATCAACATTGTGAAAATGACTCTACTACCCAAAGCAATCTACAGATTCAATGCAATCCCTATGAAACTACCACTGGCATTTTTCACAGAACTAGAACAAAAAATCTCACAATTTGTATGGAAACACAAAAGACCCCGAATAGCCAAAGCAATTTTGAGAACGAAAAATGGAGCTGGAGGAATCAGGCTTCCTGACTTCAGACTATACTACAAAGCTACAGTAATCAAGACAGTATGGTACTGGCACAAAAACAGAAATATAGATCAATGGAACAGGATAGAAAGCCCAGAGATAAACCCACGCACATATAGTCACCTTATCTTTGACAAAGGAGGCAGAAATGTACAGTGGAGAAAGGACAGCCTATTCAATAAGTGGTGCTGGGAAAACTGGACAGCTACATGTAAAAGTATGAGATTAGATCACTCCCTAACACCATACACAAAAATAATCTCAAAATGGATTAAAGACCTAAATGTAAGGCCAGAAACTATCAAACTCTTAGAGGAAAACATAGGCAGAACACTCTATGACATAAATCACAGCAAGATCCTTTTTGACCCACCTCCTAGAGAAATGGAAATAAAAACAAAATTAAACAAATGGGACCTAATGAAACTTAAAAGCTTTTGCGCAGCAAAGGAAACCATAAAGAAGACCAAAAGACAACCCTCAGAATGGGAGAAAATATTTGCAAATGAAGCAACTGACAAAGGATTAATCTCCAAAATTTATAAGCAGCTCATGCAGCTTAATAACAAAAGAACAAACAACCCAATCCAAAAATGGGCAGAAGACCTAAATAGACATTTCTCCAAAGAAGATATACAGAGTGCCAACAAACACATGAAAGAATGCTCAACATCACTAATCATTAGAGAAATGCAAATCAAAACTACAATGAGATATCATCTCACACCAGTCAGAATAGCCATCATCAAAAAATCTAGAAACAATAAATGCTGGAGAGGGTGTGGAGAAAAGGGAACCCTCTTACACTGTTGGTGGGAATGTAAATTGATACAGCCACTGTGGAGAACAGTATGGAGGTTCCTTAAAAAGCTACAAATAGAACTACCATATGACCCAGCAATCCCACTACTGGGCATATACCCTGAGAAAACCATAATTCAAAAAGAGTCATGTACCAAAATGTTCATTGCAGCTCTATTTACAATAGCCCAGAGATGGAAACAACCTAAGTGTCCATCATCGGATGAATGGATAAAGAAGATGTGGCACATATATACAATGGAGTATTACTCAGCCATAAAAAGAGACGAAATTGAGCTATTTGTAATGAGGTGGATAGACCTAGAGTCTGTCATACAGAGTGAAGTAAGTCAGAAAGAGAGAGACAAATACCGTATGCTAACACATATATATGGAATTTAAGAAAAAAAAAATGTCATGAAAAACCTAGGGGTGAAACAGGAATAAAGACACAGACTTACTAGAGAATGGACTTGAGGCTATGGGGAGGGGGTAGGGTAAACGGTGACAAAGCAATAAAGAGGCATGGACATGTATACACTACCAAACGTAAGGTAGATAGCTAGTGGGAAGCAGCCGCATAGCACAGGGAGATCAGCTCGGTGCTGTGTGACCGCCTGGAGGGGTGGGATAGGGAGGGTGGGAGGGAGGGTGACGCAAGCGGGAAGAGATATGGGAACATATGTATATATATAACTGATTCATTTTGTTGTGAAGCTGAAACTAACATACCATTGTAAAGCAATTATGCTCCAATAAAGATGTTTAAAAAAAAAATAAAATAAAATAGTTAAGAAATATTTCACAGAATAGTTATGCCTTGAATTAGTTACAACTGTCTATGCTTTTTTCTCACCTTAAGAGCTTCCATATTTAAGTAATTCTGCATTTCTTTAACCAATAAACTCTGTTTTGATTATAGAAGGATGTAGGTATATTTTATTGTTTCATAAGAATTCTGCCCAATAAAAATTACATTTTAGCAGAGCTAAAGACACACACACACATCAGCTCATCAGACTGTTCCATCGTCAATACGTGTGTGTCTTTGTGTATGTCACACCCTCTAAATTCAGGTGGCCTCAAGCTGTGCCGTATAATTCCAGCCTCAATTAAACTTTCTAAGGTCAGCAGTGCTGTACCAGGTCAGACATAAATAAGGCAGAGGATAGTCCTAGGATATGGAAAAGCCATATTTATTCTTTATCCACAGTTCATGGCTATCAAATGAAGCCTTAGCAGAGAGGAAAGACAGAGGAAGAAAAGAGAACTCTCAAAAAGGTACTTAACACTTGAGTATAACTTTTGTTGAAAAAAATCAGCATATGAGTAATTCAAGACACATTGAATTAGTAGTGGATGTGGGTGTGGGTGTACGTGTGTGTATCTTGTTTTTTTCCTCTAAGAATACAATTTTAACCAGAGCCCAGTGAAGAATATGTTGGTATGATTCCAATATATTAACCTAGAAATCAAGAGATCTAATTTCTATTTTTTTTCATACCACTAGTCAGTAGAGTAATCTTAGATACATATTTTATCACCTTCGGTTTTCTCTTCCATAAAGTAAGAAGTTTAAAGTAGGTAAGTCTATTGAATCTTCAAGTTTTAAATTCTGTACTTTAGTCTGAGTTCCACTTGGATAATCTTAGTAGACAAAGATCCAATAAACTAAGTTAAAGGGAAGGACTTGACTGAGAGAATATATTTGTTTGTATATAATGTACAGGAATGACTTTGTAGAATATATAAAGAACTCTTATAATAAAAATAAGATAAACTTCCAAAAAATGTACAAAAAGAATTAACAGGTAATTCAATCGAGGAGGAAATTAGGTTGGCCAAGAAACACTTGAAAAGACACTAAATCTCCTTAATAACTTGGGAAGTGTAAATTAAACAATCTTATACCATTTGACATCCACTAGTTTGGCAAAATTAATGTCCAATCACATTAGGGATGAGTTAAGAGTGAGATTCCCAAACCATGCACGAGGTGTGTCAGTGCACTGCAGACAAATCATAAGTGCTCAGCAGCATATTTAAAAATTTGGAGGACACCACGATGAGATCTGTGGAGCAGTGTGCGCTCTTCTAGCTTTCAGTAGCTCACAGTCTCAGCTTTGGAGTGTGCTATATTCTCTTCAATGATGTCAGATCTTTGCAAAGCAAGGTTTTCAGTGCTTGCTGTAAGAAAAAGAAGGAACTGTGTGACCAATGGGTAATTATGGACACTGCTGGGGAGAAATCAAGTTTGCTGCTGTCCTATCCTGTCTGGCACAGTACTCTCTCAGTTGAGATGAGTGGAGTTTGACCCTTGATTTAAGACTGGGCAAATGGACTCATTAGTAGCCTGTGCAAGCACATTACTTTTGTAATTTCTTATGAGTTAAATATTAAATGCTAAATGTACTACCTAAATTGGGAGAGAAATCAAAGAGGAAAAAGAGAGGAAAAATGGTAGATTTCCAGGTAGATGGCACAGTTTGTAACTCCTCATCTCCCACTCAGATTTCCACTGTAAATAATATTGCCAGATTTAGCAGAACAACAACAGAAAACAATCATGGGACATACTTATTCCAAAAACTTGTTTGTTGTTTATCTGAAATACAAATTAACTGGGTGTCCTGTATTTTATTGGCAGTCCTACATTGAAATAATCAATAAGATACAGAGAAAGCAGCTAGAAGTACTCCAAATTAGGGAATTGATAGCTCCCTAACAGGACTTTTGAAGAATTTCTGTAAGCGAAGGGCAAATGATACAAGAAGGAAGGGTTTAAGAGAATCAAAGAGGTGTGAGTCACAATTCTTCTCCCATGAGAAAGCAGGATACCTAAGAAGGTAATGCTACAGACCCTGTGGGAAAACAAGGAAACCAATAAGATTTATTGACCCAGAGAGGTGAGTAGTGTTTGTGAGGCTGAGGCCAATAAGAAACAGACAGCTGAGTGTGGAGGAAGGGTGAGCTACTAAAGAAAAATCCCTCTATAAGAAGATAATGTATGTGGAAGAAGGGTATTGACTTGATGAATTCAGCAGACAGTAAATTCAGGGGAGAAGAAGGTAAACTTGAGATGTAGCTCAGATGATTCAGAGGTGAATCAAGATAAAGATTGCTACAATGGAAAGTTTGAGATATTCAATGATTTGCTTTGAATGAACATCTACATCAGAAAACATTTGAAAAAAATTAAGCATAAATCATGTAAAAGTAATGATTTCTTAATTATAATTTGGGAAATTTCCAGATTATGCAAATAAAAACTGATAATTGGAGAGAGAAGTGGGAAAAAGATGCAAAAGCATGCTAAATTTCTGAATATGTACTCCATCAATCTTGATATGCATAATTAGAGAAAAATAGATTCCAATAGATTTGGGGTAATCATAATGGCAACCACTAAAAATATGTGACATTACTTAGGACAAACTAATTGGGACATAAAAAAGTCCAAAAAGAAAAAAGAGAAAAGAAACAGAAAAATCGGAAAGTTTAATAGAGAAATATTTTTCAAAACCAGAGAGTACCTTTTCTTTTCAGGTTCCTTGGAAAATTTACCAAAATGTATATAACACTGGTGATAAAATACCTCAAAATTCTAAAACGGAGAAGTTTCAGAGATCAGAGATCATAGATTTTGATGTTTTTGCTGTAAAAGGCTCTCTAAAAATTGTAATTTAAAAAATGAAAGGTAAAAATATGTAAAATTATATATGGAAAAGGGACAATAAACAGTGAGGAAATTTTTGAGAAGAAAAAATATGCATTTCAAATTTTATTAGTCAATATTAATAAATTTGAAAACCTCAATATAACAGAGAATTTTATAAGAAAGTAAAAGTTACTGAAATTGCAGTTATTAATATATCAACAACTTTAGAACAATGTAACAAACAATGACTAAAAAAATGCATAGTCAAGATTGTTTGAAGGGTAGCTTCTTTCAAATTTATCAAGAAATATGAAAAATCATGGTCTATAAGAGAGTAAAGGAATTAGATAAAAAGATGGAAAAATTCTCAATTCGTTTCAGAATATACATAATCCTGATGTTGCTAAATTTAGCACATGCACACACACACACACCCTGGATATTAACCCTGTTGTAAACTTGGTTACTTTATGAATGTTTAAAATCTCTGATAATTAAGGAATAAGTTTAAAAAATGATAATGTCCCAGCCTTTACAATGCTTGATAATTTGAAAGCAATTAATGAAAAAAAGAAAGCCTCTAATGTTAACTTTTATGAAGAAAACATACAATAACTTGCTTATATTAACAATCACCCCAGAGAAAATCATTTAATGACATGGAGAAATGTTTACAACATAGTGAAAATAGCTCATTTAAAAGAGAAAGTATAATGTAAACTAGTTTTGTGTTTAAAAACACATATATGTAAAATATAATTAAAGCATACACAAGAAAATTAAAATAATGTATTTTGGAGTCAGAATTACACTGTTTCTTCCTATTTAAGTTTTTTTTTTAATTTATGAAAATTTGTATGCATATTTATAATCCATATTTTAAGGTAGATGGAAGATAGATGAAATTGTAAAGGATGTACATCATAATTCAATAAAACTTGCTATCTGTCTACTATACTCCGGACACATTAGTGTATAATTTGGACACTCCATATATAGTCCAAGGTGTAAGTCCAATTAAGTGAGATGCCTATAAAGAATTAGGAATCACATCCTGTATCTCCATATTGCTCCATACTGTTGGATCTTACTGTAGGATCATTTCTTGAGACTGTTGATAATCACAGTCAAGGACACAGTTGTGACTGGAGCTAAATGTGGAAACTGAGAAGGAGGGCAGTTGGCTGAATTGTGCTGGACCACTTATCAAAATAATGGGACTTTGTTGTTGTTTGTTTTTTTGATTGCTTTCCCTACCAGGGCTTTAGTCTTTCATCTCTAACCCGAGAATAATCATTTCTGTTGCATAGGTTTCTTCTTAAGTTTACACCAGAAATCATTAACAAAAACTTTTAGCTCATGATAAATGTTAATTTAATCTGATACTATAAACATGCCTTTAAAGCAGAAATTTTCTTTTAAAATACAGCCTCCACTGTTTGTTTTTCACTTGCTAGTGCATTTTTTTCTTTTCTCAATCACAGCCAAATCAAGCCTATTTAAAAGGAATTTATATCAAGCAACGTTTTTCTTCCCCTTGTTTCTCAAAGAAATTTAGCAACATGCCTTGTAGACCCAGCCTAACACCATTAAAATTTACCTCTAAGTCTTGTGGACATTACTCAACCTCTCCTAAATATTTGATCATTAATATCGGGAGGTAGCAGGACACAATAAGCCCCCTTCACTGGTCCCCCCATCCTATTAAATTCACTTTGCTAATTTGCAATCATCTCAAATTGAGTAAAGACTAATTTAGAGATAGAAGCCCAGTACTTTCACAAGTCCAAGTTAGGTTACTTACATTTACTGAGTTATTAATTAACTTATAAGGAACAGACGAAGGTGTGTTTTGCACTTTGTTTTGTGAGGTAGTTCCAGTCTTTATCTAGAACTTTATTATGTCTGAGAGAGAACCCAACAGCAGGTATGTCAAGGCTCCTTTTCCAAAGGCTGGTCAGAGACTCTGCAAAACAGAAGTGTCCCACATTCTCTTTGGCAAATCTACTTGAAGCATGAAGATTGACACAAATTTCACAACAATCAGGCTCAACAGAAGCAAAAACATGCAAGCAGAAAAGAGGGTAAATTCCAGCAATGGTCAAGACATTATCAGTAACAGGTCTTTACCGTTGATAAAATTATCTCATATACTTAATTTGATGATGATTTTTATTTATTTATTTTTAAATTTTATTGGAGTACAGTTGATTTACAATGTTGTGTTAGTTTCAGGTGTATAGCATAATGATTCAGTTATCCATGTACATATATTCATTCTTTTTCAGATTCTTTTCCCATATATGTTATTACAGAATATTGAGTAGAGTTCCCTGTGCTTTACAATGTTGGTTATCTATTTTATATGCAGTAGTGTATGTATGTTAATCCCAAGCTCCTATTATTATATTAGCTCAGTGAATTCAGGGATAGGTTGGCTAAAACTTCATTATGGCTGTGCCATTGCCAGATATTCTGCTGGGCACTTTACATGTATTATGTTAACCCATTTAAAACCTTGTGTGTTATAATTCTTGCTTTCCAGGTCAAGATATCAATAACAATGTGTAGAGAGGAGAACTGATGTGACCAGAGCCACAAAGCCACAGACAGGCTGAGCCAGGGCTCAAACCTAAAGTAATGAGGTAGAGACAGCATTATTATTTTAATATCTGGCACTGAAATTCTCCCAGGGAGAGAACAATTATAGTAACAATTATGTTTGGTTAAAGTCTTGATGAAATAGGACTTCTTGATGTCAAGGGGCAGATGATGTAGTTTATAGTGATGGGACAGAGAAGAGAGAATAAATGAGGTAAACCTGAAAATTTGTTCAATATGTGATGGACATCCTGATCATAAATCACCACAGTCTATGAATATAGCTTTTTGTTTTTTTTAGTGGTGGACACAGAAAAGAAAATTTTATAATGGGATAGAGGTGGTAAGAATGGAGAACATTGCTTAGAAAAGATATGGGAACTCAGGATGGCAGATTATCATCCCAGAGCCATGATGATGGGAAATGGGTTCTACTATGAATTCAATTTGACAATTAAAGAAACTAAGTCACAGACAGAACTTTCTTAAGGCCACCAGACCACTCAGCATTCCAGTCAGGATTTTAACTCATGGAGTCTGAGTCCAGAGTCTGTATGGTAAATAGTTATGAAATGGAGCCTTTCTAAATTGGTGGGATAATTACTGCTTTTAAGAACTTAAAGAATTGTAGTGCAGAAATAGAACAATTTTTGACCCGCTAAAGAGGAGAAGTCATAGATCTCTGTCAAAAAGATTGTTTTCCCTGTGGCAAGGCAGCTGTGGATAAGATTAGAGACCTTAGATAATTTTAAGGATTAAAAATAAGGAAAACAAGAAATGATTCCAAGAGAGTAATTTTCATAAAAGTACATTTTATAATTACCTTAAAAAATTATACCATATGAGAAAATTACCTAGTTGGTGTATTTTTTCCTATCATAAGATCTCCAAAAAATTTCATTGGTGGAATGTACATTTAAGCAGCTGGCTGCATATGCTGATTAGACTGGATAAAACAGAAGAGAGATGGTGGGGAAATAGAACAATATTAAGTAGAATTCTTTGTTCTTGGGATCTTGGCATGCAAAGGCACCCAACCTCCAGGTAAATGAGTAGGGATTGAAGACCAAATATTTCTGGGGGGACTAGCTTGGTATCCATTGTGAGAATACCTCATAGCAGTGTTGGGTGTCTGCAGCATTGATACATTAATCTGAGGCCATAATTACTGAGAATAGATACTGGACACTCTGGAAAATAAGCAGCGTCCTGAAGAAAGGGATAATGGAACCACTCACTTATAATCGACATACGGCAACACACATCACCTTTAGCAAGGTGGGAAACACTTGACTATTGCATACCCCTCAAATGTTTGCTGGTTGACTGTTTCTCAGAACACTATCCCAGAGGTATGTCATCATAGGATCTTTATGCCCACGCTAATCACAATTTAAACTCATTTTTGCATGTTCTATTACAAAATAGAAGTAAACTAGAAACATTCATTCTTGTGATAATTCTGTACATTCTTTAAGAACATTATAAACTTACGCCTCAGTTTTTGGTTTTCTTTTCTGAAGAAAAAATAATCTCATCCACTTTTTTCTTTCCTCAGAGGTTCCATTTACCCACCCTTTAATCATTGTCATTGTTTACATGTGTACCCGCTTTAATTTTTCCTATCTCTTTTAAAATATGTATCTGCAAATTAGATACATTACTACCAGAATTGGAATAGGTCTAAAATACCTGTTGGTCTATTATTGGAATAACTCTCTATTCAATAAGGCAATGTATCGAAAATGTTGGTAAAGGCAAGGGAAAAATATGGAAAAATTTAACTGCTACCATAGAAGGATATTTTCAGTTCCAGAAAGTAATTCTGAGTAGTAGAACTTGCCTTAAAGAAAAATGAGAAAATGCAGAACAATGTAAGAAAATGACTCTCATGGAAGTTAAATTTAAAAAGATGAACACAAAAATTATATCTATAAAATGATTACAAATGCAAATGTATGCCTGCATACAAATGGGCAAGCACAGAAAAAGAACATATAAGGGGAAACTTTTTCTCAGAGTAACATAACTTTCTGCATTTTTTTTCAATTTTAATTTTCTTGATTTTAGCAGCACTGTGCATTAGTAAGACTGGATTTTTCATGGTAATATATCAATAGACAAACACAGAATACAGAATTGTTCTGTTGCAAGGCACGTCTAGATATTTGTAAGTCACAATCTATTAAATTCTGCACATGACCCAAGAGTAATGGAATCTCATTAAATGAGAGTTTGGGGACTTTATGATTTCTCTGTTGGTAGAGACCATGTTTCCTATCAGTTGATGTCTTCCTCAAATGTGTCCAAGGCAGGGACTAATGAGTGCTTAGTCTTGTCTTGGCTCACAAGAAAAAAAGAAAATATCGTAAATCCATCATTAATCATGATTTAATGAAATTCCACCGGATTTTGAAACTAAAATGGTATTTTACTGTGTTTTAAAAGGTTTCCTTTACGCTCCTGTTAACAGATAGATAGATAAGATAGATAGGTAAATAGATAGATGATAGATCAATCCAGACAGAGATAGAGATACTTACCTGGTTAATTTTAATCACCGGTATTTTTGTTTAATTTTTAGTTGATAGCTCAAAATTCTGCTTGAAATTTTCTAAAACATTAGTGTCCAGTTTCTTATTTTCCATCTTGGATCTATAGAATAGTTTTCCATCTTAACTTTTGATATTCATCATAAACACAAGTATCATTTTTCTGACCTTATCTGAACTAACAATACCAGCCCATTGTTTCCATCAACAAAATAACTGTCCCATGTAAAATAAGAAAATTGCCTGAAGTCATGAACATGGCAAAAGTTATTTTCCATACCTCTAATAAACAATGATGTAGAAGTCCAAAAGAGCTACACACGTATGATTTTTAAATATCCTCTCTCTTTCTACCATATTCCAGGGGAGTGTTTGTGTGTGTGTGTATGTGATTGAAGGCTTATTTTTGAGGATCTTAAGGGCAGGGAATGCAGCATTTACAAGTCTGAACTTAAGATGGTATCATCATGAAGCTTCTGATTTAGTGACTACACCAACCTTGAAAAGGCTGAATTAATAGTATATACTGAAATACCATACTGTCAATCAATTACTTAAAGAAAGCTTATGGGTTTCCTGGATCTCAGGGAAATAAGGATGATTAAGCAGCTGTGGAGAATAAGTCTATTCTCTAATTTGAGAAAATTGGATTGTGTGTTGGCAAGTGATATTCTCTAATCTAGTAGAAATTAAGATAGAAATTGGTGGAGATTAATACTCAGCAATAATTACAGTAGTATGATCAGATAAGGGATTGTTGAAATGACATCTGCCTCAGAATCAGTCAAGTTTTTACACAAGTCAAGTAATCTATCAGATCAAATAATCATGTTACTGGATAAAATAGTAGATTGTTCGAGAATTTTGTAAAAATGTCCTTAAAGGGAGTAAAATAGTGTTGACACTTGAAGCAATGAGGAAACATCTTGATTACAAGTAACAGCAAATATGTCTATAGTGGCTTCCAAATTAGGGGATTTTTTTTTTTTTTCTTATACAATGAGTAATACAAATAGCTCAACCTCTCGATGATTACAATGCTGAGGTCACGGCTATTCCCCTGATGGGTAGTGGATGACCGCTGAAACTCCAACCCTCAACTCTGGATTATAGCAGGAATAAGGAGGAATGAGAAATGGTGGTTCCTGTATTCAGAAAGCAAAAGATTTCTGGGCAAACACAGAATGAATTCCTGCCTCCAGTTCACTGGCTAAAACTCTGCATTGAGGCCACCGCAAATGGGAAAATGACCAAGGAGCAGGGGATTTGGAATCAGGGTTTGGTCAGCCCATAGTGTCTACCACACACGATTTGGGGAGACACGTTGAGAAATAAGGAAACAGGGTTTCCCTGCTGGCGCAGCGGTTGAGAGTCCGCCTGCCGATGCAGGGGACACGGGTTCGTGCCCTGGTCCAGGAGGATCCCACATGCCGCAGAACGGCTGGGCCCGTGAGCCATGGCCGCTGAGCCTGTGCTTCCGGAGCCTGTGCTCCGCAACGGGAGAGGCCACAACAGTGAGAGGCCTGCATACCGCAAAAAAAAAAAAAAAAAAGAAAGAAACAGGCTATTTAGTTACCATAAGGATAACCTTCAGCTCATTAGTTTATGATGATCTGTAGGCTTAGAACACTGCTTTAATCTGAAGAGGGTTTCTACCAAAGCGGCAGGGGGCTGTGTCTGAGGCTGTCTGCACAGTTTACATATCAAATTGCTGGGTGAAATAAATACATTTTTGATTGCCCTTGGAACTATATTCTTCCCAAATTAATTTCTGTAATAGATTCATTTTTATATAAAGCTATTTCTATTATTTACCTATATTTTTAGTTTATTTTCTTGAAATCAGTGCTTGTTTCAAGTTTTATTTAACTTCAGGTTGCTTCATATTTATATTATTTTTAAAAAGGCATTTCCATTTCAAATCTTTAACCAATTCTGCTAATCTAGTTAAATTGTTGACGATTTTTGATTCCAGATTGTGTTATCAGTAAAAGACAGATATAGATGGAACACTTATATTATTTTACACATTTAGGATTATCTATCTTTTCATTTCAGTATGGCGTAAGTGTATACCACAATACAGTTTCCTTTTTACATTCAATTTCTCTGCTATATTTTCAGAATAAAAGGTTGGATCACATCAAGCAGTTTCCCTGTCAAACAGAGAGAATGAGGTGGCATAAGATATGTGATAATTCAGCAGATACCTGGCATTGGAAAATCCAAGGAATGGGTGGCTAAATAAACAAGGTTTAAAAGACTACAATTTAGAGAGCTATGGACAGATAAACTTGGCATTGAAATCTGAGAGTCTGGCAATGAATGGCCATTGTAGCCACAGCGTGAGACTTCTATTCCAATAGTCCTGCAAAGAGAAAAGCAAGGATCCAAACTGAGAAACCCTATGGAAAAAGACAGAATATCAGCAGAGGGAATGAAGTAAATGATCAGTTCTTAGTAAAGAAGAAGCCATGTCTCTCCTCTGTAGGATAGAGAAAGTGTTGTGTAACCTTTCTTTTAAGGTAAATGTGTTGAGGTATAATGGCAAGAACATGAGCTCTGGATTTTTGTTTCCTCTGGATCTATTGTTTAATAATCACATTAAGTTCCTGAGTTTCAGTATTCTCTCCAGGAGGCCTGAGAATTTGGTAAATGGATCACAAGTTTTGGTCAACGCTAAGATGAAAATAAAACCTGTATCAAAAGGACACTTCAGTACTAAGTGTCTCTTCTTATCATTCCCTTTACTCCTAATGTTTTGTAAGTTTTAAAATATATCTACTACTATTTTTTACCATAACAGCAAATCTTTTGAGGTCAAAGTTCCAATACATTGCAACGGTAAAACCAAGCTGATATTGAATTGGCACAGCCATTCAGCTCCCCGAATTCTCTCTACCGATTGACATGTTTTTTTTTCCAGTTTGCCTTTTAGAGGGAAGGCAAGTGGCTTCTGGGCAGAGTAGAAGGGGGAGCAGGGAGAAGAGGAAGGGAACAGGGGGCTTTGGTCTTTTCTCTTTTTTTTTAATCTAAACATCAGTACAAATACTAACAAAGCAAGGGAACCTTACAATCATTTTTATGTAATTTCTTTACTATGTCTCTGTCTATCTCTCTGTGAACACAGGCTATGTCAGGCTGCAGTAACAAACAATTTCAGGATATCATTAGTATCATATAATCAAAGTTTATTTTTCATTGCAAGTTGGCCAGGGAGTCCAGGAAATTTCTAGGCCTTTTGTTCTCCACATGCTGGCTCAACCATCCAGTTCACTTTGTTCTGTGGCACCCCCATATCGTCACTTGCTTCCACAATGACTGCCGCAGTAAATGAAGGGTTCACCACCAAGAATCAGAAAGTGTCATTACTCCTAAGGGAGCACACATGGCTTTCACTTTTATTTCATTGGTGGAGAGTAATCACAGAGCCTAACCTAACTTCCTATGATCAGGGAAGTCCAATGGGCTGTGCTGAAAAAGAGCTTAGTATTTGTCAACGTTAGTGAATTATACCATATATAAATATAAGCACTCAAAGAATTAGAAAATAACATCACTTTTGCCTTTAAGTAATTTGAGGATTGACTTTTCACAGTTGTAGAAACTAAAGGTCATTAGTTCTATTAGTGCTGCTGATGTTTACCTACCCATCTTTTGCGTACTGAGCATTTACTGGGGGCTAGATATCATGCTAACTGCTTTATACACATTATCTTATTTAATTCTCACTACAACTCTAGAAGGCAGGCATTCATATTTCCATCTTACAGATGAGGAAGCTGAAACTCAGAGAGGCTAAGAAAGGTGCTTAATGTCACATATGTAGTATGATACAAAGCTGGAATTTGAATAGATTTCAATATGATTGAAAGGTTGTAATTTGGTCCCTGAGATGAAGAGAAAAATTATCCAGATACTAACATTTTTCTAATCTAGGACTAGCAGTTTAAGAAAGTGTTAAGGAATGATGAGAAGGCTACTGAACATTTCTGAAAATTTATTTCTTTAAAAAAAAAAAAAGAGTGTTTGTAAAACAATATTTTTTCAAATTATTTTGGGGACACAAATGCAACAATCTGAAAAATGTTATCTCCTCATAAAACATATTCATGAAAATTACACCCAGAATATAACGATACTGCATTAAATATATTGATAACTGTATTTTTCACTCAAGTTTTCATGCAAAAAACTTGATGGCTACATTTTGAGAAAAAAATTATTCAAATAAAATAAATCTTAAGCTAAAAGTTAAATTAATTGACGACGCTGCTGATTTTGGGCTACCAGTAACAGGTTGACATGCTGGACTGTTTTGGACATGATAACATGATTGACATTTTTTTTTTTAGTCTAACCAAGTTTATTTATTTATTTATTTATTTTTAACATCTTTATTGGAGTATAATTGCTTTACAATGGTGTGTTCTTTCTGCTTTATAACAAAGTGAATCAGTTATACATATACATATATTCCCATATCTCTTCCCTCTTGCATCTCCCTGCCTCCCACCCTCCCTATCCCACCCCTCTAGGTGGTCACAAAGCACGAGGTGATCTCCCTGTGCTATGCGGCTGCTTCCCACTAGCTATCTAGTTTACGTTTGGTAGTGTATATATGTCCATGCCACTCTCTCACTTTGTCACAGCTTACCCTTCCCCCTCCCCATATCCTCAAGTCCATACTCTAGTAGGTCTGTGTCTTTATTCCCATCTTGCCCTTAGGTCATGATTGACATTTTTAACATTTTGTCCATCTTGATAGCAGCGAATACCAAAAATCATGTCCACAATGTTGGTAATAGCAACAGACAGGCCGAGATCCTATGGCTTGTTTTGCCCTAGGAAAGTAGGCTTGTTTCAAGGGACAGAGGAATTTCCAAGAGTTTTTGGATAAATCAATAGTTTGAATGAATAGTTTGAATGAATTAATGATGCAAAAATGAACTAATGGATATACATCCTTATACCCATTGGATAATTATCATAAATCTGCTTTTCATTCTCATCTGAGTAGATGTGAACTTCAAGTGGATTCTGCAGATTTCTGCTGTCTGATATTGAAAAGAACCTAGCATTGTGCCTGGCACGTAGCTGAATTTCAATAAAAATTAGACAAAAGAAAGGAATTGGCACTTATTTCTGCCTAGCATAAATCCATGTCCTAGGCAAGGTGACATTGGCATCCTTGTTTCCTTTCACTCCTAGAGTGGTAACTTGCCTAACAAGCCTTTGGAAGACATGTTTTCCAAATAAATATTTAACCATATTAAAGTTATTTATGTTTATTTAAGTTTTCAAAAGGTGCTCAAAAATAAGAATGCTTCTTTGGTGTCATCAGAGTAGAGACATCCCTGGATATCCACGGGAATAGGGTCCAGGACCCCCACAGATATCCAAATCCACAGGTGCTCAAATTCCTTATATAAAATGGCATAGTGCAGTCGGCCTCAGTATCCCCGAGTTCCACATCCACAGATGCAACCAACCGCAGAGGGAATTGTTACACCCATTGAATGATGCATGAACCTCAGATACCAAGTGCCAACTGTACCCATAGCAGATGGAAACCTGCAGCTTGCCATTTAGAGATAGAAGTTATTTCATTTTGTTGAGTTCTGCAGAGGAATAACTTAGCTACCAGATTCTCCATGTTTGGTTCCATATATTGAAAGAAATGTCCTCAGTGCAGAGGTGATAGGACCTACTTGAAACATGTGCTACTTTAGTCTTTTGTGTTCTAAACCACACAGCGTTCAGCCATATACTATGTATGTGGGGTTTCCCAGTCCTATGTGGCAAAATGAAAAATCATTTTGTGGAATGTTTTGAAAAAGGCTTGTCATTGATGAAAATCTAAGAAAACTTCCTGTCTGTCTCTTTCTTTCTCTCCCTCTCATTCTTGCTTTCACTCTCTCTCACACACCAACACACACTTACACACAAAGATTCACACCATTCAATGTCTTTTTAGAAAGAACACACACACACAAAACGAAAAACAGTGCTTTTCTTTTCTTTTCATGAAGAGAAAATTAAACTAAGGCTATATAAACTTTATCAAACTCCTTTTTACATCTATAGCCTAAGATGGAAATTATGTAATAAGTAAGCTTATGTTTTATTGTATGTAATATAAATCTATAATCTTTATATCCAGCCTTTCTCTTTTTTTTTTTTTTTTAAAGTCCAGTCAATAGAATTAGCTGAAATACAATGATGGTGGTCCATAGCTTGGTGTTAGAAGGTAATTTTCTATGCCACAGTGTATTGGGAGTAAACAATCTTCTATGAATGTTACTTAAAATGAAAGAATATTTAGAACAAAATCTTCAAATATTATAGAGGAAGTTTAGTTTGTTTGTTTTTGCACTTATTCACCTTGCTGCAAGGTTACATAGGCTAAAAATTGTGGCTGAAAATATCATCTCTCAAAGTATGGTTTGTTAAAGTTGTTTGCATTTAACTGTTCTAACAGAAAATTCTGTTTTCAACTCTGCTAATTTATAAAACTATAGCCTTCTTCCCAGCCCATTTTACTACCTTCCTAAGTTAAGTGTGCATTCTCAGTGGTCTGGCTGTGAATCCAAACACACCAGAAATAGGAATAGATTGAGATTTGAGTAGAGAAGGGAGGTTCTTGTTAACACTCTCTTAGATATGAAAAAAAAAAGTAAAACTTGAAATTTGAAAAATGGAGTTTGTTTGTTTTTAGTTCAGTTGTATTTTAATCCCACTTAAGTGAATTTCCTAGTTTTGCCATTAAGGAAATTTGGGGAGGAAGTTTTTTGGCCCAAAGAGTTTTTTAAAAATTAAATGAAAGTGCCTTTGTTCTGGAGCACCAGAGTCTAATGGTAACTCTGACCGTGATATGAGTGCTTCAGGCGAATACTTCGAGAATACTATGAGCATTCTTGCTCTTTTATCCGTGATTACTGATATTTTTATTGTAGCATCTTGGTAATAGATTGTCCTTTATATATGGTTACTTTTAGTTTGAATGGATCTTTCTGATAGTGTTAGAAAGACATCTTTTTTTTTTTTTGAACTAGAAAAGCATGCATTTTGGAGTAAATGAGACCATATACTTTGACATCTCTTTTTCTCCCAGGTATGATCATTTATTGTACTGCTATAGAATATGAAAATGAGTTTATTAAGTTTACTTAGAAATGATTCAAAGATATCTGTGTGAGCTCCTTGAGCTATGTCAACATTTTCTTGAATGATACCTGAGATTATTTGATGTTTACTTTTTTAAGTATAGTATTTGTAAGTTAAAGTGCAAGGGGACATTTTATTACATTTTAAATGTAATTCCTGATCCCCAGATGCTGTCTATATAAATCTGAACAAACCCAAGACATCGCTATCTATATTAGATCAACAAATCCACTCAGTCCCTGGGCTAGTGTTAAGAATAAGCAGCAAAAGTGAAATTCCTTGGTAATAAAACTTCTGTTTCTTGACAAGTGTGATGTAAGGACATTTTTTGCTATGCTGCCTACACCTTTCAAAGTAGGTTATACATTGTACGGTCCGATTATGTCTTCCTGTAACCTCTATTTCAAAAGTGCATGCCACGTAAATAATACACTTTTCTAACAACTGTTTTAATGGTCACTGTTTTTAAGGTCATCTTCATGTGAAATTCAAAACTGCAAAATGCTGAAAATCCAATTTTGTTTCCAAGGAAGAGATGTTTCCTTTTTTATTTTTTCCTCCTTTTGGGTTTTTATTCCTATTTCTTAAAATGGCAGTCTTGATGGGAATTGGCATACTCTTACATCAAACTTCATTTGTGCCAGCATCAGGTTAAATAATTTTTCTAAGCTTTAAGTGCATCATGAAATTGGGCATACCTATGTTCACGATTGTTACGGACTTCTCAAATTCTTTTATTGCACTTTTCTTCTTGAAACCAGACAAATAAGATATTTTCAGGGCTAAAAGACACAAATTTATCTCTTTCTATTACCCCCAAATGACATTATAAGATTCTGTGTCTTCTGGTTTGTAGGGAAAAAACCCCACCCAGTTACTACCAGCTAGTGCACCCCTAAAGTAATTTCTAGAGCTATCCCCCCAATTAACCACAAGTCTATATATCTATATGTTCTTTCATAGCATTCATTATTTTTTTCTGATTGTGACATGTTATTATAGAAATTTGAAAAATTACATAAAATTACAGTAGGAAAAAAAAATCTTTATAATTCTGCCCAGAAAATCATGATTTATATTTTGAGATGTCATAATTCTTTGCCAACTTCAGCTTTAATAACCAAAGGTTTGAGCTGATACTGTTTTGTATTATTATGCCAAATTTAAACATCCACAACCTATTTACATATATGGCATCCAGTTCAATTTCCTTGAATATGTGTAAAATGATGAGATCTCTTTAAATTCCACCCCTTTTATATATAAAAATAAAGGAAGGGGCATGCAAAATGTGATTGTGTACAAAAGCCAAGGGGGTATTTAAATTGCTGATATCTGTTAAAACAATACAAAAGGAAAACACAGGGTAGAAAACAAAACACTAACAAAGGTTAAAAAAATTCAAATCAGAATAGAACAAAGTTAGTGGAACACATTGCCTTTAGCCAATAAACGGTATTAAAAATAACATTTCACAGGATGATTGAAGAAGACAAATCAGTAGTATGATTAATTACCAAAGCAGATTTTTTTTTAACTCTACATAGATTACTTTCTATGCTTTAAGTGTAATACATTTTACTGTTTTCCAGTAAAACCCTTATTTCCCATTAACTCAATATAATTACAGTTTTCTCATTCATTAGAGTCCTGGAAATTTAACTTCCATATTGATAAAAGATACATGCATATATCCTTACAGACTTCTGGATGTATATAGTTATACTTTTTTAAATGAGATCATTGCATTTTGTAACTTGCTTTTTCTTTGACATCAGACTATAGGTTTGTCTTCTATGATGTTATATTTTCTTTTAAATTATTTTGTATGGCTGCATAGATTTCCATGAGTAAATCAAAACATAACTTCTTAAAGCTTCTTAATTCTTTTTGAATGGACTTTCACAATATTGGATATATCATTAAAACAGTTTTACCATTTTTATAAATAAAATAGCTTATCTTCTTGTTATATTACTTTGCATTATTTTGACTACCAGGCATTTTTAAACACTCTTGATATGTTTATTTTCTATGTGGTTTTCTTTTGTGAAGGACTTTATTTATTTTAATGCTTTCTCTTGTTTTTAAAAGAGGCATTCTTTCCTAAGAGCTTTTTGAATAAAATGGTTATTATTTTGGGTTTTGATTTTTCTTGAGTTGATCATTTGCCTTTTAATTTCCAAGTTTTAATTAGAACTTAGAAGTTTACATTAGTGTTCAGCTAAATCCAACACTCTTTTCTTCAGGGTTTCTGTCTTTATCTTTACATAATCCAAATATCTCTAGTGTTATGAGCATAAAAATGCAGATATCACACTCAGAATAATATTCTTATGAGCACATATCCCTAAATTTCTTATGAGCATCCTTAGAGATTTTCCCTGTATACTCATGAAAAAATTCATGACTCAGAGTGATCATCCTTTCTCCAGGAAAAATTGAGGGAATGGGCTCTCTTATTGGCTAATGATGTTTGTGCTTAGTTTATTCTTTTTTCCAGGTAAATTATTTTCCAGGAAGTCTTTAATTTCCTATGCAAATATGTCCTTGCTGGGCACAGACCAATAGTTGGCCAGACATCCTCTGACACTTTTGATGTCTCTTATGTCTAACTGAGACCTCAGTGGCATTTAGGTATTTGCCACCCAAAAGTTAGATACTCAAATGCCAGAGGGATTCCTACATGCCTGGAAGGTGGGTATTCTGGTGTCTGAAATATCATTGATTAATATTCATTGTTCTGAGTGATGGTGAAATGGAGCACTTTTTCTGAGTGTTCAAATGGGAGGGTAGAGGAAAAAAATAGTAATCCACATTATCCTTCTGTATTCTAAACTTAGAGGTTTTCTCCAAAATTTTTTAAAATATTTTTCAGCTGGAATTAAATCTCAAGCAATTGAAACATAAAATTTAACACTATAATGTATGCTAAAATAAGGTGTTTTTTTAGCCAAAGGAAAATTATAACAGCAGATGGAACTGAGGATCTTCTTTAGGAAAGATTAAATACCGGAAATGGTAAGATCTTGGTAAACATAAAAGATTTATTTTTATAGAGCTTTCATTTTATATATACATATAGCTTTGAAAGACTAATGTATTTTTAAAGCAAAAAGTTATAATAATATATTGTGTGATATATAATGTATATAACAATAAAATGTAAGAAAACAATAGAACAAAGGGTAAGAGGAAGGTAGATTGAACTACATAGTTTTAAGATTCTTGCATTGTTTTAAAAAAATGTATAATATTATTTGAAGGTAGACCATGATTACTTAAAGATAAATAATGTAATCACTAGAACATTCATCAAAAATAACACAAAAATATAGCTAAATGCTTAATACATAAGACAAACGGAAAACAAAAGAATACAACACAAAGTAGTAAAGAAATGGGATAAAGATGAAAAAATTCAAGATGGAAGAGCTCAGTTGAATCATATTGATAATTAACTGTAACTTGATTAGAAAATCAATTAAAAGACATACATTTTCTGACTAAATTAAAGAAAAAAGAACCCAACTATATTTTTAAAAATTATAAGCAAACATAAAATTTGAAATTAAAAATATGGAAAAAAGTGTACTATGGTGTGCCTACCTATAAAAATATTACACTAAGTAGACTTTGAAAAATAGTACTAAATTTGTTTTTCATAATGTTGAAAGGATCAAGTTTATCAAGAACTATAACAATATTAAATGTGTATGCACCTTTAAAACTTTTATATACATGAGGGAAAATTTGGCAGAAGTAAAGAGGGAAATAAATGCAAAACATAGTCTGAGATTTTAACAATCTTTTCTCAGAATATGATAAAACAGGCAAACCAAAAAACAAACAAACACGCAAACAGTAAAGATATAGATGATTTGAAAAGCATTATCATCTAATGTGATCTAGTTGATGTTTATTGAATATTACCTAGCAAATACACATAGAGCCTTTATTAAAATAGAATATAGACTGGATACTGAAACATGTTTAATAAATACTGAAAAATTGAAATCATTCAGTTTTAATCATCTGACCACATTGGTTCTTAATTAGAAATTAATAGTGATAAGATATAAGATAGCACTGCTAGGTATTTCTTAAAAATTCCTAAGTATTTGGAAATTTATCGGCAAACCTCTACATAAACCATGGATAAAAATTAAAAATCACAAGCAAAGATTACAAAATATTTTAGGTTAAATAATAATTAAACACAATATATTAAATTTGTTGGTTATAGTAAAAGTAGTGCTTACAGAAAAATTTATAATTTTAAATGTTTATAGCACAAATTAAAGAAGATGTTTATAGCACAAATTAAAGAATTATTGATCTTATATCTTCTTAAACTTCCTCATTAAGAAAATGAAAAGACAAAAGCAAATTTAACTTAAGGTAAGTAAAGGAAAGAATTAATCAAAACAAGATCCAAAGTCAATGATATAGTAGACAAATAATATAGAAAATTAATAAGGTCAAATGCTAGTTTTTTGAGAAGATTTATAAAGTTGATATCAATTATCCCTAAACTAATCCATAGATACAACATGATCCCAGTCAAAGTCCCAGAAAGTTGATTTGTACAAATTTACAAGCTAATTTAAAGGTGTAGATGTACATTCAAAGGATCTAGGTAGTCAAAATAATTTTGCAAAAGATGATAAAGCAGGAGGAATTATACTATCTGATTTAAAGATTTATAAAGCTATGGTAATCAAGGTATTGTAGTTTTGTCTTAAGAATGGACAGGTAAGTAACAAACTGAATAAGCTATACATAATTAGATTTAGATATATAGAGACAATTGATTTTTGACCAGTTTCAATGAGGGATGGGAAGACCTTTTAAACAAATATTCCTAGAGCATCTTGATACCTATAAGAAAAAGTCAACTTCAATCCCTATCTTACTCCACACACAAAAATCAACTTGAGTTAAGCCCATGATATGGACTCCAAGCCATAGAGCTTCCGGAAGAACACAAAGGAGTATATTTTCACAACCTTGGAATGAAAAACAATTTCTTACACAGACACATAAAGCACTAACCATGAAATTAACAAATATAGAATTTTTCAAAATTAGTCATTTTGGGTCTTCAAAAGACACCATTATGTACTGGAGATATATGATACACCACATACTTGACAAAAATTTGTATCCAGAACTTTTACATAACTCCTACAAATCAACTGTAAAAAGACAAAGAACCCAATTGAAAATGGGCAAAGAATTTTAACAGACACTTCACCAAAGAAGATAAGAAAATGACTAATAAACACATGAGAAAGTGCTCAGTATATTTAATCATGAGGCAAAAATTTAAAACGCAATGAGGTATCATTTTATACTCACTAGAATGGCTAAAAGTAAAATGCTTTGAATTTTTATATATATATATTTTAATATATGTAATATATATAAATATATATATTAAGTATATATATATATTTATTTACTGAGAGAAATGACCATGTCTGAATCATAGAGAGATACCAAATAGCTTATTAGGAATGTTACTGTGAGCTGTGCCTTCTGCAATTTGGGATGAAAGAGTAAATTAAGCATTCCAATACCAAGTACCTAGGAGGTACTTGAAGCCACAGGAGCCCCAAACCATCCTGCCTAAGATGGAGTAAGTGAGACATTAATCAGTGATATATTTATGTAATATCAAGAATTTTGGTCTAACTATATGCAACACACACACATAGCTAGCTATCATTCAACTATTACATATAATGGTGTTTGTGTATATTTATATCTGCATACATATACATGCCATGTATGTGTGTATGTTTGCATGTATGTATGGGAAAGATCAGTCATTATTTGTTTGCTATGATGAGTGAGACAGGACAAATATTTGTTAAATAATTTAATTTAATTCTCTCAATAGGTTTTTGAAGTTAGTAATGTTTAATTTTACAGATCAGAAAACAGAGTCGTACATGGTTAAATAGTTGTATAAAATGTATAAAGTGTCATTTTTCTTTTATTTTAATTACTACTTTTATTATTCACTTTTATAGAAATTAAAATGGCTAGCGAATGATGGGTCTGGGTCTAAATCTAAAGTGTGTTACTTGATCACTGTACTTTCCCATCTCTTGTTAAATGGTTCAAAAATGGATCACAGAACCAGAATTGAAGCCCAGAAGAAAAGCTCATATTTAGGGGTTGGTCTCAGGACCCCACTGGGACTCAAGTTAGAAGCCAATAAATCAAAGAAGGAACTGAACATATACATGATATTTGAGTTGTTTTTGGTTTCACGTACATTTTGGTATACTTTCTTTCTTTCTTTTTTTTTTTTTTTAATCTCCAAGTGTCACTGAAACAGAAGCCAGAGGAAGATCCTGAAAATTTACAGCAAGTAAAGGATGGCAAATGGAAGTTAAAATATACAGTACTCATTATCAGTAATTTAAAATGTATAAAATGTCACTGATATTTTCTTTATTTCATGTGCTGCTTTTATGATTCTCTTTTACAAGACGTAAAAATATTTTGAAGGCTTTTTGTTGTAGGTTCATTTGCAACCTCTGTCTCTTAAATCTCATTTTTTCTGTGAATTGTTAATTTTTCCACTAGGACAGATCCCCCCACCGTCACTGGGATTAGTTGCATGGCGACCATCTGGAGTGGCCGTACTGATCCCTGGAAGCCCCCTGCTGCAGGCAGGGGCTGCTGTCAACTGGAGCCAGGGACAACACTGCCCTGCTGCTCACACCGTAGGCCTCCTTGGCCTCTGCCCCTCCACTCCATCAGTCCTGAATCATGTTGGATGGAAAAGGGGAGAGAAGGCAGACAGAAGGTAAGGCTGGCCTCCTTCAGGAGGACTACAGAGACAAAATATCCCAGAATGTTTTACAAAGAAAGGAATGGAAGAAACATTGAGAAATCTTTAGTTCATCCTTTTTCCCTACAATATGCAGCCAGATTTGTCCTCTACCATTAGAAAAGCTGTGGATTGTGGGCTCTAAATTTAGGTGTGGAACTCAGGCTACCAGGAAGGCACTGAACAGTATAAGAGTCTCTCTACTGAGAAGGTGTGGCCCAGGGAACAAAAATTCCATTTACTCATATTCAAGTATGTGAAGTTATAGTTTTAGCAACATTATTATGGGCCCAAAATAATTCTCAGAAGTCAAGATGGAGCAGCCTCTAAATGGTCCATTATCTCATTGGCTTTCTGCACCACTATTACTATGATTACAAGTCTGCAGATGGTGATTTTGGCTTGAGCTGACATGATCAATAAAGATAGATGATTCAAGTACGCTGGATTTTAATCTGACTTACATCAGAAAGGTGAGAAAATCACTCCTGGAAAGCCAGTGCTTGGAAGATCCCTGGTAAAAATGTTTCAACCAAAAGATTTGAGTGTGGCTCAGGTTTGTCAGAAAGGAGCCACCCATAAAACATTTCTTTGTTACAAAGCAAGCCTTAAAAGATTTGCTCATACCTTTGTTGTATGTGTTAAAAGCAGATTTGTAAAAATTCCACTACAAAACAATCTTACCTTATGAGAGACCCTCATGATGGCTTAGGATAAATTCTAATGCCACATTCCAAATAACTCTGGGATCCTGAGTCTGGTGAAGAAAGCAGGAGAATGTGGGGTAGTTAGAAACCCTGACTCCAAAATAAAAGAGGTGATTCTTACGTAAGCAACATGTGATATTTGCTGTGTGTGGTAGGAAAGGTGTAGATTTAGTGAAAAGCTAAATACTAAAAAAAACATTGTGTGGAGTTCCAGTTACGTAGAGGTAGGGTTGACAACAGAATTACTGAGTTTGCAACTCGATGTATCTTTAAGATCTGTATGAGATAGAGAGACACCTGTTATATTAATTATACATACTGGAGTTTTCTTCTACCAGAACTAAAAACATAATGATCAGATGGGAACTATTCATGTTTTTATTTAGGAAAGGGATGTGTGTGTGTGTGTGTGTGTGTGTGTGTATTTTATATGCTGGTAAGAAAGATGCAGGGTGGGGTAGAGTTTTAATGTTGGGGTGATGTAGAGGTCAAAGATATTTGTGCAATGTATACAGTAGAATATATGGTGTACATCTGTTTATAAACTGGTGGAGATATTTTCTAGCTGCTTCCAACCAGTTGCTACTGATTTGTTGGTGATATAAAATTAATAAATAGCCTTATTGTTTAAAAACCTAATAAAAGAGAAAGATCATTCATTGTAAAGATGAGAGGCGGAGATGAAATAACTCCTCTGTAATGCAAATTTATTAATAGTCATTCACTGATTTTCAGTAAAATACTCTTCGCGTAACCTTGACTTTATTAAGGAGTCCTTAAGGTGCATTTGGAAGACAGATAATGAGTTTGGGGAATAGTCTTATCTACATCAAGCTAATCTTTAACAGCTTGGAAAGGAACTAGCATAAAGTTTTCCAGTTTGAGTGACAGAAGCATGTTAAGATGAAACCATTTAAAACGTGCTTTTAATATGAAGACTTTACGGTACATGACAATGTTTTTAGAAGCATGCTTCGTGAAGCAGTGGGAGCATAAAATAAATAAGAAATATAAAACACGATGGAGCTTTAATACTATTCTTGAGGGTCAAACGAATTGCTAGTTAAGGGAATAAAGAATTCGACTGTCCGAGGCCTCTGAGTGGCACTTTGTATCTGGGTTAATAAAAGCAAGTCAGACTTCCCTGGGGGGGAAAAAAGTGTTTCATTCACGTTGGCTGTCTCCTTTAAAGGGAGGGACAATCTGAAGGGAGGGATTTTGAGTGGCATGTCATTGTCGACACTGCACATGCCACATTGTCAGGACTTCTATGGAGAGAAATGGGCAGGAACCTTTCTGACCCTTGGCTAGTGCAGAACTCTGTGTGTGTGTGGGTTGTGCATAAGAGGGCTGAGAGCCGAAAGCAAGAGGGATGAAAAGAAAACTAATTGAGAAGTATCTTTCTAATGAGACAGCTCATATTTACCCATTCGCAGATTTCCAAGTTCAGATTTTTCTCCTTTAGTGAAAATGTAAGTTCCCTTCTTTAGCATAAGAGTAGCCATGTCAGGAGAGGCTTATTTCTCCCCAGCTTCTATGCACCAGTTACATCACGCTCTGAGCTGAAACAGGCTACAGTTTTCAAAGCTTTAAACGTGTTCATTAGCTAAGCTTTTCATTCCTGTGAGTTCTGATCACCGTATTTGAAATCTTTTTGTTTGTTTGTTTGTTGATTGGTTTTCTTTTGCTTTTCCTCCACTTGCCTCCACGACCTAGAATCCTTCTTTTCTTCTGGCTTCAATCCTTATAAATTTAGAATTTCATCCAAAATATCTGCAGCCTAAAGGCCATGACACAGGTTCAAACCAGAAAATGTCAGCAGTTTTTTGAGAATTCTCCTTCCCCGGCAATAAGGCACTCCCAAGACTTGCTCAAGAGATTTAAATACTTTCTTGATATTTACTTCGTTATTTTTTAACTCCTGCATAAAATCATTTCTTCATCTCAATAAGACTCAAATGGATAATTTATAGGTATTGTTGAAGGCTAAAAGGTGTCACTGCAGATTTCTCTGAAGTTGGTAAGGTATGAATGTAACACTGGGAAAAACAAGAGAATTTAGTCCTGGGGTAAGAAAGCTGGGATTTAGTGATTTGGTTGAGCTTTTCTTTTCTTTTCCTTTAAGAAGCAAGTGATAATTCATCTGCAAACACACCTTTCTTTGCTCTGTTGTCAATAGAAAGGTTGTTTTGCTAATGGTTATCTGTCTACAAGTCCTTGACCTGCTTGTAAACACGTTTCTGCAGGAAAATCCTGGGCCATGGCCTCGGGACTTTGCGTCAACAACAAGAGATAAAGTGACCACAACTTAACCTGATGTGGCCTGGAGTGCCCTCTGCTGCCCCTGGACCAAGAGCTTCCCTAATCTCTCTGCTGAAGGGATAGACTGCTCAGCGGCTTACGGGGCTTGACCTGAACTGCTAAGTGGTTCTCGTTCCTATTCTATTTTTTAATAATTTTATATATCCTTGCCAGGAACCATTTTAAACCATCTTTCCATTAACTGGGGCAGAGGGGAGTTCTCTGGGCTGATAAAATTTTGTCAGATCTGCATCTTTATGCTTCTGAGAAAATTGGTATTAAAGAGAAAAAAGAGGGTCAGTAACTTTTAAAAACACCAAACATTAGTCCTGAGTGAAGTCAGTCAGACAGAGAAAGACAAAAATCATACGATATTCTTATATGTGGAATCTAAAAAAATGGTACAAATGAACTTATTTACAAAACAGAAATAGAGCCACAGATGTAGAAAACAAACTTATGGTTACCAAGGGGGGAAGGGGGGTAGGGATATAAACTGGGAGATTGGGATTGGCATATACACACTACTATATATAAAATAGATAACTAATAAAGAACTACTGTGTAGCACAGGGAACTCTTCTCAATACTCTGTAATGACCTATATGGGAAAAGAATCTAAAAAAGAGTGGAGAAAAATGCCAAACATTAAAATCACTATGTATGTGTGTGGAATGAGTTATGTTTGGCTTTGCGCACAATAATTTTCTATCTCAGTATCTATTCCTCTGTGTACCTGCCCTCTGCAGTGAATCTCACAAAAACTGTGTCTCTTTCCAGAGGCTCCCAATTTTCTTCTTTCCTGTTCTTTTCCTGTCAGTTTTACTTTCTCTTCTTCTTTCAAACCACACGCACCTCAACTTTCTTAGAGTTAACGCTACACAGTTAAAGCATGGCTTATATGTTTCCAAAATGTTTGGTTTCTGGTGGAATTCTATGTTGGTCCTATCTACCAGCAGAGTCTGTTTGTTTGGTGCCTCTCCAGAACCAGCATTTTTTTTTTTTTTTTCCTTCAAATTTAGAGTTTTCTTAGGATGGGACCTTCCTTCCACACTAGCCTTTTCAACTATGACTTTCATAACTCATGCCATCCTTGCCTAAATATTCTTTCTTACCTCAGATTTTGCCTCAGATTTGGTTTGTTTAAAATTAAGTGAAACAATTAACAAGAATCTATTGATGGGTGCTTTTAGAAGTAATAAAAGAAAAATAATGCCCAGGTTCTTTCCTTGAGGAGCGTCTTGATTTTGATAGATCTAAAGTGACAATCTTACTAACGAATGGATTAATTGCTAAAGTATTTGCACAACAAAGTAGATGAAAAGTATGCAATTGGTACAGTTAATTTTTAAAATTACATGGGTAAACTAAGTTATTTATTACAATAATTTAACTATGAATTATCTGCTATGGTTTTATGTTTATGTTTCATGTTTTAAGCACAGTTCTTAAAGTTAAGGCATGAACAAAATGTTTTGGTGTATTTTCAGTGGCTAAGGTCATTTTTCTCTCAATTGTGAAGTATTCAGAATGCCAAAATGATATTAAATAACGATTTCCCTTTATATGAGGTATAGCTTTTACTTTTTGTATGTCCTTACACTGAATTTGTCCTTACCTGATGTATAAGTAAGAAGGAAGGCCAAATAAGTGATGTTTTGTATTTGTTAACATGAGCCATTAGAATAATGATTCTTTAAATATCAGTTTTTCACATTTGTGGTATAGACCTCTGATACTATAATCTACACCTATTTTTTGTGCGTGGGATATGGTTGGTAAAGACTTTCTATGAAATATAGCCAAAAGTTGTGCAGAAAACTGTACAAGACAAAGATAAGCAGCTCAATGATTTATCACAAAATACACATCCATATAATGCCTGCCCAGGTAAAGAAATAGAACATGATCAACACCCCAGAAACTGCTCCCTCTCAGTTATACCTCCTATACCTCTTACCAAAAGCAGTCATTATCCTGGTACTTATATAACCACCTTCTCCTTTCTTTATACCACCTAAGCATGCATCCTAAACATTGGTTTAACTTTTTTTTTTCACTTTATACAAATGGAATTAAACAATATTTATTCTTCTGTGTCTGGTTTCCTTTGATCTGCATTATCTTTGTACAACTCATTCTTGTGTGTATGTAGCTCTAGTTTCTTCATTTTTATTGCTGAATTGTATTCTGTTGTGTTAACCACAGTAACCATACCACAATGCACTTACCATTGATGCATATTTAAGTGGTTTCTGGATGTTCTCTATGCATCCATTGAAATGTACATAAAATTTTTCTCTTTAATTTGATTAATGTTGTGAATCCAAGATTCCTTTAAATATTAAACCTACTTTGAACCAACACAAATTAGTTATCATGTATTATTATGTTTATATTTTGCTGTATTTCATTTTCTAAAATTTTAGCATTTAGGTACTATAACTTTACTTTCTTGTAATCTGATTTTAGTAATGAGATTATGCTATCCTCAAGAAAAGATTTGGAGAGTAAGTTTCTCTTTTACTCCTCTGTGATAGGATTGGCACTTCTTTCTTGAAATTTTGATGAAATTCAACAGTGAAGCCATTTGGACCTTGGCCTGCTTTTCTTACTTCCTTTCCTCCTCCTTCTCTTCTTTCCTTCATTCCTCCTCCCTCCCTCCCTTCCTTCCTTCATTTTTCTTCCCCTTCCCATCCTTTCATTTTTTTGGTGTGTAATGACATTTAATTATAGATTTTTTTTTCTATTTCTTCTTGTGTCAGTTTTGCGATTTTAAGGTATGTATTCACTTTATTTAAATTTTAAAAATTACTAAACATGCTTATAACATTTCTTGTGTTCTATTTAATGTGTATAACCTCTGCAGTGATATTGATATTTTCCTTTCTAGCATTATTTTTGCACTCTCTCTCTCATTTTAATTGCTTTTACTATAGGTTTTTTTTTCTTTTTTTTTTTTTTTTTTTTTACTATAGGTCTTTTAATTTATTTTTTTTAGTGTATCCAGGTAACAGACTCTGACTTTGTTGGTCATTTTATATTAGTTTTACATTATTTAATAATTTTTGTAAATTATTTCCATCTTTTTCTTTCTTTGGGCTTAATTTGCCATTTTCTTCTAAAATTATTAGATAAATGGTTAAATGATTGACTTCTAGCTTCTTTCTTTTCTAATATATGTGACCAAACTTATAAATATCCCATTTGGCAAAAGCTTTACATGCATGTTCATATATGCAGGTTTTCTATGGTTGAAAATATTTAAACTTTTCTATTGCTAGTTATTCTTTGACCTATGGGTTAGGTATAAGAGATTATTTTTAAATTTTCACACATAAGAGTATTTTCTAGCTTTTTGTTACTTATTTTTTTAATAATTGTATTGCAATCAGAGCATATTCTCCATATAATTTTGATCCTTTGAAATATGTGATGATTGTCTTTATGGCTCATTATTCAGTCAATTTTCAAAAATGTTCCATGTATGTTTCAAAAAAAGTGTATTCTGCAGCTATTAGGTGTAGTGGTCTATGTATTTCTACAAGGTTAATTTTGTGGATATTGTTAGTGAAAATTTTCACATCCTTACTAACTTTTCAGTTTGCTTGTTTTATGCTTTTTGATTTTTATTGATGAGAGAGTTATATTTCAAAATATCCCACTAGGATTGTGGATTTGTCTTTTTCTCCTTTTAATTGTGTCCGCATTTTTCTATATATTTTGAGGCTATGCTCTTAGGTGCATTCTAACTTGAATTCTTGGTGAATTGAAACTGTTATTTTTATGACATTTGAACTTTTCTCGCCTTCAAGTCTACCGTGTCTTACATTAATACAGGCAAACAAAATTGTTTTTCTCTTTTTGATCAATATTTACATGTTATATCCTTCTCCATTCTTTATTTTCAATGTTTCCAAATTTATTATAATATTTTTATTATATTTTAGATATCACTTACTATAGAATATAGTTGAATTTTTTAATAGAGTTGGAATTTTCTTCTTTTATTTAGAACACTTACTACATTTATATATTATATACTAGCTGATATATTTGAGTGTAAAATATTTTATTAAATGCTTTCTATTTTTTTCTGATGATCTAAGTTTCTTTTTCTTTATATACATGTAGTGTTTTGAAATATATATTTTTAAATTTTACCAGTTTGTCTTCTATTAGCTTGAAAGTCATATATTCTTTCACTGTTTTGTTAGTGGCTAGCCTAGAGATTAGAACATGCATTTCTCAGGTTATCAAGGACATATTGATTGGTGTTCTTACTTTCTTTTTAGACAGTGCAAGACATTTAGGGCACTTTAAATCAATTTCACTCTCCTTATTCATATGTTATTGCTAAAATTTAATTCTAAATATATAAATACAGGACACTATTTTTTACAGTTGATATTAATTTTCATCTATTTATGCTTTTCATTTCTTCCTAGATCTCTGATCTTCTGTCTGGTGTTAATTTCCTTCTCTCTGAAAATCTCTTTTAGCTCTTCTTTTGTACAGGAATGCTGGTGATAAATCTCTTAAATTCTTAATGTTTGTCTTAAAATTGCTATAATTCTCTTTTAATTTGAAAGGACAATTTTACTGGATATAAAATTCTCAGGTGGCTGTTACTTCATTTTAACATTTAATATTATTTTAACAACAAAAAATATCCCATTACTCTCTGCCTTCTATTCTTTCTACTGAGAATTTAGGAAATTTGTATTTTCCTTCTTTGGAATTATGTTTTTAAAGATTTTCTCTTAATCTCCTGTTTTCACCAGTTGTAATATGATATATCTGGGTGCAAATTTATTTTTATTTATTCTAATTATAATTATAGACTATCTTGAATTTGTTTGAGATCTTTCACTGGTGTTGCAATTTTTAGCCATTATCTCCTCAAAACATTTGTTCTGTTCTATTCTCTCCCTCTTTCATTCTTCCTCCCTCCTCCTCTCGCTCCTTCCTTTTTTCTTCTGGAAATCTAATTTTACATGGATTAAACTTTGTTGCTCTGCTCTATTTCAATTTTTCTATTTGGCACTGTTCTGAAAGTTTTTGTCTAATGTATTTTTCAATTCACTAATTATCTCTTCCATTTTGTCATTTCCTGCCATTAATCTCATCCAATAATTGTCTAATTCTGTTTATTTATTGTCCAACTCTAGACTTTCAATTTGACTCTTTTTTCTTTTCTTTCTCATCTCCTTTTTCTTTCTTATCCTCCTCCTTCTCTTTTTCCTCCATCTCCTCCTCTTCCTGTTCCTTCTTTCTTCTGTTCCTTCTCTTTCTCCCCTTCTTCCTCTTCCTCTTCTTTTTCTTCTGTGTTTCCATCTTTGTCTTATAGATGTCTTCCAAAATTCTCAAATATTTTAGATTTTTATTTTGTGGAACAAAGTAAGCATAGATGCCACTTTCAAATCTGTTTCTGATGATTCCAGTTTCTAGAACCTCTATTAAACTATTTCTCCAGGGTTTGTTCATACAGTCTTGAGTTCTTCATGGGCCTGACCATGTTTTTGCCTGATATTTTATTTGAAAATTGTTTGTAGAAATACTTTGAAACATGCATGATTTTATCTTCCTCCAAAATGATTTATATTTTTTCTTTGACAGGTACTGAGGTTTTCTGGCACTCTTATACAATCTTAATGATATTTCTAAAATTAAGATGATTTGAAGTTGATTTGAAGAATCTTCAAGTAGATAGATTTTTATATTTTACCTAGCTTTTCTAGTTATCCTCAGCAGGAAATTTTAACCAAATAAACTACTGCACTGTAACCAGAAGCCTGGACAATAACATTTCTCCCACATTAATACCTAATGATTATACAGTAACTCTATTACCATTAGTCCTTCCCTTTGAAAAGAGGAAACTTACTGTCTTTACTCCAGTTAAGAATTTATACTTATTAAAACCCTCTATATTTTGATGGACTTTAATTAACTACTTTAACAATTTATATATCTCTCTGTTCAATCAAACATAAATTATTTCCAATTTTGTGGGTGTCAGTTAAAATAGTCTTGAATTTCCCCATGGATCTGAGCTACCCATTAGGGAAGTTAGTGCATGTCTTAAAAAACAGCAAATATATGATTGGAAATTGGGAGCACTTGGGATTATCTCTTTCCTGAAATTTATTTAGAAAATACAGACTTAGGAAAATGTTTATGCCTAATAGAGAAAAGAGGGTTTTTTTTCAATCCTCTTTTAGAAATGGTTTTAAAATAATTTAAGAATGACTTTCAACATTCTTCAGGATTTGCCTCCTACCCATTTATTATAGTGTGAGCTGGTGGTGAGCACATCTCAGAAAAACCTATTTAACCCCAAAACAAATTTAGAATATTGTACACTGGACATATATTGCATACTGAAATATTGTATAAAAAATAAATATATACAGAAACTTTAAATGCCCTTTTATTTTTATATTTTGGGAATTGTTTGGTCATAAGGAAGAGAAACCATTCAAACTCACATATACAAAGGAAAAAGGTAATTTATTAAAAGAGGTCATAGAATCAAACGTTAGATATGAAATCATATTTTATTTCCATATTAGAACAAGGAAGGATAGTCAGGAACCAATATAAACTTACTATTTCTGTGGGATCCATGAAATTTCACCATTACTTCATTTTTCTCTTTCTATTTTGTAGAATAATTCCCTCAGTTTAGGTAAACAAATGGGTAATCTGTACCACCACCCCCTGTTCAATCAGTTAACAGTAAGTTATTAGCATTTCACTGTATTATTTCCATATTTCTAAGAGAAAAAATTCCTATTGAATTAGGTTCATCCAGGTGGTCATTCATACCTCAATGGTCTATGGCTAGAGGGCCAGGATGATAATCTACACATGGACCTGGACCTTGGGATAAAGAGAAGCTCAGAGAGTAAGGTGTGAGAACTAAAATTGTATATTAGTTTTCCATGTCACTATTGCTAATTCTACAAAAATTTATAAATAAAATAATAATAATAGTATTTTTAAAGAAATCAAATTTGTTCTGAATTAGTTCCTAAGACTATGTTTTTTTATTTTTTTATTCCACAATTCTTTCTTTTTGTCTGCCTGAGTCAGTCATTGGTCTATATTTGACTACTTTTTCCTCTATAAATAATGCATGCTGTCCTGGACCTTCTACTCAAAACTACCAACATCTCCATTCTTTTCCATGGATTCATCTAAGCTACATTCATTTCAAGACCACTCCAGTGTCCAACTATATTTCACTCCATCCTTATGGATTCTCTTAAAGAAAGAACATTTTTTCCCAATTAACACATTCCTCTGGTTAGTTCCTCCATGTGCCAAAAATAGCCAAAGATGGATTCTCCAATGTAATGAATGAGCCACAGCAGGGGAAAAAAAAAAAAAAAAAAGATTAGAGATTGCACAACAAGTTGACCATCCTGATGACACCATTTGAAATGAGGAGTTGTCTTTTTCACTACTCTTCATTAGTCAGTTTAAGAAAAACTCTAGGGAATCTAAGAAGTAGATTGGGGCCAGCCAAAGCACAAATATGGCAGGATAGGGTGGTCACAGCAGAAATTTTTATGTTTTAGTGGTAGTGATTCTCGGAGGACATGGTCCCTCTGTAGCGATGTTACTGTGTTTCACTGAGGTCTATGTTGGGAGAAGAAGAACACAACCAGTTTATCAGCTTAAGATACGGCTTCTCAGGCTTCCCTGGTGGCGCAGTGGTTGAGAGTCCACCTGCTGATGCAGGGGACACGGGTTTGTGCCCCGGTCTGGAAGATCCCACATGCCGCGGAGCGGCTGGGCCCATGAGCCATGGCCGCTGAGCCTGCGCGTCCAGAGCCTGTGCTCTGCAATGGGAGAGGCCACAACAGTGAGAGACCCATGTACTGCAAAAAAAAAAAAAAAAAAAAAAGATACGGCTTCTCCACAAACTTCTACCAGGATTATTCCTTGCTGGAAACTTGTCAAAAATGGCATCATGATGAGTTAACACTTTCATTAAATCTTGGGAGCTCCTTCACAATGTCTAATGTTGACCACCTTCTCATATATTTCACAGAGGCAGAGTTATGGTCTCAAGTGGGATTTATCCCTAAATTATAAATAGGTATTCTTAAGTGGGTATTAATAACTCAGGCACTGCCACGTATACATAGAATCTGCATATAAGGATATTCAGAGCATCTGCTTTGTATATATTTAAGCAATCTGTGCCTTTATTTTGGCTTACAATTCAATTCATAAACTAATTTACATTTAAGAAGAAAATGAATAAGTTAACAAATATATTTGATTATAATATGCATATATTAAATTAGAAAATCTTATTAGAATCTTTTGTTTCTTTAATTTTTATTATTGTTTGTCATTCTTAACAAAATAAGACTTTATACAGTGTTGGTTGTTGGTTTATATTATTTTTTTTTGGTGTTGTTTCCTCTCCTTGACCAAACATCCTCAAAATATTTATTAACATCCTCATTAACTGATTCCTGAATCTATCTCTGATTTCCACACCTGTTACCCAGAGACTGTCATGACTTGAATGGTGATAAAAAAACTTCCAGCTTTGATATTTCCTACCAGATTCTATATTCAATTTTATATATTTAGTTTCTTTGAATGTTTCTGGGTCATTTGAAGGAAGTTGTGGAGTGAAAAATATAGTTTTTCCATGTTGGCCAACCTTGTAATTCCTGAGCTGACTGCACCAGCTTATCGTACTCTGTCTTCTTACACTAGACACTCCTCTGGACTTCCAAATGGTGTCATTCTCTTTATTTTCAATGTTTGAAAACTTAGATTTGGGAAGCTTCTGGCTCAGCTGAATGTCTTAACACTCAATGAAGTAGGGTTTTTTTGTTTTTGTTTTTTTTAATGCATGAGAGTCCTCTGTAAAGTCTAGAGGGCATGGTTTGAAGGGGCAAAGGAACTGAAGAGATACCAAACTGCTCTAAACACAGAGTGAGTGGAAAATGTGCCAGCAGGAAGAAGAGAGAATAGAGGAGAGCCAAGTAAGTATCTTTGTCAGTAAGAATCTGAAAAGGCACTGTGCTTCCCCCACAGTGGCACTTCCTAGAGTACTCAGTCCAGTTTTATTCAAATCTCAAAGGAAAGGACGCTCTTTCGCCTAACCTCATTCCCTAGCAGTTAGTACCATAAACTGTGACTTACTAAATTAAGAAGTCTATTATTTGAAATTACAGCAGAACCCAAATTTGGATCTATCTAAAATCAAAGCCAGAATATTTAATTTTACAAAAGTGGACATAGTCGTAAGAAAATTTTAGCAACCCTGGCTAACCTCTTCTAGGTTGGATTGCCTTAAAATTATGTGACAGTTACATAAACTACAATTATACAATTAACAAGGTGGGTAAATAAACCTGGAGTGCTTGTTTGGCACTTACAGGAAGGGATGACTTTTACTTGTGTGCCATTGACTAAAGAATTAATTTTTTCTCTCTTTGGGAAGGGCATCCAACTTAAACACAAGATATAGGGTAGGATGTGAAGAAGACAAGGTACCTTATTTATCAGCCTGATAAACAAAATCCACCATCAATCTTGGGGGGGTCAGTCTAATCCTGAACCTAGGAGACCTTTACATGTATAACATTTACACAGAACTAAGCCATTTAAAACTATTTACAAGTATTTGTTTTCAGAATACATATCCTATTTTAAGCCCCAGCTAACCATCCCAACATTCCTATATAGTTGTTGACAAGATGACCCCTTCCTCTTTCCTTAAATCCTCTGTTTAGTACTCTCTTTCCCCCATAGCAAAAAATAGGAAATCAGCATATGTTGAAGTGCTTTGTAGACTTAAGTGCAATATTCAACAACAACAAAAAAGATTAACTTAGCTTTCTATCCTTGGCAGTTAATAGAAGAAGCAATGTTTTTTTCCTCTGTCAACTATAATCAAGTCGTCTCTCCAGTGGAAGACACAGAAAATTATTTTGTGAGCATTGTTTCCCACCATTCAACCATTAATAATACTCAATGACAACAGTCACTTGTAACATCACAATTAGGTGACCCTTTCTAGAAAGTGGAATTGTTGATAAACACACATCGCATTTAATACAAATCCTTCAGAGGTTTCTAAGTGTCATATCTCTAAAAGACCTCTTATGTTCTTTCTATAGACTTTACATTGTGAGAAGATTGTACCATTGCCTAGTTCTTAAGGGTGAGTCTTTCCTGTTTTCTCATTTCAAATTTTCAAATCTGTGACAAGAGCTAAGCCCTTTTAGATTATGACTTACATAAATTAGACATCATTGGGCCACCATAATCAAACATATGAAGATTTTGACCAGCAATAGTGTTGGCTGATGTGATGAATAGTCTTATGTGTTAACTTGACTGGGCCGATGGGGTGCTCAGACTTTTGGTCAAACATTATTCTGGGTGTTTTTGTGAGGATGTTTTTGGATGAGATTAACATTTAAATCTATAAACTGAGTAAAGTAGATTGTGCTCTCTAATGTGAGTGGGCCTCATCCAATCAGGTGAAGGCCTGAATAGAATAAAAATCTAACCCTCCTGCAGGTAAGAAATAACTCTTCCTATCTGATGGCCTTCAAGCTGAGACATTGTTTTGTTTGTTTTGTTTTGTTTTGTTTTCCCCTGCCTTCAGACTGAACTGAAACATTGGCTCTTCCTGGGTTTTTAGCCTGCTGGCCTTTGGACTGGAACGACATCATTGGTTTTCCTGGCTCTCCAACTCACCAACTGTAAATCTTGGAATTGTTAGCCTCCATAATTACATAAGCAAATTCCTCAGTCAGGAAGGATCAATCTCTTCCTTTTTCTCTCTCTTTCTCTCTCTCTCTCTACCAGATAAATAAAGTTGGGAAAGTGAAGCCATTTTAAAAAATAGATCTATTTAACCTCGTAAGGAAAAACCCGAATGAATTTTTTGGCCAACCCAATACATAAACAATATGCCAATAGTTCTCTGAAACACATCAAAAAAGACTACCCATTTCAGGCTGGTATCCAAACCAAGTTCTCAATAAATACACTCAACTGTTGCTGTCATTTTGCAAAGACAAAATACTGTTATGGATGGAATTAGACATAGAAACATAGTTTCCAGATGAAAGAGCATGATCTTATTTACTGATTAAATAGCATCCTTTGTTTTTGAATGTGCATATATGTATATTTATGCATTTATTTTTAAGCTACAGATAAGCCATAGGCATTTAAGTGCAGTTATACTTGTAAATTAAATTGAGAAGAGCAAACATATCATTAGCTCTTCAACTATGTGATTATATGGTCTTAACATGACTCATGGTGAAACATGACAGCTTATGTGAACACTAAATATTCACAGAGAGTAATGTGTAAAAGACACTTTTCTATAATTGGTCCCAGAGCAAAGGGCTGATCGCTTGTATAAAAGCCTCCAGATATGCATTTGGTCTGGCTTCTAATTAGTGAAGCAAAAAGAGCTGAACTTTGGAAATTGTGATGAGTCCGTGATCTTTATTTTTTTCCTTTAAAGAAATAATCACTTTGCCCTTGAACTCCAAAAGGACCTGAAATCAAGTGATTCTCCTCTTAAGCTTCTTAACAAGAGTGGGGATTAGAGGCAAGCAGTGTAGAATGGTTCATATTAGATATAAATGATAATGGACAATAGAAATTCACCTAGGAATAAAGTACAGGCACTCTGAGCAAGTTCCTTTCACTGAGTTTATTATTTTTCTACAAGATATTGTTATTCTCCTGTTGCAAAACTGTGCATAATGCAGATAAATGATAAGACCACTAGAGAGAGTAAAGTTGAATGCAGAGTCCTGCTTAAGAGCAGTTCTTTATAAAATGTCATACTGTAAGCAGTAATAATGTTAAATTAATTAAATCAAGTATGTCATGAAAGTAAAATATAATTAAAATTACAGCTTTTTATATCTATTTCTTTTTCATTAAAATAAATCAGTGCAACTCCATCACTTCTTTACTGCCGTAAAGACATAAAGTTGTAAATGAAAAAACATTGTGCACATCTGAAAGTCTGTTCTTAAGTTTATCAAGAAGTAAATAAATACTACAGCCAAGTGATTCTTCGTACTTTATCTGTTTGGATTGAGATTCTGCTGATCTGTGGGTATAATTATTTTGCTGACTGTGGATCCTATGTTCACCTTTTAAATGAAGAGTTTGACTTACTGTTGTTCACCTTGAAGGGAGACGACATTCTGCACACAGTCTGAAGATGCAGCATGAATTACTTCTCCCCCCATCCACCGTCCCCCAAGAAGAGAATAAAGTGTAATGGAGCAAGGAAAAGGGTGGAGAGAGGGAAGGACGGAGAAGTGAAATAAACAGGTTTGGGAAAAGGTTATAGACTTTGTGATTAATATTAAAGTTCTGGGTTCACAGACATCAACTTTTATTCTCTTTTCCTGAGATTTGGATGAACCTTACCACACCTGGCTTGGAGCAAGAGTCTCATAATAAGTGATACTAAATATCAGGGATGAACATGTCCTTAAATTTTCTGCTTTTTAAAACACCTTAGAAGTTCAACTGAATTTTGGGCAACATCCTGTAGGCTTCAGAACTTACCAATATCATACATTCCTTTGACCGCTACAGCCTCTGTTCTTTTTCTCCTACTTTGCATATAGACTCTCTTTAATACTTGCTTGGATTTAATGAATATTTAGATGGATTGATATACTCATCGCTTCAAAGCAAATCTGAAGCCTAGTTGATTGTTAAGTTTTTAACTCTGTGGAAGTTTCTAGTACAGAAGTTCAATTGCAGTTGTGTGTTCAGCCAACATGTACTGAGCACATACTATATTCCAAGCACTGTGCAAATATGAGATCCAAGGATGCAAAGATGAAGAAGGCATAGTCATTGGTCTCAAAAATCTCACTGACTAAGGGTATAGAAGAAGTGTCTGGCAGGTACAAAGCCTGAAATGGTGGATGGGAAGGGCAGGCCCAGGGGAAGTTAGTGAAGGGCATTTGTATTTGTTACATGTGAGGGAAGGGCTGTGGCAAACTGGAGAGGGGACACCATGTTTAGAGAGGGCAGTCAGAAATCGGCTCCAGTCCATCATTGCTATGTACAAATGCTAGGTAATCACCCAGATCTTCTGAGATTTTAGAAAGTTGGCAATTTTATGAGAAATTGTAAAATAATTTTATGTTGATTTAGTTTTTTAAATGCATTTTCACAAAATGTGTTTTTTGCCCTTTGTTATGTAGCTTGTCCATCAATTCAGTTTAACTTCATTGAGCTATTGCTGACTGCTACTAGGATCCTTACCACATCAATATAGAATATAGTTATTCCTTATTAACAGTGGCTTTTCGAACAATGATGTTCTATGTTTGGGTGAGAGGTTTCCAGTTTATTCATCATGATGGCCTAAGATATGATGCAGTAACAGTTGACCTCATGATTTCAACGGCTTAAAACAACAAAAAATGTACATTCATTATGTACTAATTGTGGGCTGCAGTTGTGTTCCAGGCTGTCTACTCTTTGAGTCCAGGCTCATACACCAGTTTCTATCTAGAACATTAGAGACCATTGAGTCTAAGAGAAAAGAAGCACAACCTGACTGAAAATTTCTGCTTGGAATTGACACCCAACACTTCAAAACCCATTTCACTGGCCAAAGCAAGTCGTTTGGCCACAGAGTGGGAAATATAATCTTCAACAATTGATGTGAGAGCAAGTGGGCATTCATGAACAATTCTATTACTGAAAAAGTATTTTCAATTGGTTTAGTATAACTGAGGAGCTGTCATTTGGGGTAGCTGCTAGCTTAAGTTCCTGGAAGTAAAATCCACTCTGCCCACAATGTTAACTTCCTTTGCTTTAGGAAACCAAGTATGGCCATTTAGTGAGGTGAGTAAAGGCAAACTGTAGCCTTTGTTCTAAGAGAAAACTGTGAGATTCTGTGTAATTGGCATATAGTTGTTATAAAGATGGACATGTTAAATGTACTATTTAGTAAAGTGAATTGGAGAAATTGTTAACCCTTATCAAAGGTTGAAAAGTGATCAAAAAGAAAGATATAATGCCCTTTACATGGAGTTCTTTAAAACTTGACACCCTAGATCAGGGGTCAGCAAAGTAAGCCCTTGGACCAAAACCAGCCTGCAGCCTGTTTTTGTTGACACAATTTTTTGGGGACACAGCTATGCCCATTGATACATGGCTGCTTTTATGATACAATGGTAGGATGAATTGTTACCACAGAGACTTCAGGGTTGCAAAGCCTAAAATATTTATTATGTGGCCTTTACAGAAAAAAGTTTGTTGACCGTTGACCAAATTTAAAGGTTATTATGATTTTCTGGATCACAAATTTATTCATCAATTAAATAAATATATGTCTATATTTACCATTAATGCTATTTTAACACTTTATTTCAATTCCCTAGGTTATATATGTCCCTGCCTTGCTAACCATGATTTTTAAAAACCTATTTCTGTCCAGAGATTCCTCACCCTAGATGGGCTGGCTTGTGGTTTAACAGGCTTGAGATAAGATGGAGTGTGAAGGATACGATTCTCCTTAGGGCATCCGACTCCATCTCCCATTTTGATTCTCTAAACATATCCTGGGATCTGATGCCCTGTCTCTCTCTTGGAATGTACTGTGCATAATTTTCCTTCTTCCTTCTTCCTTCTTCCTCTTCTTTTCATGCTTCATGACAACCAGTTCTCCACTCTGGAGTCACAACCATCTTTAAAAATGCAAGTCAGGTAACCAGAAATCTTATAGTGGTCTATGATTTAACCAAACTATGTACAAAAATTCAAATATATATATATAAATTGCAAATTGAACCTTGGCTCCTCACTGTGCTTAGGATACCTAGCAAAGTCCTTGACGTGGTCTTCCAGTCTTGCCCTGTGTGATTAGTATTCTTTGTTTCTCTTTGGCCTCTTTCATGGCACTCTCTTCCCAATTTTCTCCTTTTGACCTCCCTCAATTGCTCAAATGAACCATGCCCTAGACTACCCCAGTGCCTTTGCACAGGCTGCTTCCTCTACTCAGAATGCCCCATCCACACCCTAATCTCTGGAACTTGTGAATATGTTACCTTACAAGGTAAAAGGCACTTTGCAGATGTGACTAATTCAAGGGTTTTGAGATAAATAAGGAGATCATCCTGGATTTTCCAAGTAGACCCAATGTAATCCTAAGGGTCCTTATGAGAGGGAAGCAGGAGGATCAGAGTAAAAGACAAAAGAAGTAAGTCTGGAGGCAGAAGTCAGAGAGAAGGTGCTACACTGTTGGCTGGAGCCATGAGCCACGGAGTCCAAGTAGCCTCTGGAAGATGGCAAAGACAACGAAACAGATTACCCCCTGGAGTCTCAAGAAGAAACTAGCCCTGCTGATATCTTGATTTTTAGCCCAGTGAAATTCATTTCAGACTTCTGACCTCCAGAACTGTAAGAAATATGTGTTAAGTCACGAAGTTTGTAGTCATTTGTTTAGCAGCAACCAACAAACCGCCCCCTCCTACATCCTCACTTAACCAATCCCAATATTCTTATGCCATGTCTTATCAGGTTAGATCCTGACTCCCATCTGACACTCTCAAACTACCCAGGACCCTTCTTTAAGAGCAACTGTCACCTTTACAAATTGTGAATTTCTGTGATTATTTGATGACTGCTCCCCCATTGCCTGTGTAGCTGTCCTGCAGCAAGGTCATGGTTCACCCAAGACAATGAATGAGCGAATGAATGAATGCATGAGTATTGTAGAGGTAGTGGTGTTGATTACTTTTGTACTAAGAAAAGGTGAGAGTTGAGAAAAAAAAGCAGAAGGAGGCAGTTTGTTTTTTGTATTATCCAGCTTCATTTTTGTTTTAACCCTCTCTGCCTTGAGCAATGATCCCAGGAGAGAACTAACAAGGATGACAATGCAGACCTCCCTCCCTCCTGACAGAGGGTGTGCAGGCTTGGATGTAGTGGGCTTAGCGTACTGGCCTTTATCCATGCATGTGTTGAGCTAGATTGACAGTAGTGAGGTACAGTCCAGAAATAATAAAACTTTAAATGTCACTTTCCATAGACATAATGTGAAATTCACCTAGTGCTGCAAAATATAACAAGCGCAATTACTTTGCTGAATGCTTAAATACATGAAAAGAGCAACTTATCATCAAGTGTTTAGCAGAGAGCTCAGTTGCAAGCAACAACCAACTCTGACAAGTTTAAAGAGGAAACAGACTTTTGAAACCACCAGAGAAGTGGGAAGTAAGGAGAAGCAGGCTCAGCAAAAAGAAGCTGAAAGAAGGCAGGCAGTAGCCAGGACCTGGCCAGTAATTACATAGCTCTTGTCCTGATGAGCACAGATGTGACAACACATGTTGCCAGGCCCCACTCGGCACTGTCCCCTATCCCCAGACACCACTGCTGGCACCACAATTCCCTCCACTCAGGGAAATTAGACGTTGCTGCCGGTGTACCTGCTGCAGCCAAAATGAATGACACCTCACCCTGCTCCCCTTCCTGGGCATCGCTGGCTCCCAGTTCAAGTCTCAGGATGCTACCAGCTGTCCTGGGACACATGGCCATGCCCTTGTTGCAGGAGAAGCTGGGGCAATGAGTAGCCTGTCTCTTTAGCCTCTACAGTAAGAGGGGGGTTCTGTCTCCCAGCAAGGTTTAATTTTGGAAGGAAGGTCAGCCAAGAATAATTTCTTTAGTTTAAAAATCATAAAAGGTCCACGCAAGCAGCATCCTTCTGTGCTTAAGCTGAGGAAGGTTAGAATTTGGGATTTAAGTGTTCATGTTGTAAAACAAAACCCCCTTGATGGGAATTCTTGCTCTGTGACCTTGGACAACTTATTTAACCTTTATATGCAAGGAAAGTGCTGAGCCCGTGCCTTTCTTTCAAGGCATATAACTATTATTGTAGAATATAAGATGTGTCCACCCCTTTTGTCATAGTCAGCGTGAAGCAGGAATATCTCGTGTTTTTGGAGAGTCAGTTTTTCTTGGAGGAAGGGATTATGTTTCTCTCATTCTGTTGGCCCTGTAGGGAAGTGGGCACTTTTAGCATACAGGGCCCCCATTTATTTTTAATTCTACCTGGATTTTTTTGTCTGTAAGCAGCACATAAAAGAGATCTATCGAGTCGCCCGATCAATGTAAGTTTATTATTGCTTACACAAGTGTTTAATAAACCCAGCCCTGTCTTGGGCATAGCTTTAAATACTTCATTGACTGTAACAAAGCTGCTCTTTTCTTCTTGGCCAAAGTGGCCATATAAACTATAATTAAGCACTAATGATGGGCTTTGCTGGTCAGATAGGAGAAAGCAGAGTTCATTACATCACCTCCAGAACAGAACTCGGAAGGAGATATTTGTTGTTGGAATATATTATAAAATAAACAAAATAAAACATAGGAATGAGAAAAGGTGGAAGTCTGAGTTTCCTTTTTCTCTACCTCTCCCCACCCCCCAATTTCTAGGATGTGGTCGTTGACCTCATATATTACTTTTCTGTTTTGTGAAAAATAATGATAACAGGAAAATATTTTTAAGAGATGACAGTGTTTCAGAGTCAGTAAAATTATGAGACCCTATGGATCATGATCTACCTTATGGATAATGATAAAATAGAATGATTTTTTTTAAGGTCTTACTATTTGAGAAAACTCCATGTTAAATTAATCCAATGGATAAAAGGTAGCTTGAAAATCACTCTTTGGTTTGTAGATATTGAAAAATACAACGTGGTTTCCATAAGAAGTTTTCATCGGAGGAAAGTATATGATTTGAGAAGCAGAGAAGTATGGCTTATTTGGAACACACACACACACACACACACACACACACACACACACACACAATCTTAACAGGGCCACCTGCACGGACTTGCAGGCAGCTTGCAAACATCTCTGTGATCTCACCCTGCTACTTGTCAGGAAGAGTGTCCCAGCCATGGCCACGTGCATACTTTACAGGAGCTTAGCATAGAAAGGACATATTTAACAGTTTATAACTGTCTCGGTGACAGCAAGTTATAATTTAAAACTCCTGTGTAATACTTGTTAGGAAGTTTTAATATCAAAAGGCCAGCCAAGGTCTTCTATGAAAAATTTCTAGACAGCGAAAGAAACTAATCCTTTTTAGTGATGTTTGTCTTCTCCTAGGCAGTAGATGATCTTGATTTCATATTTTATATCCATGGTCTGTTAGTGAAATTTTCTCCATTAAAGAACAACCAGGAAAAGGAAAAGTAGCAATACTCTATAATAACTATTTGAGTGAAATGTTTATGTAGAATGTAAAAACTACTTTAGGGTGACCTTTAAAAAATTATGTTGTGCTTTCTTGGGAGACTTCTGCTGATTGTGTTCTTTTATACAAGGAGTGAGCTGTCTGGTTGGGGTTGGAATGTTTTGTGGATTTACATCCCTTGTAAAAGCATGGTCCCCAAGCTCCTGCCTCCTCTTCCCAGTTGGCATGGGTAACCTCACCTTTATACCTTTACGTGTAAGGAATCCCAGTGCTTGTTACAATTACCTTGGAGGTGTGGTCACAGGTGAGGACAAGTATCTCCTAGTGATCAAATCCTGCTTGGCAAATGGCCATTCATCTAGTTGTCTTGGGGCAGTACTGGCTTGCACACCACAAGAACTAAGAAACCTGATAGCCTCCTTCGGCAGTTGCCTTCTGGGAATATCTTTATCTCTCTCTACAAAGCAAGTATACATATATCTACATGCACTGAAACAAAAACATATGTATATGTGTGAATAACTGTGAAGATGTGTGAGTAAAACTGGGTTGACATGCACAGACAATATTCCAGTGAGGTTTTCTTGTTAAAGAATTATTATTATAATTCTTCCATGAACCTGTGAAAATGGCCTAAAAGATGGAAAACAGTTTTCTAGAATATTCATTTTTTCTACGGTAATCTCAAATTTCTTGATACTTTGTTGAATGTTAATCTTCTCTAAAATGAATTACCTGGGCAAATATAACAGGACTATTTATAGGTTGATATCTATAGAGTCCTTTCAGATTATAGGATGAAAGGCAACCACTATTATAGAACATGATGTATTCATTGTTCATTTTATCATTTGCATGAAATGCTATTTTTAATAGTAATATATGTCTCTCTGATTTCTTGATCTATTTTTGTCTTAATGAATTATATGCATTTTTGGTAAGCTGTCTCAAATGTTCTTTGGTAGGAATTTTGTGTCGGGGGGTAAAAGGATTGCTGGGAAGAAGAGTAGTAAATAAATAAATAATATCTGATCTGTATGGGACACTTCAATTTTTTAGGCAATGCATTTGACATCACGTTAGTTCAATGGATGACACACATTGATACGATTATCATTTTCCTTCTTTCTCAATATAATGAAAAATGGGAATAATCTTTAATACTAATGAGTTTCTGTTTAAACGCATTATTGATTTCTTCGAGCTAAGACATTACATTTCTTTATAATTCATGCTTTACTAAGATTTATTAACAAATATAGTAGAAAATGGATTTTCCAGACACCTATTAGGAGGTGGATGTCAGTCCAGAGCACATAGCATCTTGAAGTTTGTGTTAGAAGAAACCATGATGATGTTTTTGGCCTAGTGATGGGTAATGTGCATCAGAGAAATTAAACCTGGGATCTTTGGCTATTCTCTTCACTGTGGACATTTAATAAGTGATGACCACTTCCTTTGTTGAAATCTACCATGTGTCCTCCTGACTATGCTTTCCCCATTGCGGTAGATAATATAGGGAGTTCCAAGGCCAGGCAGTGCCTTCTCCTCCTTCATTTACATGCTCTTCTACCCTCTCCCTTCTCTCCCTAGCCTTCCCTGGCCACACAACCTCTTGTGTGTGACTCCTCTGTGTGTAACTAAAAGACCTCTGAATCAGAGACATGTTTCTTCAAATAAAGACATCACTAGTGATAGAATTTCCTCACATTGTGGCACTTGAGGGCAATGGCTACATTTTCTCAACTGGGTAAAATATAGATTTCTCCACATGTGGACAAAAGGTCACCCTTAGCTACCCTTTCCTCATCAACTGCTCTGACATTTGCTAGGTCTCTGATGTCATCCCTAACAACTATAGCATGGTCATTCCCCTTCCACTGAGCTTCTCCAGAGTTCACTGCAGGCATCATTTAGCAGTTAGCAATTACTATGGTTCTGTCCTGCTACTTTTCCCTGTTACTCACCCCCTTCCCATGGTGGGAGTAAGAGTCCCTGCACTCCGTGATGACTGCAGCACCTGGCCTGTGGTAAAGGCTAACTAGGCTTAACTAACTGAATAAGTGAGGTGAGGCGCAAGGGGGGTTAACATTTTTAAGCACTTATTGTTTTCCAGTGACATCATTAAACATTTCACATATGCCCTTTATTACATTCTCAGAACAGCCCTGTGGGTGGGTGGTCTTTTTCCCAATTTATGGATGAGAGCATTGAGGCTCAAAGTCTTGTAACTTATAATTTGAAAAGATACATGCACCCCAGTGTTCATTGCAGCACTACTTATAATAGCGAGGATCTGTAAGCAAACTAAATGTCCATCGAGGGATGAAGGGATAAAGAAGATGTGGTACAATTTTACAATGGAATATTACTCAGCCATAAAAAAGAACAAAATAATGCCATTTGCAGTGACATGGATGGACCTAGAGATTGTCATACTGAGTGAAGTATGTCAGACAGAGAAAGACAAATATCATATGATATTGCTTATATGTGGACTCTAAAAAAGTGGTACAAATGAACTTATTTACAAAACAGAAACAGAGTCACAGGTGTAGAAAACAAATTTATGGTTACCAAGGGGGGAAAGAGGGCAGGGATAAATTGGGAGATTGGGATTGACATACACACATTACTATATGTAAAATAGATAACTAATAAGGACCTACTGTATAGCACTGGGAACTCTGCTCAGTACTCTGTAATGACCTATATGGGAAAAGAATCTAAAAAGGAGTGGATATACGTATATTTATAACTGATTCACTTTGATGTACAGCAGAAGCTAATACAACATTGTAAATCAACTATGCTCCAATAAAATTAATTTTTAAAAAAGTATGGTAACTTGATTAGAGTTGGGCCTCTAGTAAGGAGTGGGCTGCACAATCCACTCTGTCATGCTCACCATGGAATCACATTGCCTTGATTAAACAACACTTAAAATAGTAATTTACCCATCATTACCCACTTACTGTCAATTGTACATGGAGTATCCAGAATAATTTTGGTAAAATATAAAATAGGTAACAACATTCTTAGGTTCAAAACCCATCAATGGCTTCATATCATACTCAGAAAAAAATCCAAACTCCTTAATCCAGCCTACAAGACTGGGCTTCCCCTGGCACCTGACTACCTCTCTGACCCACATCCTGTCTGATCTCCCTTGTCTGACATAAGCTGTCTCCAGCACCAACCACAGAACTATTCTTCTAACACATCAGATTGGCTTCCTTCTTCCTCCAGATCATTGCCTGGATTTCTCCTTCACTTCTTAAGAACTCTGCTCAGAAACATAACCTCTTCAAAGAGGATTTCTTTGAACTTTCCTGTCTCTATTAGGCCCTTTCATCTTTTAGTCTCTATCCCATTACCCTGCCTTGATTTGCTTCTGAGAATTTTATCACTACCAGATAGCACTTCATGTGTATGTTTGATAATTTTCTTTTCTTTCATCACTGTTATATGAGGTCTGAAGTTCAGAGACTTTGTGCATCCTATTTACCACTGTACCCAGCATCTAGAACGGTGCCTGGCACTTAGTCAGTTCTCAATGAATCATTAAATGAATAGTCAATAAACTAACATTCTATTAGGGCCGTGTGGTCAATTGAAGGCTAACCTTGGTCTTGATGGTGAATTGGGTTGCTCGTTGTTATATACACAAGGAAGAGAGTCAGGTGACATTCACAGAACCACTATATAGTTGAACATTCAATCAGGACATATGGTCTAAGGAAGTGTAGTTCCATTTAATGGGAGAGGTTTGAAATGGATTAAGGTCTAAGGTGGCTCTTGCATTGCTCAACTCTTTTGCATGGGGAATAGATATCACATTGTGAGTCCCCAGGAGCAGGTCTTTCAGCATATAAGTAAGGTAAGAAGCCACATGATAAAAGGAAACTCATATGTGTTGAATAATGAATAGTCATTGCTCTATATACTCTATACATAATTCCTCATTTGTCTTCCCTGAGATATATGTTTGCCTTCCCCCTCTACCGATAAGTCAAGCGACTTAAGGCTAAAAAACCTGCCTGAAGACAGACCTGCTGAGGTTGGTAGATGGGACATTTTGCACAAGACCGTCAACCGGGGCCCAGAAGCCAGGGTCTGATCCAGACCCACACAACTCTTCATCAGATGTCCCCACTCCATTTACTTTCCCCAAAGTCACACCCCCTTCCTAGGCCTCCCCCCACCCCAACACCAACACACAAGGGTACACACACAACAAAGCAACCTCAAGTCTATGTAGGACAGTCAAGGATTTGAGGCTGAAGTTTCCTGTGCCAAGAACTCCCCCGCTAGGCCGGGAATGTAACACCTCCTTTGGGCTTCCGTAAAGCTTCAAGACAAATCTTAAACCAGATACACTCCTTTTAATCCTATTGTTACTGTCTTGCATGGTGCCAAAGTAAAGAAAGGACATGCTTTTAAAATGGGGACTCTAAGAAGATATAAGTAGGATACACAAAACACACACTTAGAACAATTCCCAGTGGGGTTAAGGCATGATCTCTCCTGACCACACTTCCTCCTTCCCATCACCCCCTTCCTGTGCAGTAATAAGTAAATAAATGAACCAACAAGCAACACTCTACTCTGTGTTCTTTCAAAAGCATAATATAACCCAAAAGTTTAGTTGTTTCTTTTTTTTTTTTTTTTTTAAAGGAAGCAAGTACACCTACTGTGAGTCAGACCCAGGGGCAGTCCCTTTACATATATTATTTCATTTACCATTATCACAGCCCCTTAAAGGTAGGCATTAATGACAAATGGACTGCAGCTCAGAGAGATGAGTTTATTTAATAGCAAACAGCTAGTAAGTAGCTCAACTGGGATTTGGATTCAAATCAAATGATTCCAACACCCCAAATCTTTTCAATTTCTTCCATATGCAATACAGAATAAATAAAGATGTGTGCATGGGTTGGGCAGAGAAAGGCGACTGCAGTTGATTATTATTATAACAAGAGCTCAGACTGAAGGGTTCTTTTTAAATGCAGGGAGTAATAAAGATGGGTGTGCTAAGCATGCATGGTATTAAAATGACACGTGTTAAGATGGGCTTGTTGGAAGGTGGATATCTTTGTGTTTTACCTGCTGCCTGACCCACACATGCAGGTCAGCAAGAGTTGGCGCAATCAAGCAATAAAGTGCCTGACAGGAAGTGGCTTTTGTGCAGTTCTGTGCTCTCTGGCTGGGAGAGGAGACTTCCTGGTGAGCAAAGCTAACAGCAGATGAATTAATGCTTTTTACCAGCAGGAGTTCCAGACCCCTTCGTTTCTGAGGTGAAACCACCAAATACCAACTCAATCATGTCAGTGTTATGACAGCCTTTTGTCTACACAGGGACAAGGGATTTCCGGGAGAAAGCTGGAAAGAAGCGGATATGAAATAAATGTTTAACAAAGCACATAGGAAAATAAAATAGTTAATTCTTTTTCAAAATTACTTGAGGTGAGCAACTGGAATGTAAACTGTGCAGAAAGCTGAGAATTTGGTTAACTCTGTTGCAGGATTTCTCAAACCTGTATGCCTCCCAGAACAAAGCGGCCATCAGCAACGCAATTCTCCTTCCAAAAGGCCACTGTGGAGTATCAAGTACCTTGATGACAATGGACAGTTAGGACCCAATGTCCATCCCTGAATGCACCTACATTCAGAATGATAACTTGAGGACGTAACTTACAGATTCACTTCGACTTTGATTTTTCAATGTGGGTTATCTGAGGCATTAAAAAAAACCAAACATCCATTTTCTATTCCCATATTTCTTACGAAATGAATGCTCTTAGGTATGCATTTGATTCTCATTCTGGTGTAGAGAACCCAGTGCAAGTGTCTCGCGGGGTAAACTTAAGAGCCTAGTCTTTTTTTCCCCTCAACTTCTTGCAATATGCTTCATAGGCTAGAACTTTAAAACATGATTTGATACCATCATTTGCCATAACTACTGAATCTGAGTGATTTCTTGGATTGAAGTCTGCACACTTCTTAATACCAAGTGTAGAGATGCTAAAATGATAACCCTGGGGTCAGATATTAAAACATACAACCTCTTTTCCTCTTGTAATGCTTGGTTGATAAGCAGTTATTGTCCTGAAAGCCAGTCATTGGAGTTGAAAGATAAATATTATTCCATAGCTTATTGAATAAAATATATTATATCACAGGTGATGGAGACAGATTGACTCAATAAATTCTAATAGTGTATGCTGAGAAATAGTGGCAATAAAAATGCTGATGACTTGACACAGGGAGAATATTGAATGCTATTAACATGCTATTTCCTCTATTCTGATCTCCCTGTCATGTTCTTTACACTGTTATAATCTCTATCAGTGAATTTTTCTTTGCTTTATTGGTGTGAGAAAAAATGGCATTGTTAGTACTTTAGATTATCCACTACTCCACTGATTGCAGAAATGAAGCAGTAGCCTAAATACATAAAATTAATATAGGATTTTATATTTAGCAATATCATCAGCCTGTATTTGAGCATGCTGCAAAAATGTGAGATGCCACTGAGCACAGCCGTGTGATCCTTCCACGAAGTTTTGTCCAAACTCTCATTTGTGCTAATAATTTTCATTACCTGAATCAGTTTAGAATAATGAGTCAGAATTTACTTTTCGGATTTTATTTTATTTTTTATTTTTATTTATTTATTTATTTATTTTTTGCGGTACGCGGGCCTCTCACTGTTGTGGCCTCTCCCGTTGCGGAGCACAGGCTCCGGACGCGCAGGCTCAGCGGCCATGGCTCATGGGCCTAGCCGCTCCGCGGCACGTGGGATCTTCCCGGACTGGGGCACGAACCCGTATCCCCTGCATCGGCAGGCGGACTCTCAACCACTGCGCCACCAGGGAAGCCCTGGATTTTATTTTGAAAGCGTTTAGTGACGTGGATCTTATTTCATGAGATGCAGTAAGGTACAAGTCATGGAAATTTTAAAGCTTGTTTTAATCCCAATTGTTTTTGTATATTGCTTGGGATAGATAATAAGCACACATACCATATGTTAATAGAGTTTAACTTTTGAGTCACAACCCCTAACTTGATATAAAAGATGAGTATTATGTTAGAAGAGTGGTGACTCACCATCAATGAGAGTGTCCCCTCTTTGGGGACATTTCACGGGGTTCTACCCTATGATTTCCTACTCCAATTACTCCCAGTCAGGGTTCCAGATGAAATGCTCCTAGGAGGCATAGCTCCTTAAATTGTCCACAAATACCCCCAACTCAAAATATCTTGAGCTGAAATAGTCTTTTTTCAGAAAAGCCTTTTCCTCTCCCTGTCCTATTTCAGTGAGTGACACCACTCCCTAATCTGTACACCAAACCAGACTTTCATATCCTCTTTGTCCATATCCTCCATAAGCAAGCAATTATCAATGATGCAGGTGTTCCCTTCTGACTGTGTTTAGAATCTATCTAGTTCTCCAAATCCTGTTGCTATCTTCCTTCAGGTCAATATCGTCTCATCCTCAGATTGCTGCAATAGTCTCTTAGCTCTTCTTCCATCTTCTAAACTGCTCCCACCCCCAATCCCCAACCTTTCATTCATTCTCCATCTTGTGGCAAGTCTGATCATGCCTTATCTTAGTGCAAATCCCTTCCCTATCTTAGTTCCTCTCCATCAGCAGCAGCTTATCCCCAGGGGCTCCGATACATCTTGCCTTTAAAGGCAGTAATGGGGTCTATTTTAATTAGTACTTTAAGTCAATAACTAAACTACCAAAATATTCCCTCTTCAAAACAGAAATACTTTGAGAGCTTCCAGTGGTGACTTTAATGTCATACATGTCTGGTACCGGTGGGTTTCCAACAACCCTGCTCATGCTGTCACAATCACCTCCATCACTTAGAAGGAGAACACCCTGGGATGCTTTGGTAGTCATAATAGGCAGGTGAATTGTTTTTTATTCTTAAACTTATTTATTTATGTTCATAGTGGACTATTGCTTAAAGAAATGAAGCCTAGAAGAATGATGTTAGAATATGACTTAATAAGCAGTATGAAAATTGTGCAATAAGCATCAATGGATCTATAATGCTGAATTCATCCAGTCACAATATGTATAAACTACAGCAAGATACCTGCAGTAATCAAAAGATATCTCCAGCAATCTTGATGTCTCTAGTAATCTGGTAATCAAAACCAAAGGTTAGAAAAACATACAATAACATTTTCTTGTGACTTTTTAAAATTTTGTCTTTTAGTTTACTGGTAATAAAATAGTCTATGCACCCATGATGGAATAGCATCTGCCAGTAGCATGCTGAAGTTTATAGTTTAGAAGCAAATTATAATATTCATAAAACAAGTTAACCAGTTGTGTGTTGGAGTGTGTGTGTGTGGGGTGGGCGGTGTGTATAAGAGGGACAGCAAGACAGAGACTTCAAAACCTTAAATGCCAATTAGTCCAGGAAAGCAGTTTTATCTACTACTTATGTTGTAAGAAATAATTCACTTTCAATCTACATTGTATTTGACATTCGGTGCAAAAAATTATGTGATGCATATCATCTTAAAAATTATTTGTTCAGAATTTTTCACATAATTAATTTTCCAGTAAATAATGAGTGACATTTGTTCTGGGAAATAGTAAACATTAGTCTTTACATATAATTATTATTTATAATTATTATATTATAATAATTATTATAATATAATAATTATATATAAATTATATTATTAATATTATAATTAATAATATAAATTATATTTATAATTATTATAATAATTATTATATTATAATAATTATATATAAATTATATAATAATATTATAAATTATATTTATAATTATTATAATAATTATTATATTATAATAATTATTATAATAATATTTATAATTATTATTTATAATAATTATAACAGGATGTTAGAGAGAGATTTTTTGCATCTCCTTTTTGGTCCCCCTGTGGTTGAGAAAAAATATAATGTTCCAAGAAATGTCCCAGCCTAAGGAGAAGAGCTGGGTCTACCATGGCAGGATGTGCCAAAAGTTGATCTGCCAGAATTATTGATAACCCATCTCCAGGTCATAAGAGTAGAGGTTGGTGAGACAAAGAAGGAGCACATCTTCTGGGAGTGCAGAGAGGTGTTTTTCTTATCTTTGACTGAGTGAGAGAAAAAAACCCTTTAAATGGCCTGCTTCTTAGAATTTCTTGGTGTGTTACCATTACCTGGAGATGTCTGAAGGCAAATTCAGGGACATTCTGAAGCTTCTGCAGATGACTATGATGGTGTGGGTTCCCCAAGTATCAAATATGGACCCTTTGAGAGGGAGTTTGCTGGAGCGTTCCAAAAGAAACACTACTTGGAAAAAAAAGTGTGGGGGGGAATTCCCTGGTTGTCCAGTGGTTAGGGCTCCACAGTTCCACTGCAAGGGGCATGGTTCGATCCTTAGTTGGGGAACTAAGATCCCATGAGCCACATAGTGTGGCCAAAAAAAAGAAAGAAACACCACACACCACTTGGGAAGGCTACCTGGACAGGTGAAGAGAAGCAGAGCAGGATGGTCATTTTACTTCCTGAAATAAGATTACTCTTATGACTAAAGAGGATTAGAAATCTTAAAGACCTCTCTGGTAATATCATCTAGGAGTGGGGAGTGACTAGTCTTCAGAGCAAGTGGTGAGAGAGAATAAAATTATTTTCCACTTGATCCTAATCAAGTCCTGTTTGATCAATTATGTAATGATAACTACTAAGAATTTTGTGCTCATTCAAGTTTGATATCACAAGTCAGGTTCCCCAGGAAGCAATGAACCAGAGATTTGTCGACTGGAAGTTTACTGGGACATTCTCTCATGATCCATACTTGTGAGGAATTAAAGGAATGAGGATTTGACAGAAAGAGAAATTAGACTGAGATGCATACATAGAATAAGTCTTAGCTGGGTTGGGATCATCTTGCAGAGTTGCCCCAAATTAAAGCAAAGGATTGAGCTTCTTGTATAGACCCTACGTTGCATGTGGTTTACTTCAGGGAAGGGCATATGAGCTTGGATGAGGCAACACTCTTTGGTCTATGAAACTCACCACGTCAAGATGGGGGTAGTGAGCTGCAAGTGAGTCACTGACACTGCCAATGACTGGGAAAATATGTGATTCAATCCTGAAGGGTGTGGTTGGCACCTCACAACATCCATTACGGTCTGCGTCTTGTACGACTGAGATCTACATGCTTCATATAACTTTAGGGATCTCCTTTCCCAGAATTACGATGGGCTCCTTTCCTGAAGAAACTGTTGGGAGGACATATACAACCCTCACATTGACACTGTTCATGAGGCTGTATAACCAGTATTTGTTATTTCATTTTTTACTATCCATTCTAGGTTTCCTTCATCTTAGAATGACCTTTTTGTTGGTTTAGGTAGCTTACCTGGGGAGTAGGCTAAAATATTCCCATTTATGAAGAGTGTGAGTGTCTGGTGACCATGCTCTGCTCAGGCTATGGCTGCTGCACTTGCTCATTTGCTATCAAAATTAGGCACAAGAATAGTAAGACATATCCAAGTGGTGACTAAACTTATTCTTCTCTGCCCCCATTGTGTAAATGAATGTCAATTACACCAGCCAGGATGGCATATTTTGCAACCACTGGTACCATATTTTCTGCCAGGTCTCATGGCCCAAGTGGCAGGGCTGCTTGCACCACAGCCTGGGTCTGCTGCAAAGCTCTTTCCTCCTCTGGGCTCTTCACAAATGTGACAGCCTTTTTATCACCTGGTAGTTGATATGGGACTTCATTTATTACCTGTTTCCCATATATAACCATACTAATAGAGGATTCCATGATGATTCTTTGGAATTCTGAATATCTATGTCAGCTCAGATGCTGTCTCCAAAAACTCTCATAATATTTAGATATTTTCTTTGTTTTACCCATGTAAGTGGCTCAATTTGTAAAGAGACCGAGAAAGCCATTAATACATACACTTACTCTGGTGTTGCTATAGTCTTTCCCCCTGGAAATCTGATTCTTTTTTTTTTTTTTTTTTCAGTCAGTGGGTTCTGGACTATAAACTGGGTCAGGCTCAGTATCTGAACAAGGAATTGTGATTTTTGATTGGGGTGGTTGCTCTGAACCATATACAGTTTTTATTTCTTTTCATCAAATGATTGTACTCTTGTTAACTGTTCAACAATCCTTTTCCTAGGGAGGTGGGGATCCATTATCTATCTTCACAATTATCTGCAGGCCAGTTAACCCCAGCTATCATTTTAAACTTCTTACTTATTATGATCTTTGCATAGAACTTGCTGTGGTGGTTAAGTGCCACTACCTATCCTCTAATATTTCTGAATTCCATGATTCCATTTTATCATTGAGCCCATTTCTATAATAGCAGCTCCTACTGTCAATGCTGGTCCACACCACTCAGCCACCACTGAACTTCTCAGTGATATTGGTGTTCCTCTCATCAGTCTGCTTGCCAGTTTGATAAGCAGGGTGACCTCTGATCCCTTCTGCAGAATATAGTCAGTTGGTGGGTTTTCCAATCTTATATACAACACCAACTCTAGCATGTCCATTCTCTGAGCCATTTGATCCCTATTTATATAATCTGCAGTGGCAGTTCTGTCGTTTCTACTTAACCTACTGAGGGTAATTGATTTCCCCAAGCTTCTAAGAGACACCCTAACAATGTGTTAAAATCGTCATCTGAGGTCTTTGCCAGATTGTTGTATCCAGTTTTTCTAGGAACAATCCAATTCTGGTAAACTCTCTCTGTCCAGAATTATATTCTGTCCCACTTATTTCAGTACCCTTTGAATCCTATCCTCTACATAGTCACCTGGCTTCTGACAGTACATGTTGACTACATCTTATAGCAAATTCCTTTCCTCCATTGGTAAGCTCAGCAATTCCCTGGCTAGATATCATTGTGGATTATCCCTAATTATTGGCCTAATGGTCAGGAGTGAATAGGGAGCAGATCCTGAACGGGCCACACTTTGTTTTATAAGGCAGAAGAACCTGCATAGTCTTCATGAAAAAAAGAGAGGTCTAGCTTTTAACAGGGAGGGATAGGCTATTTCCTTTGGCCTAGATGGTTCAGTGGATTTGGAGATTCAAGGTTTTTGATGCAAAACATCAGATGTCCCTATCCTAATCCTTATTAAATATACTATAGCATTATGCCTTAACATTTTTACATACCTTAATTAAAACATACTTTATTGATAAAAAATGCTAACCATCATCTGAGCCTTCAGTGAGTCAATCTTTTTGCTGGTGGAGGGTCTTGCCTCAATGTTGATGGCTGCTGACTAATCAGGGCAGGGTTTGCTTGAGGTTGGGGTGGCTGTAGCAATTTCTTAAAAGAAGACAAGAGTGAAGTTGACTCTTCCTTTCATGAACTATTTTTCTGTAGCATGCAATGTTATTTGATAGCACTTTACCCACAGTTCAAAATTGGAGTCAATTCTCTCAAACCCTTCTGCTGTTTTATGAACTAAGTTGATGTAATATTCTAAATCCTTTGTTGTCATTTCAACAATATTCACAGCATCTTCACCAGGAGTAGATTCCACCTCAAGAAATCACTTTCTTTACTTATCCATAAGAAGCAACTCCTCATCCATTCAGGTTTTACCATGAGATTGCAGCAATTCAGTCCCATCCATGAGTGTTGCAATCAATTTCTCCCTAATTCCTGTTAATGTTGATATTTTGACCTCTTCCCATGAATCTCAAATGTCCTTAAAGGCATCTAAAATGGTGAATCCTTTCCATAAAGTTTTCAATTTACTTCACCCAGATCCATCAGTGGAATCACTATGGCAGCTATAGTCTTACAAAATGTATTTCATAAATAATAAGACTTGGAAGTTGAAATGACTCCTTGATACATGGGCTGCAGAATGGATGTTGTGTTAGCAGGCATAAAAACAACATTAATCTCATTGTACATCTTCACCAGAGCTCTTGAGTAGCCTCATGCATTTGTCAATGAGCAGTAAAGTTTCAAGAGGGATCTTTTTTTCTAAGCAGAAGGTCTCAACAATGGACTTAAAATATTCAGTTAAAGCATGATGTAGACAGATGTGCTCTCATCCAGGCTTTGTTGTTCCATTTATAGAACACAGGCAGAGTAGATTTGGGGTCCACAATTCTTAAAAGTCCTAGGATTTTCAGAATGGTAAATGAGAACTGGCTTTAACTTAAAGTTGCCAGAGGCAGTAACCCCTAACAAGAGAGTCAGCTTGTCTTTTGAAGCTTTGAAACCAGGCATTGATTTCTGCTCTCTAGCTATGAAAGACCTAAGTGGCATCTTCTTCCAAAGTAAGGCGGCTGCTTCTACATTGAAAATCTGTTGTTTGGTGTAGCCACCTTCATTAATGGTCTTAGCTAGACTTTCTGAATAACTCGCTGCAGATTCTACATCTGCACTTGCTGCTTCACCTTGTACTTTCATTTGATAGAGATTATGTCTTTCTCGACACCTTATGGACCAACCTCTGCAAGCATCACACTTTTCTTCTGTATTCCTCACCTCTCTCAGCCTTCATAGAATTGAAGAGAGTTAGGGCCTTGCTGTGGATTAGACTTTGACTTAAGGGACTGCTGTGGCTGGTTTGATCTTCTATCCAGAGCACTCAAACTTTCTCCCTATCAGCAATAAAGCTCTTTTTGCTTTCTTATCATTTGTGTGTTCACTGGAGCAGCACTTCTAATTTCTTCAAGAACTTTTCCTTTACATTCACAACTTGACTAACTCTTTAGCTCTCATACTATCTCAGTTCAACATGCCTTCCTCACTAGGTTTAATTATTTCTAGCTTTTGATTTAAAGTGAGAGATATGTGACTCTTCCTTTCACTTGAAAACTTAGAGGCCATTTTAAGGTTATTAATTGGCCTAATTTCAATATTGTTGTGTCTCAGGGTATAGGAAGGCCGGAGGAGAGGGAGAGAGACGGGAACAGCTGGTTGGTAGAGTAGTTGGAACTCACACATTTATGTATTAAGTTCATTGTCTTATTTGGGCACAGTTCATGGCACCCCAAAACAATTACAATCATAACATCAAAGCTCACTGATCACAGATCACCATACCAAATATAATAATAGTGAAAAAAATTGACATATTGCGAGAATTACCAACATGTGATGCAGAGACACAAAGTGAACAAATGCTGTTGGAAAAATGACTCCCATAGTCTGGCTCCATGCAGGGTTGCCACAAACCTTCAATTTGTAAACAACAACAATGCAGCAATTATTTTCAAAGCACAATATAGCGAAGGGCAATAGAAGGAGCTATGCTTGTATTCATCCTTCAGAACTGAGGCACTCATTCCCACCTGCTAGAAATATTACTCTGTTGACTCCATATTCAGGAATTGCCCCCAGCTGAGAACTACTGAGCCCATATTTGCACTTTTTCCTAGAGTGTTGGCACAGACCCAATGGTTGGTAATATAGAGACTAAAGGTGCAGGCTTCTTGCTTCAAGGCAGGCACTTTTGAAGCGATGATCCATCTCCAAAACTCTCCAAGGGGTTTTGGGATCAGGTTGATACCCTCTAAATTGCATTTCTTCCTCTGCTATAGTCCCCTTTTCCCTCCTCCACAGGAGTTGATCCTGCAGGCACTCCTCAATAAACTTTCTGCATAAAATCTCTGTGTTTCTTTCCAAGAACTTGATCTAAGATATCCACCGTACTCTGTAGTTACTAAATTTATATTATGAATATCATTAGAAATTGTTTCAAATAAAATTGACCATATATTTCAAAAATATGCTAATCCAAAATGAAGTATCTATTTTACTTGGAAATGTTATAATATACTATGTAAAATGACAAAAAGTTTGGAAAAAAACTTTCCCTGAGAGTTTGTGAGATTATGCTACTGTAAATCTAAGGTTAATTAATGCTAGACTACAGGATCATCTCTTATCACTTGGCCCTCACATTCTATCCTTCTCACATCTCAAGTTATTTATTTTCCCCTAAATGTACCACACATGGTTCCTCTTTAGGGTCTTTACTGTACTATTTGTTGTTCTCTCTTCCTTCACATAGCTAAGTGAAGTGACACCAGAAAGACAGCTTTTCTAATAGTTATGTTGAAGTATTTTGCTGTGAGGGGACCATCTCCAGAACTAATTAATATGGTGATATCATGCTGGTATAACTCTTATTATTATAGGCTTGTCCTCTTCAGTTATAACAGCAGAGGCTCAGGTCAGCCAGATCCAGAGCTTCAACTTTGATAGAAAAAATATGACAATGGTGTGAGAATCAATAGAGTAATGTCCAGAACACTCTCTTGTTGGTTTATAAATGTTCTGATAAGTATGAGTGAAGTTCTAAGCCAGACTTGAGATGTCAACCCAACTCAACCTCAGCTGTTCAGGGTTTATTAGTGAGGCTCTGTCAGCCATAGGCTTCAGAACATCCATAGCAGCTGAGTAACTAGCTCAGGTTTGTGAGACACAAGGATAATACCATGAATAAAAATCTGTTTCTGGGCTTCCCTGGTGGCACAGTGGTTGGGAGTTCGCCTGCCGATGCGGGGGACGCCGGTTCGTGCCCTGGTCCGGGAGGAGCCTGCGTGCCGCGGAGCGGCTGGGCCCGTGAGCCATGGCTACTGGGTCTGCGCGTCCGGAGCCTGTGCTCCGCAACAGGAGAGGCCACAGCAGTGAGAGGCCCGTGTACTGCAAAAAAAAAAAAACAAAAAAACAAAAAAAACACTCTTTCCTCTTTCTTCTAACAAAAATACATATCTTCACATGTCTCAGTTAATAACATTGCACAATCCTATAATTGATTCAGGATTATAGCTGGTGCAGCAGAATTTAGAAAAAGACTGGAAGTGCTCTGAGCCATCCTAAGGAGTAAATTCTTCTCTTGAAATGGTTCTGTAATAACAATGGCTTTCTGAGTAGAGGGAAATGTGGAATTTCTATTAAAAAAAAATCAGACAGGGCTTCCCTGGTGGCGCAGTGGTTGAGAGTCTGCCTGCCGATGCAGGGGACGCGGGTTCGTGCCCCGGTCTGGGAAGATCCCACATGCCGTGGAGCGGCTGGGCCCGTGAGCCATGGCCGCTGAGCCTGCGCGTCCGGAGCCTGTGCTCTGCAATGGGAGAGGCCACAACAGTGAGAGGCCCGCTTACCGCAAAATTAAAAAAAAAAAAAAAAATCAGACGCTCTAATGGAATAAGTTTATAGCTTTGTTCGTACTACTACTATGTGCAGATTTTTCAATATCTGATTTAGTTCCGGAGGATGAGGCACAGCTTCTATCTAGTGATTTGAAGGGAACCAATTCCAGATGTGCTATATGTAGTGTTGTCAAGACAATTTGACAAATGTCTTCTGGAAGAACAATATAATCTCTCCACAACAGATATTTTTTATCAGAAGACAATTGGTGGACATGTTATTTCTATTGTCAATATCCCTTCTTTAGGTATATCACTTCTCTCTACCCAGTATGGTCCTTGTTACCCCTCACTCATCATGTCGCACTACCTCTCACCACTTTCTCTGACACGGATGTTGGTTTGTGACACAGACTGGGCCAATAATAAAACTACATCTCCTTAGATCCAAACATTTGCTCAGAAATTGTGTATATTACCTTACCAGTGCAAGCAGAATCTTCCCCGAGATTGCTTCATGCTTATTGGAAAAGACAATACCTATTTATGTCTGTATTTTATAGCTAAAAAGAGGTAAACCAGAAAAGGCTAGTGGTGGTCAGTGGTTATCTTACTGACACAGTGAAAGAAACCTTCATTTCAATGAAATGAGAGTTTAGAGGTAGAAGCAAAGAAAGATCCCTGACAATATTCCTTGGGTCCATGGGTCTGATTGAACATTTAGCTGGCTGTTCTCTTGGACATCTGTTAGTGAGCCAATGAAATTCTGTTCCTGCCTGAGATTGTTTGAATTATGTTTTGCCACATTAAAAATATTCAGTCTATTTTAACAAATTATTTGGATGAATTGTGCATGAGTTGGATCTACTACTGCATAATTCCCCCAGTCCACATTCTCCACACCTAATTTGTCAGGCTAATCTAGGATTGCTGCATATAATTGTATTTTTTTTTCTATTTAATTGGAGATATAAACCAGGAAGTTTTTCCTACATCAGTGTCTTTAAGTGCAGAATCTGTTGTGGCCAATAGCTCAGAAAATACCCATTGAATCCAGATATACTGGCTTAATGAAAATCTGAAAGTACCAAGTAAATAATTCCAATGTCACATAAGTGGTGACAAAACTAAGAATACAGGTTTCCACTCAGTAAAAAAAAAAAAAAAAAAAAAAAAAAAAAACCCAAAGAAGGATGTGATGAACACAGAATACAAAAATATGACTATAGATGTGGCTGTGGAACTTCATTCTCATGAAAATAGAAAGGATTCCCTTATTTATTAGTGCTCCATCTTTCTTTCTAAGTAATATGCAATTGTTGCCTCTCTGTCACTGGGCAGAGCTAAACACTGATGCAATCACATAAGGTGGAATATCAGTAATTAGGAGGCAACACTTTATATTTATTATACTATACTTCTCCAGAGTCAGAAGTCAGTAATACCCTGGAGTTTCAGGATTTCTCTTCTCAGTTGTGGTCATAAGAGCATAAAAATGAATGAAGGGGGAGAGGGTTAGGGGAGAGATGGGGTGGGAGGTTGGAGTTAGCAGATGTAAGCTATTATATATAGAAAGGACAAACAACAAGGTCCTACTGTACAGCCCAAGGAACTATATTCAGTATCTCATGATAAACCATAATGGAAAAGAACATTAAAAAATGTATATATATGTATAACTGAATCACTTTGCTGTACAGCAGAAATTAACACAACTTTGTAAATCAACTATACTTCAATAAAAAAAGAAAATGAATGAAGTTAACTGTAAGAAATTGCTTGTATTTTACCTGATTTTCATCTAAAAAGTGTTTATTTCATATGGTTCAACATAAAAGTATTCTAATGATTTTAATTCTAATATTATTACTAATGTAATACTAGCATTACTAATAAAAGAACACTTTACCAAAAAACAGGCACTGGGATAAGTAATTTATTTACTTAAAGACATATGATCTTTTTTTTTTTTTTTTTTTTACAGGACAGGAATAAAGATGCAGACCTACTAGAGAATGGACTTGAGGACACGGGGAGGGGGAAGGGTAAGCTGGGACAAAGTGAGAGAATGGCATGGACATATACACTACCAAATGTAAAATCAATAGCTAGTGGGAAGCAGCCGCATAGCACAGGGAGATCAGCTCGATGCTTTGTGACCACCTAGAGGGGTGGGATAGGGAGGGTGGGAGGGAGGGAGACACAAGAGGGAAGAGATATGGGGATATATGTATATGTATAGCTGATTCACTTTGTTATAAAGCAGAAACTAACACACCATTGTAAAGCAATTATACTCCAATAAAGATGTTAAAAAAATCAATAAGTAAAAATAAACAAACAAAACAAAACAAAACAAAAAAATATGATCTTCACAACATTTACAGTTGTAAAGCACCAACAGGTGTAATTATTTTTGTACTATACAGATAAGGAAAATGAGTCACCGAAATGTTAACTTGCCAATGTCACAGAGATTGTATATATGGGAGCCAGGACTTGAACCCAATTTATCTGATTCCTAAGTCTGCAACATTAGCCACTGTGCTATATTATTCCACAAGGTAACACTTCAGATTCCAGGTTTATATTTCTCCCTTTCCAGTCATAAGGCAGGTACAATAAAACAAGGTAGGACTTCTTGAAGTTTTTTATTCCTCTTCCTCTGATTTCTTATTCAGGACATCAGTGAAATAAGAGACCACTTTTTGTGTCAGAAGCTTCAAGGCTTCTCTGAAACTCTGGATGGCTCCCGGGTCAATGGAATTACAAATAAAAATCCTTACTTAATAAAAATAATTCCTTGATGATGTTGTTGTTTCAGTCACCTCCTATTCACCTTATTAGTGAGGGAGGGATTCCCACTCTAGGCTTATTAGAATGGCCAACAAAAGTCACCTGACACCGGGCAGATGAGATTGACGGCAGTTTATGTCACGTATGCTCACAGCCTGGGGGAGAAAGACAGTGCATGCTCTACAGGGCCACATGGAAGTTGCATTCAGGAACAGAGTGAAAAAGTAAGTCTGTGGGAGTCAGCCTTTGTAGTATCAAGAGGGTGAGGTGACCCACGGTTCCTGCAGGAAGATGTGATTGGCTTGTTTGAATAACTCAACAGACTGGCAGGGAACTAAAATCTGCTACTCAGAGGTAGGTAAGAACTATGCCTGGTCCTCTTGATAGGGAGGGTTGTTTGGCTAAGGAAATTTATACCGGTAAGCATAGTGGGGAGGAAAACCTGCAGTTAGGTCATTCAAGCCCCTCTCAGTTTCCCTAGATGTCAAGCCAGCACAGAATGTAGGGTCTTAATTTTAGCCTTTAAATGCAATTGTCTGGACTGATGTTTTTAGTAGAATCAAAATCTAAAACAAATAAATCAAAATAGTCCTTAATATGTTTGGACAAAACGGAGTGTGAGAAAACTTTTCCTCCAGGCTAAAAAGCTGTGAGGCTGACTAATCATAAATAGTGGTTAGAGGCATTGCTTCAATACTTTGTAATCTTAAGGTCCTAACTTGTCCTTAGATTTTTATGAAAGTACAGATGAGATACTAAATGGTTTGAGAATTTCCAAATCATTTATGCAGATGTTCACATTTTTAGGCTAACATAGGCAGAACAAGGATATCTTCAAATATTTTAAAATATCTCCTTTTTTTTTTTTTTTTTTTTTTTTGCGGTACGCAGGCCTCTCACTGTTGTGGCCTCTCCCGTTGCAGAGCACAGGCTCTGGACGTGCAGGCTCAGCGGCCATGGCTCATGGGCCCAGCCACTCTGCGGCATGTGGGATCTTCCCGGACTGGGGCACGAACCCGTGTCCCTTGCATCGGCAGGCGGACTCTCAACCACTGCGCCACCAGGGAAGCCCTAAAATATCTCCTTTGAAGGTAGAATAAGTTTCAGTTTAGACTCTGCTGATTACTAGCTATGTGATCTTGGGCAAGTGGTTCCATTTTCTTAGTCTCAATTGCTTTACTTTCTAATTAGATCTAATAATATCAATTTCAAGGGATTACATGAAGCTTGAATATAATAACAGATATGAATGAGTTGCCACTTCAAAAGACTCAATAAATATTAGTCCTTTCTTTCTGCCCCTTCCATTTACCAAACTATTTTTTGTCTCTCTATATTACTGACAATTATTAGATGCTACTAACTTTCTATGGTGTGCAGATGCAGTTTTAATTGTTAGATCCTTTTATCAGACCATTGTAAATGCAATATTTGAATTAATCAAAAGGCATCATCTTAGTATTTAGTACACAACTACAAGTACATAGTACTGCTATACCGTGTCGTCCATGAAATCCCCAAAGTCTCAATGTTGAGAACAAGAAACCACTAGAGTAGAACAAAAATAGTGGATTCCATTTGTAATGTTTAAATCCAAAACAATGACTGATGGTGCTGGTGGGAAGTGAAATGTCAATACCTCCAGTAGTTAATCAAATGTTTCATTGCTAGGTAAAGCAGAGGAAAAATGAAGCATATGATAATGGCCTATATTTAGAAGCCAAGACAGTCCCATAGCACCTTTCTGTTAAAGGTAAATTTCAATTTAATTTGTTCATCATATGTATGGAGTACCTGTTTTATGCTAGTGATTCTATCAATTTCTTACTAAACCTCTCCAATATGATGGCCCATGGACACCCCAAACTTAACATGTCCACATTGAGATTCCATATTGTACCCATCCCTCAAATTCTTTCTTTTCTCCCCATTTTAATGAAGAGAACTGCCAATGTTATGTCAAACTGAATCAGAACCAGGGCTTCATGCCTGATTCCTCCTCTCTCCCATCCTTCATATCCAATCATTTCTATTGTCCTGTCAATTCTTACTCTTAATCCACTTTTGTTTTCTATCCCATTGCCACCTTTAGCTTTTATCTAGATTAAAACAGCTCTGTTGACATGTACATGTTTCACATAGCAACCAACTACCTTTTCTTATTTAAAAAACTTCTATAGGGTAGGAGACAGGAAGGTATCAGCTTGATACTGAAGATCCACTCTAACCTATTTCTTCTGCTAATTGCAATTAAAATCTTTGGATGAAATAAAAAATGACTACTTGAGTACTCTGAAAAGTTAACAAAGAAGGTGAAGTAGAGCCAAAACTTGGAGAAGTAACTGTATAGAGATGAGTTTCCTGAATTTTTTTTTTCTATCTTATCATACATTATCTCTCAGCATGGCAGCAGTTATCTCTCAGCATGGCAGCAGTGGTGGAGTCTTCAGCTAAAACTTTGAATGAAACCCTGGCCAAAAGAACCAGGAAAAGAGTACTCTCAAGGTAAGATATTATTGAGAAATGGATGCTGAAAGGAAGAAAAGAGGAGCCTCTAATTCTATGTATAAGACATGCAAGTGTTAGCCTACACCTTGATCTACATCTTTGTGGGACAGACCTACAGTAGCTTAGCTAAGGCTGAGATAAATGAGGAGAATTGAATGACACATACAACTCTTTCAGTGCAGTCCTTGAAGAGTACACATATGGAATAAATACAAACCAAAAGTTGTGAATGACTGTAGTACTCAACTGAACTATCTGCACAAGTATCTGTCTAACTTCTTAGCTGTTCATGCATAGGGCAGTGTCAAATCTGCATATCAAAGACTTAGAGAATTTAATCTAATAATTGAACCACTTCCCACAAACGAGAAGACACAACTTACAATTGAAACCTAAATAGATTGAATGCTTGCTGAAAGCAAAACATTAATATTCTCCAGAGGATTTTAACAAAGTACAGTGTCCAACAACTTAACATTCACAATATCCAGGGTGCAATCCAAAATTAATTGATATAAAACCAAAACAAATAACAACAATAACAAAAAATAATAAAATGTGACAAAATCTCAAAGGTAAAATTTAACATATGCCAAGTCTGAGGTTAGCCCAAATGCTGGAAATATCAGACACATACTTTAAAACAGCTTTTATTCATATGTATGTAAAGAAAAACACACTTGAAATGAGTAATAAAAATGAGAAATTGTCAACAGAAATAGGAATTATACAAAGAACTAAATGTGAATTTTAGAACTGAAAAATACAATGTAAGACATTTAAAAATTACTAGTTGGACCCAATTATAGAATACTGACCACAGAAGAAAGAGTAAACAAGCTTGAGGGTATGTCAGTAGAAATTATCCTAAAAATGAGAAAGAAAAGATTGAAAAAAAAAAAGATGAACAGAGCTTCAGTTTGTTTGAACAGTATCAGAGGTCGATCATACATGTAATTGAAGTTCAGAAAAAGAGTGGAAGGATATTGGGGCTGAAAAAAATATTTAAAGCAATAATAGTAGGAAACTTCTTAAATTCTGTGAAAGACATGCATTTACAGATTGAAGATTGGGAAATTTCAACTTGGATAAAATCAAAGATGATTATAGGTAAGTATATTATAATCAGCTCACAATCAAAGATAAAGAAAAATCTAGAAAAATGACATTACATACAGTGGAAGAACAAATTGAATGATGGTGGATTTCTCTTTTAATATCCTTAAAGCACTGAAAGAAAGAACTGTCAACTCAGAACTGTTAACTCTTATTCCAATAAGAATATTCTTCATAAATGAAGGTGAAAAATAAGTTTAAAAATAAATGAAAACTAAAAAATAACCTTAAACTCAGCAAGCCTGCATTACATGAAATGCTGAAGGAATTTCTTCAAGGTGAAGAAAAATAATACAGAGATTTGAATTTGGGGGAATACAGGAAAAGTAAGAGAAATAACAAATAGCAGTATAAATATAAAATATTACATTTACTCACTAAAACAAAAAATGTATACGTGATTATTAAAGCAAAAAATATTATATTGTTGAAATACTTGATGTATGCAGTAGTAATGTGTATGATAATTATAAGATGAAGATGAGTGTGGTGGAGAAAGGAACTAATGTAGCTACAAAGATTTTCATTTTATATAAAGTGATACAATATCACTTTAGGTGAAAGTGATAGGTAAAAGATTAAGTATGTATACTGAAATCTCTAGAGCAATCACTAAAAGTAACACAAGGAGATATAGACAAATATTCAATAAATAAAATAAAATATTTTTAAATCTCCAAGTAATTCAAAAGAACACAGAAAATGAGGAATTGAAAAACTAGATGAAATAAAAAGAAACTAATAACATCATGGATATAAATCCAACCCAATCAATGACTGTATTAAAGGTTAATGGTTTAAACACTCTGATTTAAGAAAAAGGCAGAAAAATTGGCCAGAGTAGCTTAAAAAAAGACTCCACTCTGTGCTGCCTACAAGAAACACATTTTAAAAATAAAAATAACATACTGAAAGTAAATGAGTGTAAAAAAAATTGTCAAGAAAAAGTATGCATTACTGTTTATAAAATAAAGCCAAGGAAAAAGAGTACTACTAGAAATAAAAATAAATATTTCAATAAAATTTTAAAAAATCAAAATGATAAAAGGGACAATTCAGAAGGAAGACAGAAACATTATCAATATCCATGTACTCAGTAATATAGCTTCAAATTACAATAAGTGAAAAGTGAGAGAGACATAGACAATTTCACAACTATGTAGTAGTTGTGTATTAACAACTGTTGGTTCTCATGAATTAATAAAAGAACAAGACAAAATCAGTAAGAAAACAGAAGTCAGAAAGCGAAAGACAAATATTGTATATTAAGGCATATATGTGGAATTTAGAAAAATGGTACAGATGAACCAGTTTGCAAGACAGAAATAGAGACAGAGATGAAGAGAACAAATGTATGGACACCAAGGGGGGAAAGCTGCGGGGGCTGGGGTGGGATGAATTGGGAGATTGGGATTGACATATATACCCTAATATGTATAAAATAGATAACTAATAAGAACCTGCTGTATAAAAATAAAGTAAAATAAAATTCAAAAAGATAGTGTATTAACATTGAAAACAAAAAGAAAATAGAAGACCTAAAAACCTCTATCAAGCACCTTGATCTAATTAACATTTCTGAGCATTACGTCCAACAACTACACCTTACATATTCTTTTCAAGTACACATGGTACAGTCACTAAAACAGATCATATATTAGGATATAAAACAATTCTCATTAAATTTAAAAGGATCAAAATCATATAGAGTATATTATCTGATCACAAAAGCATTAAATTTGAAATCAATAAAAAAATATGTAGGAAAAAACAAATTTCTGAAAATTAGACAGCACACTTCTAAATAATTCATGGGTCAAGGACAGACTCATGAGGGAAATTAGAAAGTATTTTTAATAAATATACAACATATCAAAATTTGTGTGGTGTAACTAGAAGATATTAGTTATATCTCATTATATTAGCAAAAAATATCCACCTTAATAGCTAAAATAAGCCAGGTAAACAAAGATCTATTTTACAAGAAATACAAAAGGAAGTTCTTCAGGCTAAAATTAATGACATCAGACATTAATTCAAATCCACAGAAATAAATTAAGAGAATTTGAAATGATAAATATGTGGATAAATATACAAGACTATATAACTTTTTCTGTTTTCATTTCCTTCTTTCAATGGCACAAGATTGCATACAGCAATCATTATAGACCAGTATGGTTGAATGTATAAGATATATCAATACAATACATGTGACAGGAACAGTAAAAATAAAGGTGGAGGAAATGAAGCTATATTGTAACAAAGTTTCTATATCTTACAAGAATTAATCTAATTTGTTATAATGATTATTAGATCCATAGAAAATAACTAATAGTATGTATGCAATCACTAGAGAAACTAAAAATGGTGATAGAGAGATATAGGTACATATCTGTCATTGTGCTATTTATAATTTTTGTTACTTTATCTGTTTCTCCTTTGCTATGATCTTAGCGTTTGGAAATATATATATGTACATTATATATATATATATATATTATATACATATTTATATATATACATACACACACATACATACATATATACCACACACATATAATACTATATATAATACTAAAAATACATATATATAATACCATGTACATATATATATATAAAGTATCACATGTATTATACCATTTTGTACTTCATATCAAATATATATATCAAAATTATCTATATATATAATAACAAGGCAGGACAGGAGAATCAGAGTAACAAAAAGTGAAAGAGTAACAAAGAGAGACACAAGACATATTAAACCAAGGAGCAACATGGCACATATAAATTCAATCACATCAATAATTATATTACACATAAATGGACTAATCCTCCAATAAAAAATCAGCAATTGTCAGACTGAATAAAAAAGTAAGGTTCAACTACATGCTGTCTACAAGAAATACATTTTAGATTCAATGACACAAACATGTAGAAGTAAAAGGAAATGACTCAAACATGTAGAAGTAAGAGGATAGATAAAGATATACCATGGAAACACTAACCATGAGAGACATGAAGTAGCTATATATAAATATTAGAAAACATGGACTTTATAAAAAGAAATGCTGTTAGAGGTCAGTATATCTGGAAGGTATGATAAATATGATGTATACGCATCTAACAACAAGATAGACCCAGAAAACATGAACAGAAACCTGGTAGAAGTGAAAAGAAAAATATAATTCAACAATAATATTTCAATACCCTGCTCCCAAAAAAGAGAAATCTCCAGTGATATAAATGACTTAGGGACTTCCCTGGTGGTGCCATGGTTAAGAATCCACCTGCCAATGTAAGGACATGGGTTCAAGCCTTGGCCCGGGAAGATCCCACATGCTGTGGAGCAACTAAGCCCATGCACAACAACCACTGAGCCTGCACTCTATAGCCCACAAGCCACAACTACTGAGCCTGCGTGCCACAGCTACCAAAGCCCATGCACCTAGAGCCTGTGCTCTGCAACAAGAGAAGCCACCTCAATGAGAAGCCCGTGCACTGCAACAAAGAGTAGCCCCCGCTTGCCGCAACTAGAGAAAGCCCACATGCAGCAACAAAGAACCAGCGCAGCCAAAATTAAATAAATTAATTAAAATAAATAAATAAAAGACTTGAATCACACCATCAACCATTTTGACCTCACTGACAGTTTTGTTATGCATCATCTCATGACAGCACAATATACTTTCTTTTCAAGGTCGCATGAGACATTCTTTAGGATAGACCATACGCTAGACCATAAAGGACTCTATAAATTTAAAAGGACTGAAATAATACAAAGTGTTCTGTTTGATCACAAATAAATTAAATTAGAAATTAATAACAGAAAGATATTTGGGAAACCCTCAAATATCTTGAGATTAGATAATGCACTTCTACTAAATAATCCATGGGTTAAAAAAGAAATCACAGGTGTAATTATAAAATATTTTTAAATGAATGAAAAAGAAAATATCAAAATTTATGAAATGAAGCTAAAGCAATGCTTAGAGATATATTTATAGTTTTAAAACACATATTTATTTAAATATATATATATTATAACTCAATAATAATAAGTCAAACAGCCCAATTAAAAATGGACAAAATACTTTAATATACTTCACCAAATAATATATGAGTGGCCAGTAAGCATATGAAAAGAAGCTCAATACCATTAGTCACCAGGGAAATACAAATTCATACTACAATGAAATACAATTACAAACCTATTTACTTTACTGTAATCCAAAAGATTGACTATATCAAGTATTGGTAAGGATGTGTAGAACTGATATTTCCATATGCTGCTGTTGAAATTGTAATGTGGTACAACTACTTTGGAAAACAGTTTAACATATTCTTAAAAAGTTAACCAATACCTACCATACAACACAGCCATTTCACACTTAAATATTTACCTAATTGATACAAAAACCTTTGTCCATGCACAAACTTGTGCTTGAATGCATAAATGCTCATGATAGCTTTATTTGTAATAGCCAATAATTGGGGGAAAGAAAACCCTCAATATCATCAACATGTGAATGAATAAACACATTATGTTATAACCATACAATAAAATACTTACTATTAAGAAAAAAAAAGAACTATGAAACATACCAGAACATGAGACCAAGGATAAATCTCAATCATTATGCTGTGTGAATAAAGCCAGGTCAAAAAAGGGAACATATTGTATGACTCTATAAATGCATAACATCTACAATTTATAAAAAAAACTAGAACATACAAACAGGGAGAAGTTTTATGGCTGTTTGGGATGGCGGTGACAGGAATGACAGATTACAAAGGGTGATGAGAAAATTTTTGGTGGTGCTGGATATGTTCATTAACTGTGGTGATAGTTTCCATAGGAGTGTACTTATATCAAATTGATCAAATTTTCCTCCTTAAATATAAGTAATTATACCCTAATAAAACCTACCAAAAATAAATAAATAAAACTTTTATGGTACCCTACTGTAATCTGGAAAATTTTTCAATTTTTTAACATGGCATATATCGAAGGCCTCTCTATTAACTTGAATTAGTTCTAGCTTTGAGTGACAGAAAATCTAAATGAATGGTGGTTTAAACCCAGGGTCAGCAAGTGTTTTCTGTAAAGGGTCAAATAGTGAATATTTTAGGTTTTGCAGGCCACATGCTGGCAACTACACAATTCTGCCTTGGTGAGGTCAAATCAGTCATAGATGCTATCTAAATGAACGGCATTAGTGTGATCCAATAAAACTTAATTTACAAAACCAGATGGTGAACTGGATTTGGAAGGGTGGGATGTAATTTGCCTCTCCCTGGTTTAAAAAATAGCTTTTGAAAACTTAGGCAATCCAGGAATAGGATGATGACTCCATCTATCTCCTGGCTTCTTTGTCATCCTTAATATGTGCCCTCTACCTCACAGCACAAGATGGCTGCTCCATCATCAACCACATCCATATTTCCGCCAACAGGAAGAAGGAAAGAAACAAAAAGCATGCCTTTCACTTTGTATACTCCTAGAAAGTTATACACACTTTTATTTACATTTGTTTGTCTGTAAATTAAACACATGGCCATACTTAGATACAAGGGAAGCTGATAAATGTAGTCTTCATTCAGGATGACCAAGTGTCCAGATAACTGTCAGGGTTCTACTGCCAAGAAGGGAGGATTAGGTAAAAGTTCTCTTCTGCATTCTTCAAAATATAATATATACAAAATCCATAATGATATGAAGGAAGCAAAAAGGAAAATACATTTTCAGATAGAAATTATAAGCTAGGGTTTATTTTGTGTTGTTTTTAAATAAAAGAAACATGTTTAGTCTTAAAAGGATATTTGGTTATGTAAAGAAATTTAGGATTTCCCTAATGACGTAGGTCAGACAAGCTTGTGTGTTGGATTCAGATAAAGTTGGATTAGAAATCTGGCTTTCACTTATTGTTTATGTGGAGGTTAATAAGCATCGTCTGACTCCTAGTTTACTAACCTGTGTATCTGGGCAGATATATTTTATTTAACATATTCATATTTATGTATTGGGACAGGGAGAGTGCTGTTTATCCTTTTAACACTGTAGATATGATATTACATAATTTTGTTTTGCTCTGCTCCTCAAAGACTGTATCACGTTAGGATGATTTCCAGTATCTACATTTTATTAAATCTTCATATGCAAAGCACAGAAGAATTTGAGGGCCTGAGGAACTTAGGTGTGCCATAGACATTTTTAAAATTCACATTGGGTGTGCATCAATCTAAGTAACTGATAATATCTCACTTGCATATAAACTGAGCCATTCATCACAAAGCCATTCCTGAAACTGGCATGCCAACAAATCTCCAGAAAAATACTGAGACTGGGGTCTGAATTTTTAGCCATTCTTACATTTGTTGTGAAGAAAGACACTGCTGTTACATATTTAAATGAGATTATTACCAGCTTTTGTTTTGAAAATGATTTGCAACTATCATTATATCTTATTTTAAGACAGCTTAGTTTGGCAATCCCTGCTTGACAGGTGAGAAAGCCAAGGCATAGAACAGGTACCTGCCTCATAATGACAAGCAGACATTTATTGCTGAAGCATATTGCCACTGAGGGAGTATAAGGTATGTAAGAAATAACAGGTTGATTTGCCTTCAAGAAATTTATAATCACGATGGTACTCCCTTGACACTGGCTAGTCCACCCTTACCTCTGTGATGCAGTGGTCCTGGATGCTGGGTGTCATAGCGGCTTCAACCGTGGGTGTAGCACTGAAACATATCTGCCTTCAAATTCCATACCACCCTCATCCCCTCACACGTTTGGTAGCTATAGGACCTATAGGAACTATCTGCCTCATGTGTAATTTTGTGGAGTAAATATAGTAATGGGTAAACTCTGAAAGACCGGCTTGTTATTCCTGGAACCATCCCTCCCCCCAGGCCTGAGGAGGTAGGTTGCAGACTAGGTACAAAGTAAAAACTGAGGCTGGTTACCCACCACCTCCAGGCTGACCGCAAGCTCCGTGGAGATATGTGACCCTTCTCTGCAATCATCCCAACTATCTGCTCACCCTCACCCAGCAATAGGCTAGCCCCCAGTTTAAATTTTGGAACTTTAAAAAGTATCCTTTAAAAGGTTCCTGGTCTTGGACTTCCAGAGTTTCTGATTTAATTGGACTGGAGTGGGGCTTCAGTTTAGTAGGCTTTAAGAGCTCCCCAGGTGTTTTTAATATGCAGCAAAGGTTAACAATTGCAACTGAGGGGCTTCCTGGCTGGGGCCATGGGCTGCCTCAACTTTCCCATCTGTCACTTGATAATGCAGACTTGGCCTTCACTGCTGCTGTCTGGCTTGCTCTGCCTGATCCTCAGTTTAGAACTTCTGCCTGGTTCCAAGCACTCAGGTATTTGTGTCTTCTTCATTCTCTGGTACCTACCCAACTTCGGGCTAAATGCCTGCCTTTACCTCACAGGCATGTCTGAGTCAGATCCAGGCTTTGCCCCAGCCTCTCCTGCTGGCTGGTTCCTGAATCTGCTCCTGAAAACCATGGTCCAAAAATTAGCACAGCCTCCAAAATTTTGTGCTTAGGGATGCTTCCCCGAGGTTCCCCCCAACCAGGGGCACCCTCAGCATAGAACCAGCTTCTCAGGACAGCAGGAGAATAAGGGTGGCAGAATTGCTCTCTTAGATCTTCTCTGAAGTCCTCTTTCTTTTCTTTCTTTACTTCCCCCAAGGCTTTTAGCAATGCATAGTGAGATTGCATAATCTTCTCTGATGCTCCTTTTTCCTGAGAGAGAGAGAGAGAGAGAGAGGTGAGAGTTGGGAAGGGGAGCAAAATTCCAGGACATATTTCTCTATTATTGTTAGACACAAACTTTTAAAGTTAGTAAATTTTATGTTAAGCCTAATACATTTTTCACATTCTATAAAACCTAATGTATTTTTAGCATTCTATTAAAAAACATTTAATATTTATTAATAAAGGTGTAATATAAACCATTTAATATAATTTAACTAACTACAGTACCCATATTTTTGACAAAATTTAAAGGAAAAACTATTAACTATACAAAACTCCAAACTTTGACCTCAGGTTGACTAAAATTTGGGTCCCTGCAACTCATATCATTGTTTGAAAGAAACATATATGTTTGACATATGGCATAAATAAGAAAAAGAAGGGGAAAATAAGTCACTTTTCATATCTACAAAAAACTGAAAATCATATGTCTTCTGTCAATGTTTTAATACTACTCAGAGTTAGTTGACAAGGAAAATTGGGGTCAAATTTTCATTTATCTATATAAAGCTACAAATTAATAATGATCACTTGCTTGACATCCCCTTCCACTCATTCAATATTTCCCAAATGGAATTAACTTGGAACAAGAAACTGGAGATATGAGAGAAAGTGGCTCATTGACTCAAATTACTTGTCATCTATTTTATCATTTTATGGGCGATAGTAAATGGGTAGATGCATATTTATTATTTTATCTCAATATGCAATATCATGAATATATACCATGAGTCTCATTACTCCAATGACTGACATTTACTCAAAATTTCTGAAATAATATGCTATTTACATTATTCCAAGAGATATAGTCTTAAAATAGTATCCTGCCTTGTTTCCTGTCAAAAATTGATCAGAATATGAAAATATCAATTGATTACTTCCAGTTGATGAATCGTCATTTACTTAATCATTTGTCTATGGTTTAACATTGAACGCATTTTTTTCATTCTATTTGTTTTCTTTTCTATGCTGATATAAATAACATTGCATTGAATAACTTTGTGCCTGTTATTTTATATTTTGAATTTAGTTTTTGGTATAGATTTAAACATGGGTCAAATGTCATTAAACATTTTAGTCTAATTGATAAGCCTACCCAATACATCGAATTCTCTAAGCTTCCTAAGGGGGATGAGAGCAATTTTAAGACAGGCACACGTGTTGGTAAAGAGTGCTCAGATTGAGGAGGGGAAAGAAAGCAGTCTAGAGTATGTCTGCCCCTACTCCGTGGTGGGTTGGTCCAATTTTGGAGAACAGTGTTTTTAAATCCAACCATTATTACTGTTTTTATGGTGTCAACAACTTGAGGTGACGCTACATGAGAATTCTTCACTATAAAGAGTACCCAGTGTGAACTTTAAGGTGATTCATAAATTGGGAAGGGGAAATATCTGATACAACAACCTTTATTGTTTGGGGACATCTGCTCTTTGGTCTCTTCCAACTGGTCACTGCAGCCTGTGGCTGTTGGGCTAGGTTGGGTGGCCAAGTAAAGAGCTTCCCAACAGTTACTCTTATACAAGTGCTGGTATGGCCTCTTGAGGACTTTCTATTTTTTCCATTTGGGTGTCCAACAGACTTTGTGATTCACGTTCTTCACTGGTCAGTCTCTCAGCTGTGATCAGCAAGCTCTGTGATACTGTGTGGAGCTCCCAAAGTGGTACCATGGTGCACTCCACAGCTTCTTCATGTGCCTGTGCTACAAAAAGAACACAAATGATTTCCTGGCTATTATTTTATTGGATCTGAAAGAAGATTTGATCCTGGTTCTGGTAAGCAACTAGAATTATCGCTCTTCAATTTTTACATTGTTTAATTCATAACTAATCATAATTGTTCTTCTACTGTGAGCCTATTCCATGTTTTAGTGGTCATGATGAACTTCTTTCTGTTCACTGATTTCTTCTTTTTCTGTTTTTTGGCTTTTTGGGTATTTTGTCTCATCATATTTACTTCTTTTGTTGACACCATTTGCAAAGGTTGTCCTTTTGTTACTTCTACCAGGAGAGCTTCCAGGTAGGTGATTTTAGGTATGAGGTTTTACATCAGAATTGAGTTTCTGAGTATGGCCAGAGTAAACAAAGATTGTTATGTTGCTATTGTTGTTTCTGCAAATTCTATCCCCCTCTTTTCAAAATAAAGGGTACAGTCACTTAAACTTTTCCAGTCAGGATCCTCATCTTCACAATGACATTCTTCATGCCTGGGGTGAGGGGTAGAGTACTCTTTATTTTCCCTCTCCACAGCGCATGGTCCCAGCTGTGTGGCTCCCTTCATGAATATGCATGAAATCAGATATGACATTGCTCTGCTCCCATTAATAATCTTGTCATCTGACTTGCGCTCCAGAAAGCTCCAGTCCATGACTTCTCAGAGCAAATGTAGCCTGAAGAAAAACAAGACAAATCAAAACAAAAAGATCCTATCTTTTTGTTTATTTTTTTATTTGATTGGGATTAGGTATTCCAACATTTTGGGCAAGGGCTTGTGAGAGGAGCAGAGGAGGCATGGAAGGGAGAGAGTGAGCCGGCTCAGAAGAGAAGTCAGGCCCAGTGTGAATGGCGTGGCTTGTTGGGAGCCGAAAGCAGTGGGTGTAATGGTATGCGAAGTGACCTTGAATATAGGCACTGTGGGTAGCCCCAGCTTTTTTGTAAAAGAAGCATTTGCAGTGGAGGTTTGGGTTTCAGGCCTCCCAGTCATCAATCATCTCAGCCCATTCTTCTCTTTGACAGCTCAGTACAAGGCCTGACATTTGACACCCAAGACCCCAGGACTTACACACAGACACAAGCTGAGGCCCTAAGGGAAGGGAAGAGGAAAAAAAACAAAACAAAAAAGGCTGCTTTTTTTTTTTTTTTTTTAAGCAGCAAACTGAGGAATATAGAAAACAAATTCTATCAGGGGAACTAATTCTGCAGGAGAGCATCACATTGAGTTTTGCTGCTGCTTTGTGATTTTTCATGCTGTTCAGGGTTCTTAAAATAGCTCTGTGTGGACAGTTTGGGGTAAATATCTCAGCCTGGCTGGCCACTTTCCATCTGGCCAGATTGAATCCAACCTCAGCATTCAAGGATGGATTGGTGGACAAGGGGGTTATCACTTTCTGGACAATGGCTCATGACATTGTGACCCAAGTGTCATTATATCATACTGTCACCTCAGGGTGGGGGGGAAGGCCACCCTCACAGTACTTTCCCTATGGAACATTGAAAAAATAAAAAAGAAGGATAATAGCTCAGGTTCAGATATGAGCTCACTGAAGTCCAGGGTCAACTAATGCAAGTGTTTCAGGGATCAAATAATGGTAATTGGTGTTAAGAATTAGGTAATTTATGGTTCTAACATTGAAAGAGTCTAAAAGGTTTATAACGTTCAAGTCCCAGGATTTCACGGGTGAAGGTTGAGGTGGCTCTTCCTCAAATCCCTGTTCATCTACAGCCAGTTAAACTGAGTGCCAAGCCCTGAGCATGTGAGGCCAAGGGTGTGTGGTTAAATTTTTACCCAAGTCTGAGACCTGACAGATCAATCTTTCAAGTATTTTTGACAAAGACTATATGCCCAGCACTATACTCAAATCATAGAAAATGCAAATACTCTAAGAGATGATCCCAGCCTACACAAATACTACTGTCTATTTGGAGAGATAAAGCATATGTTGATAAGATAGTGCATAACAGGGTGGTAAAAACAAATGTATTCTGATATATCAACTAGGTTGTCTCTGGGATTACTCAGCACATCTTTCATTCTGGAAGCATTGGCATCCCACACACAGACTTGAGAAACACCATGGTTCTTTTCAGTGTAAATGTAGAAAAATATTTTGGGGGTTGCTTAGGAAATATAAAAAGCTTCCTAAGAATAGTTAGCAGTATAGGTTTAGAAATGCAGAGGTCAATATTAGGCATGGTTCAGAAAAATTGAGCAGACTATTATAATATCAGCAGTGAATGGGGTGGCTGAATTAGAAGTGGGTTTTCTTTTTATTTTTAATTCTTTTCCTCATAATTTATAATGAACATGTATAACTTTTTATTGATAAATAAATGTTATGAACATTGAAAAAATAGGGCTATTCAGTGACTGCCTGGAATCATATACCAGTTTCATTTCATTCTATGGTTTCTCTCTCAGTGTGGAAAGTCTGTTAAGATCCTCATTTCACTACTGTCCTGGAAATAGTTAATAATGTTCATGCTCTACAAGAGCAAAGGTAAATCAGCCTCTGAGCTTGAGTGAAGCTCTTTATGCTAGATGGGGGCTACTCGTCTGTGTTCCCACAATGCCCTGTGCACTAGAATAGCACTAACAAGTTGTGTTAATTTGGGAGTAACTTTTCAATCTTGCTCATTCAACTGTGAGCTTCTTGAGGGCCAGGCCCTGTCTTTGTCAGGCAGCTTATACATTTTTATACCTCCAGAGGGTAGGTCCTCGCCTGGCCAAAGGAGACACTTAATATCCTATTGAAGGCTTAATAAGTATATGAATAAAGATCTGCTTCAATTTCTCCTTAGACAAGCTTCATCACTATAGTTTTAGGGCACTAATTTGTGCACCTCTAGGCAGGCACACATTTATTAGTCTTTGAGCTTTGCTTTGTTATCGCGCTTAGTAAATACATTTACTTCTCTGACATTTTGTAAAATTCTTGTGAAGAATGGACAGATAAAAACTTACCAGACTCTCATCTTCTTCCATTGAAAATTGCCTGTTTTTTTGTTCCTCCATAAAATTTGCTCCTCCTTTACCTTTCTCTCTTGTCCTTTATGTTTTAATATGCTTTTTTTTTTTTTTTTTTTTGCCGTACGCTGACTTCTCACCGCTGTGGCGCGGAGCACAGGCTCCTTACGCACAGGCTCCTTACGCACAGGCTCAGCGGCCATGGCCCACGGGCCCAGCTGCTCCGCGGCATGTGGGATCCTCCTGGACCGGGGCACGAACCCGTGTCCCCCGCATTGGCAGGCGGACCCTCAACAACTGCGCCACCAGGGAAGCCCTAATATGCCTTTCTTAAAAAAAAAAAAAAAAAAAAAAAAGCCTTTAAATTCTCTAAGAAAAGGTAATGTATTTTTTACTTTTTAAATTCTTCAAAATAGAGTGCCATTTATAAAGATGTACATGTAAGTTTCAGATAGTTAATTCCTGTCCAAATAGTTCTTTTTTTTTCAAGTTATTTATTTACTTTTTCACGTATTTTGCTATTCCATCAGGATACTCATTTATGTTTGGAGAAATCTGTGGTACTTTTACTTGCTGTGTTTCTTTTTCCCCTGGAAAGCTTTACCCATTGCTGTCAAGAATTTGAAGTCCAAATCACGACTTTTTCCCTCACTTTGTTAAAGAAGTACAGAATCTGCAATATCTTGAGGGAAATTCTTTGATCCGTAAAATAAGAGTTATGCTTAGCCGTGAGCTTTTTGAAACAGAGTGTTCTTCGTTTTGTTCAAAAGATCCAGAGTAGAAGTCTGAAAATGTCACACAGTGGAGATGATTAGTTCTAATATAAATTGAATGGTACCACTGAAGACAAACTCAGAATAAGTTCTTGGTTTCGTTTTAAAACTTAGATATTTCCTAGTGTGGGCCAAAAAAAAAAAAAAAAAAACACAAAACCCCCCCCCCCAAAAAACCCATTAAGTTAAACATTTGTAATTAACAATACTGAATACCATCATTTTGACACATTCAAACTATGGTATCAGCTGACTTTCAGCGCAATCAGGATGAAGACTGCATTGTTGGGTGGAGGAATTCTGTGGCTGTTTTCCTCCTCTAGGTTCTCTGTGTGTCACCACAGAATTGGAATTCAAGAGATGAGCTTGTATTTCTAATCATGTTGGTATTTCCCATGTAGCTTCTTAGTCAGCTCCTTGGATTCTTCACACAAAACTATAAAAAGGTCATCAATTATAGGGACCTTATGTAAATACTGGGCAGTTTTGTGATTCTATTCTGAGCAACATTTATATACATCTGCTCAAATAAATTAATTTTCTTGTCCCAAATGACTCATTTAGTGGAAATAGAAGTTCTCATGTCAATGCAAATAGAGAAGGGGAAAGAGGGCACAGGGAAATTAGGAGGATGGGAATTCACTTTGTAATCTAACAATTTATGAGTGTTGGCACATACTTTTTAAATGAAAAAGCATTAAGGAAATACTTATATGGGGAAGGAAAAGAGAGATAGGATTAGGAATCTGATCTTCTCACTTGGAATATAACCATCATGAGGGTTTGGTATGCATTCAGACATGCCAGCATTCTAGTCCAATTTGCACTGTTTTCCTGTCTTGAGGATCTGATTCACTTCAGTTAACTTCTCAGAGGCTTATTTCTACATATGCAAAATCATAATGTAGTTTTTCAAACTGTGATAACTGACAGCTAAATTACACAACGTTTTTATCTTCTCTAAGTGCTAGTGCCATTTCTACATGTATTAAGCATCACACAGTGGATGAAGAAAGACCTGCAAATTTTGCTCAGTCATGTTACAGGTTAAGGTGAGCCTGACAAATCCTTGAAACTCCACCTGAGGCCTGGAGTCATGGCCATATGGATTTCAATAGCAGTTCCTTTCCTGACAAGAAATGAAGTTTCTTTACAAAGCTTCCACCATGTTTCCATCAACCTATTGCAACGTGTCATACAGATTGCTCCAGAATCTATATTTTCTTCCTATCATTTGTTTGATTGTAATGAGCTTCCTCTCTTGGTATTTATACCCTCTCCCCATCCTCTAACACCAACTATCCTATTTTTGTGGTATTCACTGATAGTGTCATTTTATGAATCCACCATTCCAAAACTTATTGCCAACCCTTTGACATTGCTTGGGATTTCTCCCCCTTTATACATGACCTTATTAGAGCATTGGCATCATTCTTTTTCCTCCAGCTGTGCCCATAATTTTTTTCAAAATTCAATTCATCTTTCTTCATCCAAGAATTCTTCCTGAACGAAACTCACCTTCTTTGAGTTGCTACTTTGTTGTGTGTTCCTTAACTTTTCAGCAGAATGGATGCATTCATGTTTCTGACACTTCTTTCCCTAGCCATTTCTTTTGTTTTTTTAATTTAATTTCATTTTTTTTATACAGCAAGTTCTTATTAGTTATCTGTTTTATATATATTTGTGTATATATGTCAATGCCAATCTCCCAATTCATCCCACCACCACCCCCTCCCCACCACTTTCCCCCCTTGGTGTCCATACATTTGTTCTCTACATCTGTGTCTCTATTTCTGTATTGCAAACTGGTTCATCTGTACCATTTTTCTAGATTCCACATATATGTGTTAATATACGATATTTGTTTTTCTCTTTCTGACTTACTTCACCCTGTATGACAGTCTCTAGGTCCATCCACATCTCTACAAATGACCCAATTTCGTTCTTTTTTATGGCTGAGTAATATTCCATTGTATATATGTACCATGTCTTCTTTATCCATTCATCTGCTAATGGGCATTTAGGTTGCTTCCATGACCTGGCTATTGTAAATAGTGCTGCAATGAACATTGGGGCGCATGTGTTGTTTTGAATTATGGTTTTCTCTGGGTATATAACCAGTAGTGGGATTACTGGGTCATATGGTAATTCTATTTTTAGTTTTTTAAGGAATCTCCATGCTGTTCTCCCAAAGTGGCTGTATCAATTTACATTCCCACCAACGGTGCAAGAGGGTTCCATTTTCTCCACACCCTCTCCAGCATTTTTGTTTGTAGATTTTCTAATGATGCCCATTCTAACTGGTGTGAGGTGATAACTCATTGTAGTTTTGATGTACATTTCTTTAATAATTAGTGATGATGAGCAGTTTTTCATGTGCCTCTTGGCCATCTGCATGTCTTCTTTGGAGAAATGTCTATTTAGGTCTTCTTCCCATTTTTTAATTGGGTTGTTTTTTTTTTTTAATATTGAGTTGCATGAGCTGTTTATATATTTTGGAGATTAATTCTTTGTCCATTGATTTGTTTGCAAATATTTTCTCCCATTCTGAGGGTTGTCTTTTTGTCTTGTTTACAGTTTCCTTTGCTGTGCAAAAGCTTTTAAGTTTCATTAGGTCCTGTTTGTTTATTTTTGTTTTTATTTCCATTACTCTAGGAGGTGGGTCAAAAAGGATCTTGCGGTGATTTATGTCAAAGAGTGTTCTTCCTATGTTTTCCTCTGAGAGTTTTATAGTGTCTGCTCTTCTATTTAGGTCTTTAATCCATTTTGCATTTATATTTCTGTATAGTGTTAGGGAGTGTTCTAATTTCATTCTTTTACATATAGCTGTCCAGTTTTCCCAGTGCCACTTATTGAAGAGACTATCTTTTCTCCATTGTACATCCTTGCCTTCTTTGTCATAGTTTGGCTGACCATAGGTGTGTGGGTTTATCTCTGTGCATTCTATCCTGTTCCATTGATCTATATTTCTGTTTTTGTGCCAGTGCCATATTGTCTTGATTACTGTATCTTTGTAGTATAGTCTGAAGTCAGGGAGCCTGATTCCTCCAGCTCCATATTTTTCCCTCAAGATTGCTTTGGCTATTGGGGCTCTTTTTTGTCTCCATACAAATTTTAAGATTTTTTGTTCTAGTTCTATAAAAAATGCCATTGGTAATTTGATAGGGATTGCATTGAATCTGTAGATTGCTTTGGGTAGTATAGTCATTTTCACAATATTGATTCTTCCAATCCAAGAACATGGTATATCTCTCCATCTGTTTGTGTCATCTTTTATCTCTTTCATCAGTGTCTTTTAGTTTTCTGAGTACAGGTCTTTTAACTCATTAGGTAGGTTTATTACTAGGTATTTTATTTTTTTGTTGCAATGGTGAATGGGATTGTTTCCTTAATTTCTCTTTCTGATCTTTCATTGTTAGTGTATAGGAATGCAAGAGATTTCTGTGCATTAATTTTGTATCCTGCAACTTTACCAAATTCACTGATTAGCTCTAGTAGTTTTCTGGTGGTATCTTTAGGATTCTCTATGTATAGTGTCATGTCATCTGCAAACAATGACAGTTTTACTTCTTCTTTGCCAATTTTTATTCCTTTTATTTCTTTTTCTTCTCTGATTGCTGTTGCTAGCACTTCAGGAACCATGCTGAATAATAGTGGTGAGCGTAGACAACCTTGTCTTGTTCTTTTTTTTTTTTAACATCTCTATTGGAGTATAATTGCTTTACAATGGTGTGTTAGTTTCTGCTTTATAACAAAATGAATCAGTTATATATATACATATGTTCCCATATCTCTTCCCTCTTGCATCTCCCTCCCTCCCACCCTCCCTATCCCACCCCTCCAGGTGGTCACAAAGCACCAAGCTGATCTCCCTGTGCTATGCAGCTGCTTCCCATTAGCTATCTACCTTATGCTTGGTACTGTATATATGTCCATGCGTCTCTCTCACTTTGTCACAGTTTACCCTACCCCTTCCCCATATCCTCAAGTCCATTCTCTAGTAGGTCTGTGTCTTTATTCCTGTCTTACCCCTAGGTTCTTCATGACATTTTTTTTTCTTAAATTCCATATATATGTGTTAGCATACAGTATTTGTCTCTCTCTTTCTGACTTACTTCACTCTGTATGACAGACTCTAGGTCTATCCACCTCATTACAAATAGCTCAATTTCGTTTCTTTTTATGGCTAATATTCCATTGTATATATGTGCCACATCTTCATTATCCATTCATCCAATGATGGACACTTAGGTTGTTTCCATCTCTGGGCTATTGTAAATAGAGCTGCAAAGAATCTTTTGGTACAAGACTCTTTTTGAATTATGGTTTTCTCAGGGTATATGCCCAGTAGTGGGATTGCTGAGTCATATGGTAGTTCTATTTGTAGCTTTTTAAGGAACCTCCATACTGTTCTCCATAGTGGATGTATCAATTTACATTCCCACCAGCAGTGCAAAAGGGTTCCCTTTTCTCCACACCGTCTCCAGCATTTTTTGTTTCTAGATTTTTTGATGATGGCCATTCTGACTGGTGTGAGATGATATCTCATTGTAGTTTTGATTTGCATTTCTCTAATGATTAGTGATGTTGAGCATTCTTTCGTGTGTTTGTTGGTAGTCTGTATATCTTCTTTGGAGAAATGTCTATTTAGGTCTTCTGCCCATTTTTGGATTGGGTTGTTTGTTTTTCTGTTATTAAGCTGCATGAGCTGTTTATAAATTTTGGAGATTAATCCTTTGTCAGTTGCTTCATTAGCAAATATTTTCTCCCATTCTGAGGGTTGTCTTTTGGTCTTATTTATGGCTTCCTTCGCTGTGCAAAAGCTTTGAAGTTTCATTAGGTCCCATTTGTTTATTTTTGTTTTTATTTCCATTTCTCTAGGAGGTGGGTCAGAAAGGATCTTGCTGTGATTTATGTCATAGAGTGTTCTGCCTATATTTTCCTCTAAGAGTTTGATAGTTTCTGGCCTTACATTTAGGTCTTTAATCCATTTTGAGCTTATTTTTGTGTATGCTGTTAAGGAATGATCTAATATCATACTTTTACATGTACCTGTCCAGTTTTCGCAGCACCACTTATTGAAGAGGCTCTCCTTTCTTCACTGTACATTCCTGCCTCCTTTATCAAAGGTAAGGTGACCATATGTGCATAGGTTTATTTCTGGGCTTTCTATCCTGTTCCATTGATCTATATTTCTGTTTTTGTGCCAGTACCATACTGTCTTGATTACTGTAGCTTTGTAGTATAGTCTGAAATCAGGGAGCCTGATTCCTCCAGCTCCGGTTTTCATTCTTAAGATTGCTTTGTCTATTCAGGGTCTTTTGTGTTTCCATACAAATTGTAAAATTTTTTGTTCTAGTTCTGTGAAAAATGCCAGTGGTAGTTTGATAAGGATTGCATTGAATCTTTAGATTGCTTTGGGTAGTAGAGTCATTTTCACAATGTTGATTCTTCCAATCCAAGTACATGGTATATCTCTCCATCTGGTTGTATCATCTTTAATTTCTTTCATCAGTGTCTTATAATTTTCTGCATACAGGTCTTTTGTCTCCTTAGGTAGGTTTATTCCTAGATATTTTATTCTTTTTGTTGCAATGGTTAAATGGGAGTGTTTTCTTGATTTCACTTTCAGATTTTTCATCATTAGTGTATAGGAATGCCAGAGATTTCTGTGCATTAATTTTGTATTCTACTACTTTACCAAATTCATTGATTAGCTCTAGTAGTTTTCTGGTAGCATCTTTAGGATTCTCTATGTACAGTATCACGTCATCTGCAAGCAGTGACAACTTTACTTCTTCTTTTCCAATTTGGCTTCCTTTTATTTCCTTTTCTTCTCTTATTGCTGTGGCTAAAACTTCCAAAACTATGTTGAATAAGAGTGGTGAGAGTGGGCAACCTTGTCTTATTCCTGATCTTTGTGGAAATACTTTCCGTTTTTCACCATTGAGGATGATGTTGGCTGTGGGTTTGTCATATATGGCCTTTATTATGTTGAGGAAAGTTCCCTCTATGCCTACTTTCTTCAGGGTTTTTATCATAAATGGGTGTTGAATTTTGTCGAAAGCTTTCTCTGCATCTATTGAGATGATCATATGGTTTTTGTACTTCAATTTGTTAATATGCTATATCACTTTGATTGATTTGCATATATTGAAGAATCCTTGCATTCCTGGAATAAGCCCCACTTGATCATGGTGTATGATCCTTTTGTGTGCTGTGGGATTCTGTTTGCTAGTATTTTGTTGAGGATTTTTGCATCTATGTTCATCAGTGATATTGGCCTGTAGTTTTCTTTCTTTGTGACATCCTTGTCTGGTTTTGGTATGAGGGTGATGGTGGCCTCGTAGAATGAGTTTGGGGGTGTTCCTCCCACTGCTATATTTTGGAAGAGTTTGAGAAGAATAAGTGTTAGCTCTTCTCTAAATGTTTGATAGAATTCGCCTGTGAAGCCATCTGGTCCTGGGCTTTTGTTTGTTGGAAGATTTTTAATCACAGTTTCAATTTCAGTGCTTGTGATTGGTCTGTTCATATTTTCTATTTCTTCCTGATTCAGTCTTGGCAGGTTGTGCATTTCTAAGAATTTGTCCATTTCTTCCAGGTTGTCCATTTTATTGGCATAGAGTTGCTTGTAGTAATCTCTCATGATTTTTTGTATTTCTGCAGTGTCAGTTGTTACTTCTCCTTTTTCATTTCTAATTCAATTGATTTTAATCTTCTCCCTTTTTTTCTTGATGAGTCTGGCTAATGGTTTATCAATTTTGTTTATCTTCTCAAAAAACCAGCTTTTAGTTTTATTGATCTTTGCTATCATTTCCTTCATTTATTTTTCATTTATTTCTGATCTGATTTTTATGATTTCTTTCCTTCTGCTAACTTTGGGGTTTTTTTGTTCTTCTTTCTCTAATTACTTTAGATGCAAGGTTAGGTTGTTTATTCGAGATGTTTCCTGTTTCTTAAGGTAGGATTGTATTGCTGTAAACTTCCCTCTTAGAACTGCTTTTGCTGCATCCCATTGATTTTGGGTCATCATGTCTCCATTGTCATTTGTTTCTAGGTATTTTTTGGTTTCCTCTTTGATTTCTTCAGAGATCACTTCGTTATTAAGTAGTGTATTGTTTAGCTTCCATGTGTTTCAATTTTTTACAGATCTCTTCCTGTAATTGATATCTAGTCTCATAGCACTGTGGTCAGAAAAGATACTTGATACAATTTCAATTTTCTTAACTTTACCAAGGCTTGATTTGTGACCTAAGATATGATCTATCCTGGAGAATGTTCCATGAGCACTTGAGAAAAATGTGTATTCTGTTGTTTTTGGATGGAATGTCCTATAAATATGAATTAAGTCCATCTTGTTTAATGTATCATTTAAAGCTTGTGTTTCCTTATTTATTTTCATTTTGGATGATCTGTCCCTTGGTGAAAGTGGGGGGTTAAAGTCCCCTACTATGATTGTATTACTATTGATTTCCCCCTTTTATTACTGTTAGCATTTGTCTTATGTATTGAGGTGCTCCTATGTTGGGTGCATAAATATTTACAATTGTTATATCTTCTTTTTTGATTGATCCCTTGATCGTTATGTAGTGTCCTTCTTTGTCTCTTCTGATAGTCTTTATTTTAAAGTCTATTTTGTCTGATATAAGAATTGCTACTCCAGCTTTCTTTTGGTTTCCATTTGCATGAAATCTTTTTCCATCCCCTTACTTTCAGTCTGTATGTGTCTCTAGGTCTGAAGTGGGTCTCTTGTAGACAGCAAATATACGGGTCTTGTTTTTGTATCCATTCAGCCAATCTGTGTCTTTTAGTGGGAGCATTTAATCCATTTACATTTAAGGTAATTATCGATATGTATGTTCCTATTCCCATTTTCTTCATTGTTTTGGGTTCATTATTATAGATCTTTTCCTTCTGTTGTGTTTCTTGCCTAGAGAAGTTCCTTTAGCAGTTGTTGTAGAGCTGGTTTTGTGGTGCTGAACTCTATCAGCTTTTGCTTGTCTGTAAAGATTTTAATTTCTCTATCAAATCTAAATGAGATCCTTGCTGGGTAGAATAATCTTGGTTGCAGGTTTCTCTCCTTCATCACTTTAAATATGTCCTGCCAGTCCCTTCTGGCTTGCAGAGTTTCTGCTGAAAGGTCAGCTGTTAACCTTGTGGGGATTCCCTTGTGTGTCATTTGTTGTTTTTCCCTTGCTTCTTTTAATATGTTTTCTTTGTATTTAATTTTTGACAGTTTGATTAATATGTGTCTTGGCGTATTTCTCCTTGGATTTATCCTGTATGAGACTCTTTGTGCTTACTAGAATTGATTAAGTATTTCCTTTCCCATATTAGGGAAGTTTTCAAATATAATCTCTTCAAGTATTTTCTCAGTCCCTTTCTTTTTCTCTTCTTCTTCTGGAGCCCCTCTCTGAGACTGTCCTCAGTTCTTTTCATTCTTTATTCTGCTCTACAGTAGTTATTTCCACTATTTTAACTTCCAATTCACTTATCCATTTTTCTGCCCAAGTTATTCTGCTATTGATCCCATCTAGAGTATTTTTCATTTCATTTATTGTGTTGTCCATCATTGTTTGTTTCATCTTTAGTTCTTCTAGGTCCTTGTTAAATGTTACTTGCATTTTGTCTATTCTATTTCCAAGATTTTGGATCATGTTTACTATCATTATTCTGAATTCTTTGCAGTGTGTTTTTCTGTCTTCTCATTTTGCTTATCTTACTGTGTTTGGGGTCTCCGTTTTGCAGGATGCAGGATCGTAGTTCCCATTGTTTTTGGTGTCTGTCCCCAGTGGCTAAAGTTGGTTCAGTGGGTTGTGTAGGCTTCCTGGTGGAGGGGACTAGTGCCTGTGTTCTGGTGGATGAAACTGGATCTTGTCTTTCTGGTGGGCAGGTCAACGTCTGGTGGTGTGCTTTGGGGTGTCTGTGGACTTATTATGATTTTAGGCAGCCTCTCTGCTAATGGGTGGGGTTGTGTTCCTGTCTTGCTAGTTGTTTGGCATAGGGTGTACAGCACTGTAGCTTGCTGGTCGTTGAGTGAAGCTGGGTGCTGGTGTTGAGATGGAGATCTCTGGGAGATTTTTGCCATTTGATATTATGTGGAGCTGGGAGGTCTCTTGTGGACCAGTGTCCTGAAGTTGGCTCTCCCACATCAGAGGCACAGCACTGACTCCTAGCTGCAGCACCAAGAGCCTTTCATCCACACGGCTCAGAATAAAAGGGAGAAAATGTAGAAATAAAGAATTAGTAGAAGTAGAAACAAAGAAGGAAAGAAAGAAAGAAAGGAAGGAAGAAAGGAGGGAGGGAGGGAGGCAGGGAGGAAGGAAGGAAGGAGGGAAGGAAGGAAAAAAAGAAAGAAAGAAGATAAAGTAAAATAAAATAAAGTAAGCTAAAATATAATAAAGTTATTAAAATAAAAAGTAATTATTAAGAGAAAAGCAAAAAACAAAAGGGTGGATAGAACTCTAGGAGGAATGGTGGATGCAAAGCTATACAGACAAAATCTCACACAGAAGCATACACATAGACACTCACAAAAAAGAGGAAAAGGGGAAAAAAATCATAAATCTTGCTCTCAGAGTCCACCTCCTCAATTTGGGATGATTCGTTATCTAAAGGAGGGAAGGAAAGAAAGAAAGAATGAAGATAAAGTAAAATAAAATAAAGTTATTAAAATAAAAAGTATTTTTAAGAAAAAAATTTTTTAATAATTTTAATTTTTTTGTTTTTTTAAAAATAAAAACATTAAAAACGAACAAATTTTAATTAAAAATTAAAAACAAACAAAATTAAAAGTAATTATTTAGAAAAAAATTAAAAACAAACAAACAGAAAAACGGACGGATAGAACCCTTGGACAAATGGTGGAAGCAAAGCTATACAGACAAAATCTCACACAGAAGCATACACATACTTACTCACAAAAAGCGGAAAAGGGGAAAAAATCATAAATCTTGCTCTCAAAGTCCACCTCCTCAATTTGGGATGATTTGTTGTCTATTCATATATTCCACAGATGCAGGGTACATCAACTTGATTGTGGAGCTTTAATTCACGCTTCTGGGGCTGTTGGGAGAGATTTCCCTTTCTCTTCTTTGTTCTTACAGCTCCCAGGGGCTCAGCTTTGGATTTGGCCCCACCTCTGCTTGTAGGTCGTCGGAGGGCATCTGTTCTTCAGTCAGACAGGAGGGGGTTAAAGTTGCCGCTGATTCAGGGGCTGTGGCTCACTCTGGCCGGGGGGAGGGTGGGGCACGGAATGCGGGGTGAGCCTGCAGCGGCAGAGTGCTGGCGTGATGTTGCACCAGCCTAAGGTGCTCTGTGCGTTCTCCTGGGTGAGTTGTCCCTGGATCCCGGGACCCTGGCAGTGGCGGGCTGCACAGGCTCCCTGGAAGGGGGATGTGGATAGTGATCTGTGCTCGCACACAGGCTTCTTGGTGGTGGCAGCAGCCTTAGCATCTCATACCCGTCTCTGGGGTCCGCACTTTTAGCGGTGGCTCGCACCCATCTCTGGAACTCCTTTAAGCAGCATTCTTAATCCCCTCTCCTCACGCACCAGGAAACAAAGAAGGAAGAAAAAGTCTTGCCTCTTCGGCAGGTCCAGACATTTCCCCGGACTCCCTCCCAGCCAGCCGTGGCGCACTAACCCCCTGCAGGCTGTGTTCACGCGGCCAACCCCAGTCCTCTCCCTGCGCTCCGACCAAAGCCCAAGCCTCAGCTCCCAGCCCCGCCCACCCCGGCGGGTGAGCAGACAAGCCTCTCAGGCTGGTGAGTGCCAGTCGGTACTGATCCTCTGTGCGGGAAACTCTCTGCTTTGACCCCCCACCCCAGTTGCTGTGCTCTCCTCCATGGCTCCGAAGCTTTCCGCCTGTGCCACCCGCAGTCTCTGCCTACAAAGGGGCTTCCCAGTGTGTGGAAACCTTTCCCCCTTCACAGCTCCCTCACTCTGGTGCAGGTCCCGTCCCTATCCTTTTGTCTCTGTTTATTCTTTTTTCTTTTGCCCTACCCAGGTGTGGGGGGGGGGTTCTTGCCTTTTGGGGAGTCTGAGGTCTTCTGCCAGCGTTCAGTAGGTGTTCTGTAGGAGTTGTTCCATGTGTAGATATATTTCTGGTGTATCTGTGGGGAGGAAGGTGATCTCCGCGTCTTACTCTTCTGCCATCCCTTGTCTTGTTCTTGATCTTAGAGGAAATTGTTTCAGTTTTTCACCATTGAGAATGATGTTTGCTGTGGATTTGTCATATATGGCCTTTATTATGTTGAGGTAGGTTCTGTCTATGCCCACTTTCTGGAGAGTTTTTATCATAAATGGGTGTTGAATTTTGTCAAAAGCTATTTCTGCATCTGTTGAGATGATTGTATGGTTTTTATTCTTCAATTTGTTAATATTGTTTATCACATTGAATTGTGTATATTGAAAAATCCTTGCATCCCTGGAATAAATCCCACTTGATCATGGTGTATGATCCTTTTAATGTGCTGATGGATTCTGTTTGCTAGTATTTTGTTGAGGATTTTTGCATCTATATTAATCAGCAATATTTGTCTGTAATTTTCTTTTTTTATGGTATCTTTTTCTGGTTTTGGTATCAGGGTGATGGTGGCCTCGTACAATGAGTTTGGGAGTATTCCTTCCTCTGCAATTTTTTGGAAGAGTTTGAGAAGGATGGGTGTTAGCTCTTCTCTAAATGTTTGATAAAATTCACCCGTGAAGCCATCTGGTCCTAGACTTTTGTTTGTTGGAACATTTTTATTTACAGTTTCAATTTCATTACTTGTGATTTGTCTGTCCATATTTTCTCTTTCTTCCTGGTTCAGTCTTGGAAGATTATACCTTTCTAAGAATTTGTCCATTTCTTCCAGGTTGTCCATTTTATTGGCATAGAGTTGCTTGTAGTGTTTCCACACACTAGGAAGCCCCTTTGTAGGCAGAGACTGCGGGTGGCACAGGGGGAAAGCTTCAGAGCCATGGAGGAGAGCACAGCAACTGGGGTGGGGGGTCAAAGCAGAGAGTTGCTTGTCTCATGATGCTTTGTATTTCTGCGGTATCCATTGTAACTTCTCCTTTTTCATTTCTAATTTTATTTATTTGAGTCCTCTACCTCTTTTTCTTGATGAGTCTGGCTAAAGGTTTATCAATTTTGTTTATCTTCTCAAAGAACCAGCTTTTAGTTTTATTGATCCTTGCTATTGTTTTCTTTGTTTCTATTTCATTTATTCCTGCTCTGATCTTTATGATTTCTTTCCTTCTACTAACTTTGGGTTTTGTTTGTTCTTCTTTCTCTAGTTCATTTAGGTGTAAGGTTAGATCATTTATGTGAGATTTTTCTTGTTTCTTGAGGTAGGATTTTATTGCTCTAAACTTCCCTCTTAGAACTGCTTTTGCTGCATCCCATAGGTTTTGGATTGTCATGTTTTCATTGTCATTTGTCTCTAGGTGTTTTTTGATTTCCTCTTTGATTTCTTCAGTGATCTCTTGGTTATTTAGTAATGTATTGTTTAGTCTCCATCTGTTTGTGTTTTTTACGTTTTTTCCTGTGTAATTTATTTCTAATTTTAGAGCATTGTGTTCAGAAAATATCCTTGATATGATTTCAGGTTTCTTAAATTTACCGAGGCTTGATTTGTGACCCAAGATGTGATCTATCCTGGAGAATATTCCATGTGCACTTGAGAAGAAATTGTAATCTGCTGTTTTTAGATGGAATGTCTTATAAATATCAATTTATCTGGTCTAATGCATCATTTAAAGCTTGTGTTTCCTTATTAATTTTCTTTCTGGATGATCTGTTCACTGGTGTAAGTGAGGTGTTAAATCCCCACTATTATTATGTTACTGTCAATTTCCTCTTTTATAGCTGTTATCAGTTTCCTTATGTGTTGTGGTGCTCCTATATTGGGTGTATATATATTTATAATTGTTATATCTTCTTCTTGGATTGATCCCTTGATCATTATGTAGTGTCTTTCCTTGTCTCTTGTAACATTCTTTATTTTAAAGTCTATTTTTATCTGATATGAGGATTGCTACTCCAGCTTTCTTTTGATTTCCATTTGCATGGAATATCTTTTTCCATCCTCTCACTTTCAGTCTGTATGTGTCCCTGGGTCTCTTGTAGGCACCATATAGATGGGTCTTGTTTTTGTATCCATTAAGCGAGCATGTGTCTTTTGGTTGGAGCATTTAATCCATTCATATTTAAGGTAATTATCGATATGTATGTTCCTATTACCATTTTCTTTATTTTGGGGGGTTTGTTTTTGTAGGTTCTTTTCTTTTCTTGTTTTTCCCACTTAGAGAAGTTCCTTTAGCTTTTGTTGTAGGGCTTGTTTTGTGGTGCTGAATTCTCTTAGTTTTTGCTTGTCTGTAAAGCTTTTGATTTCTCCGTCAAATCTGAATGAGATCCTTGCTGGATAGAGGAATCTTGGTTGTAGGTTCTTCCCTTTCATCTGTTTAAATATTTCTCAACACTCCCTTCTGGCTTGTAGAGTTTCTGCTGAGAAATCAGCTGTTAACCTTATGGGAGTTCCCTTGTATATTATTTGTCACTTTTCCCTTGTTGCTTTAAATAATTTTTCTTTATCTTTATTTTTTGTCAATTTGATTACTGTGTGTCTCGGTGTGTTTCTCCTTGTGCTTATCCTGCCTGGGACTCTCAACAATTCCTGGACTTAGGTGGCTATTTCCTTTCCCGTGTTAGGGAAGTTTTTGACTATAATTTCTTCAAACATTTTCTTGGGTCCTTTCTTTGTCTCTTCTCCTTCTGAGACCCCTATAATGTGAATGTTGGTGTGTTTAATGTTGTCCCAGAGTTCTCTTAGGCTGTCTTCATTTCTTTTCATTCTTTTTTCTTTATTCTTTTCCATGGCAGTAAATTCCACCGTTCTGTCTTCCTTGTCACTTATCTGTTCTTCTGACTCAGTCTTCTGCTATTGATTCCTTCTAGTGTAATTTTCATTTCAGTTATTGTATTGTTCATCTCTGTTTTTTTCTTTAAGTCTTCTGGGTATTTGTTCTTTAGTTCTTCTAGGTCTTTGTTAAACATTTCTTGTGTCTTCTCAATCTTTTCCTCCATTCTTTTTCCGAAGTCTTGGATCATCTTCACTATCATTATTCTGAATTCTTTTTCTGGAAGGTTGCCTATCTCCACTTCATTTAGTTGTTTTTCTGGGGTTTTATCTGTTTCTTCATCTGGTACATAGTCCTCTGCCTTTTCATTTTGTCTATCTTTCTGTGAATGTGGTTTTCATTCCCCAGCCTGCAGGATTGTAGTTCTTCTTGCTTCTGCTGTCTTCCCTCTTCCCCTAGACATTTCTTACAGCTTTTCTTTCTTTTCTACTGAGAATGCAAACCCTTCAAGTGATAGCATTCAATTCTTAAAAAAATTATGTGCATTATATCCCTAGCAGAGCTCCTTATATTGGATAAAAATTTTAATAATTGCTTCCTGAATAATATTATAGTTAGTTAAATGCTACTACAGATTCTCATTAGTTATTACTATTATTTTTGCATGCATCCTGCTTTCTCTATATCCCTTCCCTAAGTAGGTAGAAAAATTGAATTATTCATTTGGATATAAGTATTGATTGTCATCTATCCGTATTTTATTTTTTAAGTTTTTTGTTTTATGTTTTTTTTTTTTTTTTTTTTTTTTTTTTTTGCAGTATGCAGGCCTCTCACTGTTGTGGCCTCTCCCCTTGCAGAGCACAGGCTCCAGATGCGCAGGCTCAGCAGCCATGGCTGATGGGCCCAGCCACTCCATGGCATGTGGGATCCTCCCGGACCGGGGCATGAACCTGTGTCCCCTGCATTGGCAGGCGGACCCTCAACCACTGCACCACCAGGGAAGCCCTATCTGTATTTTTAATTATATCATGGCAATCTCACTTGAAATAAAGGTTCATTTTTAATTGTGAAATTTCTTGGTTTTAGAATGGGTCCTTGTACATATAGACCCAATGTAACACATTTCTAATGGAAATTAATTTGAGCAATTTACTGGCAGAACTTCAAGTTTCACCCTTTGTTATTTTCCAATGCCAGTGCTACAGTCCTAGCTGTATCATGTGCTTTTATGTACTTGTTTAATAAGACCTCAATCCAGGTTCAAGAAAAAAAATGAAGATGCATCATTTCAGTTATATTCTTAAAATTCTTAAAGCTTTATTGTTATTGTATAGATGAGTGAGTGACTTGATTTTCACCTCACTACATAAAATACGGGATTGACTAGTTCGCTCAGGATCATCTGTTCTTTGAGTCCTGCTACACAGTTTTGTGCACTCAAGTATAAAGACAGCAAAACCTGGATAATGAGGAAGAAAGTATGTATATGCTTAAAAAAGAAGGAGGGAGATAAATAGTAGAGCAGAGGATTAGAAATATTGTCTCTGGAGCCTCAATATTTGGTTTGAATACCAACTCACCATCCCCTAGTTATATAGGCTGTCTTTGCCTCAATTACCTCATGTGTAAAAACTAAAATGCAGTTTTGCCGGGTTATTGAGAGAAACCAATGGCATATGGAAGTAATGTGCTTATACAGCATGTGGGAGTCTGTGGCTTTTACTCCATCCATGCCAGCATTTTTATGATTGTAATGGTGAATTAATCAGGTGGACAGTCTGTCCACTTTGGCTGTGGGTCAGTCCAGTTGGGTCAAGCCACAGTCAAGTGCATGCTTATTTGACCAGCACAGCTGCCCAGCTTCCAGCCCCCATGTTTCTTAGTTCCATCTGTGTGGGCTGAGTGTAAAGGAGGATGGCAAAACTGAAAGGGAAAAAAGACAAGGCCCCTGAGCATTAAACAGAGTATATTCCCCACGCCTACTCCAAGAGATTAAAGAGATGGATTGTCGAGGTTCTTCAGACTGACTAATTTATATGTATATCGAGGATTCAGCTGGAGAATTTTTTAAAAAGGAGCTGGGGGAAAATATGATGCTCTCACAGTCCCAATGGTGTTGCCACATTCGTTTTACTAGAGCATTCATCCTTTAGTATTTTCATGGATTGACATGAGGGAGGAATTCGCATGTCATGGAAGATAACATCTCACTGTTGCCAAAGGAGTCTATTCAGACAAGCATGTTAGTGGGTTGATAACTTATTCGGTATTGCAGAGGACTCAAAGATAGACGTTTCGCCTTTTATCTCCATCTCTGTGCTCCCTGCATACTAAAGATAGTGCAAAACAGCCAGATACATCTTAACTAACCCACGTAGAAAAGAGGGACTTTTGCTAGCCTGCTGCCAGGGCTGCAAAGTTAAAGGAACAAGGTGTCACGAGGCCTAATGACAAATGAATTAAACATGTTTATGCCCCAACTTGAGTGATCTGTGAATGTATTCTTAAAGCTCAAACCTAGTGATAATTTAGCAAGAAGAGGTGTAAAATAAATGGGATGTAGACATTTTGCAGCAGTCTGTGGTGGAGGGGTGGGTGATTAAAAAGCAAATAGTGAGGTTGTGATAAAAAAAAAAGTAGGTTAACTCATATGAATATTTATATTAGTTGACAAATATTTTGAGGAGAAGGAAGGAAAAATGAAACTAAACAATGGCTCTAAATATGTATTAGAACAGAGAACATTCTAATTCTCTCTGCATTCTCAGAAAGGTAAAGATGCAGGATTCTTTGTTAGACAGTGTACAAAAGGAACATCTATCTTTTTGTCAGCACCAATCATTGAGTATTTATCCTTTACTCAAGTAGTATATTTCCTCTCTCAATTACCTATGGGTGGTAGTGAAGTGGGATCATTTAAGATTGTGTTCAAGATAAATTTCAAATATACAAGGTGAAGTTGACAATGAAGATAGTGATTCAATTATTTTAGATCAGGAAGATCATAGTAAATGATGAGATCAGAAAATTGAAGCCCAAAAGTGACATTTTGGTCAAAATTTCTAACTCACCTTTTGTATTTAGCTAGAATTTGTAGCTATGTTAATAATATAAAATATAATTATCTAAATGAAAAATTAATATTTTAGAGAAAAGTGAAACTCTTAATGGTCACTGTTACTCTGTTTAAAGGGCTTGAAAGGTGATTAAAAGAATATGAACCAAGAGGATAAAAAGTGGTTTATTCAGTTGGAAGATTTCAAGTGATTTTTATCTTTTGCTTTCTAGCTTTTTCCTAGATTTTCTAAATATTCTAAACTTAGTAAATATTTTTATAACCAAGAGAAAATAATATGTAAGTGCTTCTTAAAAAATATTTTCTGTATTAAAACCTATTGTTTGCTGATCCATATGGTTCCCAATTATATATATATATATATTAATTTTTTTATTTTATTGAAGTATAGTTGATTTACAATGTTGTATGAATTTCTAATCCAACATTCTACTTAACATGCTTACATGTTCCTTTTAAACATCTTTGAAACAAAGAAATACTATATTTGAAAAAGTTTGTCTCATACAGACACCATTCAGGAAAACATTTTTCATGGCCAAGTAAATGAAAAGACTATTTTGAGACTTTACCAGGTCCTTAACAGAGTAAACAGAACACTAAAAAATGGGTTCAATTTTTTTCAAATGAAATTTATAATTCAGTAGCTTTAAGTAGAATCCTAGGGATCACTAATACACATAACTTAAAATATTATACACCTAACAACATGCAATCTGTTCACACTCTTTAAAGTGTTTGTGCTGGTATTAGGAAGTCTATGAGCCATGCCTCCTCTGCCTAATTCCCTCTTCTGCCTTCAGTTGATTTTTATAAATATGTTTATACTTGTCTACAGGTGAAGTGGAAAACAAATGTTTTGTTTATTTGATCAATATAGGGAACTAAACTGAACATTTCAGGTACCTGTAAAATTGTGTAATCTCGTTTAGCTACACGTATTTAGATAGAAATAGTCCCTCTTCAACTTGTGTTGTGTAGAACTAGCCATCCTTTAATGGAAAGTTCCTTTGTCTCAGTTCTAGTACCTTTGATCATTTTCCAGAGGGGCATAAGATTCCTTTCTTTCATTTTCCTCTCTAACAGTGAGTGAGTTCTGATTGGTCAGGAGCTTCATCGAAATCCTTGAGTCCACAGGGTACTTTACTAACTCAAGAACTATTTAAAAATAAATTATAACTGTAAATGCAATTTTATAGTAAGGCCATCAGCTTGGAAAATATAAATCTGTAATATTTATATATGGGCTGCCATTGCACAGAAGTCATAACCTCCCATAAGAATGTGTAAGGGACTAAGCCTTTGCATCCCACCTTGAATGATTTTAACTTTTAACTTTTCTTCAAGAGTACCCAGATTGCACCTGTGACTTATGGTTGCATCAATTCATACAGAAATGTGTCATACCACTGCAAGGGAAGTAGTTCCTCTTCTACATGATGACACCTGCACATCTCCAAAACCTGAAAGAACTCTGGACATGCAAAGTCCAAATGGCTTTAGAAAGAATCCAGGGTCTAATAAATCTGATGAGAAAGAATTTACAGAAATAGAACAGAGCCATGCTGGGTGATATGTCTTTGCTGATTTGTCTATTTATAAATTGACACCGGGCTAAAATCCTGGCTACTTTGACCCACTCAAATACGTGAGAGTACAATACTGATTTGAAAAGATTTGGTTAATAACTGATCCTCTACATTTTTCTTTGATTTTTCAAATTAGTTAGTGAGTTTGAACACAATAGCATCAATATGTTCAGTATTTTAGTTTCTCATTTAGAACAGGACATATAACATTAGAAATTATTTCTCCATATACTTACTTATTTCCTAGTCACTAACATTTGGAGTTTGTTTATATTTATAAATACATAGAATTTGAATATATGAAAGTATACTAATTCAAAAGAAATCCCCTTTCTTGGATATTTATGAATATCAATCATGTGGGAATTTCTTTGATGTTTCTGGTAAAATCCAAGTGCATTTCAGTTGTATCGTTAGTGGTGTCAGGATGAAAATAGCCATGTGTTATGGTCAACTTCACATCCAATGAATTGTGTCCATAAATTTATACTTCCTTAATACCTCTGGCTATAGATTTGAGCCTGATAAATGTGACACCATTGGAGGTCCATTAAAAATGTGGCCACATTAGAAAACATCCATTAGATAATAGTTTATTCATTGACAGCTAATTGTATCTTGGTTTAAATCACTTTTGCTTATGATTGAACAAGAAAGAGAGCAAACAATACTTGCACAGACATTAATTTTCAGTAGATGATTAGTAAATATTGTTCAATGAAATATTTTTAAATGTCATTTTGCACTGAGACATTAAGCCACATGACTTCAACTAGAGTCTTTATGTAGCTAACTCCCAAATATAAATCTCCAGCTGCCATATTTTTAATGAGTTGTTTGAATTTAACTTCATGATGAGCTTTCTAAATGGGTGTTTCCCTAGCCTGGCAATATCATCATGTCCCTTTCAAGCTTATGCCTTCTCTTCTGTGCCTTATATCTGTGAAAGTCACAACCACTGCCTTCAAATCCTTAAACATCATGTTGCTTTCTCTCTTTCTTCTCTCTACACATACCATAAGTTGCAAACTAAGCTTGTTTGTCTGTCTTTTCAGTTTTTCCCATGCCCACATTTTCCTTTCTATTTCCACTCTTGCTACATGTGCTCAAACTCTCAGCATTTACTGCACAGACATCAATAACTTTCCAGTTGATTTTCCCTCCCACCATCTCCTTTGACCTTAGCACACTTTAGCACAATGGCAAATTAATATTTCTTTAACATATATTTGGGATGTTAAGGACTGTTTTTTCAAACTTTCAGTGGTTCTCAAATCCAAACTTCCACAATAAACCCTTCCAAGTTTGGCTCCAAACTTCTTTTCTTTTCTTAGTTTTTAAATTTATTTATTTATTTATTTATTTATTTATTTATTTATTTATTTATTTATGGTAGCATTGGGTCTTTGTTGCTGTGTGCAGGCTTTCTCTAGTTTCAGCAAGCAGGGACTACTCTTTGTTGTGGTGCACGGGCTTCTCATTGTGGTGGTTTCTCTTGTTGCAGAGCATGGGCTCTAAGTGCATGGGCTTCAGTAGTTATAGCATGGGGGCTTTGGTAGCTGCAGCATGTGAGCTCAGTAGTTGCAGTGTACTGGCTCTAGAGTACAGGCTCAGTAGCTGTGGTTCACAGGCTTAGATGTTCTGTGGCATGTAGGATCTTCCCAGACCAGGAATCAAACCTGTGTCCCCTGCATTGGCAGGCAGATTCTTAACCACTGTGCCACCAGGGAAGACCAAAACTTCTTTTCTAAGGAATTCTGCTTTTAGGTTTGACATGAAAAGAGCTTGGAAATAGTCATGCCCATCCTTCCAGCAAGAAGCTGGACATCAACAACTTTTCTTAGACCCACCAGAGAACTGATATGACAAGGAAAAGTGCCATCCTGAAATTGGAAGACAATGAGACATCTTAAGAGTTATATCAATGCAGATCTGTTTACCAGGAACAGAAGACTCTGGGTCCATAAGCTGATAGGAACACTAAAATGGTAATGCTGATGAATTACTGAAGTGAGAATGTGGATAAGTATGAGGGGGAAAAAAATCTTAGAGGGCATCCACACTTTTATTGGGCTTTCTTTCTGGGAATTCTATGAAGATACAAGAAAGACCCTGCCCCCCCCCAGTGGTTCTGGCAGGGGAAGGGGAAGAGAAAACCTTATGAAACATGTCCAGAGCCTTTTCCATAACAAAGTTTTGCTCTTTAAGGAAAAGGACTTTGCCAGAGTACAGTTCTGAAAACTTACTCCACCTGGAAAAAGGGAATTCCTCTCTACCTCAGCCTCATACAGCCTTCCTGTTTGACCTAACATAGGGTGGGGGAGGATTACAATCAATTGTGACTTAATCAGAAAATTATAGAGCATTTCTGCCCTCTGTACCCTACCACCACACCAATAAGGATTTAGGATAATAACAGTGGATTACAGCTTAAAGAGCTGTAAGACACAAGCTCTCTCTAAGGAACAGTACTTAGGAAAGTCCCAAAATCAAGAGAAAAGACAAAAACAAGGACTAGAGGATTTTTAAACCTCTGGTACCTGTAGCTACAGCAAACATGAAACACAGCCCACCTCTCAGGCAGATTAATGTAAATCCTTACATTAAAAGCCTATTTACTTCAGTTCACATTCCTTGATACTACATCTATAGATTTAAAGTAAAAATAACAAAGCATGGAGAGAGGCAAGGGAAAGCAGTCTGAAAAAGAATCATCAGAACACAGACTGAGTTATGACACGGATGTTGGAATTTTCAAACAGGGAATTTAAAATAGCTGTTTCATATGTTAAGGGCTCTAATGGAAAATGTAGACAACATGCAAAGAAAAAAAATTGAAAACCAAATAAAACAAAAACAGAAAGATAGACACTCTAAAAAATATATAAAGGAAATGCTAGAAGTCAAAAACTCTGTGATAGAAGTGAAGAATGCCTTCAACAGGCTCATTAGTAGACTTGACATAGCCAAGGAAAGAAATAATGCACTTTAAGATATGGCAATAGAAACTTCTCCAACAGAAAAGTAAAAAACAAAATAATAAATAAAAAGAACAGGAGATTTAAGAACTGAAAGATAATATCAAAATATGCATAGTGGAATAACAGAGAGCATGAAACAGCAGTATTTTAAGTAATAATAGCTGAGAACCTTCTAAAACAAATGACAGACACCAAACCACAGATCCAGATGCTCAATAAACACCAAGAGGGATAAATACCAAACACACACACACACACACACACACATTATATTTAAATTTCTGATAATTAGATACACAGAGAATTGACGGAAGCCAGAGTGGGGTAAAACATCTTAACTCTAGAGGAATAAGGATAAGAATTACAACAGACTTCTTTTCAGGAAGCTTGCAATCAAGGAGAGAGTGAAGTGATATATTAAAATGTTGAAAAGAGAACACTATCAACCTGGAATTACATATCAAGCCAAATTATCCTTCAAATATGAAGGAGAAAGCCAAATTATCCTTCAAATATGAAGGAGAAAGCCAAATTATCCTTCAAATATGAAGGAGAAATAAAGACTTTCTCAATAAACAAAAGCAAGCAGTTCATTGTGAGCACACCTCCTCCATAAGAAATGTTAAAAGAAAATTTTAGACAGAGAAAAAAATTACATAGTTCAGAAATTTGGATCAACATAAAGAAAGGAAGAGGGTAGAAGAAAAAATTATTATTATTTTAATTGATCAAAATGATCAATTAAATACCAAATATGTGAGGTACCTAGAAGAGTCAAATTCATAGAGTCAGAAAGTACATTGGAAGATGCCAGGGGCCATGGGGTCAGGGTGGGGTAGGGAGGGGGAATGGGGAGTTAATTTTCAAAGGAGACAGAGTTTCAGTTTAGGAAGGTGAAAAATTCGGGAGATGGATGAGGGTTGCACAACAATGTGAATGTACTTAGTGTCACTGAACTGTACAGTTAAATATGGTTAAAATAGTATGTTTTATATTATGTGACTTTTACCACAATAAAAAAATAATAATAATAAATGCTAAAGCAATAAGAGTAACACTGTATTGAGTTACTCTAGCATATATATGTATACATTTATACATACATATGTATATGTGTGTGTGTGTGTATATATATATAATGAATGACATCAATAGGCCAAGGGATAGGAATTGGGAATATTCTGTTATAAGGTATCCATGCAACATGTGAAGTATACAACCTGTTATTTGAAGGTAGATGTAGATTATTCCAAAATTTCTATTGTAAACTCTAGGATAATCACTAATTTTAAAAGAAAATTGTAAGTGACATGATAAAAGAGAAGATCAAATGAAATCATGTAAAATGCTCAATTAAGACCAGAGAAGGCAAAGTGGGTGGGGTGACAACAAACAAATTCAACAAGTAGATAGATGGTAGATATTATTCCAACCATATCAGTACTTACTCTCAATGTGAATGGTCCAAACACAGTTAATTGTCAGAGTGGATTAAAAAAATCAAATAAATCCTCATTTTCATCTTTTAGACATACTCTATTCCTATTTTAAATATAGTATACTATGATGTTAAAAAAAAAACAAAGTCACAAATGGTAATCTCCTAAACTCTACCCACAAATCAATTTAAACATATGGATTCAATTGAACTGGTTGAAGTGAGTAGATATTTTACATTTGTAAGCATTTATGAGTAATGTTTCCTAAGATTAAGAATTAGGTCAGTAGAAAATTAAAACCTAATCTATTACATTCCGCTCATTAAAGATTTTTAAAATGTATTTATAAAGGTGTGCTTTCTGAGATGTGTTTACTGTAATGATAACTAAAATAAAATATCTAAAAATACAATTCATCTCCATACTGAATTTTATCTTTTTAATTGATATGAGCAATGACTTCTCTTATTGCATCTAAGTAATTGGCAGGTATAATTATTTTGCCATTAAATGTAAGTTAATAGTGGTATAACTCTTGAAAACTTCCTTCCAGACAGAGTCCATAGAGCACTGGGTCTTTAGCCCTCAAAAGACACATATGGTGCATGTTTAGGTGAACTCATAAAGATTTTGAGAAAGCAGAGATGGAGAATAAAGAATCCTATTGATGTGCTTCTGCTATAGGTTTTGTCTGTTAACCTGGGGGAGAATTTATTTATAATTAAGCTACCAAAATCTTTCTTGGCCAATGTGTTATTTATTTTGAAAGATAAACAAAAATGGTCAAATCATAGGTGTTTCAAATGCAAAGAAAGTACTGTTTTTATAACTCTATTCAATACACTTTTCCCTTTTAAATAGGTCATTACATTTTAAGCATTTCTTTTAGCAAAATTTGCTCTCTTCTTTTTTTTTTAAATCTCAGCGTAATCAGTAGGACTTTAAATAACTTTATTACTTGCATTTCAAATTACAGCTGAAGAGAGAAACTGACGTTGGTTTCCAAACGTACAGTAAGGAAAAGGAATTAACAGGGAAACAAATTTTACCTGAAGCATTTTTTTACTATTAATTTGTAATATCCTAAATTCAATATAGTCCAAAAAATGTATATTTCTGTTCTTCTTTAAATTTAAAAAAGAATGAATAAATTCTGAAGTCAAATTGAAGCATATGGGCTCATGCACCTTCTTCCACAGGAAAAAATAAATAAATACTAGGTGATTATTTAAGCACAAATAGATTGATATAGCTACTCATTTCAAAATGCTAATTATTTGTGAACAGTAGATGCAGACAAATGTGGGTGCCTGATACCAGGGATACAAGATGGATACAAATGCTATCAGCAATCTTGTGCATTAGGAGCATGTGCCACTGCTGCTGAGTTGACACAACCAGGGTAAATGCAAAAACCTTTTCTTCTTCAGAGATTTTTAGTCAGACTCTGTTATTCTTCTTGATATTCTAGATATCTTTTACAGTAGAGTTTTGTTGTTGTTTTTTTCAAATTTGAATGTGTGTATAATCACCTAGTGATCTTGTTAAATGCATGTTCTGAATCAGTAGTCTTGGGTGGAGTCCAAGAATTTGCATTTCTAACAAGCTCCTAAGTAATGCTGATATTGCACTTCCTAGGACCATACTTTAAGATGTAGTGTTTTAGAGGATTACTCTATACATTTAAGAGGAGCTTAGCAACATACACATTGTTATAAACTGTTGCTTTATATTAAATAGCATTTTTTTCCTATTTAAATACATAATAAAATTCACAATGACATCCTCATTTATATTTTGGTAGCTTTTGATACTGTAGATAATAAAAAAGAAATGACTTTGCTTTGGTGACTCAGGATTTTTTTTTTTCTTTGCAATGATTTAGATTGAACCCCTTTGTAGTGAATTAGATTTGAATTCCCAAAAGCTAAATTCTGTGTTTGTCAGTAGAATAATAATCGTTTTCCATACGGGCAAAAATCACTTTGGGCTTTGTTTCTTCACTTTGCCTTAGCTCATATGTCATCATCCACCAAGGTGTTTAGCAAGTAGGCATGTGCTGATTTTGCAGTTAACACCTCACTACATTAGATGCTAATGATACAAAAACAAATAAGACATTATCCCTGACTTTGGGGCTGGAAAATATAGCCAAATAATTTCAAGGTAGTTACTGAAATAACTAAATATGTAGTCTACTCTGAGGGAAAAGAGATCTTCTAGCTATCATCTAATTAGGGGAGAGTCATGGAAAGGTTAATGAAAGAGGTTCAGAAAAGCTTAGAGAGCTGAGAAGAACTTGGCCACCTAGAAAAGGCAGTCAATGACATTGAAATGGAAATCCATGCAGTGTTCTAAAAGTCTGTGAAAGTCTGGCTTGTTTGAGGCAGTGCAAGTCATTTGGTACTAATGGAACAATCAGTGGAAAAGAAGGCAAAAGGTAGAAATGGACCAAGTTATGGAGGGATGTTCAAAGTTGTGTATTTTATCCTGGCAATATGGAATCACTCATGATTTTAAGTAGGGTAATGATGTAACAAGATTATTTTACCGTAGGTCCTTTATGCACCTTCTTTTCAATGCTATGCAGAACAGATTACTTCCACAAAATGTAAGTTTCTATCATAGCCTTTTAAGAGTTTAATGTTTGTTAAACAAAAAAAGAAAGAAAGAAAGAAAAAGAAGTAAAATTATTTTTAAAAATTTTTTTAAAATTACTAAAAATAAAAAAATTAAAAAGTAATAAAAAAAGAAAAAAGTAAGAAAGAAGAGAGCAAACAAACCAAAAAACAAATCCACCAATGAGAACAAGTGCTACAAACTATATGAAAAAAAAAAAAAGAAAAAAGACAGAACCCTAGGACAAATGGTAAAAGCAAAGCTATACAGACAAAATCATACAAAGAAGCATACACATACATACTCACAAAAAGAGAAAAAGGAAAAAATATATATATATATAAAAGAAGGAGGAAGAGACAATCAAATCAATAAACAAATCTACCAGTGATAATAAAGTCTAAATACTGAACTAAGATAAACATAAAACCAGAAACAAATTAGATGCAGAAAGCAAACCCCAAGTCTACAGTTGTTCCCAAAGTCTGCCATCTCAATTTTGGGATGATTCGCTGTCTATTCAGATATTCCACAGATGCAGGGTACATCAAGTTGACTGTGGAGATTTAATCTGCTGCTCCTGAGGCTGCTAGGAGACATTTCCCTTTCTCTTCTTTGTTTGCACAGCTCCTGGAGTTCAGCTTTGGATTTGGCCCCACCTCTGTGTGTAGGTCGCCTGAGGGCATCTGTTCTTTGCTCAGACAGGACAGGGTTAAAATAGCAGCTGATTAAGGGGCTCTGGCTCACTCAGGCTAGGGGGGAGGGAGGGGTACAGAATGCGGGGAGAGCCTGCAGCAGCAGAGGCCAGTGTGATTTGCAACAGCCTGAAGCGTGACATGTGTTCTCCCAGGGAAGTTGTCCCTGGATCACGGGACCCTGGCAGTGATGGGCTGCACAGGCTCCCTGGAGGGGAGGTGTGGATAGTGACCTGTGCTTGCACACAGGCTTCTTGGTGGCTGCAGCAGCAGCCTTAGTGTTTCATGCCCATCGCTGGTGTCCACGCTGATAGCCGCAGCTCGTGCCCATCTCTGGAGCTCGTATCAGCGGTGCCCTGAATCCCCTTTCCTCGTGCACCCCAAAACAATGGTCTCTTGCCTCTTAGGCAGGTCCAGACTTTTTCCCGGACTCCCTCCTGGCTAGCTGTGGCACACTAGCCTCCTTCAGGCTGTGTTCACACAGCCAACCCCAGTCCTCTCCCTGGGATCTGACCTCCGAAGCCAGAGCCTCAGGTCCCAGTGCCCACACAACCCGGCCGGTAGGTGAGCAGACAAGCTTCTTGGGTTGGTGAGTGCTGGTCAACACCGATCCTCTGTGCGGGAATCTCTCCACTTTGCCTTCTGCACCACTGTTGCTGCACTCTCCTCCTTGGCTGTGAAGGTTCCCCCCAGTCACTCTGCCAGTGAAGGGGCTTCCTAGTGTGTGGAAACTTTTCCTCCTTCACAGCTCCCTCCCAGTGGTGCAGATCCCATCCCTATTCTTTTGCCTGTGATTTCTCTTTTTTCTTTTGTCCTACCCATGTACATGGGGAGTTTCTTGCCTTTTGGGAAGTCTGAGGTCTTCTGCCAGACTTCAATAGGTGTTCTGTAGGAGTTGTTCCACATATAGATGTATTTCTGATGTATCTGTGGGGGGGAAGGTGATCTCCATGTCTTACTCTTCTGGCATCTTGAAGGTCTCTTCCCCACTATGTATTTTTTTATGACAAAAATTAACACTTATTAATAATTACTAACCTGATACCTGTTCAAAGGATTTCATAAAATATATTATGTCACCACAACCTATCTAATTGCTCATTCTCTGGTCCCATTGAGTTGACATGTAATTATTTCATTATAAAGTTTTTGCTCAGGATTATCACAAAGCTGATCAGAACCCACTTTCTTCCTTTTGGAAACTGGAACAACTTCTTTTCATTAAAAGTAAACATAGATATGTTAGGGCTTAAGTCTGCCATTTTGTTTTTAGTATTCTATCTGTTCCTTTTGTTTTCTGGTGTTACTTAAAAAAAGATTTAGAATTCTATTTTTATTTCTTTATACTATTTTTGTTTTTTCTCTTTGTTTTTTTTTAACAACTTTATTGGAGTATAATTGCTATACAATGATGTGTTAGTTTCTGCTTTCTAAAAAAATGAATAAGCTATACATATACAAATATCCCCATAACTCCTCCCTCTTGCGTCTCCTTCCCATCCTCCATATCCCACCACTCTAGGTGGTCACAAAGCACCAAGCTGATCTCCCTATGCTATGCAGCTGTTTCCCACTAGCTTTCCATTTTATATTTGGTAGTGTATATATGTCAATGCCACTCTCTTACTTCATCTCCGCTTACCATCCCCTTCCCCATGTCCTCAAGTCCATTCTCTATGGCTGTGTCTTTATTCCTGTCCTGACACTAGGTTCTTCAGAATGATTTTTTTTCTAGATTCCATATATATATATATATATATATATATATATATATGTTAGCATATAGTATTTGTTTTTCTATTTCTGACTTACTTCAGTCTGTATGACAACCTCTAGGTCCATTCACCTCACTACAAATAACTCAATTTTGTTTCTTTTTATGGCTGAGTAATATTCCACTGTATATATGTACCACATCTTCTTTAGCCATTCATCTGTTGATGCACCCTTAGGTTGCGTCCATGTCTGGGCTATTGTTAAATAGTGATGCAAAGAACATTGTGGTACATGACTCTTTGAATTATGGTTTTCTAAGGGTATATGCCCAGTAGTGGGATTGCTGGGTCATATGGTAGTTCTATTTTTAGTTTTCTGAGGAAACTCCATACTGTTCTCCATAGTGCCTGTATCAATTTAAATTCCCACCAACAGTGCAAGAGTGTTCATTTTCTCCACACCCTCTCCAGCATTTATGGTTTGTAGATTTTTTGATTGATGCCCATTCTGACAGGTGTGAGGAGATACCTCATTGTGGTTTTTATTTGTATTTCTCTAATGATTAGTGATGATGAGTATCCCTTCATTTGTTTGTTGGAAATCTCTATGTCTTCTTTGGAATAATGTCTGTTTAGGTCTTCTGCACATTTTTGGATTGGGTTGTTTGTTTGTTTGTTTTATATATTGAGCTGCATGAGCTGCTTTCATATTTTGGAGATTAATCCTTTGTCAGTTGCTTCGTTTGCAGATATTTTCTCTCATTCTGAGGGTTGACTTTTCATCTTGCTTATGTTTTACTTTGCTGTGCAAAAACTTTTAAGTTTCATTATGTCCCATTTTTTTTGTTTTTGTTTTTATTTCCATTTCTCTAGGAGGTGGGTCAAAAAGGATGTTGCTGTGATTTATATCATAGAGTGTTCTGCCTATGTTTTCCTCTAAGAGTTTTATAGTGTCTGGCCTTACATTTAGGTCTTTAATCCATTTTGAGTTTATTTTTGTGTATGGTGTTAAGGAGTATTCTAATTTCATTATTTTACATTTGGCTGTCCAGTTTTCCCAGCAGCACTATTGATGAGGCCATCTTTTCTCCATTGTATGTTCTTGCTTCCTTTCTCAAAGATAAGGTGACCATATGTGTGTGGGTTTATCTCTCGGCTTTCTATCCTGTTCCACTGATCTGTATTTCTGTTTTTGTGCCAGTACCATACTGTCTTGATCACTGTAGCTTTGTAGTTATTCTGAAGTCAGGGAGCCTGATTCCTCCAGCTCTGTTGTTTTTTCTCAAGACTGCTTGGCTATTTAAGGTCTTTTGTGTTTCCACACAGATTATGAATTTTTTTGTTCTAGTTCTATAAAAAAATTACATTGGTAGTTTCAGAGGGATTGCATTGAATCTGTAGATTGCTTTGGGTAATAGAGTCATTTTCCCAATGTTGATTCTTCCAATCCAAGAACATGGTATATCTCTCCATCTGTTGGTATCATTTTTAATTTCTTTCATTGGTGTCTTATAGTTTTCTGCATACAGGTCTTTTGTCTCCTTAGGTAGGTTTATTCCTAGGTATTTTATTATTTTTGTTGCAATGGTAAATGGGAGTGTTTCCTTAAATTCTCTTTCAGACTTTTCATCATTAGTGTATAGGAATGCAAGAGATTTCTATGCATTAATTTTGTATCCTGCTACTCTACCAAATTCATTGATTAGTTCTAGTAGTTTTCTGGTAGCATCTTTAGCACTCTCTATGTATGGTATCATGTCATCTGCAAACAGAGACAGTTTTACTTCTTTTCTGATTTGGATTCCTTTTATTTCTTTTTCATGTCTGATTGCTGTGGCTAAAGTTTCCAAAACTATGTTGAATGATATTGGTGAGAGTGGGCAACCTGGTCTTATTCCTGATCTTAGTGGAAATGGTTTCAGTTTTTCACCATTGAGAACAATATTGGCTGTGGGTTTGTCATATCTGGCCATTATTATGTTGAGGTAAGTTACCTCTATGCCTATTGTCTGGAGAGATTTTATCATAAATGGGTGTTGAATTTTGTTGAAAGCTTTTTCTGCATCTATTGGGATTATCATATGGTTTTTATCCTTAAATTTGTTAATATAGTGTATCACATTGATTTATGTATATTGAAGAATCCTTGCATTCATGGGATAAACCCACTTGATCATGGTGTATGATCCTTTTAATGTGCTGTTGGATTCTGTTTGTTGTGTTTTGTTGAGGATTTTTGCATATATGTTCATCAGTTGATATTGGCCTGTAGTTTTCTTTTTTTGTAACATTTTTGTCTGTTTTTGGTATTAGGGTGATGGTGGCCTCATAGAATGAGTTTGGGAGTGTCCTCCCTCTACTATATTTTGGAAGAGTTTAGAAAGATATGTGTTAGATCTTCTGTAAATGTTTGATAGAATTCGCCTGTGAAGCCATCTGGTCCAGAGCTTTTGTTTGTTGGAAGATTTTTAATCACAGTTTCAATTTCAGTGCTTGTGGTTGGTCTGTTTATATTTTCTCTTCTCCCTGGTTCAGTCTTGGAAGGTTATACCTTTCTAAGAATTTGTCCATTTCTTCCAGGTTGTCCATTTTATTGGCATATAGTTGCTTGTAGTAATCTCTCATGATCCTTTGTATTTCTGTAGTGTCAGTTGTTACTTCTTTTTCACTTCCAATTCTGTTGATTTGAGTCATCCCCCTTTTTTTCTTGATGAGTCTGACTATTGGACTATCAATTTTGTTTATCTTCTCAAAGAACCACCTTTTAATTTTGTTGATCTTTGCTACTGTTTCCTTCATTTCTTTTTTATTTATTTATTATCTGGTCTTTATTATTTCTTTCCTTCTGCTATCTTTGGGGGTTTTTGTTCTTCTTTCTCTGATTGCTTTAAGTGTAAGATTATGTTGTTTATCTGAGATTTTTCTTGTTTCTTGAGGTAAGATTGTATTGCTATAAACTTCCCTCTTAGAAATGCCTTTGCTGCATCCCATAATTTGAGGGCTGTCGTGTTTTAATTGTCATATGTTTCTAGGTATTTTTTGATTTCCTCTTTGATTTCTTCAGTGAACTCTTGGTTATTTAGTAGTGTATTGTTTACTCTCCATGTGTTTGTATATTTTACAGGTTTTTCCCTGTAATTGATTTCTAGTCTCATAGTGTTGTTGTCAGAAAAGATGCTTGATACGATTTCAATTTTCTTAAATTTACCAGGTCTTGATTTGTGACCCAAGATATGATCTATCCTGGAGAATGTTCCATGAACACTTGAGAAAAATGTGTATTCTGTTGTTTTTGGAAGGAATGTCCTATAAATATCAATTAAGTCCATCTTGTTTAATGTGTTTCCTTATTTATTTTCATTTTGGATTATCTGCCCATTGGTAAAAATGGGCTGTTAAAGTCTCCTACTATGATTGTGTTACTGTTGATTTCCCCTTTTATGGCTGTTAGCATTTGCTTTATGAATTGAGGTGATCCTATGTTGGGTGCATAAATTTTTACAATTGTTATATCTTCTTCTTGGATTGATCCCTTGATCATTATGTAGTGTCCTTCTTTGTCTCTTGTAATAATCTTTATTTTACAGTCTATTTTGTCTGATATGAGAGTTGCTACTCCAGCTTTCTTTTGATTTCTATTTGCATGGAATATCTTTTTCCATCCTCTCACTTTCAGTCTGTATGTGTCCCTAGGTCTGAAGTGGGTCTCTTGTAGACAGTATATATATGGGTCTTGTTTTTGTATCCATTGAGCCAGTCTATGTCTTTTAGTTGGAACATTTAATCCATTTACATTTAAGGTAATTATCAATATGTATGTTCCTATCACCATTTTCTCAATTGTTTTGGGTGTGTTATTGTAGGTCTTTTTCTTCCCTTGAGTTTCCTGCCTAGAGAAGTTCCTTTAGCATTTGTTGTAAAGCTGGTTTGGTGGTGCTGAATTCTCTTAGCTTCTGCTTGTCTGTAAATGTTTTAATTTCTCCTTCAAATCTGAATGTGATCCTTGCTGGGTAGAGTAATCTTGGTTGTAGATTTTTCCCTCTCATCACTTTAAATATGTCCAGCCACTCCTTTCTGGCTTGCAGAGTTTCTGCTGAAAGATCAGATGTTAACCTTATGGGGATTACCTTGTATGTTATTTGTTGCTTTTCCCTTGCTGCTTTTAATATTTTTTTCTTTGTATTTAATTTTTGATAGTTTAATTTAAGATGTGCCTTGGCATTTTTCTCCTTGGATTTATCCTGTATGGAACTCTTTGTGCTCCTGGACTTGATTGACAATTTCCTTTCCCATATTAGCTAAGTTTTCAATATAATTTCTTCAAATATTTTATCAGTTCCTTTCTTTTTCTCTTCTTCTGGGGCCCCTATAATTCAATTGTTAGTGCATTTAGTGTTGTTTCAGAAATCTATGAGACTGTCCTCAATTCTTTTCATCTCTTTTTCTTTATTCTTCTCTGCAGTAGTTATTTCCACTATTCTATCTTCCAGGTCACTTATCTGTTGTTCTGCCTCAGTTATTCTGCTATTGATTCCTTCTAGAGAATTTTAAATTTCATTTATTGTGTTGTTCATCATTGTTTGTTTGCTCTTTAGTTCTACTAGCTCCTTGGTAAATATGTGTTGTATTTTCTCCATTCTATTTCCAAGATTTTGGATCATCTTTACTATCATTGCTCTGAATTCTTTTTCAGGTAGACTGTCTATTTCCTCTTCATTTGTTTGTTCTCATGGGTTTTTACCTTGCTCCTTCATCTGCTGCGTATTTCTCTGTTTTCTCATTTTGCTTAACTTACTGTGTTTGGGATCTCTTTTTTGCAAGCTGCAGGTTCGTAGTTCCCATTGTTTTGGTGTGCTCCCAGCGGGTAAGTTTGGTTCAGTGCGTTGTGTAGGCTTCCTGGTGGAAAGAACTGATGCCTGTGTTCTGATGGGTGGGAATTCATGTTGTCTTTCTGTTGTGTAGCACCAAGTCTGGTGGAGTGTTTTGGGGTGTCTTTGAAGTTAGTATGATTTTAGGCAGCGTTTCTGCTAATGGGTGGAGTTGTTTTCCTGTCATGTTCATTGTCTTGCATGGGGTGTCCAGCACTGGAGTCTGCTGGCCGTTGGGTAGAGCTGGGTCTTAGTGCTGAGTCAGAGATCTCTGGGAGTGCTCTCACTAATTGATATTACATGGGGCCAGGAGTTCTCTGGTGGTCCAATGTCCTGAACTTGGCTCTCTCTCTTCAGAGTCTCAGACCTGACACCAGGCTGGAGCACCAAGGCCCTGTCAGCCACATGGCTCAGAAGAAAAATGAGAGAAAAAAGAAAGAAAACAATAAAATAAAATAAAGTTATTAAAATTAAAAAATATATTATTAAAATAAAAATAAATAAAAATTAAAAAATAATTAAAAAGAAAGAAAAGAAGAGAGCAACCGAACCAGTAAACAAGTCCACCAGTGATAACAAGTGATAAAAAATAAACTAAGATAACCATATAAATCAGAAACTAGTCAGTCAAATACAGCAAACCTGAAGTCTACAGTTGCTCCCATAGTCCACCACCACACTTTTGGGATGATTCATTGTCTATTCAGCTATTCTGCAGATCCAGGGTACATCAAGTTGATTGTGCATATTTAATCTGCTGCTTCTGAGGCTGCATGGAGAAATTTCCCTTTCTCTTCTTTGTTCACATGGCTCCTGGGGTTCACCTTTTGATTTGGCCCTGACTTTGCATGTAGGTCACCCTTTGGCATCTGTTCTTTGCCAAGACAGGAGGGGGTTAAAGGAGCGGCTGATTAGGAGGCTCTGACTCACTCAGGCCTGTGGGAGGGATGGGTATGGAATGTGGCGTGCGCCTGCAGCAGCAGAGGCTGGCAAGTCTTTGCAACAGCCTGAGGCATACCTTGTGTTCTCCCAGGGAAGTTGTCCCTGGACCATGGGACCCTGGCAGTGGCCAGCTGCACAGGCTCCAGGGAGGGGAGGTGTGGATAGTGACCTGTGTTTGCACAGAGGATTCTTGGTGGCTGTATCAGCACTATTAGTGTTTCATGCCCGTCTCTGGTGTCTGCGGTGATAGCTGCAGCTCACACCCATCTCTGAAGCTCATTTAGGTGGTGCTCTGAATCTCTTCTCCTCATGCAACCCAAAGCAATGGTCTCTTGACTCTTAGGCAGGTCTAAATTTTTCCTGGATTCGCTCTCAGTTAGCTGTGGCACACTAGCCTCCTTCAGGCTGTGTTCACACAGCCAACCCTAGTCCTCTCCCTGGGATCTGACCTCCAACACCTGAGCCTCAGCTCCCAGCCCCCGTGCACCCCAACAGGTGAGCAGACAAGCCTCTTAGGCTGGTGAGTGCTGGTCGGCACCAATCCTCTGTGCAGGAATCTCTCTGCTTTGCCCTCTGCACCCCTGTTGCTGCACTCTCCTCTGTGGCTCCAAAGCTTACCCCCACCACCCAACCCCCGTCTCCGCCAGTGACGGGGCTTCCTAGGGTGTGGAAACTTTTTCTCCTTCACAGCTCCCTCCCAGAGGTGCAGGTCCCATTCTTATTATTTTGTCTCTGTTTTTTTTCTTTGTTGTTTTGCCCTACCCAGGTATGTGGGGTTTCTTGCCTTTTGGGGAGTCTGAGGACTTCTGCCAGCATTCAGTAGATGTTCTGTAGGAGTTGTTACACATGTAGATGTATTTCTGATATATTTGTTGGGAGGAAGGTGATCTCCACATCTTATTCCTCTGCCATCTTAAGGGTCCATCAGTGAGAGATTTTGAGCAGAGAAAATATTAGAAAAGATAATAGCTGATAATATTCCAAAATTAAAGAAGGTATACTAATCATAGATTGAAGAATTCCAGAGAACCCAAACAGTATAAATACAGAATGTAGAAAAAAGAAAAAAGTAGATAATTTCTAATCAAATTGCTGAAACCAAAAATAAAGTGAAAATTTTAGACAACTAGAAGTCATATATATTTTCGATCTTAAGAGGAGAAAAATAATTTATTTATTTGTGTTGCTCCTCTTTCATTCTTGAAGTCACAAGTTTCCTTCTGGTATTATTTCTCTTCAGTGTGAAGAATTTCCTTTATTACTTATTTTAGGGCAGATCTGCTATTAATTAATTCCCTTAGTTTTCTTCATATGAGATTTCTTTTTTTTGCTATTGTTCCTGAAGGATATTTTCACTGGATACAAGATTCTGCTTTAGAAGTTGCTTTTTTTTTTCTCTCTCTCTCTTTTTTTGGTGGGGATGGGAGGCAAATTAAAGGTATTCCACTGTCTTCTGGCTTTCATAATTTCTGATGAGAAGTCCAGAGCCATTGCTCCCCAATATATAATGTATCCTTTTCTTGGCCTGTTTTCATGATTTTCTCCCTCATCTTTGGTTTTCAGAAGTTTTATTATGATATTTGTGGGCATGGTTTTTGACATTTTTCTGTTTGGATTTCTCTAATTTTCTTGAATTTTTAATTTATGTCATTCATCAAATTTGGAAAGATTTTCTGCTATTATTTTGTCATATATTTTACCTTCACCAATCCCTCCCTTCTTTCCTTCTGGGGTTCCAATTTGCAAATGTTAGGCCTTTGGATACTATCCAATAGAACCGTGAAGTTTGGTTTAAAATACATTTTTGTTGTTTTTTTTCTCAGTTCTTTGGGTTGGGTCATCTACTGATCCACCTTCAAGTTCACTGAATCTTTCACCTGTCTTTTCCATTCTGCTATAAGTCTATACAGCATTTAAAAATTTTTAGGTATTGTATTTTATAATTCTATTTCCTTTTGTTTATTTTTAATAGTTCTTCCTTTTAATAAGGCATTTCAATATTTCATATATTGAAATATAGGTATTTCAATAAGGCATAAGTCTGGGCAATATTTTCAATTGCATGTTCAAGTTCCCCAGTAGTTAAAGGACTATGCCCACTGTCTATTTCATCTTGTGTCAGTTCAAATTTATTAACAAAAACATATTTATAATACCATTGTATAATCATTTTAAAGTCTCAGGATATATAATGATGTTCTTTTTTTTTATTCTTAATATTTGTAATTTTTGTCTTCTCTATTTTTATTGTCTTTTCCAAGAATTATTTTTTGGCTTTGTTGGTCTTCTCTATTGTATGGCAACTTTCTATATTATTAATTTATTATTGCCTACTTTCTTTGGGTTCTTTTTTTGTGTTTTTCTTATTTTTCTTATGTACTTGGCACATTGATTTTCACCCTCCTTGTGAACTGTAGACCTTAATGTGAAAGATTAAACAATGAAACTTTAAAAAGATAATATAGGAATATAGGAGTAATGGAAAAGGATTCTTAAACAGAAGACAAAAAACCTTAACCCCAAATTAAAAATTGATAAAGAAAAGTTAATACATTAGCTTAATTGTGTTTATGTTCTTTAAAAAACTAAAACATTGAGAGTGAAAAACAAAGGTGCAGAAAGGACAAAGCTGTTTAAAGTACACATAACTAACAAAAGAATCTTATTTGACATATATTGAGAACTACTACAAATTAATCTTAAAAAGCCAAACAATAGGAAATACAGAGAACTCAAACAGGCACATTAAAGAAGAAGCTACTGAAATATCTTATAATCATATAAAAATTTCTGCTTATCGTTAGTAATCTGAAAAAATGTCAATTAAAATTATAATGAAATGAATAGTACACATTCACCAGAAAGGCTAACAAGATTGACAATTTTACAATAAACATGGTGTTTGTAAAAGGAATTATGGATGTTATAAGTATTGAATGGAAGATAGCAGGGGACAGGATATTTTCTGGCTCTTTTACCTCCTTGGCACAGGATACTGAGTCAAACTTATGGTGTTTTGCAAGGAGTGACATGAACGATGAGGGCTTTAATTCCAACGATCTAATATTTCATCAGCAATCCTGTTTCCTTTTCTGCTGTTTATTTGGAATTCTCTGAAAGAAATGCAGAAAGACTGATGAGGAAACATACTCTAGTATCCTCAAAAGTATCATTTGTACAGAAAAGGGATAGTTACTCAGCGTTCTTCACGGAACAAAAACTGGGTTTCTGAGATGGGAAGTAGATGGTATGACATCAGAAAAAAAGGCTTTGACTGATTTTAGGATAATGATCATGAGACAAAGCATGAAACAGTCACTTGCTATTTTTCCCATTGCAATTCAATTGATTTTATAGCCAATAGAAATTCTTCCAAATATATTGTAATAGGTTTTTGTGGGTTTGTTTTAGTTTTATGCTATTCACATTTTGACATGTGTTGGTGTATATTTTAAAGCATCTATTTTTCACCTATTGTAATAATCGTAATATATTATTGTAATTATTTGTCTTTTCCTCTAAACTTTAAGTTCCATGAAGGTAGAAGCTATGTTTATTTTCTTGCTTATCATAATTTCTTGGCACAGTGTAGATGCTTGATTTAATTTTTGAAGGAATAAATAGATCAACGATACATTCGTGATTTTATCATGAATGAATTATTTTATCATGAAGTTTTAAGAGAATTAATCCATATTTACATTAAATTCTAGAAATTATACTATTAATATTCTTGGCATTAAAAGGAAGCAGTCACATATAGCTGCATATATTAGTTATACACTTATAGTTGAATAATGGATAATATTGCATAGAGTAGTTTGGAGCAAAAACATTCTGGGTTTAGTGGAAGTGGGAGAAGGTACACTATGTTAGATGAATGATAAATTAGTTATCTTGGCTGAACAAGTAAAAAGACTCAGAAGATATCTTATAAAAGCTTATAGAGCATCTTGAATTTGAGGCTACAAAATTTGGCTTATTAAGCATGATAGAGTAGTCAAATTTGTTTTAATAGGCGATGTTATGACTTAAATCATATTTCAGGGAGAATTAATTCCATAGCCATGTACATGATGGATTATGGTTAGGCAGGAAGATGGGATAAAAGTCTTGTAAGAAAGTAAAGAATTGGCCAAATGTCAGAGAGGTTCTTAGTGATTGGTTAGATGTAGAGGCAAAGGAAAGAAAAGGAGTTAAATGTGGATCTTGGCAAGTAGATCATTGAGACTTAGGGAATGCACTCTGCTTGGGGGTTCTCTTTTAAATTTTCTGCTACCACGTGTATTCTCTAACTATGGGGTTTTCTCTTCAGGTCTCTTTTACCCCTGTCCTCATCTGCTCCTCTCTCCCTCCTTCTTCATCTTCTTATTTTTTATTAATTCTCTCACACTTTCTTCATCTCTTTTCCTTATATTTATTTATTTTATTGTATATTTTCTCCCTCACTTTCCTCTATAATGAACCAATTTAAGATTGAAATTCATCCTTCTTTCCTTCATTTATTCAACAAATCAAGTAAAATGAATTACCTGTACACTATAATATGCCAAGGTTCTAGTTGATAAGAATGCAAAGATTAATAAGACATAATATCTTGCCTCAGGAATTTTACCATCAAACATTGGTAAACATTCATTCGTTCCTCTATTTATTCAATCATTATTTATTTACTGAGGATATATGGTTGAATAATACACGATCTATATTAGCAAGAAATTCCAAGTTTGGTCTAAGAATATTTAAAATACTTTTAGTCTTTATCATGATAAGATGTGGAAGGACACAATCCACAGGGCAGCACTGATTCCAAAGGGATAGGCTTAGAGGTGGGGAAAGGTATAACATTATTTTTCTCCTATATACAACTTTTATCTCAATGAGAAGATACCATTTTACAATTTCACAAATCTTATCAATAAAAAATCTCAAATACAATGTTATGTTTCTGAATAAGTTTGAGTCTTCCCATTTCTCTAGATCCCTTTATCTACACAATCACCCTCAGTTACTATAAATTTTATTTCTATGTACTTCAATTTACCCTTTCACTCTTTGATTCAGGGTCTATTAAAATGGGAAAAAAAGTTTTCCCAGGCATTTTAAGCGTTACCATATTACTGCTCTCACTTAAAAAATTGTATTGTTTACATAAAATTGTCATACATCTATTTTCTTTTTACTCATGGTTTTAATATTTAAAATTTCCTCCAGGGCTTCCCTCGTGGCGCAGTGGTTGGGAGTCCGCCTGCCAATGCGGGGGACACGGGTTCGGGCCCTGGTCCGGGAGGATCCCACATGCCGCGGAGCGGCTGGGCCCGTGAGCCACAGCTGCTGAGCCTGTGCTCTGGAGCCCTCAAGCCACGGCTGCTGAGCCCGCGTGCCACAACTACTGAAGCCCACGAGCCTGGAGTTCATGCTCTGCAGCGAGAGGCCACTGCAATGAGAGACCTGAGCACCGCGATGAGGAGCGGCCCCCGCTCACTGCAACTAGAGAAAAGCCCGCGCGCGGCAACCAAGACCCAATGCTGCCAGGAATAAATTAATAAATAAATAAATTAAAAAAAAATTTCCTCCAAAATTATTGCTTTGGTGATAAAATTAACCTTATTTATTTGTTATGTCTTTGAAATTCTTTGAAATACAATGTCTTTTTCCACAAACATTTTAGTCAATAGTTAATAAATTTCTTTTCCATTTCTCTAAATTCTGGGCAGCCTGAAACAGTAAGCTTCATTCAAGAACTCTGTACATCCTCTTCTGTCCCAATTACTTTTCATCTTTAAAAGAGACAGAAGTTTATCTTGACATGCTTAAGCTCTTGACAAGAAACCTGTTTCGGCCGAATGTGCAATTACTTCCATCACATCTTTCCTTTTCTTTTTAAAGCAGTTGTCCCCGAATTTCAAAATTGAAATAAAAACCCATCGTATTAAAGGCATAGGTTTCAAGGTTTCAGGGGAACTTCATGGCAAGGAATGTGTCTTCATAAACGTGTTTGAGCAAGAGAAAGTATTGTGCTCCAATTGGCAAAGTATTGCCCTCCTTGTCAGATCTGTACGTTTCTCTGGCTCTTTCACCTCCCCAGTAATAGATGCTGAGTCAAGCATATGGTTTGCTGTTGTAAGTGACACTGCACTGGTTTTCTTTACTCCTCAGGAGGATCTTCCCATGCCAAGTCAATTTGCAATGGCTTGGATCTTTCAACAGTCCTCTGGTCTGACTCCAGAGTCCTTCTCAAATATCAGATGATAGTGACCTCTTCATGTAAACTTCAGTATCTGAGAAACCTAACCTAAAATCCAAGAAGGTTTTTCAGTTTTTGAACTTTAATCTTTGGACTCTACATACTGTCCTTTGAATCCACAGAGGGATTACTTGGTAACTTGCTAATATGCGATCCAATTTGTCTGGAAGCTTTGGCTTATAGCCCCGCGGAAGGATAAACACAAAGACTTGGAAGATGAGAGGCAGATGAAAGCTGGCAGTGCTACTGCATCCAATTAAGATTTATAAGTGAGGAGGCAGGAAAAAGGTGAACACACGAGAGGTACAATGCCAAGAATGAAAACCAACAAACAAACTGGACAAAACAATAATATGGCACTTTACTTGTAGGTAGAGAATCTCAAATGTGAAGTGAATGGGGAAGAGTTTGCTACAAATGTGGATGGTGGGAAGCAAAATAGGGAGACCATGATAACCAAGTGTTTCTAGAAACAAAGAAAATAGAAATTCATTATACAAATTCATGACTTATAAAAGACACGTTTGTATTTTTTAACATTTAAATTCTCTTTAGGGTAAAAATATCTTAATGTTAATATTATCTACTGCTATTTTCTGGCCCACTTTTCGTTTATTCTATCTATGTAAAAATTAAATTGATTGATCAGAGTTGTAATATTCATTTTGATAATAACTTAACATCAATATTTCTCTGCTTAGGGTGACTGAAAAGGAGTAAGATGTAAGAAAAACCTTTCATCTCTCAAACAACTTACTCTCTAATGGGAGAAAAGGCACTTCTACATTTTAAAATAAAAGACAAGAAAGATACAAACAAGACATACTCACTACCACCACTGTTTATAGGTTCAACACACTCATAGGTTCAACACCCCCCCACACACCCTCCTTTCATCTTTATTGTCAGCATTGTCATCGTTAACACCAACCTATCTCCCAAAACATTAAAAGCTCCCACTTTCTTCTTTTTCTTTTAATTAATAAACAATTTTTAAGAACAATATTTTAGGTTTACAGAAAAATGGGGCAAGAAGGACAGAGAGTTCCCATATATTATCTCCCAACCCCCAGGAGTCCCCTATTACTACCATCTTGAATTAGTGTGGTACATTTATTACAGTTGATGAACCAATATTGATATATTGTTACCAAATAAAATCCACAGTTTACATTAAGGCTCAGTCTTTGTTTTGCAAGTTCTGTGGGCTTTAACAAATGAGTCATATCATGTACCTACGATTACAATTTTATGCAGGGCAGTTTCACAGCCTTAAAGCCTTAAATAGCTCTTTAAAAGCATTGTTACACATAGCTCTTGTGTGCAGTATATACGTGTATTTCTTATGATAGGTGGTCAATGAGATGTGGAATGGCTAGGGCACTGGATATGCACTTTAAGAAACAATGTTAATAAAGACTGAAAGTCTTCTGAAAAATAGACACCTGAACACTCCAACCAGCTGTTTGAGAGTTTCTATTTCATTTTGCTGTTTCCAACATATTACCAAATTTTAAAATTTTTGCCAGAGGACTATCTTTTTCCAATCGGCATTTCCCCCAGTTACTGGTAATACTGAGCATCTTTTCATATGTGTAATTGACTACTTATGTTTATTTTCATGTAATTTGTCCATGAATTGGGGGTGGTTATTTTTTCATTTTCTTATTATTCTTTTGGGTTTTTATATACTCTGGATATTTATCCTTGACTGCTAGGTAAGTTGAAATACTGCATTTCAGTTTGCTGCTTGCTTCTTAACTTCACTTATGATGTCTTTTATTGTACATAAGTTTGAGTGAAAAAAATAAAGATAAAAAGGAAGTCTAGAACCTAACATAGTAAAATGGCGTAGTAGTTGGGAGTGGGGGATGGAAGCCAGGAAAATAAAAACAGATGCTATGGTCCTAGTTTGGCATGGAGCCCATCCTTGTTCTGGTGACGAGTTTTCTCTTGCTTTTTTGAAGAGCATAAGCCATACTTTCCCCCTTTGTCTTCTTTAATTTTCTGCAAACAAGTTTCATTTGGTTTTTCTGCCGCCCAGCCATGTCATTCCATGAGAAGTCCCCCAGCTGTTCAGATTTCCTCATCCAGAGACCTTGTCTTCTGTGTTTAATGCTCTATAAAGAACTGTGTACACTCATAGCTCCCTATAAATAATTGAAAGAGTAATAATTTGCATATACAGTGGCCTGTAATTGGTTGTGATATACTCACTAGTAATTTTGCATGAGAGATACTCCAGTAAAATAAATTGTGCTTGTCTGTGTTTACTTTGCACAGGTAAAGTACTGTATGGCATGCTGAATTTTTATATCAAGTTTTAATTAGGTCATCTCACTTGAGTTACCAAAATAACCTGCTCTCCCCAATAATGAGAATGGGATTTATTTAGAAATGAATATCAATGACTCATCTCTATATTTCACAATAGGAGAGAACTCTTCTCAGTAATAGATTCAAGTTAAATATTTTACATCCTAATCTAGTCAGGCTTACTGATTGAGTCTCTGCCAAGAAGAGCTCCTGCCAAGCCAGAGAAGGGAGATATCGAGGTCAGGGCTCCACTGCACACCCAAGAGAGCACTTGGAACCCACTCTGCAGGGATGCAGGGAGAGATCAACCTCCTCCTTTTCTGTAAACCTCCCTCCAGCCAGGAGCTGGTAAGACTGGAAGGGAACATACCCTCAACACCATTTCACTTTTGGCAGAGTACATTCACACTAAAAGAGTCCTCTCTTTCAAAATGAGGGACTAGAGACTTTGTTTTCCTTTTGTTCACAGAGGAGAAATTTTCTAGTTTCCAATTTCAGTTTTCACAAAGCGGAGTGGATTCTCTGAAACTTGTTATTTTCAATTTGAAATTCAAAGCATGGAGGATGACAGGAAGAAGTAGTTTTAAGTTATTCTAATACATTTTTATAATTGTGATTATGATTTTTAACCTCACACAGGGCTTTTAAAAAAAATCCCTACCCCAACTAACCAAGGCAAACTCCTCCAAAGAAGCAATGTTCACAATATTGTTCAAAAGGCTAAGGTACAGTTTGCACATGATTTGAGGTCTAACCTAGTCATTTAATCTACACAAACTGGCATTTGTGTCTCTGAAAGATGTGCAAGGCACAGCCCATACACAAAGGAATAAGGGAATGGTTTATAATCTAGTTAGATTATCTGAGATGAGAGACATTCTTTCATAGATACAAGACAGGAAGGTGGTATCCAAATTAAGAAGGCATTTGTACCCAGCAGCTCAGACTTAATTTTGCCTTGAGAATGTGTTTTCTCAAGGAGACAACAGTAGGTATCAAGAGTTCATAAGCTTTGTTGGAGCTATGACTTTGCCCTTGAAATACAGCCATCAGGTAAGGAAGATGATGCAATTAAAGTTCTATAATGTCAGGCAGACATATTTTTGTGGATGTTTGTACCGGGAGTTCTGACAAATACTGGTCAGATAGAATGAGGGCTGTAGGATGAGAGAAAGATGGGGTGGGAGCAGGAGGCTTGTAAGTAAGTCAAAATGTGAGAAGGAACGATAGTAATGGCCAGATTGGAGATCACCTTCCAAGGATTCATGGAGGTCTCAGTTTCTTGACTGAGATTCTCTGCTAATGAGTTGGTTAGGTTGCCTGGATAAGCCAAAGAATACTATTTCACTCTCAAAAAAAAAAAAAATATATATATATATATATATATTTTTTTTGCGGTGCATGGGCCTCTCACTGTTGTGGCCTTTCCTGTTGCAGAGCACAGGCTCCGGACGCGCAGGCTCAGCGGCCATGGCTCACGGGCCCAGCGGCTCCGTGGAATGTGGGATCTTCCCGGACAGGGGCATGAACCCGTGTCCCCTGCATCAGCAGGGGGACTCTCAACCACTGTGCCACCAGGGAAGCTCTCAAAATATTTTTTAATTCCTCCCCCTGCTCCAGATGCAATTCAGTTCTTTTTGGTGAAGGAATATGAAACTTCATGTTCTCATGAAGTTCAAAACATGATTGTGATTTCCCCTTTTTCTCAAACTAGTGCAGGTATTTCCTTCTATCTATTTCCCCAACAAAACACAGATTACCTTAGAGCAGGTGTCCCCAACTCCCAGGCCACGGACTGGTACCAATCTGTGACCTGTTAAGACACGGGCTGCACAGGAGGAGGTGAGTGGTGGGTGAGTGAGCAAGCGAAGCTTCATCTGTATTTACAGCCACTCCCCATCACTCGCATTACTACCTGAGCTCCATCTCCTGTCAGATCAGTGGTGGAATTAGATTCTTATAGGAGCATGAACCCTCCCATGAACTGCACATGTGAGGGATCTAGGTTGCGCACTCCTTATGAGAATCTAATGCCTGATGATCTGAGGTGGAGCTGAGGCAGTGATGCTAGCACTGGGGAGCGGCTGCAAATACAGATTATCATTAGCAGAGAAGTTTGACTGCACAGAGACCATAATAAATCAATTGCTTGCAAACTCATATCAAAACCCTATCAGTGAGTGGCAAATGACAATTAAGCTGCATCTTATGGAGTAGACTGGACATAAGCAACACACTTCAAGGGTCACTGTCTCCCATCATCCTCAGATGGGACCATCTAGTTGCAGGAAAACAAGCTCAGGGTTCCCACTGATGTTGTGTTATGGTGAGTTGTATAATTATTTCATTATATATTACAATCTAATAATAATAGAAATAAAGTTTACAATAAATGTAATGTACTTAAATCATCCCAAAACCATCCCTCCCCCTGGTCTGTGGAAAAATTGTCTTCCATGAAACTGGTCCCTGGTGCCAAAAATAGTTGGGGACTGCTGCCTTCGAGGACTTAAAATCATGTACACGTTAGAGGAACAGCACTTGCAAAATCATGTACACGTTAGAGGAACAGCACTTGCTTAAACCATCAAGTATGACAGTCAGTAGTACCACACTCATGCTCTTTAATTGTTTCAAATAGAAGCTTGTTAATCTAATGATTCTGTAGATAATGGAATTTCTAAGTACATTTAAGAAATGGGTTACATAGAATAATTTTTTGAAAGGGGAATAAAAGTGTCACTACTAGATTAACTTTTACTCGAAATGGGCTCTTGTACTCCTTTGAGAAATTTTACTTTACATTGTTGGTTTTACTCCTGTGTTTCTAAATTCAGTTTTCATTAAGATATGAAGTTCCTTTTTGCTGTTGTTGTTTTTGTTATCTTTTTACTTCTTTCATCATCCCTCAGCATACTTAGTCCATCTGGCACCCTTAGAGACTGCTCTCCCCACCACAGATCTGAAAGCCCACGCCGGACTCTGCACAAAAGCAGCATCATACATGATGCCTAGTGTTCAGAGTTCCTCGTGTTCTGAGCCACCCTGTCTCATGTGCATTATTCCTGTGGTTTACAGCCCTCCCTAGCTACTTTTTCTGTCTCTTTTCCTTCACTTGTGACCTCACCCAAGTCCGTTGATTTGGTGAAATGTTAGCCTCACTAGTTTTCAGTCCTTGGCTCCACAAACATTTTTCCTTCTTTTCTTGACTCCACTCACGTTTGAGAGTTCTTGGGGGAACATCATACTCAGTACCTGTCCTAATGCAGCCCTGAGTTCTTTCCTTTGTATAAACTGGTCTGCAAGAAAGACCCAGAGAGATGTCAGCTTCAGGACCTTCACCAGAAGACATTTCATCAAGCCCATGTCTTGTAGGAGCACATCATTGGAAGGTGGGCATTGCTCATCTGGCAACAATGATGGGAACTCCAGTGAGGGGCTGACAGAGGGGAGTGTAAGCAGTGGTGGTCTTTCATAAATGTAGGTAATTACAAAGTAAAGTGTTTGTTTATAGGTGTTCACAAACCATAATATTCATTAAGGCAGTAGTGTCACAAAACAGTTAATATCCAATGCTAAAGTGGCGATTTGTGAATAAAGGAGTAAGGGGAGCACAGATGAGCAGTTTGCTTATGAGAATGAGAATATAGCTGAGGCCTGAAGTTGTCTCAATGGATAGGAATCGAAGACAGCATTTCAGATGGTGAGACTGGGTTGGAAACTAGCATTGTGAAAGGATGAATGTATTTTCGTTAGATATCTAAATTGAACCAAATGAAATGACCAACTTTCATAGATCAAAAGTGGTCAGGGCTTCCCTGGTGGTGCAGTGGTTGAGAAGCTGCCTGCCAGTGCAGGGGACACGGGTTTGAGCCCTGGTCTGGGAAGATCCCACATGCCGCGGATCAACTGGGCCCGTGAGCCACAACTACTGAGCCTGCGTGTCTGGAGCTTGTGCTCTGCAACGGGAGAGGCCCGTGCACCGTGATGAAGAGTGGCCCCCACTTGCCGCAACTAGAGAAAGCCCTCGCACAGAAACGAAGACCCAACACAGCCAAAAAAAAAAAAAAAAAAAAAAAAGTGGTCAACTATCAGCAATTTCATATGGTTCAACATGTAGTTGAGTAATGCTGCTGAGGGCAGGGTGGGTTGGGATGGAAGGTTGAGAAGATGGATTGCAGTCATTGTGGCAGGATTTTTTATCCTAGGCTTAGGCTTTAGGAGGCTTCTTTATATGTATGTATTTGGGGAAAGACTGAAGATTTTTAAGAAAGTCCAGAGCATGATAAAATGGTGTTTTTGGAAAATGTCCCTGGAAGGGAATTCAATGAAGGGATATGAAAACTGACAGTTTTAGTGATATGATTAACTTAAGGCAATAAAATTATTTCCAAGTCCTAATGGATGACCTTCCAACATTCAGTGACACCCTCCTCCTTATGGGTGACCTTTTCTGTGAGTTTTGCATATATGTTCTTACCCATTTTTCTTATAAAGGAAAAATGAGTAAATCATCTGATAGAAAATTAATATTAAGATGCAGATTAAAATTATAAAAGAAAAATAAAGCAGATAAACACAGGAAATTATTCTACTCAGTAATAAAAAAAAACACAAATTAAACTTCAATGAAGGGCTATTTTTGCCCATTTAATTAAAAACTTTTTAGAGCTAATATTCAATATTAGGGAGTCCTCATTAAGGTGACTCTCCACATATCACCACTCTGAGGACTAAGTTGGCAGAGTCTTTCAAGAATTTAATAAGGTCTATCAAAAACCTTAAAAATGTTCACATCAGTTGACTCAGAAATTCTTCAAGGAATTTGAAAAATGAAAGAATCAGCGAATTGGTAGAATACTGGCACATGAAGATATTCATCCCAGCCAAACATGAAAGACAACTTTGGATCTTTAGGGTTCTTAGATCAAAGAAACAAAAACAGAACCCACCTTGACTGGTTTAAACAGAAAGGAATTCATTACAAGAAGCACACAGAATTCTGGGGAGTGCTGAAGTCTGACTTAAGGACTATATGGTCACAGTAGGTGGTCACTCCAGTGAAGACACCCAAAATGCCATTGTTTGTCATAGAACACACAGCTCACACCAGAGGCTCAGTTGTACTTGCCAGAACCTGAGGCATTATTACTCCCTAAAGTCAGATACCAGCATCACTGTTGTCAACATATATAGATCTGCCCATTTTCTTATTGTTTTCTTCCTAAGTGAAGGGTCATATGTGTGTATCTGATTGGTAGAGCATGGGTCTCATGCCTCCATTTACTTTGCAAGGGAGGCTAGGAGGATGAATTTAGGTTTCTTATGGTGCAGAGACAGGACATATGCCAGAAAAATTCCTCATACATAGGAAGGAGGTTCAAAAGCTACTGGGCAGTCAAAGAATAACAAATATCCTCCATGAACCTAAATATCCCCAAATAGAAAAATAGTTAGATAAGTTATATATATGTATATTATATATAATATATTTACATATATAGCATATGTACAAATAAATTATGTACAGGTTATAAGTCTAAATTATATATACAGATATTACATGAATTATATATATATAATGAATTATATATATATGAGAGAGAGATGGATTGATATAGATGTATTTCCATTTTATGGGGTCAACTAAAAAATTCTATTTTAAAAACATTTAATAGCATGACGCATGAAAAAAATATGACAACATACAGATATAAAACTACAAATACAGAATGGTTCCTTTTTAAAATATACATAGGTAAAAATATTATAAAACATAACAAAATATTAAACATGGATAAAAAGGCAAAGTTTTTATTTTCTTTCATTTTTTTGTATTTTATGTAATTAATATACATCACTTTATAAAAAAAGTACCTATTGAAATCCTAGTTCCTTGTGTGCTTAACTATAGATATAAATAAGTTATTACATTTACCTGGGCAAAGCAAAGCAAGTCTGCCTAAGATGCTCAGCTCTGACCATAGCCAATAAGTACTTGAAAAGGGAGAAAAGCATCTGTTGCAAATCTACCCACATGCCTGGCTGCCAAGACTTTTTTATCCAGACATTTCTTGAAAAGAAATTCAGCAGCCTATATGTTACTGCCTTCTTTCATTTTTCAGCATTCAACAATCCAGTTTCTCCTCTCACTGCTCTGTTGAAAGAGCCCTCAACCAATTACCAATTGGCAAATCCAATGTCTTTTTTCCTAGTTCGTCAACTGCACATTCTCTCAGTGTTCCATTTTTCACATCCTTCTAAGGATATAAGACATAAGCTCTACTTCTGTGCTCCTGTGATACCACATTCTCCAGGTCTTCCTTTTACCCATCCATTAATTTTTATTTGTAAACACATATTTATTTGGGATTCTATTATATTCCAGATATATCTGTGAGCAAGTCCTTGCCCTAACAGAACTTACATGATGGGGGAAATGGAGAGGAATGTTAAAGAAATAAATAAACATAAAAACAAAGCAATTTAATTCTATACTTCTGAACCTTTCTTGTGCTGCATACATAGTTTTCTCATTTACACTTGGTGTTTTCCAGCTTTCTCTCTTTACGTCTCTTCTCATTCTTCACACTTTTCTATCTGTTCTGATGGTTTCTACTATCTGTTTAGTCTTGATCTCACCCCAGTGTTCATGTATACAACTGTCCATCCACAGATAGCTCCACCTGCATGTCTGGCATGCATCAAAATCAAGAAATGTCAAGATAAATTCATCATCTTCCACTTTAAACCTGCCTCTTCAAGGGTATCTCCACTGCCAAACAGTCTGCTCTAGCCTAAGGACTACAGGATAAACATGGAGGAGGCAGTGATGATCATTCCTAGTGTCTCCAGTCTCCCAGGCTACCAAATTAAAGGTCCCTGGGTAGAATAGTCCATAGCGTAAGAATAATCCATAGCATAATAATCCATAGCATAAGAACAGTGACTTCTTTATTCTAAAAATATATATGAATACATGCAACATGAACTACACAAATGCACACTAAATTCTTGGAGGTCAGGTCAAAGTCACCTGTTTCAATCTAATTCTTTTCATTTGGGGACATAGGTGTTCAAAATAAGATGTTAACATCAGAAATCTTGATTTTAGATGCCCCCACTCCATCTATAATTCAAGTTTCCTGGTAATATCGGGTTCTGAGCACCATGGCATCTCGCTCAGGACCAGGTACACAGTAGGCACTGAATTAAAGGTATGTAGATTAATTCTTGTGTTTCCTGAGAGACCCATTGTTATGAGGCTGCCAGTCACTCACTCAAGAAAGAAAAAAAAAGAAAAACTGGTAACTTGCTTTCTGTTTCAACATAGGGTTTTGCATATTTTTACTGGGAAGTAGAGGATGGATGTATGCCTTTGATTAAACATTATGTGATATATTGTCTGCACTTACCTCTTGGCTTTGTTATTGTCAAAGATTATTTAAGATCTCTTTTTTTGGTTGTCGTTTGTTTCTTTGATTTTTCCTTTAATGGATATTTGGCCATGAAGTGAATGTATTGTATTTTCCATTGTATATTCTTTTCTTTTCCCTTTCTTAAAAAAAATTCTAATTCAGTGCAGCAGCCTAATGTGAGCTGGGCTGACATTGACACCCCAATCCAATTGAGCACAGACTTCCATCCTGCTCCCTAGCAGCTGGGGATGCAAGTGGTCTAGCTGGATAGGCTGACAGTCCCTCATCCGTCTGAGATGCTGACTGAGGGGAGATGCTGTCCATTTTCAAGAAAGAAAAGGCAGCTGTCATAGGCCATGGTCCCAGTGCTGGCCAGGGGCACTCTGTGCCCTGTTAGTGAGACCCGCACTATACTGTCCTCTAAAACCTCTTCTTTACTGGCTGGAAAATGCTTGCAAGGTGAAGGGTGAAGTCCATGCATATTTTATAGAACAGGTTTATTACAGCTATTAGAATCCAATTCCAGTCTATATCATCACCTTCCCAAAGCACTTACACTCTTCTTCCCTGCAAACTTCTGCATGCCGTTTTCACTTTGACCAAGGTGAACCAAATGCCCCACTCCTCCCACAAACCGGTCTGCTCTCTCTTCCCACCGTCTGTATGTTTTCATCCCCGGCTCTGTTTTTCTCTCTCCTCTCTCCCTCTTTCTCTCTGCTGCAGCCAGGAGAAAAGAGGGTCAGGAAGGAAGGTGGGAAACAGGTTTCATCTCCTTTTACTACTTCGAGAACAATAAAAACTCTCATAACAACAGTACCCACAATAATGAAGAAACCAGGCCAGGAAACCTCTAACTTACATTAGAGGGGTATTTTAAACCCCAGCACTGATCAGAGCTCATTAAGAGAGATGGTGCATGACAGTCATACACACAAATGAGAATAAGAACTTTTTCAAGGATTTCTTCCAAAAAAAAAACAAGAAAGAAAAGGAAATTCACTGTGTTCTGACACAAATGCACAGACATGGGAACTGGAGCAATGATTTGCTAAAGATGTTTTATTTTCCCATCACCCCCCTTTTGGGGATCGCTGTATACCCATGGCAGCCCCAGACAAAAGGAACGGGGCAGGTTTTAGAGGCCTCAGAACTGGGGGCCGAGGAGGCGAGGGAAGAGAGGAGCATGATTGATGGAGTTCTGGTTGGCTTATAAAGGGCAGCCGGGAGTGCAGAGAAATAATCAGGGAAAAGGGCGTCCCGTGCTGGCTCTCTCAGAGGGGTGAAATGAATTCTGCTCCTCTGCATTATTAAGTTGTCAGGCGGGCTGATGATGAAAATCTGAAGGTCAGGCATAACAAGAAGCACCTTATGGGGGGGTCACGACCTTTCTGGAAGTGCTACACTCATGTTTATCTGCACCTAACCCTTATCCACAATTCTTCATTTGATAAGAACATTGGGAGAGAGGGAGGCCGGGAGGGGTGTCTCCTCATATGTATAAGCAGTGAACGAAATTAGGCTTCCCGTGAAACTGATGGTAGAGGCTCAATTCACAGTGAAAGATAATAAACCAAAAGGACACACGAGGGATGCAGGCAGAAATTGTTCGCTACAGTGGAACTCAATAAAGGGAACAAGAGCTTCCCTAAATGACAAATTTGGTACAGTGGTGCTAAAATCAGGATTCTCCCTGGAATTGAAGCGGCAATTCACTCCCGGCAGTACCACTTTTTATTTACTTTGGAGATCCTAATGGCCTGGGGGGGGGGGTGCTTTGGGCGAATGTTTATTTCTTTATCTGCTTGTTTTAAATTAAAGACGGGAGGTGAAAGACGATAAGACAGAAATACTCGATTTGATTTGTATTTTTGTTTGTTTCCGAATGGACAACAGAGCAGCAGCTCTAGTGCATCTTGTCTGCATGTGTTTGGGGTGAGAGTTTGTAGTTTTCATTGAGTGAGTCCTCTCCCAGGTGTTCTCCATTTCTTGGGAACTGAGGAAGTGCTTGGGATTCTCAGCTGGGACTCATAGACCAAACCTCTCACTGATCACAAAAATAAACATATCACTTGTAAAAATAACACTGGAACGATTCACAACCTACAATGCAGGCTTCTATTGACACTTCCAAATGGAGTTGTTTATCCCTGTCTGTGAAAGGAGAATTCTTCAGATTTAGAGTCTTTGGCAGTCGTGTGTAAAACACGGCATTTACAAAATCATTTACTTCTAAAATGGAGATATGTTTGAAATTGTACAGAAAGGGGAACATTTGGTAAAACAAGGACAGAAACAGATTACCTGTGGAATAAAAAGTGAATCACTCTGAAAGTCAGTTAAGGACTTTAACCTTCCTGGAAAAGAATTCTCTAAAATGTGGAAGGAAGGAACATTTTATCTACTGCTCGTATATATTTTTTGCTTATATCTCTCTAAGGGGTAAAGCCTGAATTTCAACAAGGTACTCTGAGATAGTTCATTGACAAAATAAGTAGATTGTGACTTGAGTGGATGATATTCAATTTTGATTTACATTCTTTTATTTACTAGGACATTTAAAAAATATTTTGGTCAGGTTCCTTATTTCAATAAGCTACTTGCCATCTCTTCTGCCAACTCATGTGTACAGAAACATTATCCCAATAGATAAGCCATAGATAAACTAGGAAAAAATACATTTTAGTTTCTCAGTTCTATGTAGGAATAAAAATACAAGATGTATATGTAACTTGACCTAGCCATCACTCATACCCTTACATTTGAAGACCACATCTGTGCTTTTTCCTCACTGGTACCTCCCACGTGGCTGAGGTGAAAACACTACCTTCCTATAAGTGTCCATATCTGGAAAGTTTGTTTAAAAATTGGATTGCCACTATAAAAATAACACTGCAACATAAAGGGAAATAGGAATATTCAGCAGCAATATTACGCTCAAACAATTTTTCTTCTCTTTTCCATCCTTTTTTTTTTGGCCAGAAAAAAAAAAGAGTTTTATAACTGATGAGATTCTCTCATTTAGGCAACATTGACTCAGAAGACAAGATAACAGAAAGAGTGAACCCATTATTGCTAATGTGGCTGCCACGTCCGGTTACACCAAGGCATGAGTTTACCTGCAGAGTGGAACAGGTGCTGAGAGATGAACCCACAGGAATAGTCCTTGTGCAGTAGTTTTAAATACAAACTAATCCTTTTTGTCCTTTTGTAGGCTAAAGTAAGTGTGTCATCTGGAAAGTGTTTTCTATAATATCAATCAGAAAATATTAACATTACTTGTTTCCAGTTCAATCAAATCTTTAAAAAGTCACAGTTCAGCTTGCCATGAGCTCCATTTGTCAGAATGCATCCGTATAATGAGCCAAGATGTCTTTAGGACTTAGGGTGAATTCTCCAATACCTTTGTCAATGATCAACCACCCAGCCACCACTTGACTACACAGAATGTCACAAATAATAACTACCCTTTTGTTACACAATGAGGGAGAATGAAATTTTATTTTGTGTGTGTGGTTTTTAATTGTTTTTGAATCTATGGATTTCTTCTGTAACAAGTAGATTTGAGCCTGCTTGCAATAAAATATATATATATATATATATACACACATTAAACGGAATTAGATCAAAACATCAACAAATAAAACTGAAGATATGGAAAGTGATGCCCTTACCAGCTGATGACTTTGAGCATGGAGGAAGTGCCTCTGGATCTCCTCTTCCTGGACATGGATTTTCTTTATGAGTCTCAGCTCTTTACTTTCTTGCTTTCACTGCCTCGTGTTTGGAGTATGTTGTCTGACCTCAAGAAATGCTTTTGATAAGATTGTGTCTGTGGTTCGGGGGCCATGACTTTCCATTTTTCTAGGATTGGGCCCAGTTTTCTATGACATTTAGAAGTTTGTTTTAGAGTGGGTGATTCTTGAGTGAAAGGAAGGGGCCCAATCTATCAGACCGTGGTACTCAGGGTATGGTCCATGGAAGAGCAGCATCCGTCCTTTGGTTGACCATCGATCGGCTCCCAAGCTTGTTAGAAATGCAGAATCTCAGATCCACTCATTCAAGACAGGCATTTTTAACAAGATCTGAAGTGATTCATAAGCACATTTCAGTCTGACTGAAGTAGGCGCTGTTTGGCACTTGGGGGCTTCATTTGGCTGAGTTGAGAGCCAGTCTGCCTTTGATGACCTGGCAGTTTCAGATGCCTGCTGCCTCCGTGGTACAGTTCTCACTAGGGACCAAAATTGACAAACATATTAACTTTCTCTGCTTGTCTTCCTCCTGGCCGAGCAGAAAGCATCAGCGTTGAGAAGATGCTGGGGAGACTTCTTGTGGAGTCACAAATCCCTAGAGAAAAGGAGGGCTCCATTTCTCACTAAGGTGTTTACCCAAAAGGTAACAAATAACACATTGTCAAACAGCAAATACCTGTGCATCAGGTTAATTGTAAGTTGTAATAACAATAAAAAAACATAAACTCTTTCTTTGCATCAGTGATGTCCAAAGAAAAATGCATTCTATTCTCATGACACCTTTTATTAACTGCTTTCTCTTTCCTCACCTTTGCATAGGGCAAAAAAATACTGCCTGTGGTTTTAAAGATACTGAGAAGTAAATGCTACCTCTCAGGATATCCTTTATTTTATTTTCACCTCTGTAAGAAAACTCTACTGTGACTTTTTACTGCTTCCTTTTTTTATCCATTTGAAATTTCATAGGCCAATCGATTCAAATCCATTTTAAATCTCAATGGGCTGGATCTTGGCATGCAAGTTAGTTGGCCAGGTGCAGGTTTCTCTTCAAAATATGACAAAAGTCATGGCTGAAATATAGAGCGGCAAAAATGTTTGAGAGTTTTGCCAAGCTGCAGCCAAACAAGGCTGACTGTTATTAGCAAGGGGCAGAGGGGCAAATGGGGGAGGGGGAATGTGGGCAGTGTGACATTTGCATAATGATCAACCTAGCTTTTTTTTTCTTTAAAAAGAACATGCTGTACTACCATTCATTCTTTGAGCTTTTAAAATTTTTCCATTAAAAATAAGAAAGGATAATTCAGAGAACAATGCATTAAACAAATGAAATAGGAGAGGTGAGAATGGAAGCATTTTAATCATCTTCAGCCCAATATTCAGTCCCCTAGAGCTTCTATCCCAAAGATACCCCCAAATTCAGTTTCAACCTCCCAAACATGAAGTCTTACTATGGCACACGCAGTTTATGTACCACTGAGCAGATGCTGCAAAATAAGGATGAAACAGTTGCTGGTTCGTCTTAGATAATCACGGCAGATTAAGCAGTAGTTTCATTACAGTGTTTTTACTATGCATTATTTTTACTATGCAGCGTCCTTTGAAATAATGGGAATTGATTTCACAGATCTTTTGCATATTACTGATACTCAGTAATGTTGCCGAGTAAAACCTTTTCCATCCTGCCGCTGTGAAAAGGCACTAATTGGGGAAGAAGAAGGTTCCCCCCATGGAAGGCTCTCTCTTCCGCAGATTTGAGGCTGGGAAGCAATTGAGCCAGGGAAACTATATGTGGGGCTTTGTGGTTTAGCAGCTGGAGCTTCGTGTCCTGATTTAGCTGACCTAAAATTCACACGCTCCCAGATCGCAGAGCATCGGCTGCACTGCCCTTGGTTTCCCCTTCTTGGCCCTCAGCTCCACCCCTCACCACTGTATTTCTCCTGCTGGATTAAAAAAAAAAAAAATTAGAGGTGGGCTGCTAGTGAACAGGGAGGCCAGAGAATGAATGCAGAGACAAAGATCACCCGTGTCTTCTGCAGTCAGACACCAATATTAAAATGCATTGAATTGTTTACCTTGACTGGGTTACTTGGTGTACATTTCATCTCTACCTGGCCTTTTGGCTTATTTCCCTGAAGAGCATACCTGCAAACATGTTCTCTAACACACATGTGGAGGGAAGATAGAATTTCTTACTCTGTCTCCAAAGTTTCTTCTATCACTTGTTGACTGGGCAATAACTGTTTCATCCCTCCTACAAATAATTTTTATCGGAAGCCTCTATGTTTTTTCGTTTTTTTTTCTCAAGCCTTCATCCCTAAGTCAATGGAAATTTCCTCTTGCTGGGAGTGTGAGATCTTCTGTGGTGGGGAAAGAGTAGTGAGAGGAAACAGACCATCTGGTTCCACTGTAGTGTCTTGTCACAAATTAGCTACGGGACTCAGGCAAGACACTGATCTTTGCTAGTACCTCACTTCCTATATAACTTTCTCTTTGGAGTGATTAAGGCTGCCTTCACCTTCACCACTCTTACCTTTGAGGAGTTTAGTTATAAAAGTTAAACTCCCATATAATAATTTATTTGCATCACAATGTCAACATTGCATGCAGGCCAGGTTTTACTGAGCTGAAGGCATTAGGTAGAGGCTGGAAGATTTACTCAATTTATCTGTCAATTTCTGAAAACAGGACGTGGAAAGGCTTTTTCCTTCCATTTAGTATGTGGAAATACTTCGGCAGGGAAAGTATATAGCACATTAAAATGTTTTAAATGATAAAGTTGGATGGATTCGGTAGCAACATTCTAAAATTATTTTAAGTATAATTTGGGTGAGAGGAATCTGTTTCTGTACACTTCAAGGATAAAATGATTAGCAAAGACCCGGAAGTATCTGTTGTCCCAGAAGGCTTTGGGGGGAGTTCAAAGCGACTGGTTCCATCCAAAGTTACAACTGCAACAGCTCAGTAATAGCTCTGGAAATTTCCCAAAATATGTTCCCTAAAATACTAAGTCAGTGAGATGTTAATGGTTATTCTAGACACACATGTGCGCTCACGCATGCACACACACACACACACACACACACAGAGTAAATTTTCATGGTGAAAAAAAGTCTGTGAGAGTGGAGATGAAATATACTTAAGTTGGTTTTTTGATTGCAGTACATTCAGAGCTTTTTATCTACAGATGTGCATTGTGAATCTCCTCAAGAAAGATGGCCCTCACAGCATCTTTACAATGCATATGACCATTAAGTCTTTGTGAAGAAACACCAGTTAATACCTTACTATGCACCTCAGAACACCATTTATTAAACACCAATATAAATTCAATCTGTTGGAATTAAATGGAAATACAGATCCAAGGGGACTCCTAGACTTTTCTTTAAATATGTGAAATTCAAATTTGTTGGACAATGCTTTGTAGGCAAACTCTTAGTTACTGTTTTATATTGATACCACTGTCTCTCTTGGTAAGGAAAGACTATAGATAATGGCTTTGTGATGGGCAGTTTTAAGAGGTAAATAAAGATGGTGCATGCATTAACTTTTTGGCATAACTTCTTATGAGTTATTAAAGTATTATAATCTGCCATGAAGGAACCCTAATATATTATTTCAACCAGATCACCCATTACACATAGATCAATCAAAATTTTAGTAACGTCAAACTCTTCTCCATTCTCCAAACCCACTATGTGCTTCCTTGTCCTGCCTTGGCTCACTACAAGCTTTCTTCTAAAAATTGCTTCACACTTATGGCTACTTTTTCAAATCCTCTTCTTCTTCCAAGAACCACGCCAAATGCTAGGATGGTTCCCTTTATCTTCTGATAACTATTCTTTTCCCTGGTTCTTAGCAGTTTGTACTGCTACTGGTATTGGACACACATTTCCTCTTCTTATACTTAGCTGTTAGTATTATTTTAATTCCCATTTCTTAAGCATTTTTCTAAGCTTGTCACAATGCTAAATTTGCATACATGTTCTCATTAATGTGTAATCTATGCAATGGTGAATACCTATCTGTCTCCCTTGCATCATGCTACCCTCACCCCCCTGTAATCACTCTTTAATAAAGAAGGGGATTTAGTGAAGTTTTTTGACATCAGTGGGCTGTACTAAAATTGATTTCAAATTTTGGGACGAAATATCTAAGTTGAAAATCTGCTATCTTTTCAAGTTTCTTTTGCCTTGGTTAATGTCCTGAAGATGTCCTGCATAAACCCTTTACTATGCTCATTGATTTTTTGTTTGTTTGTTTGTTTGTCTGTTTTGCTGCTGTTGCTCTGGACACCCTTTTAGCTCTGAGAACCCTTGAGAAGTTGATGAAGGATATTCCTCTCCAGCATGACACGTTCCTTTTGAGGACCAAAGGTTTATTCCTAGGGTTGCAGGAACCATTTTCGGAAAAACAGCATTCTCTGTGTGATCCCAAAGTTGTAGAGATGCCACCCCTTGGTTTCTTTGAACTGAGTTAAAATTACCACTCCTCTTCAGCTCACTTTTGTTGAGCACCTATAATGTGCCAAGGCTTATGTGAAGCATCATGGGTACAAAGTTAATTGAGACATGTCAGTGGAGTCTAATGGTGAAGACCAATAAAGACATTATTTTGACAAAATGTAATAAATTCTAAGGCTGAAGTACATACCGGGTGCTACCTAAGTTCAAAAAGAGGCATTTGCCCAAACATGAAGGTTTAAAAACCCAAAGTAATCCCAATTTCTACCACCCTTGGACTTCTAAGTTTTGTCTATGTTTATACCTAAAATTAGGAGAATTAAGTTTCTGGCTTCTCACATCTCTTGTTGGAAAACTCCTACACTGGTAAAACTCAATAATATAATCCTAGTCCTGGAAGTTTGTCCTAAGTAGTTTCTGTGTTACCCACTTCAGGATCTCCAATTGAAGAGGGCAGGGAGCTAGTTTTCCTTCAGCTGGAATCAATTTTTTCTACCCAAGTCCATTTACTAGAATTAATCGTTTTGAAAGAAGCTCAATTTTGCTGGAAAATCCAGAAAAGATTTTAGTTACAGCTCCACATAATAAAGCAATTGTGTAATTAGTAATCCATTTGTCACTCCTTTACCGAGTGGAAAAAAAAAAGAGTAACACGTGTGGCTTTAGTGTAAATCCTGACAGTGGAGATTTTTTTTTTCCCAGGGAATTATACCATTATAACTATAAAAAATGTCAAGGCACAAGTTTACTCTTCCTACTAATATTCTAAAATAGTCTCTTAGGCTGACATCTCTGTCAATTAAAATTAAACAAAATTACATTCTGCCATCTACACCTCAAGGAGGAAGCTTTCGAGTTTATGGCTGCTCTTTGAATTGATTTTTAAAATGGCATCTGTAAAACTTGGCTGGAACAAGATGAGGTGGGATGTATTTAAAGACCAGTCAATTTAAAAAATGTTTTTAAAGATCATAAACTGACAGCAAGAATAGACTGCACATGTCTCCAGGTTTCTCAGCTATTAAAATAAATCCAGCGATTCTTTTGAATGGAATGTTTGTCCTGACATAATTCAGTGCCAACACGCTTCTGACTTGTTTTGGGTTTCCAGTATTTTTACAGAGAATAACATAAACAAGGAAACTGGTGAGTGTTGCTTCCAGTTACTCAGTTCGCACAGATTTGGGAAGAGTCCTCCTCCTGGTGTTTCCCACAGAGCAGCACTGCGAACGTGCTTTCTCACGGGACTGTGGTTCTCTGGGAGGAGAGGCAAGAGCTCTGTGGACAGTGGATGCTTTTGGCAGAATGAGGCTGCCAGTAAAGTCTTCAGGGAGATCACCCACTGTGATAGGAAGAGGAGCAAAGTAAAATCTCCATTCCAATTCCTCTAAAAGGAATTGAAGAAGCCATCTTTGGGCTCAGCCTTCTGATTGCCAAACCTTAATGTGCAATGTTCTATGGTTGCATTTAAGGCAAATATTATTTAATGATCCAGAGTTTCTTAGGGCCCAAATACCTCCTTCATTTTTGGTGAAGCACCTTTTGGAAGCTCAGTGAGCCTTTTCAGGTCATCTGGTTACCACTTAAGGGAAAAAGATAATATCCTAAGCAGCCTAAAGGGGTTTGTGCCCTTTCAAGCAGGTTCAAAATGGTGTTCTGGCTTTGCTGCTGTCTTGAGTAATTTGTGGGGTGGGGGAAGGGTAAAGGATGGTTTGCAAGATTGGTGTTCTTAATGGGCAGATGCTTTGTCTAGACACAGAGGAAATGGTACCCAGGAAAAAGCAATAAGGATCGGGGGAAACTTTCTTCCTTGATTTCAACTGAAGAGACTGGGCTGTTTAGGGACTATCAGGTAAGGAGCATTTTGGTCTTGTCAAAAAGGATGACATCTTTCTCAGTGGTCATGTGTAAACTTCCATGAATTTTAAGGGAGCAGCATTATGTCCAGTTTTTTTCTGTTTGTTTTGTTTCATTTTTTGTTTTTTTTTCTGCTGAACTCCCCATAACCTGGCATACAACAGCACATAGTATGGGCTTCATAAATATTTTTGAATATAAATACTATTTATTTTATAAGTGAATGAATGAATGGATTGGACCCCTGTGCCCCAGTTTCTTAAATATCTCTGTCATAGAAGTAGAGTAGCTGAAAATGCCTCAGGAGAGAAATATGTGGGGGAACACTACCATATTAGGTCTCATGGAGACTCATGGAGATGACAGGAATATATGACACTCTGGAGGAAAAACCAGGAGACAGACAGAGGCTGCTTTCAGCCCTCTGGATTTCATTCTCCTTCTTCTCCCTTTCAGTCTTGAACACTCAGTAGCCATGGTTCCTGTGTCTTCTCTCTTTTTTCTCTAATTCTGTTTTTGTTGGTTTAAGGTGTTTTTAAAGGATGTCTACTACATGCTACGTGTCCAGATTACATTTGTGCATGGTGGTCAGTAGAGGGACTGAGCTCAGGAGAGGGATGGAGATGCAAGGTGCCACCCAAATTCATATGTTGAACCCTAATCTCCAATATAATGGCATATGGATGTGGGATCTCTGGGACGTGATTAGGTCGAGGGTGGAGCCCTCATGAATAAGATTAGTGCCTTTATAAAAGAGATCTCATTGAGCTTCCTTACTACTTTTGCCATGTGAAGATGCAATGAGAATGTAACCATCACTGAACCAGGAAGCAGATCCTTACCAGACACCAAATCTGCTGGCCCCTTGATCCCAAACTTCTCAGCCTCCAAAACTGTGAGAAATTAATGCTTGTTGTTTAAGCCACCCTGACTACAGTATTTTTGTTACAGCAGTTTGAACCAACTAAATGTCCAGACACAGGCAGGGTTGGCAAGGTGGATAGATCGAGGTTCCCCTCTTTAACCAAGTGGCCAAGAACCTCCCTAAAGTATTTGGGGACCCACAGCAAAGGCAAAAGGACTGTCTTAGAAAATCTAGCATCTGTTCTTAGCCACACTGCATGGTTGACCTGAAAGTTTGATTTATAGTAACTTCTCCGGTCTGACCTTCAATCTGGAAATAATAACAGGACCATTTTTAACATAAAGCCATGTTACACAATTACCTGGAATATCTGACATGGTAACACAGGGTCTGTTTTAGTTGATTATTGACTTGCTCCCCTTTTTTTATTTGATAAATATTTATTTGGCTCCTACTATATGCAGAGGCACATTTCTAAGCACCCAGATACAGACATGGGGAATGACTAAAGTCTTTCTTGTGGAAGTGATATTCCAGTGGGGAATATGGAGAATAAGCAAGATAAATAAATAAAACCAGTTAATATCTATGTATGTATATGTACATACAAGAGTGTGTGAGTATGTAAAGCATGTGTTGTGTAAAATGTGCTAGATGGTAAAAGTATTGAAGGAAAAAATGATGTGGGAGAGTGAGGGTGGGAGAGGCTGGGGGAGGTAGAAATATTTTCAAATAGTGTCAGGGGAAGATGACCTATAAAGGTGACCTTTGCATAAAGACTTAGAGAAGATGAGGGAGCAAAGCCTGCAGATTCCTGGGAGAAGTGCCTTTCAAGTAGAGGGAATGAAGACAGGAGTATCACTGACAACTTGGAGGAAAAAAAGTAGGCCAATATGCCAGAACATGAATTAGCAAGTAGGAAAGGAAAGAAAGATGAGGCCAAAGGGATTAAAGCTTTGTGAGTCATTGGAAGGACTCTGGGTCTCACTGGGTGTGAGGTGAGAAACCACTGAAGTATTCTTAACAGAAGACCTTCACAATGAAACTTTTTATTTCAAAGGGCACTGTGTTGCTGTCTTGAGAAGAGACTGAAGGTGGGCCAGAGTGAAAGCAGGCAGACCAGTTAGTGGACTCTTGCACTAATCCAAACAAACATTTATAATTTGGGAATAAATATGCTTTATATCTTCATAAGGGAGGATGATGATGATTATAGAGTTCAGGGAATTAGAAGAAGATCCAGGAATAGGAACACTAAACTCTCTTCTATGGGCAATTTTGTCAAGGTCCAATACTTTAGTTATCATCTTTGCATGGATAATTCTTCAATTAAATCTACAGGCTGTGTCTTTTCTCTGAGTTCAGATCTGTATGTTCTATTGAGATGTTGTGGTGAATAGTTTATGTGTCAACTTGACTGGGCTGTGGGTGCCCACATATTTGGTCAAACGTTATTCTAGATATTCCTGTGAGGGTTTTTGGATGAGATTAACATTTAAAAATTTATTTGTATACTGAATAAAGCAGATTGCCCTCCCTAATGTGGGTGGGCCTCACTTAATCAGTTGAAGAACTGAGTAAAACAAAGAGGCTGACCCTCCTTCAAGTAAGAGGGAACTCCTCCTGACTTCCTGCATTTGAACTGACATATCAGGGTTTGTTTGTTTTTTTTTCCTTCCTTTAGACTTAAACTGAAACATTAGGTCTTCTTGATTCTCAAGGCTACAGGCCTTGGGACTAAAACTATACCATTGGTTCCCCTGGGTCTCCAGTTTGTCAACTCATCCTGCAGATCTTTGAGCTCATCATCCTTCATAATTGCATGATCAGCTCCTTATAATAAATTATATATATATATTCTGTTTCTCTGGAAAACCATGTATAATACAAATTTCATCTTGAGTATCTCTAAGCTTTTAACATATATATATATATATGTCTAATATTAAACTCATGATCTCCACTCCTCACTACCCCATCCACCATCTCAGAACTCTGCCACTTCCCAACAAGTGGCCTCACCATCGATCTGGTTAGATAAATAATAAAGGAGCCATCCTTGTCTCTTCCCTCTAATTCCTCTGCTAACCTCATCTAAACCATCTGCATGTTCAGTTGTTTGATAACCTCAATAGACCTCTTAAATCTGAATGCTTCCATCTATTTCTATTGCCTCACTCTAATATTTGCTACTATAGTATTTCTTGGACTACTTTTTTACCTACAGTCACTTTTGGCTCCTCCACAGTGTACTGATCTGTGAGATCTTGTCTTTCAAAACATACATTTGATTATTCTACTTTATTTGAAAATTCCAGGGTCTTCCCATTGCTCTGAGGATAAGGAAAATAATCCCTAACTTGACCCACAAGACTCATAGCTCCCTTTGCCTGTGACAAGTGTATGCTTGTTATCCCAGAGTAATTCTTATTAGCACCTCCTTTCAATCTCAAAGGTATCTAAGTTTGGACAATAAATTATATGGTCACTTTTCCCATGACCAAGATTAAAGTGGGCCAGTTTATATTCTCAACTGATGAGCCCCAAAATCATTCTCAACTTCTTAAAGAAATATTTTCTGAACAAGCAGACCCGTCTTGATTGAGACAAAATACAGGTGCTAGCAGCTCAGGAGCTATGTTTTCAAAAAAGTATTTCCCAAAGTTCCCCAGAGAGGAAAGAGGAGGCCATGGGGCCCTTGACCCGTTGAGTAGGGAAAAAAGAGGTTGGTGACAGAAAGCCATTAATTCATGCCCTGTGAGTTTGAATGATGTGTTTTCTTTACACCTTCAAGTAGTTAAGATCAACTGGAAGTCTAAAGCCCAGTTCAACCTTCCTGGAACAGTTATAAACCATGGAAGTTAGTCCAAGCCTCAGGATTTCTTTCAGAAATTCAATGTTTTATATTACATGAAACCCAAATGTATTGTTATTTCATGATAAATTGAAAAAGATGGTACAAGTCTCTATTTTCAGATGTGAAAATAGAAAAAAATTCTAAATAAATAGATATTATTTATAATGCTACTGAGTGTTACTTGAATGTTGGCCTTTTCACACATTTATATTATTTACTTATCACTTGTGTTTGAAGATTGCTCAAGTTTCAAGAGAATGGTAAACCATCCATGGAGGAGTGCTGTATGGAATTTCCCTTACCTACAGTAGGGGGATAATATATCTTTTATCTCCTAACATAATTGTGAGGACTAAATGAGATAACTTGTGAAAAAGGTATAAAATGTTCTGTGTCAGGTGACAGACTCAGTACATTCCAAGGCTGTAAGTTGTTTTTATTACTATTTATTGAGTCCCTAATATGTAACAACTATACATACACTTACTCTAATCTTCATGACTATGTGTTTCATATTTTTATGGAAAATCTTCCCACCTAATTATCAAACAAGACCTCAGTTGGTGGCTATTTAAGAAATAGTGAGCACAAATAACAATATATTTAGAGTTCTGAAATTACAAACCTTTTTGCCACACACAATCTTCTAAGTCATGTCTACCTCACTTCTGAGATGTTGCTTCACTCACTGGCAACCATGAATTGTAAATAGAGCTTAAATCTCCAAAGAGCTTATGAGATAGTTATGTGGAAAAAACATATACATAAAACCATAAGTAAACAAGCAAAATAAATGGATACAACATTGTTTTCTGTATTTTAAAAGAATTAGTCATTTATGTACATTCTTTATTCAATTTGCCTCTTGTATGGACATTTTGATTGGCAGTTCCTATTTCCCCAAGTTCCTTAGCCTAACTGATTTTTATTTCCCTCACATTTAGATTTTGTTAATAGCTCTGCATATTCTGGAAATGATTTCCTGATTTTTTTGTCCATAAATCTGAATTATTTGGTGAACATCCAATTCTTGATGTTCTGCATATGCTAGGTTGAGAACATAAATATCAGTATGTTTATATCAACTTAAGATCTCTAAAAATTGACTTGGACCATCATAGAATTCTGAAAGGCACTTTGAGACGAAAGTATGTCTGTCTAGTTTGTTATTGTGAAAATGATCCCCAGAGGAGTCTGGCCTGACCCCAGAATATTTTCCTTCCTTGCTGGAGGAGGACATGCTTGGTCCACTCTTATGCCTGCCCCCCTGCTCACTATCTAATTGTTTATTATGATTCCCAGGCAGACCTCTATGATAAATAATGAAGATTTGCTTTGCATGTAGATATTTATATTTTATAAATGTAGTCCAGGTTTCCCAGCTCACACCATCCTGGAGGGGATATAACCAAATGGGTGAGGATAACAATAAAAACAGCCATGAAAACCTCCCACAAGCAAAATGGCTGGATTTCTCATCCCTAATTTAAGAGCTTCCCTGATTCTGGCAGAGCCCCAGCCAAAGTCAACATCCTTAACCATGGTGATTTAAGTTATTTTTCTATTACAAGTTAGTTCAGCTCTTTCTTCTGTCATTTCCAGTGGCTACTTTGTCCTCAACAGTCTCCATTTTTACTCTCCCACTTTCTGTCCCATTGGTTGCTGGTTTCTCCTGAAGACATGGTTGAATCTAAGTTTTGTCATAGTTTCATAGTATCATTCTCTTCATCAGGGTTATTTTCATGTACCTGGTCACCCATGTTGCCACCACTGTTGTAGCAGGGAAGAATGCTAACCAAAATTCAGCCATTACTATTAAGCAGAAAAACTAGGGACTTCATCTCTCAGTTTCTTTATGACAGTTTTATTTGACTATTTTTTCAGTTGATGCTGCCAATTTGCCCCAGAACTTGGCAGAATCTGTTAGAAAGACAGGGCAGAAGATAATATGAGCATCAGTGAAGAACTGACAGTCAAATCTATCCATCCTCACTGTCATTTGAGCATCCTGATACCAGGTGGAGTGCCTCTTCTCTTTCTTTGCTCAAATGTGCTGCTTCCTCATCCATTCTAGCTACCAAGGAATGTAGGGGACAGCCATTGGCATGTCACCTGAGAGTTACTGTTTTAGGGGACAGCTGATGATGTCAATGTATCCAGTTGCTTTAGGTAACATAGAGTATTGTGCCTAGAGCCATGGGTCATAACATGTCACAGATGCTCTATAAACTCTACAGAAGTTCCATCAAATTTCTATTGATTGGTCAAGTTTCTCTTTGTTATAACTACATATACTTATCTGCATTAGTTGGTGCAGAGACTACACTTTGATAATAAATAGAAGCAAAATTACAATGACTCAAAGGTAAAAATTAGTATCTTTCATAGTGTAGTGCAGAGGCAAGCAGGAAGCCTGGGTGGGTGCTGGGTGATTCTGCTACATGAGGTTGAAGAATCCCAGCCTCTCTAGGGTAATAAATTCTGCTGCTCAGCAGTTCCTTAATACAAAGTCCTTAACTATGTGGTCAAACCTGGCTAACAAGTTCCATGACCTTGTTACAACCCACAGGAAGGAGAAAAGTCAAGTAGTAGAGGGCAAGGAAGGAAAGAAGGAATTGTCCACATGATAGTTTGCTTACGTTCCATTGGTAAGAACGTGCACATGGCTACAGAAATTTCAAGTAAATCTGAGAGATGTATCTTTTACATGTGTGGCCTCTTGCTACCTAAAACTCAGGATAGAGCGTGGATTATATTACTGAAAAAAGAAGGGCAGAAGAATGACTGGATGGCAATTAGCAGCTTTCATCACAGTACTGTATGGAGATGCCTCTTGGGTGGACCACTAAGCTAAACAGCTCATGTGATATAAGATGCACAACTACCTTGAGTTAGAAGTAATGCCTCAGGCTGATATTAGAACTTGGCTTGCAGAATCCCTGAGAACAGTGAGCTGTAACTGAACACAGGTTCAGCCTCTCACCACTCAACAGCCAATAAATCGAGGGGTAAGCTTCAGTAGAAAAGAAAGTACTTTATTTAGGAAAACCAGCAATCTGAGGAGATGGTAGATTTATGTATAGAAACCAAATCCAAAGATTCTGCTCAGCGATGACAATTTTTAACAGAAAAAGGGAGAAACAATCTCAATTAATCATTAAGGCAGGAGGTCGCAGTCTTTGTCATCTTTCCATTGTGTGCAGATCTGCTGACTTCTCCCCATCTTCCTTGGGATGCTGTCTTGCTCGCGTGGTCCATCGGCAATTGTATGTTCTTTTGCCTGTGTGGTCTGCCTATGCCTGTGAGGTCCACCTGCAAATTTACTAAGTGGAAACTAGAGGTAGAGGGTCAGTCATTCTTTAACTACTTCATTCTTCATTCTTACTCCTTCTAATCCAGGAAAGGAATCAACAGGGTAGGTAAGATGTTGTGTATATTTAGTAAAGCAGAAATCAGGAGCTAAGTTAAATGTTGCCTAATGATCTCATATTTATGATTAAGGACTAAAGAAAACAGGGATGATCAAACAGAAAAGAGGCAAAGGAGCTGCTTACAGAGCTATGGTGGCCTCCTGGAACAGCTAGATAGGCAGTGTGGAGGGATAAACAAGCAACCAGAGGAATAATGGTAGATGCTTCATGGAAGTGATTAGACTCTCTCAAGATTGTTTGAGTCTTCTAATTTCCTTATCACATGCTGTGAAAAGTTCTAGACTTCCAAACAGTGCTGAGGACACAAAAACATTGTGAATGACTAGTGTCATAAGTGAGGCAGGGGGCCAAACCTTATGGCTACAATGATGAACAGGATGGACAAGGTGACTCCTCCCAAGACACAGAAGGGGAAAAGAGGAAAATAATTACAAGCCATTAAATGATTGCAAATGTGTGAAAGGCTATGAAGGAGATGTCCAGGCTGCTAACAGTGTGTGTGTCACAAGTAATCTAATCTAGCCTGGGGTCATGAAAGGCTTTTACAAGGAAGTGATGTTTCAGCTCAGTCCCACAGGGTGGGTTAGGATTAGTGGGGCTGACATGAAAAAGGTTAAGGGGTGAAACAGCATATGTGAATTCAGGAGGGTAAGCTGGGAAAATTGTTTTTGTTTTTGTTTTTGTTTTAAATCTCAGGTTTCTCATCTATAAAATGGGGATAAAAATGTCTCCCTCTAAATGCTATTATTAGGATTAAGTTAAACAATGCAGGTAAAGGCTTAATAACAAGCCTGGCAAGAAAGAAAGGGCAAAAACTGGTAGTTTTTATTGTTATATTATCACTAGCATTTTTACTCACCTAGGAAGCTGAAGATATATTTATGCAAATGCAGTTTCTCATCTGACCCTGGAAACATCTTGGCATGTCTTAATGTCATATATATCTTCATAACACATCACTTAGCAAGCATAAACAAGAAATCAGAGAATAAAATTAAGCAAATAAGAGTTTTAGAGATCTATCAGCTGAAAGTAACAGCATATCCAGTTAATGATGGCTAAAATAATAAAGGTATTTAATTATCTTCCCATCCAGAAAGACCAGAGATAGGTAGTTCCCTGGTCAGTGTAAGAGCTCCAGGATGTCATTAAGGGCTTTTCAATACTCTGTTCCAACTTCCTTAGCATTGTCTCTTTATTACAAAATGGCTGCCACAGATCCAGGCAGCTCAACCTTCCCCAAATGCATTCAAGACAGAAAGTGAAAGCCACATGCAAAAGGAGCCTTTTGTTTCATCAGTAAGCAAAATCTTTTCCTGGAGCATCCTAACAGATTTTTCCTTTGTGTAGTTGTCCAGCTCTGGCTGCAAGTTAACACTGGAGAACTCACCAATGTTGTTGTGATACAGTTAGGCTCTCATTAGTGGCTGGGGTTGGGCATATTACTGCACCAGAAAAAATTGAGCCAGACAGGAAGTGAGCTTTGGATGTTGAATGTGCCACTAGCAATGTCTATCACAATGATTTGGAGATGGTTTGAGAAGGCAATGCTTGGTTGATTTTGTAGGCTAACACAAGAACAGTGCTGAAAAAAAGTGGGTATATAAACAGTCAGGACAGCATTCCAACTTTACACATGTGGGGAAGGATGAAACAGATTTTGATTCAAGTCGACATTGTTTTAAGTGCTAGGAACTTTTCATATATCGTCTCATTTAATTCTCACAAAATCCTGGAGAGGAAGGCATTAGGCTTTACCACAGATAAGAAAATCTCAGCTTGGAGAGCTAAGTTCCTGGGTTCAAGGTCACATGTTGGGTAAAGGACAGAATTGAGATCCCAATTCAAGTAAGTCTAACAACAATTTCAGGTTATTATTATCTAAAGGAATTTATTTCTCCAAATGATGGAAGAACCTGTATTAAAAATGTGCAGATGTGGGCTTCCCTGGTGGCGCAGTGGTTGAGAGTCCGCCTGCCAGTGCAAGGGACACAGGTTCATGCCCCAGTCCAGGAAGATCCCGCATGCCGCGGAGTGGCTGGGCCCGACGGCCATGGCCGCTGAACCTGCACGTCCGGAGCCTCTGCTTCGCAGCGGGAGAGGCCGTGGCGGTGAGAGGCCCGCGTACCGCAAAAAAAAAAAAAAAAAAAAAAAAAAAGTGCAAATGTGGTTCAAAGAGAATTAGACCAGTATGACCTTGAGGTACAATAATTAATATGAGCTAGAATTTTTTGAGCACCACCCTACAGGTCAGGCACAATTCTAAGTTCTTTGAATATAGATAAATATCTTAATAATAAATGCTACTATCTATTATCCCCATTTTATAGACCAAGGCACAGACAATTAAACCACGTGCCCAAGCCCACTTAGCTGGTCCATTGAATGCTAAAGGTTTACCTTGAAACTATCTGACTCTAGAGCCCAATCCCACTAACCACTATGCAAACTGCCTCTAAAGATTTCCCAGTCAATGCTGTGAGCTCTGGAGTGTTCTCTTCAATCATCAGTGCTCCTGGGAACCCCATTAGAGTGTACCCCAGGCAAGTCTACAGTGCCTGCATGTCACCTGCACGTGAGCGGGACCACCTCCCTCCATCAGGACAGAACCCATATTAGAAAATGAGAACTCATATTAGGATGAGCTATGGAGTTAAAAAGCTGTTGATAAAAGGAAACAAAGGAAACCCTAATAGTTTAATTGTTTGTTAGAACAAAAAAACAAGCCAACAGAGAATTCTTCCAAATCAGTTATTACAATGAGAAATATAATCACTCTTATGTTTTAAAAATTCATCATAGATAACCAAACATTTTGGGAGAGGAGAATGACAAATCCTTTTATCAATAGTTTTGACATATTGAAGGTTCCCATTAGAGTTGAGTTTCAAGAGTTTCTAACTAGAACTGTGTCCTTAAATTACTGTTTGGGGCATCTGTGTGAAGCTGATCTGTTTCCTAGGTGTATTAGGATAGGATTAAGCTGTTGGAACAAAGGACACAACATAATTCAGAAACTTAAGAAAGATAGCTTAGCTAAGTTTGCGGGAAGAAGAGGAAAACAGTTTCTCTGTCACTGGGAGATAGAAGAAGTCAATTCAATTGACACAACCCTTGACAGTAGCAACAAACCACAACAACTGGTTGGTGTGAGTTTATATTTGTAATCCCAAAGTTGTCAAAAGGCCAGATCAAGGTTTAGATGATGATGAGAGTTAATAGATCCGTTTGTCCCTATTATATCTAATACTAATCCAAATTTTCTATGTAATTTTCTTAAATGGCAATAGTGGACAGAAATAGACCACAGACATAGAAAACAAACTTACTGTTACCAAAGGGGGAGGGAGGCATAAATTAGGAGTTTGGGATTAGCATATACGCACTACTATATATAAAATAGATAAACAATGAGGACCCTGTATAGAACAGAGAACTATATATATATATATATATATATTCACTTTGCTGTGCACCTGAAACTAACACAACATTGTAAATCAACTATACTTCAATAAAAAACTAAACATAAAAAAAATTGTGGGCAAAGTGGGTAATCACCATCATCAAAGGAAATGGAATAGCAAAATAAGTCAAGAAATATACAAACAAGCAGGTGTGTAATAAAGTAAAATTGCCCTGCAAACTGGGTCTATGTCTTCATGGTATTAAAAAAAAAAAGACAATTCAGAGGGCCTCTGGAATTGATTTCGGCAATCACATAATGAGTGAGATGAAGAAGACGATGAGTTATGTTGGGATTAAGAGGTGTTTTTCTCCCATCTTTAGGCATGGATTCACAAATTTAAGGGGCAAAGAGACAGCAAATGATTTATAAAAGCCCAAATATGGGTACATATGTATATGTATAACTGATTCACTTTGTTATAAAGCAGAAACTAACACACCATTGTAAAGCAATTATACTCCAATAAAGATGTAAAAAAAAAAAAAGCCTTTTGTCTGACTGTCTTCACATTTGCATTGTATTTTCTTTGTGAATATTTTGGCCTTGATCTTTCTCTCACTATAACAGCAATTTGCAATTGAAGTGTTCAAAATAATCCACATTGAAGTAAGGCACAGAGTGTCACTCCCCAGGTCACCAAAAGCCAGCACTCAGTGACTTAGCCAGAGGAGCCCAGCCTTTTCAGGCATGTTCTCAGCTGATTATACTCATTCAGGGTTGGGCTGCTGGAACAAAAACAGAAATGTAACCTCCTGTCTTCTGCCCAAGTTTTTTTTTTCTTTTTTGCGCAAGCAAGCAGATATAGAACAGTAGAAACATATCTACTCTAACAGCAAAGAAAGGAAATAGGAAGAAGACAAATCATGTGTACATACCTGTAATATATACCTGTGTGTGTGTGTGTGTGTGTGTGTCTGTGTGCATGTAAGAGATTACATTTATTAATTAACATTATTCAGGCAATGAAATAAAGTAAATGGCTAAATGTTTTACAACTTTAAGTTAATAATATAGCATGTAAATATAAATAATGTTAACATTTAGTTTCAAAAAACATGGCTTTGTTTCTCTTTCCTAAACTAAATTGCAGCATGGAAAATATAATAATTCAATTTAAAGAGTTTTGCATAATTATCAGGATAGGTAAACAAATACTGAGGGGAAATAAATTGACCCAATAGTTACCATAATTCTTGTCTCTGCTTGATATGCTAGGAGTTTTTATAGGAGTAGTTCATTTTTCCTGCTTAGAATGAGGCTGGAATTAATTTAGAATTAATTTTAAAAAAATTCCACTTATAAAAAATGTAACATAATATTAACTGTGGTTATTTCTGCAATTGGAGATCATGTAGAAAACTTTTCTTCTTGATATTCTTTCGTATTTTCCAAGTTTATATAATAAGCTTGTGTTACTTAAATAATCAAGTAATTATGAGAAGTTACTTTAAGGGAATAAACTGTTCAACATCCTATTTTCTTTGTATTGAGAAAAAAACAGTTGTATTGAATCAAAAGATTAAAGAAAATTAGAGTTCATTTTCACGCAGTAAACTACCTAAATTCAGAAAATAGCCAACTGAATCAAGTAGTACTTCACAATTGAGGCTGTTTAAATAGTTGTTTTGGGGGAAGGATATGCATATAACATATTATGAGGGGGCCTGCTCATAACGTATTGAAATTCTTTATGAATTGTTTAATTCTTCAAATGTTTTCTACCTTTACCTAGCAAATTTAAGAACATTTTTTTCTGAGTGATAATATATTTCATTTGCATGTAAAAATATTTTTTACCTGTTTCTGAACTTCATAACTTTTTCCACAGAAAAAACTTGCATTTTTTTTCTCTCTGTGAGTATAAAAAATTTGTTTCCACTTCATAGGCATTTAGTATATTTGGATTTGAACATGTATGTATTCTCCTGGTTTAGTACCTGCAGGGATTTTGGAAGATTCTCACATACTGACTTCTTATAAATTGCAGAAACTCGTTCTGTCCTGGATCTGTGTCCCCCTCCCCCACCAATCTGTTTTGTTATTTTACCATCATTTAAAATCTCCTTATCTTGTTAGCACTTACAGAGACTCTCTCAACTATAACTTCAGGAACAGATTAAGTTGGCCTTTCAAAACCATTCATCATCAGAGATATGTCTTTGTTAGTGTTTTCTTTTGTAAATCATTTTATTCTTGTAAGGTGCCTCTGGATACTGGCATGATAATAGGCTATATAAATGATTTTGTCCTATATTTGTGTTGTGTATACTTTATTGTAATAGCACTCTCGGGTCAAAAGCAGCCAATATTATTCCGATTAATTCCTGTCTAGACACTCATAAATTGTCCTTTAATTTTCAGAGAGAAAACGAAGTCATATGAAGCATAACTTTTCCAGGCTGTAGGAGTTGCACCTGGTTTTTCTGGGCGAGAGGAGGCCCGCCTCCCTGGCGTCCTTCAAAGCAGTAGGCTCTCTGCTACAGTGGTGAGCATTGGGTTTTCCATGCTTGGCCCAGGTAGCCAGCCAAGGCCGGCCAGTTGGCTGGAAAACACAAAGCCTAATCCCCCCAACACAGCTTCAAACACTCATTTTATTTACTCATATTCATTTCCCCAGAAGAAAAAAAAAAAAGGAGGAGAAAATAGCTTGCTTAATCCCAATACTAACACAATGTTGATTCACATTTATGTTCTGTATTTATTGACGTGCATTGCATACAATGGGGGCTCTCATTTAGGCAACTGTGTTGGGGGGAAGTCGCGATCACATTAGAGAAAGAGATGAAGCACACAGTTTATACAGCCCTAATTTTATGTAATGTAAACCTTTCAAACACTGCACATAGGAGTGAAAATGCATGTCCTAATCAAAAACCAAATGCATACCAAATGGATTTATCTTAAAGCTAATTATAGCTGCAGAATATCTGTCCTGAAAAGTCCACCATTGTTTCCTAAACTTGTATAATGAAATTAACTTCTTTGGCTTTGCAACAGCTTTCTGTATATCTCATTAACCAATTGTAAATGCTTTTGTGCTTGAGAGCAGAGCACGGGGTTTTGTTTTGTGACATCTAGTGTTCAGTGTTTTGAAATTATGCAGGTGGTGTGTAACACTGTAGGCTAACTATATACAGAGCTGGAGTATATATTGAACACCAGACAGCATATACGTATTACTAGCATATGGCTTCTGCAAGAAGAAAGCAGATATGAAAAACACCACACTCTTTTTTTTTTGCCACTTGGAAATTTTTATTGCCTAGTGGCAGCTGTATTTAATAAAATATTAGTAGCCACTTGAGGTTTAAAGGTGTAACACAATTCCATTTCAATATAACAATTCCATAAATTCAAATATGAAAACTTCATAGAAGCATGATATGGCTATAATTAAAAAAAAAAGACTTGGTATATACTTTCAAAAAACAAATTTAGGGCACATTGTACCTGTAGTCAATCTATAAAGTGGAGTTCAGGTGATCATTCACATGTTTGAAAGTTGGAAGTGATTCTAGAGACCTCTATAACAGAGACTGATGGTTTAAATTGTTTTTTTTTTTTAAAAATTGCTATACCAGCAACACAGTCGTCTGCCCACTGCCTGCAAATAAGTTTCTTCCCTTCCCTATTGCTTTCTTCATACCTCTTTAGGTCTTCTTTTGAGACTATCAAGTATGAAAGTGCTTAAGAAGCTGTCAAGCATCACACCAATCTTAAGCTTTATTGTTGTTATTTGCAAGTTCATAAAGACATAATACACCCCCTTAACTACCCTGTCCAATCAATTCTGGTACAGTCAGGGTCCCAGAGAGACAGAGACATAGATTGACTTAGAGGCTTGGGGTTTGAAAGGCTTTATGTGGCCCCCTTTATCTATGAAACTATCCAGAGAAAATGGAGAGAGAAAGCGCTTTTCAGGAGGGAAGCTATCCCTTTATAGGATATCTAGCAAAGAATCTAGAGGAAACAGTACATGAAAAGGCACAGAGCTTTAAGAGACACTAGTTCTTTCACAGAGTGTGAGACTTTGAGTGTGGCCAGAGCAGAAGCAGAGGTGGCAATGCCTTCCAAAGGGGTCATCTGGCCCACAGAGGAGTTTTGATTGCCTAGCACAGTGTAAAAGAGTATTTAACTGCTTCAGGTTGTACACACTCTTTCTAGTTTATTACAGTCCCCATGACTCCCTATCAGCTTATACCTGCTGGAGCACCTAGGAGACATTCTAGGTCAAGACTCCTGATCTAAGACGTGGGGAAAATGAAGGACAGGAGAGGGGCACATGTGCAAGAGTGGAGATTTAAGTGAATGGGTGAAATGGTATCAGATCAAGACAATAGCCCTCCTGGTGCATGCTAAGGGAAGGTCATGGAAGGATTCTAAGCATGGTCCAACTTTTATTCTAAAGATTATTGGGGGCAGTAAAAAGGATGGTATGGAAAAGGGAGCAGGGAATACAGTTCACGAATCTTTGGAAATGGCCCCAGAAAGAGATGATGAGGGGCAGACTAAAGGCTGCATCAGGGCACATGGAGAAGGTAAGAATTCTGGACGTGTTAAAGAAGTAGGGCAAATAAAAGTTGATAATGCCTGAAAGGAACCTGGAGGTTAAGGGAAAGTTTCATATAACTTCAAATATACAAGTTTAAGTACAAAAAAGAATGAGGAGCAACTAACAGAGATGGAGATGAATTTGAGGTAGATGATGGTGAGTTTTAGGTATAGGTAAGATGTCAGGTGGAGATAATCAGCTCAGAACCAGAGTGGAATTGTGGAGAGCAGTCTTGACTGGAGATACACACCTGATGGTGAATTGTAGCAATTTCAGTAACTAATCTCACTTGGGAAAATAACACCTGATGAGGAGGGAAAAGGGTGAGGTATGGCACCCCTGGGAATACCAGTGTTGGAACATTGAATCAATGAGGAAGTAGAAAGAGACTGAGAAAGAATAATTATTAAGAAGGTAGAGAATTAAGAGAGAGGATCTAAGGTGATACTGAAATACAGTGATTAATACTGCCTGCCATCCTGTATGATGCCAGGGAGATGGATTTCCAGAGGAAATAATACTCTAATCCATAGCTTCTTCCTTTCTTTCCATAAGATTCTTTTTTTTTTTGTCTATAAATTGATTTAATGTTTAGCCACATGAACAGAGCCCATTTTGAACACATTGAGAACAGTTCTTATTAGCTAACCCAAAAAATCAGGTTTGCTGGAACAGCCTGTTTGTTTTGAGATGCATTTCATTCCTGTTGTGTGTTGAGTGGATTACAATGTCCTAAGTGATCCTATAGCTGATTTATTTTTTTCAAAATGCTATGATAAGGCTGGAGTTCAGGAAACAGGACTTGAGAAATTCAGGATTTAAATCAAGATGAACTTTAAAATGGAGAATTTGAACCAAATTCCCATCTCTAATCCCAGGAAAGAAGAATCACATGACCCAATCAGGTTGGACTTTGTTTTGCAGCAAAATTCTCCAAACATGGGTCAGGAGCTGATATTACTGTTGCTATGGTAACTTCTGAGCTTTTAGCTTGTGTGTGTGTATGCGTGTTTGTGTTCTCTATATTGCTTCTGCAGTTCCAAAGTAAGATAAAAGTTGTTAAAAATTCAGTGTTTTCTTCTAGTAGCTAGAAGGAAAATGCCTATCAAATTTTACTTTGAGGTCAGTGCTTTTTTTCATATATATTAAGACATGATGGAATTAATTACCTTTGCTAACAAGTTTACAGACAAGCATACCCCCCTCGTATTGCATATCTGCAAATAGGATTTTTTACATCCAATCTAAGGAGTGCTGACTGGTGTCACTGGAAGCTGAAGCTGTATCAGCATTTAAATTCCCACTTTTCTGGGCAAAAACCCAACCGAATGATTCAATTAAACTCTTTATGTTATATATTATCCAGAAGTTTACAATATAAAATGATTCTCCCAGTCTAAACCCCTGCCTTTATGATTGCAATTTGGTAGCAAGATGATTTCCAAGGACTATTTTACTTGAACTGCAATGAAAACGTCAGACCATAACACACTTTTTGATGCAGGTTTTATGAATGGCACTCCAAAATCAGCCATTATTTCAAGCACATGCAATAAATAATCTTCATTGTTCATCAGAGTGTAAATATGCCCTTGTGTTTGCAAATATGGTGGTTTCCTGAGCAAAGCAGCCGGCAAGCCACAGATCCTTCAGCCATTTAAGGAGGTAACAAAAGGACATCAGCCTCTCTCATAGGGAAAGACCATCTCCTGAGAGACAAACAGCTCATCCTTCAGCATAAACTTTGTTTATTTCTTGTACCTAGTACCTAGGAGTGTGTCATATTGTAGACACTCAAGTAATATGTATTGAATAAATGAGACAACCCAGATCCCTTAGTGACTTTGGATATGTGATTTTTCCGATGATTTTAAAGGAATTTTTTCTGTTTCTTTTGAAATTATCAAACCCCCCAAAACTCTTTTAACAGAATTAACCAGTTAGATAGACTTAGCATATTGTAATCCTGAGACTGAAATGCTAAAGAATTTCTTTGAAGATGCTGTTGCCAGCTGCCTAATATAATTTTTCTTTTTAAGAGAGGGAAAGACAAAAATATTTATACTGCAATTCCAAAAGTATATAAACACAAAAATAATATACCAACCACACTGGATGGATAAATCCAAGATGCCTGGTAAAGCCATTTGGTGTCTTTTGCTTCCAGCACTTAGGAAAGACACTTTTCTTCTCTAATTCCTTCTGCTCCAGACCCCATCAGATTGGTTTCTTTGCCAACTTAATATTTCTTGCTCCTGCCTCCTGAGCTGATAGAGACATCTCAGTCTCCTCTGTGTGACTCTGCAAGTTTACCACTCCAGCTTCTTCACTAGAATTATGTTGGGTGGTTGGTTTGTCTATGCATTTATCCAGAAAATGTATTAAGTGTCTATCATGTGTCATCTGCTGTGCTATGTGTTACACACTTGGGATACACAGATGAGTAACTGTTATGGACTAAATATTTGCCCCCCCCAAAAAAATCATACATTGAAGCCCTAACCCCCAATGCAATGGTATTTGGAGATGGGGTCTTTGGGAGGTAATTAGGTTTAGACAAGGCCATGGGTAGAGCCCTCATGATGGGATTAGTGCCCTTATAAGAAGAGGAAGAGAAACCAGAGCTACTTCTCTCCACTATTTAAGGACACAGAGAGAATTTGGTGGTCTGCAAGCCAGGAAGAAGGATATCATTAAGAATCCAACCATGCTGGCACCCTGATCTGGGACTTCTAGCCCCCAGAACTGTGAGAAAACACATTTCTGTCATTTAAGCCACCCCATCTATGGCATTTTGTTCTAGCAGCCTGAGCAGACTAAGGCAAACTCTAAAGTGACTCTACATCTCAATGCCAAGGATTGATATATAACATCAGCCATATTCAATGTAGTACTGTAATAACTCCAGAGGAGAAAGAAGTTAACTGCCTGGGGCAGTCACAGATGAGTGAATATTTATGATTGGTTTTGAAGGCATGCACTAAAAAGAGAAATTTGGTGGAGTGAATTCTGGGCAGAAGATGCAGCATGTACAGAGGTCTGGAATTGTGGAAAGGTGTGACACTTTTAGGGAACAGTTGAATGCTTAGTGTAGGTAAGATATAGGAGTGGTCAGACCAGAGATGAAGATGAAAAAGATAGGTTAGTCAGACTGAGTAAGCTCAGGACTTCTTTGCTAAGGAATTTAGGCTTCATCTCATCCCATTAAAAAAGGGCTGGGGGGAATCATTGTGGATTCTTAAGCAAGCGACAAGGGCAATTTTCTTTTTATCATGATAACAACACTCAACATGAGATCTATCCCTAACAAATGTTAAGTATATATAGTGTATTGTTCACTGAAGGTTCAAAGGTGTGCAGCAGATTTCTAGAACTTAATCATCTTGCGTAACTGAAATTTCATACCCGTTGAATAGGAGCTCCCCATATCCCCTTCCTCTCAGCCACCAGTTCCCATCATTCCATTTCTGCTTTTGTGTGTTTGACTATTTTGCAGACCTCATATAAGTGTAATCATGCAGTATTTGTCCTTTTGTGATTGGCTTATTTCATTTAGCATAAAGTCCTCAAGATTCACCCATGTTGTCACAAATAGCAGGACTTTCTTCTTTTCTAAGTTTGAATAATATTCTATTGTTATGTATTCACCACATTTTATTTATCCATTCATCTGTTGATGGACATTTAGGTTGTTTCCACAAGGCTATTGTCAACAATGCTGCAATGAACATGAGAATGAAAATATCTCTCCAAGATCCTGATTTCAATTCTTTTAGATAAAGAGTCAGATGTGGGATTGCTGGGTCATAGGTAAGCGTCTCTTTTTGAAGGGTGGTATGCAGCAGACAAGGGTAAGAAAGATAACACAGAAGCTGGTTAGAAGCCTGTTAAACTAGTCTATGGGAGAGAATGAGAGCCTGAACTGCACTGAGGGGAAGGAAAGGAGCCAACAGACTTGTGTTGGCCTCTGCAGGACTAGCCTTTCATGCAAGACAAGGCATCAGCTGTCTACTTTCTCCAGTTGCCAGAAGCTTCTCTGTTCCCAAACTTCTGCCTTTGCCAAAGTACCTGATAATCCCACTGCATCCCACTCCTTCTTGAAATCAGTTCCAGAAAGAAAGGTCCCTTGAAACAAAATAAAACAAAAGAAAAACTGGTTTCTGGGAGGCATGACACATTATCAATAATATTACCTTACATTGGCCTGGAGAAGTATTTCCCAAAGTGTTCTGTGGGACAGTAGTGTCTGGCAGATGTTAATATTTATTACATTAAAGAAACAAACAGACAAAAAAGATTTGTGATGAAATTTCTTGGGGGACTCTCTGGGTCAAATAGATTTATTTGCTGCAAGATTTTTAAGCCTCTAATTCCGAATGTGCACTATAAATATCAAAAAGAGGGATATAGTGTATTTTTCCTCAAGCATATTGGACCCCTTTTTTCATAGAGCTTCTCCCATGAATACATTTTTAAGGGACAAATTTGAAAACCTCTCATATACAGAGGGCTTTGTAGTGATCAAAGCACTTTCCCTCAAGAGTTTCATAATTGGGGCAAGGCAAACATTACTGTGGATATTTTAGGAGAATAAAACAGATGCTCAGAGTTGCCACAAAGCTTCTAAGAGGAAGATCTGGGACTCAAACTCAAATTTTCTGACCGCAGGATTAGAGAGTTTCCTGCTCTACCACAAATATCATTGCCACCATAGCTAAAAGCAGTGGATGGAAGGAGACTCCAGGTACAATAAGTGAATGGAGCTCTGGGGAATGGTTAAGGAGGTGGAGGTAAAAAGAATGGAAAGACTCAGGCATCCATGTCATCTGTGTAAAATCTTGGAAGGCTGTCAGCACTGATATCTAACACGTGGCCTTCACCAGGAGAATGTAAATGTACTTAGTACAAATTATACCTACTCCTTGACATTACCTCCTGAAGTTACTACCACATAAGTTGGAGCTGGTGGTTCAAGGGTCCTTGTTTCTTTGTGCATTCATTTATTTGTTCAGAAAACACTTATGAAGACATAGTAATTCAATCATAGTGTCCTTCCAGCCTAGATATGGCTCTGACTCCCCATAGCTGATACAACTATTTCACAAGACTCTTTTAAGCTGAGTACTCTCTCTGGCTATATAGCACTGGTAATAGGAAAGGTCACCTCATTCTAAGACTAATCCATCCCAATTGGATGAGGAAGGTTATGCCATAATTAGGCTAATTTGGAGGGGAAGCTGGGTATAACACAGACCTTGCCTGCAAACTCTCACCAGAATACCATTGGTCAGGTAGTCATTCAACATTTTACAGCATCTAACTCAGTGCCAGATGGATGCTAAATGCTAGGAAGAGTAGTAGGCAAAAGTGGCACGGCCTCTGCCTTCACAGGAAATTGGAGTTCATCAGGGAAGGCAAATGTGGAATACATCATTTTAAGTGATTGAGTAAATAATTTAAAGTGAAAACATGATCCAAGGCACAAATACTAGGAGTAATGAGAAGCCATAAAAAGGAACCCAACAATTTTCTCTAATAGGTTGGAAAGGAAAGACTATGTTGAGTTTCTTAAGCTTACCTTGACTGAGGATATCTGCAAAATGAGGTGATGGGACTCAAGCAATATTTTCCAGAGTCCTCTATAGACTGTGGTTCTACATATTTGAAAGTCACCTTGATTATACAAAGTTCAGCTGGTTTCTTGACTGAAGAACTTATTGGTCTTTTGTGTGAGAATGTGCTTTTGAATCTCAAAGGGAAGCTCTGGAGTCGGGCAGCTCCCAAACTTTATGGGGAACATGTTTGTGCAGAATATTTATTGCAGTGGTGTTCCAAGGAAAAGCATTTAAAAACATAAGAATAGATGTCCAAGGTCTCACCCAGCTTTACAATTCAATTATTTTGTCTTCGAGCATGTCTTTCATTTTATAATGTCCAGCCATTTTCAACTAAGGTTGTTCCCAGACTGTAGACCACTTGGCAGGTTGATGTTACTTTATATTACCTGCTCCCTGATCCAGAAGTCTGGAAGGAACGTGTTGAAAGCCAGAACTCTGGGACATCCTAGAATTTCTTCTTAATAAAATGGCATCTGGGTAGCAAAAAGCACATCTATCTTTCTTATAAACCTACTCTCTATACCAACTACCCAGTGTGGATTTAAGGGCTTTCTCCCTTGTACTGCTTCCCATAGCACCAGGAGGGAGTCATAAACCATAACTAAGTGCAGGCCGTGAACCTCACCTGTTCTCCTTCTGTAGTAACAGAATGACATCTAGAGCCTCTTGCTACAGCATCAGTGTTGAAAGGGATTCCTGGGTGGACAAAACCTGCTGGCAGTCCTGTTGGCCCACCTCCTACAGTTTATAAATGTTAGTGGATTCTGTCAGAGCTTCTCTACTTATTATGATGCTGTGCTCCTCTCACAGGAAGGAGAATCATGACTCTCAAAGTCTTCCTTCAGTCTGTTTTTATATGTGTCACATAGAGCAGATCACTCAAAGCTTCTGTCATGTCAGTCTCTTCTTGCATGGATGATAAAGGCTTTTCCCTAGTTAACAAAACTTTGATAATTTTACTGGTAATGTTGGGGGGCAGCTGGAATAGGGAAAATTTAGATGCTCACCATCCAGTGGCCATTTTAACCAGAAATATACCCATTGGTTTGAGTTCCATCCTTTGGGACCAAAATCTATTCTTCATCTTTGTTCCAAAGTGAACACATTTATTCTTTCTTCTACGTGGCGATTATGTCAGTAATGGAAAACAGTTTTCAGTAATATCCACCTTGACCCGGAGATTCTCTTCTCTGAGTGATACAGACCTGTGTTCTTCATGTGGGATGGACTGGTATTTTCTCACCATTAGTGTTTTGTCTTAGTGTTTCTATGTGTTTCTTAGGATGTAGCACAATAAATAAACACAACACTCTGACTGTGTACCTGACCTTAAATACAGTACCTCTATTTCTATAACCAAAGCAGCATTGTATTAGCTTACTGGGTATCACATCATATAGCTGACACCTATGGCTCTATTTCACAATTGAAGCCACCAATCTTTTTCAGAGAGGCTTTGATTAAGCCATAATTTTCTCATCCAATAATTTCAGGCCTTTTGTTTCTTTGGATAAAAGTGCAAGACTGTACATTTGTCCCACTGACATGACTGTATATTTTGGTTCAACATTCACACTCTTTCATTCACTGTGCTCAAGATCCTTTCTGGGTTTGTGTAAGAAAATGTGATGAGCATGTCTTCTACATCATCTTTCTGATCCTGGATAAAAACAAACCAAAAATAAGATGAGGCTAAGTGCAGGGTGGTCATGACATTCTCCTAGAAACATCGCCCCTTGGTGACATCAATTCACTTAATCACCCACCTCTGGGAACAGATGTTCAGCTAAATCCAGGACTCTCTCATGAGCTCAAATTTTACCATTCTGACTACTAGTATACCAGGAAAGGCTTTGTATACTCAAAGGGACTTTTCAGAAGCATTTTTAATTTTCTCTGCGTGCGTGTGTGAATGTGTACAAAAAGATTTAGGAGCTCCCAAATATAAGAAGAAAAAAGTACTTCTTTTAAAATAAGAAGCATTATGAAATAGCTTATATTACAGGAGTGAAGTCCCAGAAAGTCATCTTTGTGATCAGTGTCTGCATCGTCTCTGGGATTTGTCACAAACTGATTTGACTCAAAAGTTATCTGGAAAAATTAAGCTCTCAAAGAAATCTTGGCAGTCCTCTACCTTTTCCTGGATTTCAGGGAACGATTTTGATTTGTGATCTCTTAAGTCCGTAAGAATTTGCTATTTCTAATTTATTGCTTCATTTGTGACTGCTGCTATGGCAAGGTAAATTTATTCTGATTTGCACAACCTAAGTCCTTCCTCTGACAGTGACTAATTATTACCTGAGTTAAAATAATGAAAGTGTCGGAAAGTGTCCAAATGTAATTTGTTAGGAAAACATGTGGCATGCTGTGTTACTGCAGTCCAGGAAAGCCTAAGTGATCAGAAACCATGGAGAATTAAGAAATGCTTTTTTTCCTCAAAGGTTATAAATCAATGTAGAAAAGTTTAAGAACTTTCATGGCAAAGAACTGAATTTGGTGACATAAAGAGTGCTTGTCGATTCTTAAATGTCTTATATCTTAATAAAAGTAACTCTTTACGGGAATCCACCGTAAAATGACACAATAGCACCATAAAAGGAGTAAAGAGAACCAATATATGGTGAACGCCTACTATGTTCTTGATTTCACCATCCTACACATGCCAGGTGCTTCTTCACATTTAATTCTCACAACAATTTTTTCTGGACTCATTTTAAATTTTCTATGTAACTGTCTCAAGGACAAGCTGATAAGTATTAGAGCTGTATTTTCAATGCCAGTTTCTCTGATTCAAGAGCTGCCATACCAAGGTTCCACTTAAAGTTGATTCCATTTAACATGTGCAGCAATTTAAAATATAAAATTACCCAATAGAGATCCTATTCAAGAAACTAGATGTACGGAACCACATGTCTATATAATAGAATTAATTATTAAAACAAGGAGTGATAAATGCAGACCTGAAATGAGTAACAGAATTTGACGGAGAAACAGAGAACCAAAGAATTCCTCATTTGTATCATTTCCAAAAGCAATGTCTGGCCCAAAGTTAGATATTTTGTGACTTCCAACTGCTCTGTAACTTAGTTATTCAGTCTCCAAATATATATATTTTTAAATTTCAAGACTCTCTTTAAAGATTTATGACCCAAGTATGTTAGATGTTTCAGGATTACTCCAGGTAAAATATGTATAATCACAACAATAATTATGATAATGATGAAACTAAGTTTCCAAAAGGGGCTTCCTTTTAAATTGATGGTATAATTTTTATGTACATAGTACATTTATAAAAAGCACTAACTAAATTTTGGCAATTTTAAACCACAATGTAACAAAAATGTGTTTATCCTGGAAGCTCAGCTTTTTCATGTAAAAAAACTCTGTTAAGTTATTAAGATGAATACTTAAGTATCTCTCAGTTAAGATATTTCTGCTTACAAGGCCCTTGAAGATACTTGTATTGTTAATTTAAGGCACTGCTTCAGCTGTATTCTGTATTTTGTGTTAAGCAATATTAACCAAATATTTTAAAAATATTGTAGGTAATGTTCATACAGAGGAAGAATTTCTTAATTTGATCATGTTTTTAACTGTAAATCAGTTAAAAAAATTATTTCCAGAGTATTCACCCACAGGTGCTAATATATGTTGTAGACGTGGCTGGGAGGGAGCCTCACCAGTGCAACATATCGATGGCATCTGGCTATCACCACCTTCAAAATTTTTAAAGGGAGCCTCCTACCAACATGGTTAATCAAAAATGATTCTCTATGGCAAAATTAACTTTCAACCCAAATATTCACTAATGCAGTGGATGTGCTATGCACATACAATGGAATATTATTCATCCCTGAGAAAGGAATGCATGCTGACACATACTACAGCATGGATGGACTTCGATGACATTACGCTAAGTGAAATAAACCAGATACAAAAAGACAAATGTTGTTTGATTCCACACATATGAGGTCCCTAGAAGAGTTAAATTCATAGAGATAGGAAGTAGAGTGGTAATTTCCAGGAGCTGGAAGGATGGGGAAGGGGAAGTTCTTATTTAATGGGTAGAGTTTCAGTTAGAGCAGGTGAAGCATTTCTGGAGATGGATGGTGGTGATGGCTGCACAACAATGCGAATGGACATAATGCCACTGAACTGTACACTTACAAGGGTTAAAGTGGTAAATTTTATGTTATGTATGCTTTATCACAATGAAATATAACTGATTTTCAGTTTAAGAAATGTATGGTCTTGTAATTTCCTTCCTAAAATATATTTTCTGGTAGGGAACAAGTTAGGATAGGGTCAAAGCAAAGACAATTTTCAAAGCTAGGCAAAGTTTCTTTTTTAAAACACTATATTGTTGAAAAGATAATATATGCATATGATAAAGATGTGAAATTTTTAACAGAGTTCATGGTAAAACATAAGTCTCTCTTGTCATTGGAGGCAGCCATTATTATCACTTTTTGGTATAGTCTTCCAAGAGATTCTCACATAAATATATAAGCATTTATGCAAGTTTTTTTTTAATTCCATGCTTTCTTCACATAAGAAATCTTAGAAATTCTCCATTTGTAATACTGCCTCATTCTTTTGAATTGCTGCAGTAGTTCATTGTATGAGTGTATCTTAATTGATTTAACAGTCTCCTAGGGATGAATATTAAGATTTGTTTCTAATATTTTAGAATCATAAGTAATTCTTCAGTTACTACCATTGTATGAATACTATTTCCCTCTGTGGGACATTCTTCAGCTTTCTAAACCTCGGTTCCCTTGCTTGTAAAATACATATAACTTATTTTGTGGACAAATGAAACAAGTACATAAAGTGCTGAGCATGGTGTCAAGTTTGTGGTGTATATTCAGTAAATGCAACTTCCTGTCAACTTCCTCCCCTGTAGTTCCGAGTACTTTTTCCAGTATAAAATAATCACAATTGGAAGTTAATGGAAGATGAAGATCTAAGATTTTTGATGGTATAGGGAGGTTAAGAGCCTATACTAATGGAACCAAACTGCATGGATCATATCCAAGCCTTGCTATTCATCAAGTATGTAACTATAACCTCATGCTTTCACTGTTATTACCCACAACCCCTGCCCCGCCCAGTTCCATGGAGATAACTAAGGTACCAGTTCATACAGTTGCATGGTTGGCAGAAAGCCTGCGCGTGTAGTGTTTTTTATAATGTAAGCTCTCAGAAAATGATAGTTGATGAAAGAATTTATTGGCCTGGGAAGGAGGCTGCTCTTATTCATTTGCTCTAAGTAAGCTGGGTTGTTATTCTGCATTTAATTACCTGAAAAAACTGCAAAGAGCTCTGTAAATGAGTGCCTATTTAATTATTGTCTAAAAGTATGTCTAAAGAGAGTGCAAATCATAGGCTCATAGACTTGTGGAATGTTAGCATAGGGAGAAAAATATTATCACATCCTTCCTTTTTGAGTGGTAAATAGAAGCTAAGTGGACAGTTCTGTTTTATTTAATGTGTTTGAGCACTCTGTGTAAAATCTGCTTTAACACTAAATATCTATTGAATATTTCTTCTGAGAACAGGTCTTATTATTAGATTATATTGTACAAGATGAGTCAATAAAGAATTTTTTTTTTCCAACCCAGCTTGCCAATGGAAATACCGGTTTTAAAATTACTCCAAGACCTTCTTTGTAGGCAGCTACAAAAAATATGGCCATGAATCATAAAAATGACAGGCCCTGGGGCTGAGTGGGCCTGGTGTAAGAGAAGCAAAGAACAAAGATAAAGGTGTACTACAGGTATGAAGAAACAGAGGGAATTAAAGATAAACAAAAGAAGTAGCTGTTGTAGGAGATGGGTAAGGCAGAATAGTACACTCAGAATGCAAAAACAAAAACACAAGATGAATTTAAAAAGCACTTGACCTGGAAAGAATAAGAGGACAACCTTTACTACAAATGTTAGGAGAGAAAAAAACAAAAAAACCCAGATGATTTCATTGCATAATTGAAATTTAATTAGGCCAAATTATGCTGTATTTTTACTACTGTTGCTTCTATTTTTCAGTTTAATCCATTTTCAATCACAAAGGTTTTTTTTTTTCATTTTTCTTAATATTCTATCATCACCAGTAACAGCTCACCTGTTTTAAAAATATCTTGACCCGAATAAGAAAAGCCCCTTTTGAATTAATTACTCCTCTCTGAGAAAGTGAAAGTACTTTCCTTAATTCAAAGTTAAACTTGCAAAGTAAAAGAAAATAAAACACACACACACACACACAAAAACCCAAGACTCACAGCTTTCTCTTGCTGGTCAAACCATCTAACAGGAGAGGGAAATGGGTTGCATTTACATACTTGTTTTACCTGTAAAGATTTCTCATATCTCACAAAACCAAATTCTTCTGTAAGATTGACATTTCAGAAGAGGAGGGAAGGGAGACAGGTGAACTCAGATCAAAATGGATTTTGCCAACCTTCCATTTTAAAGGTCAAGGTTGTTGCAGACTCCTGCTGTTTTTTAGTCTAAAGCTGTCGCCTTCATTTCTAGCATTCAGGAAATGCCCATGAACAAAAGGAAGAGAATTCTTTCCTTGTTTTGGCTGAGACTTCAGATGCCTGCAGAACGCCTACTTTAGAAGAGCAGAATGACTTCCTGTCACGTGTGCTATTCTTCTAGAGGAGGAGGGAGGATGTTTAATTTGTTCATTTACAAATTCTGGACAATTCTGGAAAAACGACACGTTAGATAACCTTACCTTGCATTCTACACTGCCCCAGGCTGCAGTGGTTCATTGTGGTCAACGTTTGTGCCGTAGTCTTCTGGGATGATTGGGCCTCTGCGTTCTTGCTTTCACCTGTAAGACCACTTACTCACTCTGGAGTTCGTTCCAGGAAACTGTAAAGATCAGTCAAAAAGTACACACATTCTCTTGTGAACCAAGACACCCAACTTAAACTAATGTGCATTTATCTGCCCTGGCTTTCTGTTCACATGGAACCCTGGCCACACAACAAGAATTTCACACAGCTCTTGACCACAGCCTATCAGGGAATACCAGTAAAAAGAGGAAGTTGGGAATCCCTATCTTTAAAGGAGATGAAATCTTTGTGTAAAAAGTTCCTAAAAGTGCCACTTTTGTAAGAGCAGAGTCATTCACTTGAGGGTGGTTTTAAAGTTTGGCCTAATTGTTCTATAGATGCTCTCTCTTTTTTTTTTTTTTTTTTTTGGTGGTACGCGGGCCTCTCACTGTTGTGGCCTTTCCCGTTGCAGAGCACAGGCTCCTGATGCGCAGGCTTAGTGGCCATGGCTCATGGGCCCAGCCGCTCCTGGCATGTGGTATCTTCGCGGACCAGGGCACGAACCCGTATCCCCTGCATTGGCAGGCGGACTCTCAACCACTGCGCCACCAGGGAAGCCCTATAGATGGTCTCTTTAGACTAGCATAGAATGTGAGTTTAACTCCTAGGATGTTTTAAATATTATTGGAAAATATTATATACTGTTGTGATATATTTTGTGGTAGTATTTTGTGATATATTATAATTATTTGTAAGGTAGGAGAGGAAGAAATTTTCCTAGGCTCTCTTAGGGTCCCTGGCTAGGTCCGAAAATTAAACTGATCAAGACAGATTAACAGGAAAAGAGATACAAATTTATGTAATACAAGTTTTATGGGACACGAGAGACTTCCTAAGGAGATGAAGACTTGAAGAAAAGGTTAAACTTGAGTATTTATATGCTAGGTTTCATGGAGAGTGGACAGTTGTGGAAAATTACTATAGGTCAGAGTATGAGGCAAGTGTAGGAAACTGGCAGAAACTTAGCAAGATCTGTCCATTCAGAGTCTTCTTGGTGTCCCTTTGTCTTCCAAGATAAAGATATTCCTTTCCTCCATATAAGGAGGGCACCTCTCACTTGACTCGCCTGAGGATTTTATGACCTGTTTCAGGGGAGAAAGGCCAGGGGAAGGTCAAAGTGACTTCATCCTGCTGCTGATTTCTCAAACTACTTCAGCTTAAAATATTCAATATGCCCAAGTGCCATATTTTGAGGGAGCATGTTCTGATCCTCATAATTCATATTTTAAAATATTACAAAATTCCAGTACACAAGCTTCTGTGCTATATTACAAATATTTGGTATACCATATTCCACCTTGGACACTCTTATTACACACTCATACACCCACACTCAAGGAGGAAAAGATGCTGTTCACTGAACTCAAGTAAGATATAAGCTAATGGAATGTTAATGCTAAAAGGGTCCTCAGAAATGATCAATAATAGCCCTCTATTTTAAAAATGACTTAACAGGGACCTAGCATATTCAGAAAGGTGGTCCAACGGCAGACGGCTGGTTAATGGCACGGCAGAAAATGGACCCTGGTACCCCTGGGTCCTGGCCCTGCCAGCCCTCAGCTCCTGGTTTTCAACAACCACTCAAATTCTCTGTAGACTTGAGATGCTCAGCAAATGTCTTCAACACCATCAGATTGCACCAACTAAGCACGTGCAACTGAACCACTTAGGTTCCTAATATTTGACATTTAACACCCCATACAGAGGAATATCTTTGACCCATCAGTGCTACATCTGAACCTGAAAGAAAAATGTTTATGTTGGTTATTAGACATCTATATGCCTGTCTCCCTTCCCAGCTCTTGGAGACATATGCCTCTATTGTCAGCTCCGTTTCCTGTGTTTAACCCATGCTATGTCTCCTCTGATTGCCCCTAATGGAGCTTGACAGTTGTAGAGTTAATCTAAGCTCTGGTTTCCAGGTCTCAGTTCAGGAAACAAGCGGTCCCCAGAGCGTTGGGACTTCTTGCAAGGCTATATTCCCCCAGGGCCTTTCCCAGCCCAGCTGGGGAGCCTTCCCCATTGTCTGCCAAATGGACACCAATTAAGTCAACTGTTCCCCAATTAGAATTTTGCAGAATTCCTCTTGTTCTCTGGCACTCCGGCTCCCAAACAGGGGTCTGTTTTTGGAATTAGTTACACAGGGAGGAAAATAAATAAATAAATGGCAGCCCTTTCCTGTAACCCGATCCTCCTGGGTTTTTCCTGTCAGCCATTCACACAACACGATCCCAGGATAGACGGCAACTGCTTGGTAGCGCTGAGGTTTATCATCTGCATAATGCTTCCACCAGGGCTGTTCTTAGAGTAGGGCTCAGAGCTAACCGCTGCTGTTCCCCTGGAAGGGGCGCGCACGTCGCTGGGAAGAGGCGGGAAAACTCCTCTGTGCACCAAAAACGTGGGTGTGCTTTGAAGAGATGAAAGCGTGGTGTTTTGCCTTCTGGAGGAAGTGCCCCTCCGTTTGGCAGCCGACTCTCGGGCAGATGTATTCTTGTGATGAAGGATTTTGCAGAGCGCGGCATTTCCAGGCAACGTTTAAGATGTCAATCAGCGGTGTTTGAAATCACTCAGGCTGTCACAGCTGGGTGACACCGGGGCTGAGTCTGGGAGTCTTTAGAGAATGGGAACGTTGTTGACATCAGAATGCACTTGTTTGTGAAACACAGTCAATCACAAATAAGATCTTCTGCAAAGAATCCTATTTATTGTCATATATTTTTAAGCATTTACTCAGCATGTTCATTTGGTATGCTTACAAAGAACAAAGAAAGGCATGTGGTTTAGAACCACACTTCTCTGAGACTATAACGTGTACACATGGCCGCCTGGGCTCTTATTAAAATGCAGATTCTGATTCAGGAGTTCTGGTATGGGACCTGAGAGGCTGCACTTTTCATAAGTTCCCCAGTGATGTTGAGGCTTCATATCCTTCATCACAGTTCAGGTCTCAAGAGTTCAGATTGATAGGAACATTACTGATAAGTAATGAAGTCGATAGGAAAAAGATACATCTTTCTTATTGGATTGGGTCCACAGTGACTAAATAAAATTAAAACTTGAATTATGTGCTCAGATATTTCAGATAAAACATCTTGTCAATCTGTGGTTGATTTTTCTTTCTAGTAGTACCAGATCATCTATCTGCTCATTCATTCATTCATTCATTTGACCTTATTAATTGACAATGTATCATGTGGGTAGCATTCAGCTATGTGCTAAGGTACAAAAGAAACAGACTGTAAAGGTCTCTGACTTCCAGACAATAAGTAAGGAAATGGAAGTTCAGTATTTCCAGATGTAGCAATTGCCACACAAGGGACAACTGCCAAAAGGTAGTGGTTTTTAGATGGTGGCTAAAGTCTCCCTAGAGTGCCAAGGACTGGCTTTATCCACTTTAGACTCCGTATTAGCAGCACAGCAGTCTACTGGCTAACACCAGTCACAGGCCCAGACTTGATCTGGCGAGGGAAGAGACTACCCAAGGTCATGGATCCTGGGAAGCAGGGTCCATTGGGGGCCATACCTGGAGACTGAGTGGCAGCCCCAGTATAAAATGGGCAAAAGGAAGAGCACAAAATTAAGTGCTGTAGAAGTTCAGAAAAGAACTGAATCAGTGTGAGCTAATTTTTAGGAAAAGGCTTCAGCCATAAGCTAGGGGAAAAAATATTCATTTACGATAGTTTTATATTTATTACTTCCATTATTAAAGTTACATAAACCTTTATGGAAATTAATTAGAAAATAATGAAAAACAAAAAAGTCATCTGTAAGCAAATTAATAAATGGATAACTATTTTAAATGGCCCTTTATCTTGATAAAAGCAACATAACATCAAAGAGTAAGATCTGAAACAGAAAAGCTAAAGGCCATACAGAAAATTGTATGTTAAGGGGAAAGGGGACCTCTTAAAAGCACACGATGACAATATATCAATGATCTAGGTAGGTTTTAAATAATGTGCTTCACGCTTACAGCAGGCCGCCAAAGGAATTCCTTAGCTTGTCACAAATCACCCACAATCCCACCAGACTTCACTCAACAGTCACATACAATAATGTGAAAATTCCTACCTCTGCATGCTTTGCAGCTATATGCCACAGCCTCAAAGAAAATACCAACTATTAGCGAAACAAGGCTGACTCAATTTTCTCTGAATTATATTTGTTTGGAAAGTAATCAATAAACCTTGTATAAAAGGAAAAATGACCTCTACATTTTAAAAGAAGAATGACAGCCTAAGGAGCCACTTTTCTCTCTCTGTGGTTAAACCTCAATAAGACAAAGAAAAAAATACAAGTGAATGTATCTTAGGCCTGTGTTCATAATAGTCAAACACCAATCATTCATCAAGCTTCGAATATTAAGAAATAATGACTTCACAGTGTGAAATACACAGAGCTGTTCATTTTCTCCTTTCTTTACGTTCGATGTATTTCTTTGCCTTCTCTTTCTATGGCTCTTCTGTCTTCAGCCACCTCGTGCTATATTCTGGGCAGTATTCCAGGCCTGATGTCCCTTGCTATCTTCTTTCTGGTTGTTGTCCTAAGAAAGTAATGGCATAGCATTATTAAAATATCATTACTTTCTATGGGGAAAAATAAGAGGAGGCTTTTATTTAATTTTCCACTAATGAGGTCACCTGGAGAGGTGCCCAAAGGATCTGTTTAAAATGATAGGAAAATATCCAGATCTTGGTGGGATGTGGCAACAAACGTTTGGGGTGTGCTGGGGGACTTCAGACTACCCTGTCATTCTTAACCAGGAACTTACCCCTACTGTCTTAATTCACATACTCAGCAGAGGTGCAGAAATCAGGGCAGAGGGATATAGAAGGGATATTTCTTCCCTGACCCAAAGCTGCCCAGCCTGAAACAGTTACAAGAAAGTTTGTTTTTAGGAAATTTCCAGTCCAATTATGCTCTCCCCAGAGACATGAATAGTTCAGATAGCATTCAGATAAGCATCCACAATTTTGGGAACTTCATAAAAAAACAGAACTAGCAACTTTTTGAGGCTTGGCCTTCCCTGACTAAAATAGCTCTTTCAGGGAGAGGCAGCCTCGCCTGGTGGTCCCAGGATCAAGGTTAGAATCAGGAGATTCCAAGTGTTTTGATTCCAGCTTCCTTTCTCACGTGATGGGTGGCTTGAGGAGTAAAAGGAGAGTTAATCTCTCGATTTGAGACAATTTTGCTTTCTTTTTGAATTGATTGATCAGGCTGATGAATGGAGCTAAAAGAGTAATTACTTTTCAGCTTGAAGAGGACACGTGGAATTCACAGGAAAGTCACCTGAGGTGGGCTCCGACTCTCCTGGCAGAATCCCCCTTGCATCATTCACCTGTACAATTATCTAAGATTCCAAAAGCAGTGGAGGTTTTGTTCTTCATGGCCTCTGGTCAGTTGCACTTTGACTTTGGGAGGGTATTTTTAGACAGATCAACATGGTGACCTAATATTGGCTGATGGACATGGCACATATATCAGGCAACTTTTGGCAGAGAAGACAATGATACTTTTGATGGGAAGAACCACAAGAGAGATCTACTTCCCAGAGACACAATGGAGATATAATATAATTTGAGGGCAAAACTCATGTATTGAGTCCTTCCTATTTCCTTTAATAGGTAACCTCCCATGCCTACATCAACTTTATGGGTAAGCATATAATGTTTGATGATCTAGGCTGCAAGTGAGAAAAATCCAAATCAACCTAGTTTAAACAGGAAATGGAATGTGCAACTAGAATATCCCCAGATACAGGAAGGAGAGGTTTGATCACAGGCTCATCTCCATTTCTTGGTGAATCTCTGTACTCTCGCCCCTCTGCCTGTTGGCTTTGTCCATAGGTCAGCTCCCCTAATGGTGGAAAAGAGACTGTGAAGTTTCAGAATCTGCATCTATACACAGTATATCCACTAAAAGAGAGGAATTCTTGTTCCATTTTCATTCAGTGACCTGGCTTCATTCAGATTGGATCAATATCCCATTCCTGAACCCATCATGGTGGCAAATGGACAAGATTAGGCTGACTGTCTTGGGCTAATTGAGACTTGAATGAGGCTGAAACTTAGTCAATCCCACCCTACTGATGGCTGCTACTGGTGGGGAAGAGGTACGATGAAAACTGGAGGAACCAACAGTGTCATTTACCATAGGAATGATCACCTTCTTTTCAAGGTAAATAAATTGTGTGTGTAGTTAAATGATTCATTGAAGATCGCAGTCAATCTGTGCGAAAGCCAAGGTCTTAATCAAGACCTAAGGTTGAATAATACCTAATATCTCTCCATGATAAAGTGATCTTTCAAAATGCAAACGTGCTCCCATTATTCCCACCTTCACCAACAGCTCCCATGATCTTCAGGAGAAAACCCAAATGCCCTGGCTTGACTTTCAACTACCTTTGTGCCCTGGTTTCTGTCTACCATCCCAAACTGATCTCATACCACATATTAAACAATTTGACATTCCCTGTGCACCTTTCTAGATTCCACTTCCATGCTTACCCATATGACACCCTCATACATTCCACTATTACTTTAATGTAGCATATGATCAATTTCTAATTGTTTGACAATTATCCATTTGTCCATAATATAGAATCACGATGGAAATCAAGGTCTTTGAAGTCAGCCAGGTTACGGTGTGAACGATAAACTCCCAGGCTGCCCAAAGGACTTGCTCAAACACTGGGCAAAAAGACAAAATGTACATTGTCCCAACCCACTTTGCCAACTCTTCTTCAGTATTTCTCCACTTACTCCACTTCTGTAATTTTCCACTAAATCTCTCACTTATTTCCTCCTTTTCACCTCCCCATAACCTTTTTAAGTTCTCTCTCTGTTGTCCCTTTAAAAATGTCAGTCACCTTTGTGTTAGTTGAACTAGTGCTCAGTTTATGCTGGATTCTCTCTCCCCTATTGCAGCAGTCTAAATAAAATCTGTCTTGCCACCTTTGGCAAGTGTCCAGGGCTGATTCTTTTTAACAAGTGTTAGACTCCCAGGTCTGCTACTTAGCAGTAAAGTGATCCTTAGAAAATCAGCTTCCCTAAGCCTTCATTTTGTCCACCCATAAAATGAGAATAATTGTGCTTACATCACAAGGATAAATACATTTAGAACAGGCTCTAGCACTTAGTAAGACCATAATAAATAAGCCCATAATAAATACTACCAATTATTACTATTCTATTTCCATGTTTAAGAAACTTCCAAGTCTGAAGGTCAGGGCTATGTTTTCACCTAGCTTCTCTCTTCGCTGCTGAGCTCCTGATCTGCCAAGATACCTAGAGTGTCTTCATGGTTTTCTGTAAATTGTATGTGTCCAAACCACACCCAAAAGTTTCTCCAAAATGTCCTCAAGGCTTTATTTCTTTGCTTGCTTATCTGTTGCTCTCCCAGACCTTTCTCTTTCAATGTTATGGCTGCTTCTTGGTGACTTTTGAATTTCACTGAAGAAGCCACAACTCTGATACAATCTTTGCCCTGAGGTTCTTTAATGCACTGAAAGGGTTCCAATAAAGATTTCATGCCCTTAATCTGACCTTTGCCTTGGCAGTCTTTAATCAGCTGAAAGGTTTACTTGGCATTTGTCCCTTGAAGTCTTGTTAATTCTATCTCCAGAAGCCATCCTATTTTCCAACCTCACAAGTTTTGGAATATCTGCAAACAACCTGTTTCTTTTCATTGCTGCCTGCAAACTGGAAATTTCTTTCTAGAGCTCATCTAATTCTTTTAATATCTTGCCAAATTCTGTTAACAGCAGCTAAGCATTCTGTTTTCCAACTTCTTCTCTTAGTGCAATACATGGAGTCCATCTTTCAAATAAACCAAAGTGGCAGTTTTCCCATATATTTTCCCTTTGCATAATGAATATCTTCCTATTTCTAACCTATGATATTCGTTTCCTCACCTCACTGCCCCGTTGCTAAACTAATGTCACCTACGCTTAGTTTATGTGATGATAGAACCTCATTTTCAGTACCAATTCCTATATTGATCAGAATAAGAAAGGCTGCCCATGGTAATCAACTCCAAATTTCCATAGCTTATCATATAGAAGATGATTTCTTGCTTTCTCAGAGTCCTTGACTCAGAGACTCATGCCGCTTACATTTGGTAGTCTACCTTCTAGAACACACATCTTTCTAGGTCTCTGTAGGAGGGAAGGAAAGATCATGAAGAACTCACACACTCACTTAAAAGCATCTAACTAGACGTGACACTGTTTATTTTTACTCAGCTTATTGACCAGATTCTAGTGGTCCCAACTGGACGTGAAGAGATTCTTGGGAACTGTAGGGAGCAAATGGAGTATCCATATGAGCAATTCTGCTTTGCCCCATCTCCCATTTTACCTCTTTCCCATTCTTCATGATTTGGAGTTGAGAGAGCATTCTTTTAACATACCTTTGTCTTTGGACTTCAAGAGAACAGGGTGGTATCAGAGATGAAAAACCCATGATTTATGAAAGAGGGAAAAATGGTGTCTTCACAATTCCAACCTGGCAGGGAAGAACAGCAGGAGAGATATTTTTCTAAGGGTAACATAAATATATTTAACTGGAGTGGGTTACTGTTCTTGAGTACTGAGTCGATGTCACCAGGGGAGGTTGTTTCAGGAGGGAGGGGGATTGTGTGTGGTTTCATTCATTTATTTGCTTTGTTTTTGCTTTTTATTTTTATTTATTTATTTTAACTAATACCTATCTGGGCCCGATCCTGGAAATCTAGCAATCTCAGGTGAGGCTCAAATTTCAATATTTCTCCAGGTAGTTTGGATGATCAGTATGAGTGAGGGACCACTGGACACAAGTCAACCGAGAATGTGTGAAGTTACCAATAGGGGACCCAGGATAAGGGATGAGGGTTTAAAAATGCTGTCAGGAAAGTAGCAAGATGTTTAAGGAGGCAGAGGATATAACACTTTGTCAGTGAGCAAGCCTAGTCATGAGAAGAAGGAAGATTTCCCTTCACCTGCAGTAGAAGAGAAGGTGGTAAAGAGAAGACATTGTGAAATTCACAGCCCCAGCAGCTTCAGATTCTCCATTTACTGTTCACTTACACAGTCAACATTTATCTATAGCTCCAGTCATCAACCAGGGACTCTGCTAAGGTGCCTCAGATACAGTGCTGGAGAAGGTAGCCATGGCCACTGCCCTCAGGACACTCCTATATGGTGGACATAGAGGTAAGAACACAGTGTGATGTGTGCAGTGATTTTGGAAGAACAGGGAAGGGGCCTGAGTGGATCAAAGGAAGCCTTCTGGGAGAAAGAAAATTCTTTCCAGAGCTTTACATGTGAAATAAGTATCACGGGCCACACTTTTGAATCTTTTCTGCGATAGGTGAGGTATGCAAAACAAACAAACAAACAAAAAAGCTGGACTTGGACCTCTTTGTGCACAAGGTGCTGGAAGGAACACACAGAGGGAAGCAGCACACCTGGAGGCAACACCCCAGTGTCAGATGTGGGACCTGAGCAGGTGACCCTCCTCGCCCCCCTTCCTCAGTTATACAATCACCCTTTTAACACCTGTTTACCTGGCTAGAGCAGCTGGACTCAGGTCTGGCTTAATGACCACTTCTTCCTTCCTCCTCCCACCATTCTTCACCTTCAAAATGAAAAGGAATACTAATACTGATAGAAATAGTAATAATGCTATCAATAGATAGCACTACTAATACTAATAGAGTAAGTTCCCTACATATGAACAAGTTCCATTCTGAGAGCAAGTTCATAAGTCCACTTTGTTTGCAAGACCAACAAAGTTAGCCTAGGTACCCAACTAATACCATTGGCTTATATGGTACCGTACTGTAATAGGTTTATAATACTTTTTGCACAAATAATACACAAAGAGCAAACAAACACAAAATAGGTTTATAATACTTTTCACACAAATAATACATAAAAAACAAACAAACACAAAAAATAAAACATTTTTAGTCTTACAGTACAGTACCTTGAAAAGTACAGTAGTACAGTACAAAAGCTGGCATACAGGGGCTGGCATCAAGTAAACAGGCAAGAAGAGTTACTGACTGGAGGAGGGAGAAGAGGTGGGAGATGGTAGAACTGAAGGGTCGTCAGCAATAGGAGACGGAGGGCAGGCTGCAATGTCACTCATGCCTGACGTTGATGGCACAGGTGCTGGTTCCTTGGTGGAACCAGATGCACCTTTGCATGTGTGAAAGTTCACAGCTTGAAGGTCTGTATGTAGGGGACTCACTGTAGTGTAAATTCATCATATTTATATAACAATCTACCATTTACCCTATACTCTCACAGTCATTATCATCTGAAGTTACCACTGCCTGTTCCCTCTTCTCCTTCGTTCCTCCTTTCCTCCCTCCTTCCTTCCATCCTTCTTTCCTGCTTTCCTTTCTTCCTTCCTTCCCTTAATGTCTTTTCCCACATAGCATTTTGACTGGAGTGAAGGGTACGTAAAATAATAGAGTAAATGAATTAAAATCAAAGAGATAAAATATACAGTGAAAAAGTGATACCAATAACAATATTGGCCATGATGCTCTTATTTATACTCTGGGCAGATTCAAGAGTTGGATTTTGGTTTTCTAGAAGCCAAAGTAAAAAGATACATATTTTCAGATCTATAGTTAATAGAATCCACGAAATTAATAATTACCAGTGCTTTGGAGATTTACAGCTAGTACTGGCACAAATTTCAGACCTGTATTTCCTCCTGGAGGGGGTCTCATAAATAAGACACTGTGCACTGGAGTGAAGAATGTTCAAGGCAACCTCCCAGCAACTTCCCCTGGCAAGAGCAATTCTGGGCTATTTCCTCCAAGATTCCTAGTGCAGGCTATGTTTAACAGAAATTCTTTTGGGGAGGAGAGAAAGATGGTGTGACTTGCCTACCAAGCCTTCCTTGATTTGGGTTGACCTATGGACAGATACAATTTAGAGCTTGGGGAGAGCTGGATAAGCCATGCATTCTGTAAGCATTCCTTGTGGGTTCTCCATAAGTGTCAAACAGCAATGAGCTCGAGATACTCCTGCCTAGTAGCTCACACAAAATTGTTTCTCAAATTTAGTGTCTCCACCTCAAAACCTTGGAATCTTTTCATTAGGAAACAAATTATGTTGAAGGGTCATGAGGTACTCCCTTTCTGTATCCTTACTCCCATTCTTCCCCATTGGCCTTGAGTCTTCCTGCAGGGAAAGCAACGAGTATCACCCTCCTCCCTTGCAACAAGGCTAAAGCTTTGCCTGGGAAATGAATCCAGGTTATTTTACACAGGATGGCGCCTCTGAACTCTGTCAACTCTTCTCTGTATATTGATTTGATGTCCTTGCAGTTTGGGTAGTTTAATGGTGTTTTTAAATAAACATTATTTTCTAATAGTATAAAGAAGAGGCCTCACTGAAATCAATTTGGGTTCAAGGAGGCCCTTTAGACCCCTACTGCTCAGTTAATCAGCTGATCATTGGCACGCAGATGGCAACTGTTCCTTTGCAGTGCAGCCTTTGGCATGGTTCTGGCTTATTGAACCAGTGCCACCTGGAAACATCCTCCATGCCTGAGGATGTTCTCAGAAGAGGAAGAAGCAACTTAAGCACAGATGTTTGGGTGGGAGGTGCTGCAAAGCACTCCTGGTGTCACAGTATCCATCATCACCCATAACCTTCCAGGTCTACAGATAACTTTCCCTGGCACAACCTATATTCAGTCCCTCAACCAGAAAATATATCCCCTGACAACCACTCCAGAGGGCTGTACAAGGAAGCTTTAGTCTTTGTCATCTTTGGGCAGTTCTAAAATAGCACCCTCTTGACCATCCTTTTTGTAACCATTATCTTCAGATGCTGTGGAAGCAGCAAATGCCAGACCACCATGGAACCCCATAGAGAATCCGACCCAGAGGAAGAACCCAGAGCTTGTGCCCTGAACCCAGACTGCCTAGGTTCTGTATAGTGAAGGACTCCACGAGCCAGTCACTTAGCCATTTTGTGCCTCAGCTTCCCAGTTTATCAAACAGAGGGTGGTAACTTTATAGGGCTGTTGAGAGGATTAAATGATTCCATACATATCACTGTTTAAAACAGTGCCTACCACAGTGTACACATGCTTTCTGTTTTTAAGAGCTGTGGTTTGAGCTGCTACAAAGGTTTATAGAGTATGCCAGAGACAACTTTGAGTAGCAGCTGGCTCTCCTTTCCCTTCCCTATGGATATCAAATTAGGGACAGTTCTAGGGAGGCTTAGACTTTCAAACTCAGTAAACAAATGGGAAATAATCATTTCCATTTTTTGTGCTAACCCCCTACCATATACTAAGTGCTTTACATATACAGTCACCTATAGCCTTCCTGGCTCCTTATGAAGTAGGTACTGTCCCATGTATTAATAAAGAGGAAGCTGCCTTTCTCTCGACGGAGTATGATTACCACCCAACACTTAATGACTTTAATATTCATCTCACCCAGGTAGGGTTACTAGTAAAATATTGGATGCCCAATTAAATTGGAATTTGGGATTAAAAAAAAGACATTTTAATACAAGTATATCCCAAGTATTGTGTGGGACATACTTATACTAACAAGGCATTCATTTGTTTACCTGAAATTCAATTTAATTGGATGTCCTGTACTACATCTGGGAACCTAACTACAGGGAACTAATTATCTTCTGGGTGCCAAGCACTGATATTAGCCCTTTATACAGTTTATAACATTGAAATCATTGGACATGAGGCAGATCATGGAAAAGGACAGCTATGGATCAACTTATATACCTCTTTGCCAGCTAGTCTGATCTTTCACCCAGTATTCTGATTGCCAGCATCACTTCTGGCATTAGAGAATTTTGTCATATCACAGCCCATCTTCCACATAATTAGCCTTCAACTGTGCTGGTAAGATTCTTCAATGATGAGCTATAGGCAGGGCTATTTTTTTAAAAATCACTAAAAATAATAACAAGCAGTTTGAAGGAAAGAGAAGAGCCTTGAATTTAGACAAACATAAGATTCAAGTTCAGAGTCTCCCACTGGTTGTCTCTGAGCATCAGTTTCATCATCTGTAAATTTCACATCCTCCCAAGGGTGCTGAGGGATTAAAGAGGAATGTCTGTATAAGCACCTGCCTCAGTGCAGCACAGGGTGAGTGCCCATCAAGGGTCTATTCCCTACTCTTTGTCTTTCCATTTTCTAGTAATAGGTAACAAGTGTGAAGATGTTAAATTCTTCACATAAGTCAATATCTCCAGAAAAAAAACTACTTAGATTATTTCCTATAGTGAGGGCCCCATCAATAAACAGAACTTGGGAAATTTTGTCAGGAACCATCCCAACTGGGCAGAAACTTCAACAGTGGGAGGAGAAAAGGGCAGTTCCCGGAGCAGGCTCACCTTTCATTTGGTGTGTTCATGGGAATTCTTCTCTGGAGTGGAGAAAGCAAGGGAAATTGGAAGAGGTTTTATTCTGGAGGTTTTATTCAGGTGTCTGAAGGAGAGTAGATATGAAAAATGCAACTTGAAGCCTCTTCCGAAGGAAATGCTGAAACTCAAACTACCTCCTTTTGAGATGGGAAAAGTGGGTATGCCAAGTTCTGGCCAAACGGGTTGCTCCAAGATTTCCCCTTTGTGTGTTATTTACAGAATTCATTGCTATACCAAAGGATGGCTTGGTGATGAAATTTGCATGAAAATAGCAAGTAATCCTAGTGGTCCTCCAACCAAACCCTCTGGTGGAGCCACGCTGCTAGGACAGCCATGCTGTGCAAGCAGGAAGAAAGCTCTGGTTAAGCCCAAGTTTGTTTATCCAGAGCCTGTCTGTATGATGTACCCCCTTCAGCAGAGCCAACCTCGCTTTCTAAGGCCAGATGCACTACTGCACACATATCAGCTGGTGCCCTCTTTTTTCGAGGGGCAGCATGAAGGAAATGAATATGAACTTCAGTTTAACTTCCCCCTACAACAGCTGCATAGGCTAAAATTCATTTCTCTACCTCAGCCAGGCTTTGCAGCATCTCCAGCATTATATGAAATTTGCTTGTGAAATAAAGACAAACACAGTCTTGACAGAAATGGTATAAATAATCAATCCTTCATATATTTATATAGAAGTCAGGTGCAGCTCATGGATGATTGCTTTGTACTTTATTTCTTTACTTTTCCAAGCAATTCAGATAGATGTAGTGGGGCAGTTTGGGAATGTCCCCTCACAGATACCTTGAAAAATAATCAACTCTCAATTAGGTCTGGTTAATGTGGAAGGAAAACAGAATGGAAATCTAAGAAGAATCGTTTTCAGAGTAAGTAACAATTGGCATTTTCTCATCCTCATTTGATCAATTTCCCAAGCATCATAATGTGTGTGTATCACATGACAGCTTCACCACTGAAAGTCTTGTAAGAGGAACTGGAAGCTGGAAACGTATTATGAGATAAGCTTCTTGGGGAGGTTTTCAGCCTCCGTGTGCAATCCCCAGACACCAAAATCACTTGGAACCCATTCAAAAAATTTTAACAACATGTGAGGAATGCCAAGTTCCAGAGAGAACGGTGTACATCCCATGCTTGTTGAATACACATCTTCACAGCAATATGGTATTCCACTTATTAATTCTGTTTGCCACAGATGGCTTCATTATGTGTATTTAATTTTAGTGCTTAAGTAAACATACATTAACGGTGTGTGAGGAATACTCAAGATATCCTTAAGCAAAAAACAGAGACTGTATAATGGTGTAGGAGATTTACTCCCTGCTGGGAGTAAATTTAAATTTAAACCGGTTTGCGGGGAATCTCTTCAAAGGCCTTGAGTGTGTGTGTCTCCTTATTTGTGATGAAGTGGAGAGTTTGAGGGGGAAGTAAGATACTAATCAATGAGGCCATAATTTACAACAGCAGTTACAGGGATCCTATTTTTTGCACAATAATTGCCACATGTTGACTGTACAGATGTCCGAACACATGGGAGCACTTCTCTTTCTGAAGACAAATGAAGATTTTCACTTTGTTTGGTAAATGTGTCAAGCTTTATCACTTAGTCATGTGCCATACATTAGGGTGTTTATAAAATTTGGCTTTCTGCACTCTGATTATGTCGTTTTATGATTTCAACAACATGGCAGTGATGAAATCAATATCTTATGGATTCAAGTGTGTCTCAAGTCTCAGGGTAGAGTTTGGGCAGTGCTTCAGAGGTTAAACACAGGAGAGCAAGAAATCCCATCTATGGACATGACGGCCAGAAGAACATGCCAGTGTTCTTGCCTTCTGTGTTCAGGAAAACAGGGACCAGGTAAAATAATCTTGTCCAATAAGCTTGGAATAAATGAGGCCCTGGCCCATCGGATGTCCCAGATTTTTATTGTAGATCGAGACAAAATGCAGCTTCCAAATGCGACAGAATTAAACAGAACATAACTTCCTCTTGTGAGATGCACAGATGAAGAGATCGGTTCTGAGGAGACAGTGAACACTAGCCAAAGATGAGCTCAGAAATAGGATAAAATCTAAGGACAAAATAAATCAAAGGGCAAAATAAAACATTTCAGAAACACACAAATCTTGCCCCTGTTTCAATGTCAAGCCAATGCTCATCCAGGTGGAATAGAACCCATTGTGTTTGAGATGACTTCCTTCTGAGCCAGAAACTAAACTTAATCTGAGTTTCAACGGCTTCTCCAAAATATGTTCAATTCACAAATACGGTGCTTTTAAAAAGAATTAAAATACCATCATTGGTTATGAAGATGTTGACTTATATTAATATTTAGGAAAACTCAAAATAGCCAGAGTAATAGCAGGCTTTCTGCTCTCTCAGCCACTCAAGGAAGGGCAGGGTTCATGGAAATGAGAATGTTCTGAAAATTGCTCTGGATCTTGGATACTTTCATTATCTGCCTTGTCCCAGAAGCATTTAGTTTCATAGAAATTGAATACAATTTTTGTTTAACTTATGGGAAGGAAGTAAAATTCTGTAGAATGGAGAAAAGAATGCTTTCCTGTATTTCATAAGTTTTCAGTATGAATATCTTTTTCTTCAACCAGATGAAAATCCACAAAGGCAGAGGAATCCTTTTGATTTTCTTATATCCCCTTATAATAGTGATAGGCATACAGTTGATACTCTTTGATTATCTATTGGTGGAATAAGTATATCGATTTTGTTAAGCACCGTAGGTGCATTATTTAAGACAGTACCTAGAACGATGTAGGAACACAATATGTTTTTTGAGTGGCTGAATAGCTGAGCTCAGTCCAGGGCAAAGAGTTGTGGCACATTGGAAACTCTGGTGATGGAGGCATATGAGCACTTGTGAGCATACCCCCAGAAACATCTAGGCTCTTGCCCAAAGGCACTTTATTACTAGACCAGAATTTTCTTTAGGTGGCAAAATATGTAGCATCTGATGGCTCCCCGGCTCTAGTTGTTCTCAGTTCAAGGTGATGGTTCAGTCCCTGACACTCAGTTTACCTTAAGTAATCAGTCTACTGAGCACTACTGTTAATGGCAAATAGAAAGTATTTGTGGGAGTTGCAGAAAGTTTGCACCATCCTCCAGAACCCATTCTTTTTTTTTTTTTTTTTTTGCGGTACGCGGGCCTCTCACTGTTATGGCCTCTTCCGTTGCGGAGCACAGGCTCCGGACGCGCAGGCCGGCAGGCCCAGCCACTCCGCGGCATGTGGGATCTTCGCGGACCGGGGCACGAACCCGTGTCCCCTGCAGCGGCAGTCGGACTCTCAACCACTGCGCCACCGGGGAAGCCGCGGATCCTGTTTTTGAAGAGCCGGTTTTACCCTATCAATGTCTCTCTCGCTCGGTAATAATTACCTGGAAAATGCTACCCAATAGCATGGGCACCTTGGTAAGCCTCTGCAAAACTTCAGAAACATTCTTATAAGTTTATGCTTACTGGAAGGTTGATAAGTGGTTCTGGCTTTAGAAAACAGCATTTCCCATTACCTTATAAAAAAGTCAATTTGGAGAAATGGAATTCAAAAACCAAACCAAAAGAATAAGATACAAAGAATGGCTGCATGCTGGAGCATTGTTTAATGCAATGAGGAAAGGATTTTAGGACAATTAACAGTAATGGATTATTCTTAAATATTTGAAAAATGTGTCATTACTGCTAAAGAGAAATTTAATTTTCTTATATATGCACCCCCATGATGTCAAATGAAATATCTTAAGGGTGGTGTAGGTAGCAATCAGTAATTTCCAGGGAAAGAGTCCCAAAAGAAAATAAAAACAATTTCACTAAAATACATTTCAAATAGTGTACGGTAGAAATGGCTGGAACTGAAATGAAAAGACTTTTTAAAATGTATATTCATTTTTTTACCCCCATCCTACATCTATTCTCTATATAGAGAATTTATTTTTTCAAAAGCCGCATACTCAAATACTCAAACAGATAGGCAAAGGCTGCCTTGAGGAGGGCTTGAAGAAAACACCTGCCCTTCTTTCCTGTGGTTCTTCCACAATTTATGGGTGTCTCAGATGATAACAGGGAATTCTTGTTTGGGAGACATAAGTACTCTTGTTCTAAGGTAGTTGCAGGAGTTTTCTGTAGACTCTACTACCACTGCAGAACCCTAGGGAGGATGATGAGACCCCCTGATGTTGGAGAAAAAACAATGATTTATTCTGTTGGATTTTTCTAATCAGAGGCATTCTTTATGAAAGTTTTGAGGAAGGAAGGTTGGTGGAGACAAAGAATTCAGAACTTCCTGTGAATATATATAAGAATAATAAATATTTCTTAGACAAGTATCATATGATATTACTTATACGTGAAATCTAAAAAAAATGACACAAACTTATTTACAAAACAGAAATAGACTATATAGACATAGAAAACAAACTTATGGTTACCAAAGTGGAAAGGGGGAGGAGGAATAAATTAGGGGTTTGGGATTAACAGATATACACACTACTATATATAAAATAGATAACCAACAAGGACCTACTGTATAGCACAGGGAACTATACTCAGTATCTTGTAATAATCTATAATGGAAAAAAATATATATATATGTAATATATAACTGAATCACTTTACTGTATACCTGAAACTAACACAACATTGTAAATCAAGTATACTTAAATTAAAAAAAAAAGAATAATAAATATTTCTTCTTTGTGAACTAAACAGACATCACAAACAAATGAATACATAAACTGTTAAACAACGAAAACCCACTGCCATCCTAACCTTGTCCGTCTAGATACTAGCAGTTTTTCCTGTTAGTGTCTATCATACCAATTCAAGAGATTTATGTGGATCTTATTATGAAACAGTTATATAAGTTGTCCTACCTAAGAGTTTTATCAACCGAGAGGTTCGACTTTTATACTTCAGCATATGCATGGTTCTCACACTGAGACTTTGCTGCAAAGAACTAAAACGCTTGCATTATATTTTTTGCACAATTTGCTTTTTGGTTTCTTAAATTCGGGATAGCCATATAAAATCTCCGTGGAAGCCATAAAGATGTCCCTTTTGGAAGTTGCACCTTTGTGCCTACAGTTGGGGGTGGAGTGTGTATGGTGCAAAGAGCCATCGCTATCTTTTATCAGACAAAGAATGTAAAAAGGTCCAGGAAACATCCCAACACAAAAGCCTGAACTCTCTGACCTCTGGGGCCTGAGGCCTAGACAATCATCCAAGGCTGGATTTTTTCCTGAGAACTGCTGCCAGGCAGATCTGAGAGAGGACAGATATTACATCTTTTAGAAGCAAAGTCTGAGGTCTGAGGATCTAACGGGTTCTAGCTGTACAAAGAGCAGGGTTCAGAGCTCATTGTCAAGGTAGCTGAATAAAGGAAGAGAATCAGCAGTCCAGATCTTAATTCTTTAAAATTTAAAAGCTAATTTTGTGTCTTTTAGTCAATTTCCTGCACAGGAAGGATTTATTAACTGCCTTCTGGTATTAAATGGAGTACTAATGGGTAAGTACAACAATTCAACAGGTGCCAAGGAGATCTATGGAGGCATTATATCAATTTTAATCGTAATGTCCTACAAATACATTTGTACACTGATAGCTGCTTCTCCCCAATCCTCTCCCTCCCACTGAATTTATTTTGGGAATCTATCTCACTCCAAACAAATGGCTGTTATATCATTCTAGAGAACAGAATGCTATAGGATCTTATTTATGAATTCCTTCTATGGAAATGTTATTGCACAGTTTAAGTAACTTGAAGTAGCTGAAGACAATTGTTCAGCATTTAAAAAAATAAGGGTGACCAATGCAATTGAGGGTTTGAATCAGGCTTAGGGAGAAATTCGCTGATCCAGAGCCCAAGATTACCATGCTACACCATGAGTATTTATATAAAATGCACTACAAAATCTTAAAAGAAATGACTTCTCTACAGCAAAAAGATGAATGTTCACTGTTTTACAGACTGCATTCTATTTTTGTTCTTCATCTTTTTGGGTAGAAATTTAGCTGGATTCAGGTGTCAATAAGAACCAAACACATAAAGCCACAAGTTTCATATAAGTTGATGAAAACACGAAGGCCAACAATTAGTGCCACGCTCAATAAACTTGTTTAGATTAAGGTGTTCTCTTACATGGATCAGATGGCACTTAGAAGAAAAAAAGAGAGATTTTCTTTAAGAGTGAATTATTTTTTATACCACACAGCAAGGCTATTTATTATTTCTGCAAAAGGTGTTGCTTTACTGCTGTCCCCACCCTGTACCCCACTCTTGGTCATTTTCCTGTACAAGCCATATAACCCCATCTCCTCCTTCCTAATGGAAAGAAGGATGATCTCAGATGGGAATCACTGGACCTTTGAGTAATCCTATTTTCTTAGAGATTTAGGATGGGAGGAAGTGGATAAGACTTTTATTTGTTTTGGTTGTTCTCCCCAAATTTCTTTAAATGTTAGGATTTACCTCAACTTCCCCTTTTGAACAGTGAACCTTTATTCTTTATTTTAATGAACAAGAAAAATAGCACTGATGATGGAGACTTCATCATTAGGTGAACCTGGAATCTTAAGAACGAGCAGAGAAGAACCTGGGGAAACAGAGGGTCATGGAATTTTTAAATTACGGAAATATTAGGAGTTTGAAAAATAAAGAAATAAAGGCCTATTTTGATTAATGGTCACACCTCCTCTACCAGACCACTATGTAGAGACAGAAATTCACGATGTGGGGAGGACAGAAATGTGGAACAGTTTTTAGGCCACACTGTGCATCCCTGAAGACTTAAAGACTCATTTAAAATTTTTCCTCAAACAAGCATGCTGTATGATCACAGACACTGAAGATGGAAAGCACTTAAAAACATCTTTCATGGCTATGCACACCAGCTCACCGGAAATTACACACAATTTTGCTTGGACCCATTTAGATAGAGTGCAATGATCTCAGTAAACATTCTATTACCTACATCCCTTTTCTCAAATATAGCATCCGCGGATCTTTAATGGTCTTATGTTTGGAGATACCAGTCTAAGCATGAGGTTTTAACTACTGAGAGAAAATTTCTCCTTGTTCTATAATATAGTAGACCAAAATTCTAGAGCTCAAGGTTCTGGAATTAATATTAGTATGAAGGGCTTCTAATTTGTACTAAAGATGTGAAGCACTAATCGGAATTATAAATCTGCCTTATTGACTCAAACTGTACTTTTTTTTTTTTTTTTTTTTTGTGGTATGCGGGCCTCTCACTGTTGTGGCCTCTCCTGTTGTGGAGCACAGGCTCCAGATGCGCAGGCTCAGCGGCCATGGCTCACGGACCTAGCCGCTCCGCGGCATGTGGGATCTTCCCGAACCGGGGCACGAACCTGTGTCAACTGCATTGGCAGGTGGACTCTCAACAACTGCGCCACCAGGGAAGCCCTAAAACTGTACTTTTTTAAAGGAATATTTTGCCTGTGATATCCTCCATAATAATATTTTTGGTGTAAATTTGTAAAATAATATTTAAGTAGATTCATTAAAACCATATCTAACATCAAAATACTGACTGTGGATTGTTCATTTCCCACCTAAGAAAAGCTAAGTTCCAAACCCTAAAATGCTAAAAACCAAACCAAACCAAACAAAAAATATGCCCCAAAACAAGCACACGCACACACAAAAAAGTTAGTCCTCAGTTAGAAAACTTTAAAACTTTTTTTCAAATTTCTAACTAACCAAAGTGAAGAATAGCAAGCTTACAATGGTAATAAATTCAACCAAGTGGGAGGAATTTGAGAAGTAATAGCAGTAGAGTATAAATTACATGCAAGCACACAGACATTGCCACACAGATGTAAATAATCTTGCTTCAAATGGACCATGAAGTTTAAATTACTTTCCACACCAACAATATAAGGCCAAGAAACAACAACAACAACAACAACAACCCCCCCACCACTAACCTTGGTAAAATAATACCATGACCCTCTAAAGAAAAACACAAAAGAAGTGTAGCTGATAATTTAATGGTTGCCCTGGGTTTTCATAAACATGTCACTTGCACCATTAAGAATATCATTTGCTTCTATTTTCCCAGTGCTCAGAAACAAGAGAAGAGTCGATTTTTGGCTGTTCACCTGCATATGTCTCAAATTGTCATCCGTAGGATATAAAATTGTTGTAAGACTTTTACAGTGAGGGCATTAAAATATCAGTGTGTAGCACCCAGTGAAGGCCTTACTATTTTTTTGAATTTTGATCAAAAGAGGTAATCAAAACTTTTTACACGTATTGAACTTTCACAGTATGTAGGTACTCATTTCCATAAAAGAGTAAAAAATTACATTAAAATATTTTTTTAGTTACAAAGGCAATATATAACGATATGAGGAAAATAGAAAATAAAAAAGCTAAAGAAAGAAGAGAGAAAAGCATTCAGCATATAACTTTGTTTCTCATATCAATTTGTGTGTGTGGGGTTGATCTCCTTATACACACATATACTCAAAAACATGTAATCAAGTTGTTCATATTGTTTTGCAACCAGATCTTTAAATTCACATTATAACACGGGTAACTTTTCATGCCATTTAAGATACTTTTTCAATAGTATTTTTTATGTTTGGAAATAGTTCATTATGTGAGTCTATATTGTCTTCAAATAATCTAATATTTCTATAAATCTAAGTTGTTTTCAAACTTTAGTATCATATATATTATTGCAGTTTTTGTCCTTGAATTTATTTTTTAGTGGATATCCCTAATTTTTCCCCATATAAGAAATTCCCCAAAGTGAAATATCTAGATTCAAGACTATTGTCCTCCAGAAGGTCTGTATCTCTTTCTATCACCACACACAACTTACCACTCACTACACTAGTTAATGCCAATCTCAAAAGTGAAAAGTGTAGCAAATTATTGTAATTCACATTTTTTTAACCTGCAAAATTGTATCTACACTGGTAAATGTACTGGCCAATTTTCTATCAAGGTGCTAGCCATCTTATTGATTGTAAGATCATTTCATTTATAAAGGATGTTTATCTTTTGTTGAGTCAAATATTTTGAATATTATACTCAGGTTTGTATTTGCTTTATGTTTGCTTATGGTGATCTTTTAATGCAAAACTTTTTTTTCTGATGTAATAATATCTATCAATCATTATTCCTTTGGTGTCCTGCTCAGAAAGCCCTTTCCCTTGCAGTAATCATAACTGAACCATTTATTGAAGGCTTACATTGTTAACTGAATGAAAATAATTATTCATTTGTTTCTTCTTTACTTTTTCTTCTCTTCATTTAAATTTTAATATATCTGGGATTTATTTTGGTAAATGATATAAAAGAGGAATCTAACTTTATTTTTTGCCCAATGATAGTCCCTCAGTCCAAAAGGATTTACTGAATAATTTAATCTTTCTCATTTGACTTGAAATTCCACCTTTTTCATGTGTATTTTAACAGCCACATGCAAAACAATCAAGTGTCATACATCAAATTCTTCTGTGACTGTAGAAGATATCACTATTAATTTCACCTTTTAAAAATGTAAGTGCATGCTTGTTACTTCTGTGAATTGTATGGTCCCTAGAGAAATTCCATGATATCAATTAGAAAGTTCAATTTTCTTTTATAAACTTAAAGTGGCATCCTCAACTCTCATATAAAATAATGCTGACTAGTATTTTTACTATAAAAATTATAAGTAGAATCAATGGCATAAACTTTCTTCTAGTCATTCCAGGGAGACTCTACCCAGTGAAAATATTGTATGTTTATGTTTCATATCAAGGTATTAAAAAAGCCATAGTACAAATACTACCAGCTTGAATGCAATTTAGAGACCTTATTTTATGTGTGTGAAAATACCGAAATACTTTATCTCAGATGAAGAATTAGCGTTCCTGTCAGGAAAAATTTAAATTAAGACTTCTTGGTTTACAACTTGGCAAAATCTCATCTGAAATCCATTTTTTGAAGCTCTATAAATCAAAGGAGCTTAGCAGAGCACAGTTTTGTTGTTGTAGTTGTATGTGAAAATATTTAGATCTGGACTGGCAGTGTTTCCCAATAGTGCCAAGTAAAAGCAATCATTTATATATTAAGTTCTGAAAAAAAATCAAGGAATATAAATGCAGGGGGAAAAAAAAGAACCTGACTTGCTATTTTTTCCATAAGGGTATGAATGCTAAAAATAAATGATGGGCAGAATCTCTAGAACATAATCGATTACTCTTTTTTAAAAATATAAATATTAAGACAGTGGAAAAAATTTGGTTGAAAACAAATTTAGCTGAGGAAAATATTTAGAATTTTCCTTTTACCACCTTTCTTTTCTAGACAGTAATCATCTATGTTTATTTGGGGGGAGAATAGGGGTTGGTTTTTTGTTTGTTTGTTTACTTAGATAAGAACTGTCTCTAGATATAAGCCTGGTTATATCTGATGTTTTCTGCCCAAGTGTCCTTTTGAAGAGGAGAACAAGAGTAGGCACACGCTTTGGGTGGATGATTACGAGATAACTTTCACATCTGTTTTATCACCAATGGAAAAGCAAAGCTTTCATTTTCCCATTCCCTATTGAATGCAAAGCGGGTTCTGTCATATCAAATTAGAACCACATTAATTTGTGCTATAGTCTAATAAAACCTCTTGGTAAAAGAATTCATGTAATATACTTTCTCAGAAGCCGCATAAGAGGTAAAAAGCAAAAACTGGACCTGCCCACTTGCATTCCTTACCCCAGCTTTTCCCCTTAGAATCTATGATGTGGGGAAGTTATTTAATCTCCCTGAGCCTCAGTTTCCACATCTATAAAAGGAGAATTTAAAATTTTTTTTAAAGATGCCTATTGATAAGGCTGTTGTGAGACTTGAATGTATAAAAGCCTTTGTAACTGAGCCTGGCACCCCCTAGGTGCTAGAAGAGGTAGAATCATTACATTTTAAAACTATACATTCTAATGGTTTTAAGGTTGGCTTTTTTAGTCCTTTGCAGTTTTGAAATTGTCAGCAACACTGTAACCAGATTTTGCTGTTTGATTGGAACAGAAAATAAAAGAGCTTTAAGAAAATGACAGAAGATAAGAAGCCAACCAAAGCCAGAGAGTCATCATGCTCTAGGGTAACTGAAATCAAGTCCTGAATGTGACTTTATGGGTAACAGAAAAATGGAAAATTTTTATATTTTTTTCTTTTCTTAAAATAATACTAAGGAAAAATAAAGCAACCAGGCCATACTTTATTCTTATTTAACCAAAAGATTAGCACAGTGGGTTGCTGGTTTTCTTCTACTTTTTTTTTTTTTTTTTTTAATTTTCCATTAAGCAAGTTCTTTTAAAACAAATTTGAACTTTTCCCATCCCAGTGATTCCCACGGACAGTTGGCAAAGAATCTTGGATTACTTGCAAAACTGGGATTTTTTCCAGACATGAGTAACTTGTTAAAAAGGCACTATTTCCTTAATACTAACAGTAAATAGAGTTCACATCCACATAAATCCTCAGTGGCCCATTGGGGAAAGTTTGTGTGTGTGTGTGTGTATGGAATCTTTTTTTATTCATAAAACTCTTGGCTCTCAGCATGTCTGTTTATATTCCACTTCTTAAAAATAAATACTCACGTTTATGCCAGTTGAGGTTAAAAGGTATCCTTTTTCCAGTTTCCTGCTGTGTGCCAATGATTTTATGATGGATACATTCAGGATACGGGGCTAGAATTCCTGAAGAGTGTTTCTCTTCTATTTATTCTAATTTACACACACACACAAAAATAGGATAAAACCTAATCACCATGTAATTAAAATACATGTTTCCATGAAATTTAATTTTATTGCAAAAGCTCAAATAAATATTTTCAAGACTTACAAGGAAAATTAAATGTTGAATTCTAAATTCAAATAGCAAAGTTGGTTTCCTTTTGTGCACCAGGATGGTGTAAGTTACTGTGGTAATCTTTAGCAGTTACTACTCTGGGTATAAATTATCTCTTATTTATCAGTGGGCAATAATTATAGTACTCTTCCCATTTACAAGATTTTTTGAAGGATATGTACCTTAAAGTTATCCTTTATTAAGATTTGTTTTGTAGATGTTTTTCATGAGACTGGCAGCCATTCAGTGAGATTCTACAAGGCCACACAGTGACACAGCAGTGGGCCAGGGACTAAAACATATGAAGGGCATTTCTCTCCTCCCTCCTTTCACAGTGATGTGTGCATACCAGAATTCTCTCTGATTCTCTTTATCTGGGTGACAAACTCCCCCTGTCTTTGCAATGCTGGACTGGGTATATTTTGATAATAGGCAGTCCCATGAGATATCTTGCATTTCCTGCTTCCGGTCAGATGTTCCACAAGAATAACTTCTCTACATATGTTTTTGCATTTTTGATCACAATCCCAGCTGGAATCAGGAAGTTTGGAGGCAGCATGGAAATGGAAAATAATTGAAAGTCACAGCAGCACTTTTTTGACTTTCAAAAATATTTAATTTTCTGGCATTCCTGAAGGGGGAAAAAAAAAACAAACCTGTATAATCTATTATCTACTTAAATGTATGCTACCATCTCAGTTCTTGATTGAAGATACATTTCTATTTAAAAGAATAAGCGAACAGTTATAAGGGGATAGGAGATTTCCCAAGGTCAGACAGTCGGTCACAGGGAGTTACAGGGCTGGAACTTTTAAAATTGTTAATTGAAGGCTTAATTGAAGCAATATTAGTCATTATCACTAGATACTTCTCATGCCGATAAAACACATACCATCATATAACTTCTCTAATGAATGTATTTAAATAAATTAAATAGAGAAATAGAACAGAAATAAATAGTCTTCTCAAAAGGCTTAAAGATGAATTCTAAACAAGGTTTTGCTATGTCATTCTATAAAACTGTCCTCTGAGCTTCATTTTACTTCTCTGCCAAATGGTATCATAACTTTGCACAGCATGTCTATTAGAATTAATTTAAAATGTGGATCAAGTGCTTAGATGGTGTGTGGCCTCTAAAATTGGCTAAAAAATATAAACCCCTTTGCTGATCCTCTTCCTTTTTTCTGTCCTCCTTTCAGAATGTAAACCCGACAGTCCTTAACAAGATGGGCTCTTCAGAGACACAACTGCATCCTTGGGTCATGCCCTTCACCTAGGCTAGAATCTATTCTATTGGCCAGTAAGATTCAGACTGAAACAGAAATAGGCAAAATGCCAGTTTTACTGTTAATTTGTACTACCACTATTTATATCACTAACATTTTATTAAATTTAAACAAACTGCTTAAGTAAAATAAACAGTAATCCATATATTTACTCCTAAAATTCTGAACAATTCTCCAGCTAGAGACCCTGCCCCATGGCTGTCATTGTGATTCAGGTGGCTGAGCAAACATAATGGAGATGTCCCAAGTCTTCTCTTTCTGGCTCTTTCCTGGGCTCCATTTGAAACTCCAGGAAGAGCTTATTTTTATTGTTTGTTGTGTTCTGCTTTGCTTTTGGTTTGGGGGTTTCTTGTAGAGATTTTTTTTCTATGAAAATTCCAAGGTGTTTTTTTTTTTTTCCTTCTTTCTTTTTTTCTTTGGTATGGAAGATGTAGAATGAAAACCAAAAGTTACTGGGGACCAAGTATAGTCCAGGCTCTTTGCATACCTTACCTTTTAAAAAGGGCCCAATGACATAGGTATTCTTATCTTCTTTTATAATGTGGAAAGGGGACTTAGTGGCAGTTTAGTTGGGTCAATTTCATGATTGCGAAAATGGCAGAGCTTAGTTTCAAATCCAAGCTGTGTGCCTCCAAAGACTGTTCTTTGTTCTTAACTTTCTGTCCTTCTGTGTCCATTAAGGGATGGGATTCTGAGCACCTATCATTAGAGTTTATAGAGAAGAGTTCACCAAGAGTAAAATCTCTCAAGTAGAGCACACTTAGAAATCTGGTTTTAAAATGCAGATCAAATGGTGCTTTAATCAATGCTGAGTTTCTTGAGTGAGATAACCATTTTTGTGATGATGTAGGAGAATGCCCTCTTGTTGGAGATGCCTGATCAAGTGTTAGGTACTCAGGATCTTGCTATATACAGCTTACTGTCAGATGATTCAGCAAAATAACTGATCAATCCAGCTGTAAGGGTACGTAAGTGTTCATTGTATTAGTCAACATTTCCTTGACTTGAATGTTTTCCAAAATAAAAAGTTGGAGAGTATTACTTTTGTGCATTTGGGATACTAGAGAATTCTTAATCCACCATGTGACCTAGGAAATAAACTTTCCTATCTCCAGATTTTCCTATATCTTCATTTGCAATCAATGTGACAATAATAGTTTGTTTTTGTTTTTTTAATTCTAATTTACAGAAGACAGACTAGGCAAGCAGATTTTCCTCTGTTGGTTTTATAAGTTTTAGTGGTTCTGTATATTGACAAAATGGTGTATATAAAAAAAAGTTGTGGCAGGTTTGGGGATTCCCTTGAGCAGTAGTGAAGTAAATGAATGGGGTCCATAGGTATCATTTAAAATGTAGTGACCTGAGCTTGGGGTTCTTGATTCATCATTGTGTTGCTACCCAGGTCTGTATCTGAGCTTAATACATGCTGAATGTTAATTAACTGGGGGACTTCACGGGCCTCTAGGGATTTGGGAGGGGGGTAATCATTCATACTTATGAATGAAAGAGCAGAAAGGAAAAACAGAGATAGCTTAACACAGAGAAGAGGCGTTGGAAAGATGTTGAAAATGTGAACCACACTTAGTTGAGCACCTATGTATCAACTACTATGGGAGATTTTCTTAATTATTCCTTCCAATGACCCCATGAGACAAGAGTTTGTAATACTCCTTTTATAGGATAAGCAGTTGAGATTTCGAGTTTTAGTAAAGACTAGCAGGTGGTGGATTAAAACTCAAGTTATTGGGGTTCATAACCATGGATTGTCTGCTATATACCAGGTAACTGATCCTTGCCAACAAGGAGCATGTTCACTAAGTGTGGGAGACTTTAGTTTCAGAACCCATGCTTTGGGAAGAAGGGAGGACGAGAGAAAGGAGGCAAATATTTATTTGGCACCAACTATCTGCAAAGCATTAGATAAGCATTTATTCTTTCGTTATGTTAGGTCAAGCTCATCAGGATATGATTCCAGAAGTAGAAGACTTGGTCACATGGAGTTCATCATCTGGTTGGGGAAAGATACCTACAATGTTATTCAGATAAAGAACAATGGCACTGGACTGGGAGTCTGGATACCCTAAATCTAGTAGCGTTGTATTCATAAATGACACCACACTTCTATGTTTTATAGTCCTTATTCAACCATTTTACAGACCTAAGGAGCTTAGCAATCATATAGTCATGCCAGGGACATTTTATCAATAAAGCATGCCCAATTAAATTGTATGGAGAATATAATTTTGTGCAGAGCTAATGTCCATCTTAAGCCTCTAGGCAGGTCAAAGAGTTCTTATCTTAAAAACAGGTTAGTGAAATATGGAGTCAAGGCAAGACTAGGCAGGGAAGTAGCAGATCATCTGGTCTTGGGAAGCTAGGATGCACATAGTGTGTCCTTGAGTTGTCTTTTGACCCAATCTCTTTGGATTGAGTGGACAAAACTGGACACTAAATGGGAGAGTTGTGGAATCATGGCCACTGTTTGGAAACCTCCAGGCAGCTCCTAGAAGGAGAATCATCCTCACCGATACTGAAGCCAGAGTAGACAACTGCTATCAGTTTGTACCAAACTGTACCTAGACATGTCACAAGTATATAACACCACATTTTTTGTTATTGAATTTCTTGGCTCCTACTTTCACTATGGCAGGACTTTGCCTTAATTGTTTTAAGAGTGTGTAGCTGAGGTCTATTCTATTTTTTGTAGAAAAAGGGTACTAGAACAGTGGTACCCTGTTTTCATGAAATGAAAAGCCATTTCATAAAAACTGACCCCATGCCAAAACTTCCTCCTCTATATCGGATTGAAAGAGAACTGGGTGGAATATTATGTGGCTAAATAAAAGAATAAGAAAACTCTTTATTACTGATATGAAATTATTTAAATTAGATATTGCTAAAAGTAAAACAATGAGTATAGCATATTTGTATCCATGTAAATATATGTAAGTTATATACACATATACACATATATATTTATTATATATATACACATATATTTATTTTATCTGAATAAAACATCTTTTGAAAGATACACAAGAAACTTACAGGATGACAGATGAATGGCTGGAACACAGGGGTGAAAGAGAGATTTTTCATAATATAAACTGCTGAATTCTGAAGCAAATAAATGTGCTACTTATTCAAAGGATAGATACAATATGTTTGGAGGTGAAATAATGGAAAATGAAATGACTTTATAACTACATGTTCTAAGATATCCGTTACCCTGTCTTGTGCCACTCAAAATTACCTTATGCTATGCTTTGGAAAGCACTTGAAATAATAAATACAAAATAGTTGACAGATTCTGGTACTTCGAAATACTCATTAAATTAATGGTACTTAGCATTACATATAGGTTTGTTTTTTTAAATCTTCCTTTTGAGATACTATGTCCCACACACTCACAAATATTGGGAAGAGGTTTGATAAAGGGGGAGACTGAATATAAACTTAAAAGGATACTTTAGCAAAACATGGCTGTATCTACTAGGTTTCAAGGGCTAGAGCTCAACTGTAATTAATGAAAGAACCATTTTTGTCAAATTAGTGCAGCCACTGTGCATTTTTATCCTCTTGTGCTATCATGATATCCTTTATGCCATCTCAAAACTATTTTTAAACCATGTATTATTAAAAAAAAGGGATCCAACTTGGGCATTCATTAGGTTAAGATGGATGAGAATAAAGCTTTATCCTCAACAGATGCCCCACTTTGGCATAACGGTCTAATTCTATTTAATTTAGTCACTGGCATCCTCGCCTCCTCCTGTCAAAGTGAATCAACCTGAGTGCTAATTTTTGAAGCAAAACCTCTGTGATCATTTCACTCGTGATTTAATCCAGCTCTAACCTCAGGCCTTTCGAGGTTCGAGGTCAATGACCCAGTTTATTCTGCCATCGGCCTCTGTATCAGTAACCATTGTTATTCCTCTCAAGGTTTTTACTACATGCATTATTCCCCGGGTGTGTATTCCCACAGGATTATGCAGGCAGTTAAAGGTGATTTCAGATTGCAACTTGGAGAAACTTGGCAAGAGGTTCTGAAGTCTTCGGTAAACAGAGGGAAAAGCATATTGAGTATAATCTTTGCCTCCATAAGCAGAAACCAACAACTAAGGAACTATTTGACTTTCTCGAATAAGAAGAAACTCAATCACTGGCATCCATGCCAGTCACCAAAGAGTTTTACAAAGAAATGCTGGGGCTTCTATACGCAATATAAAATCTATAAAGAAAATAAAGTTATGGGTAGTATGCTAAATGTTCTTAGAGATGAATGAACATACATGAGCTCAAATCTGGGGACCTTATTTCACTTTTTTTTTTTTTTTAACAACTAGTACATTTTAGTCTCCTTCATCCATAGCAGTTAATACATTTTGTGAATTTCCCTTTATGTTTTAAATAATTTTCCCTTCCCTGGTGTCCCACCAGCACGTCTGCAGGGAGCAGCATGCGCATTGGAGAAGCTCTCCTTAAGTAAAGGAGAAATCCCAGGGATGTGCAGCTCCACACAGGAATCGCTGCTCAAGGGCTTCACCTGTCCCAGGAGGAGTTAAACTGGGTTTCTGTGTCAAAGATGCTGAATGAAATCGGGGGTGGAATTGTTAAAATTGGAAATGACCTATTTAACGATATGCGCATTCCCATGATTGGTATAAATCGGTCCAACTTTCTAATTCTCTCATCAGAATTAATTTATCATACACTTTGATGCAGGCAGGCTTCTTAGCGATTTGTTAAAGGAAAAAGAATCTGTATCGTTACTCTTTATAATTCTTTATAATCTTTATGATTTCTCATTCTCACTCTTAATAATAAGAGCACAAAGATGGCTTAAATCCCCCTGAAGCTTGGGGGAAGAAAAAATAATGGAATGGGAGTTGCTAAGAGAAATCATAGAAAAGAGCTTGCACACTGTAACAATTTATTTTGGCTCTCCATCACAGATCAGAAATAGAATGCATAGTTACCTGATAATTACAATATTATGTCAGACTGTACTTTATTTCCCAAATTTCATTGCTGTGTGTGAATAATTTGATTTTTCATAAAATTAAATACTTGGAAAAATCACCTAACAACTTCTATTTCACCCTTCCTAAATCATTCAGTCATCAGCTATAAATCTAAGGAAAATCCCAGAAGTTATTACTAAGGAAGGTTAAACAGTATTCCCCACATGTAATGAATATGCTTTTATTAATGAGACATGAGTATATTTTGGTATCCACTTATTTATTCTCTAAAGAGAATATTTTGAAATGCCCTGAAAACAAAAATGTATAGTTTAGGCAGAGTTTAACTGGGCAAAATCAGATTGGAAGGACTGTAATGTATCCCAATCAGTTATGTTACCACGAGATGTAGATTTTTCAATTAGAGGCCCGTAACATCTATTCAGACAGATTTTGCATTTAGAACTTTAAAAAATATATCTTAAATTTTGCATTTGGCTATGGACAAATAAGTGTTTTAGGTAACATTTCATCACAGTTGACATGAACTTCACATAGTTCTGCTTTTCTTTTTTTAACCAAATAATATTTTGTTTTTAGAAAATTGCATTACTTTCTTTTTGTTTTTGTTTTTTTTTGGATATGTGACCTTTAAGAAAAGGTTGTGCTGTATATTTCAGCATTGAGAAAATTGCATTAACAGTAAAATAATATTCTTACTGCCAAATGTACAAGTATTCACTAACAGTAATCTTGGTCTCCAAGGCCCAGAGCAGTGCTTCATCATGTTAGCATGGCGGCCTTGACAGAAATCTTCCCTGAAATCCATCCTCCTCTCTGTCATTCACAGCTTTCTGATTCAAACCAGCTTGGCACCCACATAGTCTGGCTGACCCGTTGCCCCAAAGCCTGACGTCCCCAGAGTTGGCAAGCGATTTCTTCAGGGACCTTCTGTCCTGGGCTGACTGGCAGCTCTGACCACTGGGGCTGGTGTCCATGACATTTTTGGACAAAAAGTGGGGAACTTAAGAAATGTAATCCTGTGTCTTGGTGTATAAATAATACTAATATGCTTAATATACATTTACATTGTTTTACAAAGAGTTTATAGCTAATACATGAAATAAAAGTATATTTTTCTAAAAGATGTATTGTTTGGGAAAAATGTTATTGTTATTTTTTATGGATTTTTTTGTCAAGTTGCTGAGAAGCTCATGTAAATGTTGATGATCCCCATATGCCTAAAATTAGACTTGTTTTACAAAACTAATATTCAATGGCTTAAAGGAAGATATAAATAGATTATTTCTGAGTCCTAAATAGAATTATTCTATCTAAACCAATGAAGAAAAGAATGATGAACAATCATGCTATTTTGTATAATTTTCATTGGTAACCAAAGAATTCAAGTAAAAACATTTAAGGTGGCAACTTTGATATTTTTCTCAAAATTCAGACAGCTGCAATGCTCGTGTATGTGTGTGTGTGTATGTGTATGTGTGTCTGTGTGTGTGTCTGTGTGTCTGTGCATGTATGTTCTTATTTCCCTTCCCTGTACAGCCCCATCTATGACTGGGGTGTCAAATCCATGGCAAGTTCATTTCTGGGCAAGTTCTCCCAAATTATATGATGTGAATTGATGTCCACTAGGATTTAGAACAGACCCTGACTGAAGTTCTTAGACTGAATTTGTCTACAATTGTTAGGATAAAAGGCCAGTTCAAACCCATTAATTAGTCTAATTCATCTCAATCTACTTAATTTTATACCTTTTAGGGAATACAGCCATGTGGGATATATTTGGAAAAAGTAATGCTGTGGAAATACAGAAATACAACCATTCCCTGGAAAACAATTACTACGAAGCTATGTTCTATTTTTTTTTTTTTAAGATTTAGAATTTTAGACAGTTTTGTAAATGAATTCTTGGTGGTGACAGAATAACTTTATGTGAAACAGCATTGGGTAGATTATCCTGTGGGCGCTGAACAAAAATATTAAAATCAGTTGGAGGAGTCACATGATTTTGTTAAAACCTATGGCAGGCTGGGATTCTGGAAAATAATTTGTCTTCCATAAAGGCTTTCTTCCCAGTAGAGTAGTTCCATACAAGTATTAAATCTCAAAACAAATTAGTTCATGCCTATCACTTGAAATTTTTACAATTTAGACATTTAAATATCAGAGTTCGACTTAATGGTATGAACAGGTTGTAGAGATTTGTTAATTTGAAATTCCATTTGGTAACAGATGCAATAACTTGTCTGGCATTAAAACTGAGTTTAAGGTAATCACTGCACTTGCTCTTTTGTTCTAAGTGCTTTACAATCCTTAATTCACATAAAACATCTGTGAAATTTAGTTAGGAGTGTGGTGAGTAAAATTTAATCCCTGTTTTATACCAGCATGTTCTGAAACATGCTTACGTATGTTTCAATCTTCCTGTGTGAAAAATCCATGTGGGAATCAAAAGGAAATTGTTTTACTGATATTCTAAACCTTTGGGGCAATAGAAGATTAATGCACTAACAGAATTAAGACTACGCCAAGCTGAAGACTCTTTCCTTCTTTGATTTTGACACCAATTAGAGGAACAACTGTAGAAGCAAATGAAGATTCGAGGATCATTTTGGTGGCCAGATATGTCTTTGCTAAAGTGAAAGCAGTTGGTTTCTTTTTTATGTCATTGATTAAATAGAGGCAAAGTGGATTAAGTTATTTTGCTGAGGACATCACTGTTAGGTAGAAATGGTGCATATGTGCCACATATGCTACCACTGGCACCTCTTACATCCAATGCAGACAACACTGAACAACCTTGTTATTTTCTGAGAGCCTGGGAGCAGCCTCAGACCCCTTCTCAGAACTGTGTTTCTGGCACCCATTAGCAGATGAGCAGAGTTACATACCAGCAGGAACTTTTCTAAGTTACTAAGAGTAAGAGATAAAGTGTAAGCCTTGGAAATGGTTTCCAGTGTGGATATAACATAAAGAATACCACTAATAAAGCCACCAAAGAATTTAACATGGAAGATGTTTACTGTAAATCTCATCTCCCCAGGTAGTAATCTGGAAATATTTATCTAGCACCTTCTATGTGGAAAGTACCATGCTATATAGACACTATGACACACACACATGCACACACAAACACTGTATCTTTATTTCTGTGCCACCTCATTTCACAAAGGATTTGTGATTGTTCATAAGTATTTTACATATAGGTCTATATTTATGTATACATATATATATATGTGTGTGTGTAAATACAGGATATAAACAAATGATGGAGGGACTCCTGTTAAAGAAAAAAGTAGATAATGGAAAAAGTTAGAACAGGATAAAATTACCAAACAAGGTATACCTTCTACAAGGTGTTGTAAAGTTGACGGAAGTAAATCAAAATTTTGCCTTCCGGCTTACTTCTCAGTGATGAAAGCAAAGAAGGAAACATATTCAGTTATAAAGACTTACTGGATAATAGATCATATGTTAAAATCAAACAAGAGAGGTTTTCCAGATATTGAGATGACAGGAAAATTTTTCCCATGGATTTTCACTTAGAGAACCTTGTACTGTTTGATGAATGGGAAGCTTGCCAACATCCATCCAATAATTAAAATATTCAGATGGATGTGAAAATTCTTCTAACAGTCCTTGAAGTAGACCAGTGACCTAACACCCATGTAAAATACAGTAAAAGGAAGTCTATGAAGAGGTAAAATATTGCAGGAAAAAATGTAGCCCTCTTATGATCTTTCATTTACTAAGAGTAGAATTTAGAAAACTGATGTTCAGATCAAACTACATAGAGATGATCATTCTGGTGGGCAGGAGGAGATGGTGGTGAGTGAAATCCAGAGGGTGGGGAATACATGCTCCCATTCCCAATAGAGAGAACTGTCGTCTTTGATCTGTGTTACACATGAGCCTTGTGAGTATTGCAACTCACATTTACATATCTGATATGGATAAAAGAGCAGAGAGCCTGAAGGTAGTAATCTTTAGCAAGAATCTGGGGTGCAGATATATGTGGAGCTAATTAAAGGAGATTAATAATGCTTTGATAACTGATTCTGGGCAGCAAGATATGAAAGTCCTTTTGTCATATGGCAGATGTTTTTCCCCACCTCAACCCAGAGGAACCAGAGTCTTCCTTAGGAACTCTTCCGGGTCTGTTCTAGATGGGAAATTTGTGTGCAATGCCTCCAAGTTCTTCTCTGCATAATAGTGTTTTCCAGGAAGCATTAATTTTAAAGGATGATATAAAAACTTCATGATCAAATAAGTTTGGGAATCAATGGAAAAAACAAAGTTCAACAAGTTATCTTCTTGCAGGACTTCTCAAAGCCTTTACTAGGCTTGTGTAAACTGCAAATTTCCAAGAACAATAAGGTTTTCTGATGCTGGTTAAATTATGGGCCACTCTTTTCACAAAATGTTTCAGTGACATAACTTTCTAGAACAGTCATAGCACAACTCAATAAGTTTTTTTTTTTTTTTTTTCCCATACGCGGGCCTCTCACTGTTGTGGCCTCTCCCGTTGCGGAGCACAGGCTCCAGACGCGCAGGCTCAGCGGCCATGGCTCACAGGCCTAGCCGCTCTGTGACATGTGGGATCTTCCCGGACAGGGGCATGAACCCGTGTCCCCTGCATCGGCAGGCGGACTCTCAACCACTGCGCCACCAGGGAAGCCCCTCAATAAGTATTTTAATCTAGAACATTATTTTAGTCGACATTGCCAACTTTAGCACAACGTTTGCAAGGTTTATCTACATTGTAGCATGTATCAGTACTTCATTCCTTTTTTATGCTCAAATAATATTCCATTGTTTAAACATATCACATTCATTTGTCTAGTCATCAGCTGAAGGACTTCTGGGTTGTTTCTACCTTTTGGTTATTAGGAATAATTCTCCTATGGACATTCATGTACAAATGTTCATGTGAACATATGTTTTCATTGTTCTTGGGTACATACCTAGTTGTAGATTTCTGAGTCAAGGGTAACTCATGTTTAACCTTTTAAGAAACTGCCAGATTGTTTTCCAAATTGGGGACACCATTTTACATTCCCATCAGGAACATGCATGTGTGTTCTAATTTGTCCACATCCTGAACAACTCTTGTTACTCTCTGACTTTTCAATTATACCATCTTAGTGGGTGTGAAATAATATCTTAATTGTGTTTTGATTTGCATTGCCTTAATCACTAATGATGTTAAGCATCTTTTCATGTATTTATTGGCCATTTGTATAAATGACAATAGTATAAATTGGAGAGTGGGGCTACTTGCATTTTTGACAGTATCAATTTACATGTTCCTTCAAATTAAAATGTAGTTCTATTTTAAAAGGGAAAATCAAACTTATTGTTTCTAAATCAGAATATTTACATTTTACTTGAAAGGGGGAATGTATTCCATGGAAATAATCTAATAGAAAAATGACCACATAATAGGGTTTGAACTTGTTCCTAACATAAAGAAAACTAATAAGATTTTACTTAAGCCCTGCCTTATATTTTGGCTTTAAGCAAAACTTGACACCAAGTAAAGATTCACAGAGTGTTTGATTAGCTTTTCCTTCTCAAAGCAACATAATTAGTTTTAGGAAAAAATAATATAATAAAGACAAGTACTGTCTGACCAATCTTTCCATTTCATTTTTCTCTGCTTCTCATATTCTGCCAGCCCTAGGGATAGAGGTTGTTTTTTGGAATCTTGAGCAGGAAGAAACTAAGGAGATGATAAGAGGATAAATGAATGTTAGATTCAGTGTTTCATGCCTCAAAAATGTCTTATTTTATTTAAAAATGGTAGAAGAAGTGAAAAGATCTCAGTCAAGATATGTGATCCTCTGAAGAACTTTTCAATTCCTAGATCATATGCTTGACTCTAGATTATACAACTTACAACACAGGGTAGAACAATACACAAGATCAATAGGAAAATTTCATTTGAACCATAGTTTTGCTATCCCATTTTACATGGGAAATTATGTCTCATATTTCAGCCTGTTCACAGTATCAAAATAAACTTACTGTTCTAGAGGTCAGGACTGCTCATTAGTACAAGACAATCACATACAAAGAGATAGGGTAAGGGGAAGGTGGGCTTCAGAGATTCAGTCAATGAGCATGAAATCTACAAAATTGAATTCCCAAGATCATGGGAAGGAATCCTAGGGAAATTTAAAGACATCTTGTAAAGACTAAGTTTGCTCTCTTTACATCCTTAATTATAACCTTCATTAGGGCATTGTCAGCTTCTCAAATAGAGATGTACAGATAATAGTGATATTATAACTGTGAAATCGTGGCCTTTCTAATATCATATAGTAGAGAGAGAGAGTCAGAGCTACTAACTAACCAAGTACATGGGCAAGTGATCTAAATTTCATTCTCTGTTTCCTCATCTTTAAAGAGGGAGAAGAGCACACACTTTCTATCTCCACCACAGAGAGTTTATGAAAACCAAATGAGATGATGAATGTGAAAACACTTTGAAAACCATAAAGCCATATTATTAATATTAATACTATTATTACACAGTTCAGTCACATTTTAGACTTCTAGCTGCTCACTGGTAATCATTATGAAGAAGAGAAGGCTGAAACCACGGCCAAATTAAGATTCAAGATTAACCTGTGAATCCTTCTCTTCTACCAGATATCCCTGGTAATTGAAAGTTGATATATGATTCCATTTGTAAAAATGGAAGAGACACTCTGACACTGACTTACTGAGTTTTCAGTAAAATAAATGTACCTTTGACAGGTGTAAAATAATGAGACCTGGGAATGGGGGCTGAGTGAGGAAAGCTCCAACTTAGGTGGCTGAAGTTTACATACAGGCAAAGTGGTGATACTGTCGTGTGACAAATAAACACAGAGTGCAGTAAAATATTTCCTTCCCCAGACTTCTCGATTTCTCTAACCCTTTGTTTTTACCCACATATTCCTGAGACTTGCCAAATCCCACTGGTATAAAAGGAGGCTGCTGTAAAGAGTAGAGACTACTGACTCTGTATTTTCTCCTGGTGTCAAGGTCTCAACTAAAAGGGCAAAAGAGAAACTCCAAGAGAGGTCGAAGAAATGTCACTGCTGGTAAACAGTCTTAATGAATGCATGGATTTAAAACCTTATTTATGCTGAGATTTATTTAGTATGTGCACTGCACTTGGAGTCTAAACCCTGGAACAAACTGTTTCTTCATTGGTTTAATAACTTCAAGGCCCTTGCTACTTCTAAAAGGTAAAGAGTGGCTTCATTCACTTACAATTCAGAGTCACGCTCCTCAGGCTTGAATAAAGTGGTAATAATAAAACACCAACACAAACACAGGCAGATCATTGAGTAAGTGGCTTTTCGCTTTGCTTTAGCCCAGTGAGGTTGAAAAATCGTTCCCAGTGAAGCCTGGCCAAAACAAAATATCTCTCCCAGTGGCCCATTAGATGCCTTCTTTCTTAAAATAACATACCTTAGGTTATATACCTTCAGGGAATTTACACACCTGTCCACCCAGATTAAGATGTTTTACACTGGTATTCTATCTGCCAACAGATACTATTTTTTTCCCAAGGATGCCCTCAGAAGGACTCTTTTACCAAATCCAGGCCATGAGTATTTTCTGCATAGTAAACCACTGAACAGCCAAACGAAGTCCTTAGATTGCCAAATGGGAAGAGAGAGAGAGAAAAAATAAAACAAAAACTTTTCTTTAGATGACATACATGCTGAAGTAAACTATGTTGACCTTTAACCCAGAAAGTGGCAAAAGAGGCTCAGACATTGGGAATATGACTCTTCCCTTTTCGTTTGTCTTCAGTGTTTTCTATTGTTAGCAGCATTATGCTGAAGATGGTGGATTTCAGCAGTGGATTTGTGCTGTATGGGTTGGAGACCTCGATGTTCCTCTAGGTCATTGGAGACTGCCAGTCTTCAACAAAGTGCAGTCAAGTCTGTTCCCCATCACAGCAGTTCTGGTTTTATATGCTGTATGTAGTGCACCTCAATTTTAAGCTTTCCTTGAGAAAAATAAATCTCCATTGCTTGAAAATAAAGATTGAAATTCTTTTTTGTAGTCCAAAACACTGCTTTGTTAATTTTTCTGTGCCCAGCCCCTAGCCCAATGACAAGCATTTATTGAGCCCATAAATGGTGTTCCACCAGTTTGTTTAGAAATATTGGTTGTCTCCAAAGTCACCAGGTAAAGCAGATGGGAGTCCAGGTTCTATGTCATGTTCATGGTCTTCAAGGTCATTGTCTGGTCATGTCATTGGGTGGGATAGTGAGAAGGACTAGCAGCAGATACTGTCAGGTGGGAGGTGGCAAGGTTGCCAGAGTTAGCAAATATTTGGCATGTACTTATGCTAAAAAGGTATTTGTTGTTTTTCTGAAATTCAAATTCTACTGGATCTCATATATTTTATCTGGCAGCCCTCTATGGTGGGGAAGTTGTAAGGCAGTGGTTCCCAACATTTTTGGCATCAGTGTTTCGTGGAAGGCAATTTTTCCATGGACAGGGCGGGGGGATCGCTCAGGCAATAATGCGAGTGAGGGGGAGAGATGGGGGGTGACAGATGAAGCTTCCCTCACTCACCCGCCACTCACCTCCTGCTGTGTGGCCCAGTTCCTAACAGGCCGTAGACCAGTACTTGTCTGCAGCCCGAGGGTTGGGGACCCCTGTTGGAAGGGATGAAGTTTGTTTGAAAATAGTGAATTTGTGAATTTGCTTGAATATTTGGTGAAAAAATGGGTTTGTTTTGTATAGACTACATTTTAAAGAACATGCAAGGTAAAGAAGACTAAAATGGTAATTGGAAGGCATAACAAATTGTCAGGAAAACTTGTTTAAGGTTTTACTTGTGAAGACTGGAAACAATAATATGTTTGATGCAGAGCTGGCCAAAGCATATGCTTAGAGCACTAGCAAAACAGGGAAGAGATAAAGGTCAGCTTTACAAATCTTATCAAGAATTTTGCAGTCAGAAAATCTATCAAGGTAGGAGTTTTTTGAATTTTAGGAGATTATATGCATCTAATCATTATATATTAATATGTATAATCTCTTAAATGTAATATATAACTAATATAATTATATTAACTATAATAATAAAACTAGTATTATATGTAATACATTTTATTATATATTAATATATAATTTCCAAAATATAATTCATAACTAATATAATTATACTGATTATAATAATATATAAATAATAGTAGATTTATATATGTACATACATAAAATAATATTTTACTTTGAATTTCATTTGAAAATACAGGAAAGTTTAATTTGGACACACACTACCACCACCACTACCATCACCACTTCATTTTTGTTTCTTTTCCTGGGAAGACTGCAACTGCCGATTCCAAGGTGTAAACAGGCACCAGTGCCTGTTCTCAGACCTTCTTTGCTATTCTTATGCTTTAAAACTATTTGAAGCCTCTCACTGCAGCACACATTGGGTGGGACTCCTTACTTCTAAAGCGTCATGGCCTTCCGATCCCACTCCATCCAAAACTTCATTTTTCCCAGACCTCCCTATCTCATCTAAACTGGGCAGAAATACATCTTAGATTAAACTCATCAACTTTAAAGGATGAATGTATCAACACATAACTCTCTCGGGTAAATTTGCATTTTTAGTTTGAAGTTTGAACTAATCAAACCAAGAATTCTAGATCTAGTTATTTGAGTACTTGTGGATTGGAGAGCTTCTTCCTCTTCTCAATTTAAACAGGAAAAGAACTTTACACACCAAAGTGTACATAAAAGCAGTTTAAGAGTACCTACTTGCTACACAACTAAATGTTCTGGTTAAAATTGGCCCTTTTGTTATTATCTACATGTGTCAAGAATTGAAATATGGGTAATTTTGGTGGTATATTCCACTATTAAACTTGAAAATAGCCAATTTGATAGCTCTGTCTCTTGTTAATAAGGCCAAAGAAAAATCTTGAAACTTCCCAAGCTTCAATTTAAATTTTTTTGGCATTTTCTTTTTGTTCTAAGGAGAAAAAAAATAGAATGAGGTCAAGTTGAACATTTCAGTATCAACATTTCAGTGATCTAATCACTGATCTTACTATGCTTTTCACACAGAGAAGCATAATGAGTGTGTATTATACACACACAAACACAGGCCATTTAATCCATTTGTTGCATTTTAAAATTGTATCCTTTGTGGAGGCATCCAGGTTATAATTAAATCATTATTCATTATAATATACTCTTAAAATATAAAAGCAACAACATTTAACAAGTAAGAGCAAGCCCCCAAACCAATGCATTTTATTTTATGTTTTCATTTGGCAGGCTCTATCTTGTACAACTTCCCTACAGTTTAAGTTTTACCTCCTGACCTATGATATAATAAAGGGTGTCTATCTGAACCTTTTAGAAGAGTGAGAAGGGGGCAGTGTGGGAAGGGGTTATTTTCAAGACAATGCATCTGATTTGTTTATATACAAACTGCAGGAATATGTGACTTTGGTTAAAATATATGCAGATTAAAAAAAAAAGACTTATCAAAACTCTTTGGCTTGTTTTTTAAGCTGCTTTTAGGAAAAACAAACATGCACCTCAACCTTCAGAGTGTTTTACTAATATTTCACATTTTTCCTAAACTTGACCAAGCTTCATCTTCCTTGTTTAATACTACTAATATTTACAGATTTTAAGTTGTTTTAATTGAAACTTAACTTTGTCTATTTCTCTATTTTACCATAAACCTGTGGTTTTCAGCATCCATGGTGACTCATACCAGTTCAAGTTTCCTAATGAGAGCTTTCTGATAATCTGTAAACCTTTATTTCTCTATATAAATTATGGATAAATTCTAAAACTATTGAGTTCAAACTAATATATATATATATGTATATATATATATGTATATATATATATAGAGAGAGAGGAAGGTTTATATACAGATATGTAAAAGCTAAGCAATCTTAACACTAACTAGAATGGTATATTAGTTATCTATTATCATGTAACAAATTATCACAAACTTAATGATTTCAAGCAACCTTGATTGTGGTCATTCACTGGTGTATGCATAGTAAATATATTTGTATGATAACAACAACAAAGTGACTCACATAAAAATATATAAATAACACATATTTTTATCCCACAACTTCTGTGAGTCAGGTGCTTAGACATGGCTTATCTGCGTGGGTCCTCTATTTCAGTGTATCTTACTAAGTTGTAATCAAGGGTCAGCTGGGGCTGGCATCTCATCTGAAAGCCCTACTTCAGAGAAATGAGTACCTTCTTAGTTCACTCAGATTATTGGCAGATATATACACTAATGTGTATAAAATAGATACTCAATAAGAACCTGACATATAAAAAATAAATAAAATTAAATTTAAAAATTAAAAAAAGAAATATTGGCAGCATTCAGATTCTGGAGAGCTGTTTGACTGATGTCCTCACTTCCTTGCCACAGGGGATTAGGGGCTTCTACAATATGACTGCTTACTTTATTAAAGAACGCAAATCCAGAAGGCAACAGAGTCTGATAGCAAAAAGAATGTTCCATCTTTTGTAATCTAAGCACAGACATGAAATCATATCACATTTGCAGTATTGGATTCGTTAGGAACCATCACTAGCCCAGGCCACTCTTGAGGGGAGAGAATTATGCAAGGAGGAGGTGAATCTCGGAGGTAAGAATGAATTATTGGGGACCATCTTGCTGTCAGCCCACTACAAATGGGGATGCACAAAATGGTAGAGTGAAGTTGTGTCTCATCTCTGATCATGTCAGTAAATCTCATTTTAATGTAATTGTTTACCAAATATTAATTAAAATATTACTCATATATATTATCTTGAGATTTGCTTAGCTGGAATTTTTACTTTAGAATCAACACAGATCCTATGGCAAGGTTTGAATTACTAATCCCATTTCCTCACCCAGCACAAAACAATGATATTTTTCAGACTACCTTGCAGTTAGTTATATGACTGATTCCAGCCAATGGAATGTTGGCAGAAGTGATGTATGACTCTTATTCCTAAACATACAGCTCCTCTTTTCCTTCCATGAAAGCACAAGATGGAAGGACCCGGGGTTCCTGGGTTATTGCTCAAAGGAGAGCTCTCAAGAGGCCTGTAACTTGGCAGAAACAGAATATGACTTGAGGTACCAATTAATCTTTATTGTGTTAAGCCATCCTTGTTTACCCTGATTCATATAGGTCCCAGATGCAACAGTAGTGATTGTCATGCACCAATAGCAGACCAAACAGGGCACCCATATCTCTACATTAATGATACTGATATCCAATGTTTATTGAATGCTTAGATGTGATAGGTTCTGTCTGAATCATTTACATACATTGAACCATTACATACTCACAAAATGTGAGGTCAGTGATATTATCCCATCTTTATGATGGGAAGAACACACTAAATGAGAATCACTCTTGGTTGAGCAATACATATGTTTGGAAAATGCACTTTTATAAACTGTTTGAAGTTATGAGTGAACTTCCAAGTAAATTATGGTTACTAATACACTCTGCATAAAGAAGAAGACAAAGAATTTGAAACACAGAGTGAAAAGCTCAGAACAGAATAAATAAGAGGGCAGAGACACATGAGTTGACAGTGACAGAAATGAAAGTGGTAGGACATTTCCTTCACCTTCCCTAAGAAATATTCAATAATTTTTACATTTCTCATCAGTGTTGTATATGTATGTGTGTATGGGTAAGTGTGTTTGTGTAGAAGTAGATTTTATTAGGAGACCTCTTAGAACATGAAAAGGGTAACTGCTAAGGTCAGGCCCCAACTGTATATATGAATAAAGTGAAGCCCAGAAATCCTAACTGATTAGTCAAAGGGCATGTAGCCATTACTGGTCTGCAGAGCCATATTTCCAAATATAAATCCTGATCTGTTGAGCTCCAAGACCCCTCTCTTAACCAATATAGTACACTGTGTCTCTGTCTCTCTTTCCAGAAAAACTGTCCTTTATGACTAGGAGGAAAATTTTAAGAGAGAAGTACAAATAAAATAGAGAAGAAACCAAGAAATATGATTTAATTCTAGGATCAGTATAGAAGTTGGAATAATCAGAGATTAAAATGAGAAAGATAGGTAAGAGAGATAAGGACCACCACTGAAGTAGTGGTCCGGAAAAGAGAAGAGAGATTTTGGAGACAGAGTGAAAATGGCATGATAGGCCTTGGTAGTCATTTGGCTCTTTGTGTTGAGGAAGAGGGATAAATCGAAGATGACCTTGAGGCTTTTAATTCTTGTGTTAAGAAAGATATAGTGAAAATTAATTAAGGTTAAAAAAAAACAAATTACATTTTCATTCAATGAACGTCAAACATTTATTGAGCTCTAATACAAAGAAATGTGTTTGACATTGTGAAGGGTGTGATAAGGAATAAGGCAGGGCCCCTAGAAAGAGAGAGTGATGTTGTGATTTTGTGTTTGAATTTAAGATACTTCAAGAAATTTAGGGAAAATACTGAGAGGTGCTAGTTTCGTTGTCTTCTACATAAAAGTGCAGATTAAAGTAGTAGAAAAATAGGGGCTTCCCTGGTGGCGCAGTGGTTGAGAGTCCGTCTGCCGATGTAGGGGACGTGGGTTTGTGCCCCAGTCCGGGAAGATCCCACATGCCGCGGAGCGACTGGGCCCGTGAGCCATGGCCGCTGAGCCTGCGCGTCTGGAGCCTGTGTTCCGCAACGGGAAAGGCCACAACAGTGAGAGGCCCGCGTACTGCAAAAAAAAAAAAAAAGTAGTAGAAAAATAATATTTCCAAGGATAGAAATACCAGCTACTACTACTTCCTCTTAAAATACAGGCTATCTGCTATACAAAAAGCTTTGGCCTAGGAAAAAAATACCTGAGTTATTTTTTATTCTCTGTCCCTAGAAAGTTTTTATGACCTTGAAAAATTGGATTAACATGTATAAAAAGTGATACACCCTGATCACAGTAACTCAGAGATATAAACCCTAATCTATGCATTTAAAATATGTCCTCACGATTCGCCATGATAGAAGAAGAGGAAGCTGGTGGTTCAAACAGCTTAATTAAATCGTGTAGTTTGCAAGTGACAAACGGTTCTACTCAATTTTACTCACATTTCATTGGCTAGAACTAGCTATATGGCAGCTTCACTTCAAGGGGGCTGGAAAACGTTTACTTTCATGTAGCTGGCCTTAGGGGAAAACTGAATGGTTGTGAACATAAATAGAACAGGATGCCATACTTACTTAAGAGTTAAAAAGTAGAATAAGTCTTCCTTCCCTGTTTGAAAGTTTTCTTGGTTCTAAATGAAGTTTTATTGATATCTCTGAAACAATTCACTTTTATCTCCTAAAAGTCTCACCCTTTCCCCCATCTGATCCATTAGAACATATCTTGGAAAGCAAAGCCTGCATCAGAATATGGTATTACATGACATTGTAACCTTTTTCCCCTCCAGAAAACCACCCTTTATGAATAAAACATGGGTGACCTTTAAAAACTTAGCAGTTGTACTAGGTGATTGCATATTAACAAGCTTTTTGAAGAAATAGGACAGGCACTGTATGTTTCAGTTAAGGATAGGTAATAGAACATTCAAATAGTGTACTATTTTATTCAATACAAGGAAAGGCAACAACTATTTTACAAGGTCTGCTTACACTTCCCTGAGTGTAATTGTATGTGACTTCCCACTTAACTGTACTTTTACTTTTACATTGAAGATGCACATGGAAGTAACAAGTCTTCCTGTCTACTTGATTTTCTCCATTTTTGGCTAAATATCTTTGAAAATGTTGAGGTTTTTTAAGTAGAGAGCAAAGTAAGGCAGAATTCCTTACAATGGAATTGAATCTTCTGACTTCCAGACACAAATCCTCAGATTTCCCAGTACCTGGCATATAGAAGGTACTCAATACATAATTACTGAATGGGAAGGGTATTCTTAAAGGGTGAAGTAGATGAAGGTAAAAGGAGCTTGCTAGAGAATTCTATCTGTTATGAGGAAATATTTAATCAAATCATAAGAAAGAGTTTTAGGTTGGATTCACAGGGAGAAATATCTGGAAGGGAGTGAATGATACAAGGAAGATGGAATCAACTCACAATTAACATACAGTTAGGAAGAGGCCTCTGCTCAAGGATTTGTGTTCCTAATTCAGTTGTTTAGGAAAATTATATTCAAGCTAAGTTCTCCAGAGTTCTAGAGTTCTGAAGGAGTACCTCAACAGGCACTAAAATGGAACAAGAAGGAATTTTCATTCAGGGAAGCTCAGCATTTGTCTGTTAATAAAAGAGACACTCAATGTAAGATTTCAATTATGAAAAGTTCCATTGCTAAGAAAAAAATCTGACAACTGTCTTTCAGCATATGATGATTCAGGCACAACTGGGTGCACTGGTTTCAATCAACAGAATGAGATGGAGGTACAAAGATATGTGCCTTTTTCCCCATCAGTCATCTTCCCACCTTCCCTCAAAAACCTTCAAAGGTGGGTTTGGTTAACAGCAGTGACATCCTGGGAGCCAGAGGTTTAATGCCTTATTCTGGCACTAAGAGATATACCAGTGAGCTTGGAGGTTCCGTGTGACCCCCAACTTCCCATAAAGAGCAAAGCATGGAAGTTGAGAAATGTCCTGACACTGTCAGAATTACTTGAAAACAGCTCTGTGTAAGTTGTATTACACAGGTCACAGTTTTACTTGTTCTGCTACAGTGTCAGGTTGTAAAGCTCTCTAGGAGACACTGGTTGCACCACAGCCAAATTTCCCGCCTCTCCGTTCCTCACATTTCAGTCTAGTTGTACTTGGCCAGACACAGTTACCAGTCACTTTGGGCAAGTTGTTTGAGCTCTCGCCATTTCAGTGACTTTATATAAGGAATGTACCTACTAGTCTGTTTACCTTGAGAAGATCAACTGGGATCCTATTTGAAGAGCTAGTTTGAAAAGCAAAATATATAGAATTAACCACGTTTCTGTTGCTTTTGTTAAGCTAATCAAATATCTGATATATAATCTCTGACAATAATCAATACTTTTACATTTGGGGAGATTTTGTCAGTTTAATTGGGGCTTTTAAAACTTGTAGATCCCCTATATGAGATACATTAACAGTGTAGCTTTAAAAAATTACAAACTCAAGCAGTGATTTCTTTAAATGGTGAGGAATAAGGCTGGGAAAAGTTTTAAAACCACTTTAATTAATAAGAGACTACCCCTACTTTGCAACTCATGATTTTGCCAACACATAGTTCAAGATTTTCTTTGGGAAATGTACATATTTCTCAATCACTTGCTTATGTGGACATCAATAGGGTAAATACTGTACAACATTTGCAGTAGGAATAAGGGATGCTTCTGGTCCAGCTGGGCGAGAAGATGGTGTCATCAGGACACTGACCATTTCACCTAGTCTCACACTCAAGAATGTTCTGAGGACTGTTTCTCGCAGTAGGTGAGCAGGAAGTGACAGAACTAGTGCTAAGAAAATTTGGGGAAAATGCCAAGAGAGGAAAGGCCCTTTCTGAGAATGAGAGCTCTGAGTGCCTCCAGGAGAAAGACAGGTTCCTATTGGACAGAGTGTTCTCTTGGTAGCAGAGCATCCTTGATAGGGGCTTGAGGGCTTTTGTACTCCTTTGCAGAGTAAGGTATATGCTTTACCTGTATAAAAACAAACTGGTACCACTGCCTGCATCTACTGGTTATTATAGTGTTCTGTATTGACTAGTCCTTTTGTGGCAACTGCTCAATGTTTAAGAAATACCAAGTGAAAATGAGCTTTAGATTCTATAGAATCCTAAAAAAATAATTAATACAGATTCATAATTATTTAGTATATAGAATTATTCAATGTAGATACAGATTATTAAGCCAATAGAAAATGAAAAATGAATAACTCATAAAATATTTGTTCAATTTTTGCAGTGCTCCATAGATCTAGTTACATACTTAAACATTGACATCTGGGTCTCCTTTCAAAGCTGTAAGATCCTCAAATGATAAAACATTACTTTTCAATTTTATCCTGTACTTATAACAATTCTTATAGTAACTGGGAATTAATATTTATTGAAAACTCTGGAATATTTATATATATGTATTTCTGAATATTTTTGACATTTCTTAGATCATCAGCTATCCTCAACAACTGCAATGGAATAGAACTGATTACATTTCAGCAGTTATCAATATATCCCATGAGGAATTTTACCATAAAGAGATTTCTTAAATTATTTAAAACTGAAGAATTGATTGAAATGATTCCATCTGTGGAGTACTCCTTTAATTCAAGTATATTGGTAACTTGTTCCTTTTAATCTACGGGAGTAAACTAGGCAGTTTCATTTAACCTACAATTATGGCAATAAGGCTCATAACTTTGCTTTGCTTTGCTGGGCAGGCTTGGATAAGATTGCCTCTAGGTGGCTTGATGCTGTTTCATCTTTTTACTACTATATGTGCTGCCTCTCCAGAGAGCTGGGGTTAGATATATCCAAGCAACAAAAAGACAAAATCACTTACATTTGTCATTTTAGCATTTAGGCTCCTAGGATTGTCTAAAGGATTCCTGATATATAAAATAAAGACATCTCCTTGCAGGAGGGAGTCAAGGAATGTTTGCATGGCACTTCCCCTAATGTATGCAGCATTCACAGCAGTTCACTCCCAGAGCCAATGTGGGGAGGAAGGGAAAGAACACTGCACAAGGCCCACTTGAGGAGTTTTCTCCAATGTGTCATTAAGGTGTTTCAGAGCATCTGTGTGGCTGCCATATGAACTGGATGGGAACACAAAGTAATCAATTTCAGTTGAGAGCACTAATTTATCACCTTGCCATCTTTTATTGCAAGGTAGAGAATCTCAATCCCTTATTCTCTTGCTTTCTCTCTCTCTTTCACACACACACACACACACCTATCCCTCACACATACTGACAAACTCTTACACTCAACCCAACTTTTTTTTTTTTTTTTGGTTTCATATCAAGCTGCCAAATCAAAAGTTTATAATTCTTTTTGCCTTTAGTTAGCTTGGATTTGGGGTTGCGAGGATAGTTGCTTCATTGTCACTTTTATTTCATTTATTGGAGGTCTTTTACATTATCTTCTTCTGACTCCTAAATTAAGTTCAAGTATTTACAATATTAAGGTAACGTTGCTTACCAATATTCGTTCTCTGTCAATAAGTAAGCAAAATATTTAGCTTCTTAGAGCTAAAATCCCAATCTGAGGGAACAATTTAATACAGTGGCTCAAATCTTAATTCCCAGAGTCAATCTGGCTATAAAAGTCAAATTAGGGCTTCCCTGGTGGCGCAGTGGTTGAGAGTCCGCCTGCCGATGCAGAGGACGCGGACTTGTGCCCCAGTCTGTGAGGATCCCGCGTGCCATGGAGCTGCTAGGCCCGTGAGCCATGGCCGCTGAGCCTGCGCGTCTGGAGCCTGTGCTCCTCAACGGGAGAGGCCACAACAGTGAGAGACCCGCGTACCGCAAAAAAAAAAAAAAAAAGTCAAATTATCAAAATGGAAATTCAAGCCCTCCATGCACTTAAGAGGAAGCACAGCCTGAAAGGTGGCAAGACCATCGTCCTTTTGCTGTTACTAACCCAGCCAGAGTGTCTCACCATGGCCTCTACCTGCAAGTTCTGCAGGGTGTCTGGCATGGCAAGTCCAAGGCAAGATCCCTTAACGGACATAGAACAGAATAGCCCAGGGAAGAACACGAGGAGATGGCAATCATCCTCCAAAAATAGATTTTGCAGGTCTTAAAAGTCCTCAAAGCAATGTTGAATTATTTTTCTCAATATTGGAAGTTCAGATTTCTAAGGAGACTAGAAAAATACCTGGGATGTTTTATCCAGCCCTTATTTTAACATTTTTTTTAGTCAAATTTAGATTCAGCTTTGCTATTCTGGCCACCTAATTTTTTCATTAAACCATTAAATCTCATTATTTGCAATAAATATCTTCAGAGTGTATTTTTTTCTGGAAGTCTGGCATTTGTGTGTGTTATTTATATTACAATATGTGGTACCTCCCCCCACCAAAAAAAATAAATCTCGTTTGGCCACTGGGGCTAAAGTTCATCTGTCCACCACAGATGTGTTTTCCTTCAGAATCCTTACAAGTTCTCAGTGTTTATTTCATAAACTCTAAAATCCCACCACAAACATTTTTTTTTCCTCCTTTAACTCCTAATATATTTTTTCGACAAACCCTGATGTTCTCTCTGTTACTCCCAATATTTCTCCCCAGACCCCAATTTCCTAACCAAAGCACATTACTGATCTGATGCTTTCAACAGCCTGGTAGCACATCAATAAACTAAAGATTATTGTGCTTTGTCAGGTTTTATTTTGTAACATTATGGGAAATTCTCTGTTGTCTTGGATGAGTGCATAAACTCTGATTGCTTGACAATTAACAGAGCTAGTAATAGAAAAGGCAATGCAATTTACCTTCGTACAAGGGATCTCAGTTAACAAAAATTAAACTATTGAACTCTCCTCTCCAAGGAAAGGGATGTTGCCTCATTATATTAAAAAGAAAAACAGATTGCAGTGGCAAGTGGGCCTTCAGTCTGGCTGGGGGAATTTATTGTTAAGATTATGTGCTTTTCTGACATGCATACAAAATTATGGCTTTTAAACTGGACCAAACTCTCTCTTCATTAAATAAGTATTTCTCCCCTTTGGTACTATAACTCAAAGAGAGCCTTCTAGATAAATAATGTCGAGGGGGAGTATCTAAGTGTGCTCCGTGGTTTGGATGTTGAGGATGTGTCCCTTATCTACAGGGCTGGAGCACAGCTCTTCTTTCTCTATCTCTTCCTCTCTCTGCATCTCTGTCTTTCTGTATCACAGCACTAAAGAAGAAAATATACAGTGTAATTAAATACAGAGCCATCACGCTAAAAGGAAGGAACTCCCACAGAGCAGAGCGCTGGGTTTTACAGACTCCCACGGAGACCATATGAAGCTTGCATTCAAAATGGCATCTGCAGCTTTGAGCCTGCCTTCTGCCCTTTCTGAGATTCTGCTTAGTTCAAAGAAATACTGTGTTTGAACACAGACATCCAGATAACTCCATAAAGTCACAAGGGAAGTTGAGGCTTTGTTTCCTTCTTCCTTGGGAATTTCAACCTCTAAAATCTCTCCTTCTCTCTTTATGAGTTCTTACATGCCCTTCTAGTGTTCCCAAATTGGATGTCTAAAATTGTGAGAGAATGGTGAACAACTTAAGCTTTAAGCTATGTGAAAGATGAGCAACTGTTGGGCTCTAGAAGAGACTGTTACCGTTATTGTTACCATAGAAGACACACAAAATTACAAGACCTGTTTCTGCCTACAAGAAGTTTATGGTCCTGGTGTCAGCAAATGATAGCCTGTGGGCCAAATTCAGCCTGCCACCTGTTTTTGCATGGTCTGCGAGCTAAGAATAGTTTTATATTTTTACATGGTTGAAAAAAATTCAAAACAAGACTGTTTTACGTCATGTGAAAATTGCATAACGTTCGAACGTCAGTGTTAGTAAAGTTTTATTGGAACACACCCATTCCCATTCATTTACATAGGGTTACTTTCACCCTACAATAACAGTGTTCAGTAGTTGCAACAGAGACAACTGCCGCATCTAAAATATTTATGGAAAGTGTCTGCAACCTCTGTTATGAGCTCATTGGACAGCCACTTTGAATAACCAGCAAATAATGAGTGAGCCAAGAAATAGAGCCTATCAACAATTGGTAAATGGGAACCTTGTGGAAAATTGCATATTAACATAGGAAGACATATATTACTGATGATGGTTTTTCTTGAAGAAGCTCTCAAGAAGTAAAAACGGACAAGAGCAAACACTAAAAGGCAGTAAGCTTTGAAGGGATATAGGGTAGTGAGTAGGCTATTTCAGGTTGGGAAGTCACAGGGAGCAGAGGCAGGATCTGACTTGGCCAGAGGGAGGCTGCAAGAAGAGATGTTTGTGAAATACAATGAGGGTGATGAGTCTAGGTTGTTTAAAATATCACAGGTAAATGAATTGTCTTCTATTCTGATTTAGATATTTAGGAATCAAAGAAGAATCTCGAGAAGAGAAAATGTGAAATTTAAAAGTAAAATCAAGACCAAGGTAAGAAAGGCTAAGAAATGAAAGATCGGTACTCCATGTCATTGAAACAATTAATTCTGCTTCAAAAGGTGGGAAATGACTGACAAATAAAGAAGTATTATGAAACAACAATATGATTTATTGACAATATAAGGTAAGAAGATGATAATATTCTAAAGTAACAACCATAGAGTCATACCCACCATGTTTCATATTTCATTTGGGTCATTTTTTGTAACTGTTCTTTAATAGAATGAGATGCCTGCTGTAACCTTAATTACATGGTTAATTCCAAATGATTATCTGCTAAAATCACAGTGTGTGAGAAAAATTCAATGTGCGGTTTTACATATGGTCATTTCAACCTTAAATTAAAACACAGGATGCAAGGGGTTAAGAACATTATGAGCTGTTTGCTAGTGCCGGCCTCCATACTATGGAACATTGGTGGAAGATTATTTAAAATGTGATAGGCTTTGGGATTTAATTAGAAAGTAATGTAAAAGAAAATGCTTAATTATAAAATTATAATACAGTTACATTAAATTTGACTTGTCATGTAATTCGAATATTTTTGTCTTGTTTTCTTTCTGTATAGGGGTTTGGACAACTTCAGTGGCTACCTTGCTTTTTATTTACCATCCATTTACTCCACAGGATGCTGTTTGACCTTATTGATGATATTATTGCATTATTTTAAAATAGTTTCCTCTTTCCTTTATGGCTCTGGTATAAGGGGTGCAAAAAAGAATATAAAGATTTTTTTGCCAGGTGTTTAAGATGGCTTGCATAATTCAGGAGAAGTAACAGAAGTTATAAAAGCAGTGTCAGGCAGCACTCAACCATGACACAGTTGAAGGACTGGAGAGTTTTGTCTAAAAGACAGCACAACTAGTTAAATATGTGAAATTCAGTTGTATGGACACTGAATATTATATATTTGTAAGTGTGTGTATCATGGTGAAGAGTTCATCTTTCTACAACAGTAGAAATGTAAGTGTGACTTCAGTGCTCATTTTATTACTTGTTAAACATTTATTGAGCACATACTCTGTTCTCAAAACTGTGTCAAGCTTTAGGGACATAGAGGCGAATGAGACAGAAGTTGACTACAGCCTAGAAAGGAATACAGGCAAAGAAACAGATGATTAAATATAGAGTGATATGTGCACTGTTAAAAAAAATATGCAGTGGATATTGAGAAGAAGTCTCCTAACCAAGACATGGGTAGAGGTCAATGCAAAGGCTTGTGGATGAGGAAAGGGGATATCTCACCACCCTTTTCCCATCTCCAATTCCACTTTCTTCTCCTTCTTCTCCTTCTTCTTCTTCTTCTTCTTCTTCTTCTTCTTCTTCTTCTTCTTCTTCTTCTTCTTCTTCTTCTTCTTCTTCTTCTTCTTCTTCTTCTTCTTCTTCTTCTTCTTCTTCTTCTTCTTCTTCTTCTTCTTCTTCTTCTTCTTCTTCTTCTTCTTCTTCTTCTTCTTCTTCTTCTTCTTCTTCTTCTTCTTCTTCTTCTTCTTCTTCTCCTTCTCCTTCTTCTCCTTCTTCTCCTCCTCCTTCTCCTCCTCCTCCTCCTCCTCCTCCTCCTCCTCCTCCTCCCCCTCCCCCTCCTCCTCCTCCTCCTCCTCCTCCTCCTCCTCCTCCTCCTTCTCCTTCTCCTTCTCCTTCTCCTTCTCCTCTTCTTCTTCTTCTTCTTCTTCCTTTCTCTCTGATAAAATACAGTTGTGAAAACAGTGATGTCATTAAGGTAGTTGGAAATTTTAGTACCATTCTTGGAGATTTATAAAAGTACTTGAAACTGGGATCTACTCCCATAAACAAAGACGAATGCATTTAAAAAATGAACATTCACCTGTGAAAAAATATTTAAAATCATTGCAGACTTTTTGTAAAGAATAGAGAGTAAATACAGCTTTTCAATATCTAAAAATACCCTTTTGTCTCACTTTCACAAATATTTAGCTGTGATAATTTCTGTAAAAAAAAAAAGTTTTCACTTGGTTTCTAATCCACTAATACAATCCAGTGTGACCTGGTTAATGTCAGTTCAATGGCCATATATGAACAGTGAGCTTTGAGGCCATTTAATAGTTCCCAAAGATAGATAATGATGCATGTTATGGATTTGTGCATTGGGGTTTAAAATTGCCCTGTGCTGCCCTGAGCCTTCTTACACATACAAATAGTACAAAGATTTTAAGATGGGGGGTGTTGGGCTCGACTATTGAAAGGCTTTTCTCTTCTCATGAAGAACAAACCTCTATCAGATGTGTTGAAATCTCCTACTTGACCCTTGTCTAACCTTCAGCCCAAAATGCACAAAGTAAGATAGAGCTAATCCCAGAAAGCAGGTTTAAACAAACAAGCCAACAGTTGACAATGCCTATGAGAGGCTGATTTTCTTACTTTGTTCACATGCAAGTTGTTTAGGAAAACAAGAAGCCTATGACTCTAAGGTAAGTTACAAAGCTCTTGTTGGGAAGTTGTAAGACTCACAGCAGCTATTCGAACACTGGTGTCCAAAATATCTGGTTTCCTGCTGTGTAACTTTTCCAGAGTGAGACTGCATGATTCTGCAGACCTCATGGATTTTCATAATATATTGATATAAGAGTTTTAAAATTCCTGCAACAATATCTTACTTAATTAAAACTTAAAGTAACCCCATTTATTTAATTGGATATTTTTTAATGGTTTGATATTTTAAAAAATAACAGTGGCTGTTATTCTGTGAAGCTAACCAACAGCTCCTCTTCATTTAAGCTCCTTTTTTATTAAAGCTGGAGATTTCTAGTGTAGGTAAAGAAAGAAAAATGTGAAACATTTCCTGGTCAGGATGAGCTTTTCATTAATACTAAAATTTAGATGATATTTATACTGTTAACAAAATATGTAGGAAACTGGATATTCTGATTACATTTGAGAGATAGTAAATAAAAATTGTAAAAATTAATTGCAAAATTATCCATTAGCTGTACAATAGAGATACTTTGGATACTGTATATATTTGGATATAAACCAATATATTGCCTTGACTGGCTAATGAAATCTATAGGTGCTTTCACCATAAAAAATTCCATAAATTAATAATGCACTCATACACACTTATACCAAGTTTTGAACACACCAAATCCTTTTGACTTTAGAATTAGTTTTATCTGTATGTGTTTATCTATGTGTGTGTGTGGTTCATTTATTTCCCCCATGGCCCAGACATGGAAAAGACACAGCAAAGAGCCTGGAGCTCTTTGAGGATGTGAATGGAAGACATGAGACCATCAAGGTGCTTTTGATAAATATCAGGGAGGCTGAGGGTGTGAAGTGAGAAAGACACACACCAAAGGAAGAGCCCAGGAAACCACCAAATTGCAGGATCCATGACTCCCAACATCTCATTCATATTCTCTAGAAAACAAACGTAGAAACGGGACTGGGAGTGCTGATCTCAATTAGGGGCTGAATTGAAACTAGACCACAGGGTCTCTAACTCCTAATATAGCCCTTCTATTGCATGAAGAAGCTATATTCCCACTTAAAAATCTGATCCATAGTGACTTTAGCCCACCTTAACAACTAAGGATATACTCAAAGTTTGCTGTTGATCTGATTGTCATGCCTTTGTAAGTGATCTGCTTTTTTCTTCACCCTTGAGATTGTGCAAAGTTTACATAAAATGCATGGGTGTGGACTTCATTAAATGTATCCTAATTAGTACTTAGAAGGACTTTTTAATACTTGAATTATTTCCCTTTTCTGGAAATTTCTCATTTTTTATCTCTTTGAATATTGAGTTTCCAGTATTCTCTCTAGTTTCTACTGCTGGGACTCCTCTTAAATGTACATTAGACTTTCTGTTTCTATTCTCAAAGACTCTTAGTCTCTCATCCATAATTTCTATCACTTTATGTCTCTGTGATATTTTTCTTTCTACCCTCCAATTTAAAAATTTTCTTTTCTACAGTGTCTAATCTCCTGTCCCAACCATCTTTTGAGGTTTCTCCTCTTACAAGGGCTTGATAAAAACATCCACTCTTATAAGAATGTGTGTGTGTGTGTGTGTGTGTCTGTGTGTGTTGTATTTGATTGTGTGCTAAGCATTTGAAACAGTCTTTGTGGTATACTAGACTTTTTTGGTTTGCATTCTCTTCACCTTTGTCCATTCACTTTGTTTCCTTTCTGCACTTATTCACATAACCCTTAAAAATTATTTTTACTTATACAAATTGACTCTTTCCAACTAAGGTACAGGCATACCTTATTTTATTGAACTTTGCTTTATTATGCTTGCAAATAATTTCATTTTTTACAAATTGAAGATTTGTGGCAACCCTAATCCAGCAAGTTTATCAGCACCATTTTTCCAACAGCAATTGCTCAATTTGTGTCTCTGTGTCACATTTTAGGAATTCTTACAATCATCCAAACTTTTTCTTTATTGTTATATTTGTTATGATGATCTGAAATCAGTGATCTTTGATATTACTATTGTAATTGTATGGGGGCACCATGAACTGCACCCATGTAAGACTTCAAACTTAATTAATAAATGTTGTGTGTGATCTGACTGCTCCATCAACTAGACATTCCTCCATCTCTCCCTGTACCTTGAAACACAACAGTATTGAAATTAGGCCTATTAATAACCCTACAATGGCATCTAAGTGTTCAAATGAAAAGAAAATTTGCATGCCTCTTACTTTAAATCAAAAGTTAGAAATCATTAAGTTTAGTGAGGAAGGCATGTTGAAAGCTGGGATACACCAAAAGCAAGGCTTCTTGTACCAAACTGTTAGCCAAGTTGTGAATGTAAAGGAAAAGTTCTTGAAGAAAATTAAGAGTGCTACTCCAGTGAAAACACTAATGATAAGAAAGCAAAATAGCCTTATTGTTGATATGGAGACAATTAGAGAGGTCTGGATAAAAGAACAAACCAGCCACAACATCCCCTTAAGCCAAAGCCTACTCCAGAGCAAGGCTGTAATTCTCTTCAATTCTTTGAAGGCTGAGAGAGGTGAGGAAGCTACAGGAGGAAAGTGTGAAGCTCGCAGAGGTTTGTTCATAAGGTGTCAGGAAAAATACCGTCACTATAACATGAAAGTACAAGGTGAAGCAGCAACTGCTGATATAGAAGATGCAGCAACTTATCTAGAAGTTCTAACTAAGATCATTAATGAAGGTGGCTTCTCTAAACAACAGATTTTCAGTGTAGAAGAAACAACCTTACTTTGAAAGAAGATGTGATTTAGGTCTTTCATAGCTAGAGAGGAGAAGTCTATGCCTGGCTTTAAAGCTTCAAAAGACAGGCTGACTCTTGTCAGTCACTCTGGTGACTTTAAATTGAAGTCAAGTCTCATTTACTATTCTGAAAATCCTAGGGCCCTTAAGTATTATGCTAAATTTACTCTAAATTTATGCTCTATAAGTGGAAACCTGGACACTAGCACATATGTTTACAATATGGTTTACTGAACATTTTAAGCCCATTCCTGAGATATACTGTTCAGAAAAAAGATTCCTTTCAAAATATTACTGCTCATTGATGATGCACTCTTAGTCATCCAAGGTCTCTGATGGAGATGTAGAGTGAAATTAATGTTGTCGTTTCATACCTGTTAACACAAGATCCATTTGCAACCTATGGATCAAGGAGTGATTTTGACTTTCAAGTCTTATTATTTAAGAAATACAGTTTTTAAGGCTGTGACAGCCACAGTGATTCCTCTGATGGATCTGGGCAAAGAAAATCGAAAACTTTCTGAGAAGGACTCACCATCCTAGATGCCATTAAGAACATTCATGATTCATGGGAAGAGGTCAAAATATCAACATTCACAGGAATTTGGGAGAAGTTGATTCCAACCCTCATAGATAACGTTGAAGGTTTCCAGACATCAATGGAGGAAATAACTGCAGATGTGGTGGAAATAGCAAAAGAACTGGAATTAGAAGAAGTGATTGAATTGCTAAAATCTTACGATAAAATTTTAACAGATGAGGAGTTGTTTCTTACTGCATGAGCAAAGGAAGTTGTTTCTTGAGATGGAAACTACTCCTAGTGAATATGCTATGAAGATTGTTGAAATGACAAAAAATGATTTAGAATATTACATAAACTTAGTTGATAAAGCAGCAGCATGGTTGAGAGGATTGACTCCAATATTGAAAGAAGTTACACTGTGAGGGAAATATTATTAAACAGCATTGCATGCTGCAGAGAAATAATTCATGAAAGGAAGAGTCAGTCTATGTGGCAAACTTCATTGTCCTCTTATTTTAAGGAATTTCCAAGCCACCCCAACCTTTAGCAACCACCACCCTGATCAGTCTGCAGCCATCAACAATGAGGCAAAACCCTCCACCATAAAATGATTATGACTTGCTCAGGCTCAGCTGATGATTAATATTTTTATCAATAAAATATTTTAAGCAAGGTACATATATTTTTTAGACATGCTAATATTACACACTTAATAGACTACAATATAGTGTAAACCTAACTTTTATAGGCACTGGGAAAACAAAAAATATGTGTGACTCACTTTGTTTTTGTAGTCTGAACCTACAATATCTCTGAAGTATGTCTGTAAGCACTACTTTTTTTGAAGCATTCCAATGAATTGTGGAATGTTGAATCTGAAAAGAACCAGTATCATCTTCTTATCTGATATTTCCCGCTAAAGATCTATGGATTGGTGAGGCCAATTTGTACTGCTTTGTAACCATTCTCTCATCTGACTACTCCTCTTGGAAATTTATAGCTCAGTCACTCTTATTCTGTGCTTTTTCCCTTCTCACCCCCAACTTGGGATTTTGGTAGTGCATTTAGTTCATAAGTACATAGTATAGTTGAGTTTCTCGATTTGTAGGTGAGGACAGCACATTTCAAAATATTCTGTTGACTTAAGTTCATGCTGGTAGCAGGTTGACATGGGACTAAAACTTGGTTATTTGTCTCCCAGCCCCTTCTCTTGCCAATAACTGCTCTCTATCATATGTGTGATATCCAAGTGTTATGCTAAATAGCACTTCAAGCCTTTTGGGAAAATATCAGAGGGAGTTCAGAGTAAACTATTTTTCCTGTGTAAATCACCAGTTGAGAAAACACTATTTGTAGCTATATGGTACTCTCATGAAATGTAGTTCTAACAATTACAGATTTGATGTTAGCTAACTCTAAGTCTGAATTGGTTTTCTCCCAATATGTATAATATTCTGAACTGGCGGAAAATATTTAAGTGTATGTCTTTAACATTTTTTTATTCCAAAAATTCTTATTAATTTAATTATTTATTAAACAACTGTTATGTGTTAGTGTCTGTCTTACTCTGGGTTCACCAGGAGGAAAAGCCTTAGACAACAGCTTGTGTGCTACTTCTCTGTTAGGGAGTAAATTCCAGGAAAGCAAAAGGGAGGGAAAAAGAGAGCAGGGAAGGGAAAAAGCAAGAGCCCATCTGAGGTTTCTTACTGAGCCAGTTACCACATTATAACAGATCTTGCATAACCACTTTCCAAGAGATCATATAAATGGCTGTGCCTCGTGATAGTCCATTCTGAAGGAGGAAGGAATAAGATGTTATCCACTTGCTCTGGTCTCCTATTTGTCCAAGCCTTGCCACAAAGAGGGCTAATTCACTTGCCTTCTGGACTGCACATGCCTCAGCCTCAATCACGAAGCCTTGGAAAAGGATGAGTAAAAAAACAGGTGCTGTAGTGCTGTGCCTCTGTAATGCTGAGTGGAGTCCTCATAGAACTGGTCTTCCCAGTGTTAGCTGGGATGAATAAGTAGTCAAAGTCCCTAGACATAGGAGAGACTGATAGGAGCTGTTACCTGTGCTAAGAAAACCATGATAAGTGTTTTCTCCTTCCAAGAAGGGTAATGATTCAATATGAGTACCACAACTAACAGCAAAAAACTACAATTGCTGTGCAAGTTCCACAACGGTGATGTTGTGAGACCAAATATGAGGGCAAATTAATGCAGTCTATTGAAAGGAGAGAAAGTAATATCTCAGCTAATGTCTAAAGGTAGAATAGGAGTTATCTAGTCAAAAAGAAATAGATAGAGGGAAGAGAGTTTTAGGGTGAGGAAACAGAATGTACAAAATTACAGGGAAGAGGGATCATAATTTGGGGGAAATGTAAAGAATACAATAGGTTTGTCCAAAATGTGTGGACTGCATGTGTAGTAATGACAAATTTTCTACTTGTAAGCAAATTTATTGATTGCAAAAGAGGTATACAAAAGCATTTTGTAGAGCTAACCTCTATGGATGTTATCTGTGAGAGAAAGAAAGCAGCTGTATTTGAATGAGGGAAAGAGTACAGCTTACTGTCTAACCATCTAGTCCCCATCAAATATTCTTATTATAATATAATAACCATAATTAATAAGAATGATAGACAACCATTTGTATTTGCAATGAAAGATTAATTGTTACTAATTTTCTTTTGGTATTGCCACTATTGAATTAATCATACCCTTGATGAATTACTGAAACACATTGTTATACTATTGTAAGTGTCCCCATTTGTTGCAACTGCTTAAGATTGTTTTTATTATGAAGTGTTATAGTCTTGTAATGGTAAAATTAAACAACTGATAGAGATGGGGAAAAGATAATTTGTCTGTCTATTTCTTTAAAACTGCATCTTTTCTTTTGCATGTATGTATGTGTACATGTAAAGTATGTATACATGTATTATTGTGTTTCTTGATAGAAGACCAATTGATTTTTTTCAGAAATCCTCAAGCAAAGCAGGCAGAAAAAAGGAACAGAATTTTTTCTCCCCAATTTCGGTGGATTGAAGCCAGGAAAGTAATGACAATTTAATGTGCTTCATCATGTCACTTAGAAATATAAAACCCATTGATGTGAAAAAAGAAGGAATCTCTCATGTAAGTTTAGGAAATTAGAAAGTGCCTGTTCCTTAGTCATTGAAATCTTACTGGTTGGTTTGGTTATTTGCTGTTTAGCATAGAAATTCAATGTGACAACTTCAAGTAGTTTAGAAATTTGGTGTAAGTATCCTGTTCTAGAAGTGATTTGTTCAGTTCATTTATTCCTACAATGCTGCTAAATGAATTTTACACAACAAACTCATTTCAGTGATTTTCAATTCTCTAAATGACCCCTAAATTCCTTATTATGAGGATTGTAACATAACTTCATGAAATGGACATCGCCTTCCTCTATGGGTGAAATGCGATATGGTTGAAAAAATATTAAGAACTAATGTCATGCTTTGCCGATCAACTTTGGTAACCATCTCAAAACAGTGGTAATTTTTTCATTGTTGATTACGAATTTGGGAAAGTAACTTGATCTTTTGTTCATCCACTGGGTATTAATTCATACCAAGCAGCATGATTATATTAGTGAAAATTCCATAAGCCCCAGCGTATCTTTCTACAGCAGCAAACACACTGTGGCCATTATGGCCAAAATTGTGAGTTTCCTTGGCTGATGCTAGCATACTGTCTGATGACATCAGGGTCTTTTAGCATTCCTATGGTTACAAATTGACAGCATTTTATTTTTTTATTATTTTATTTATTTATAAATTTATTTATTTATATTTGGCTGTGTTGGGTCTTCGTTGCTGCGTGCAGTCTTTCTCTAGTTGCTGCTAGCAAGGGCTACTCTTGGTTGCAGTGCGTGGGCTTCTCAGTGCGGTGGCTTCTCTTGTTGCGGAACATGGGCTCTAGGCACACGGGCTTTGGTAGTTGTGGCACTTGGGCTCAGTGGTTATGGCTCATGAGTTTAGTTGCTCTGCAGCATGTGGAATCTTCCTGGACCAGGGCTCAAACCCGTGTCCCCTGTATTGGTAGGCAGATTCTTAACCACTGAGTCACCAGGGAAGTCCACAAATTGACAGCATTTTGATGGCATGTAGGAACAAGATAGCTCTGCCAATATTATTTTCCTATATTCAGAAGAACGGTATGTTAGCACAGCTCATCGTTGTATGGATTTACATGGAAAATGAATTCTATCTTGTCCATTGGAATATAATGACATAATTCTGAGCTAGATGAAAAACATAGGAATTGTGTAATTGGAGATCAAAATATGATGGTTATTAGGTTGGGCTGGGGAGTACTGCTTTAGGTCTGGTAGCTAAGTAGCTTTTCCCATGTAGTACTCTTGAATTCAATTTACCACCCTGTGACAGACAGCCCTGGAAAACAGGGCATTCCCGCTAACGGGCAAGTTGGCTTCTTTGCTAAGCCAACTGCAAGATTAAGAGACTACATCCTTTGAGGACAGACAGGAAAGCAGCTAAACCACGTGGTCTCAGTTCATCCTTCCAAATCCATCCACCATATATCTGCTCCACCCCTGGGGAGGAGGGATTGAGGGAGAGGACTGGATAGTTTTGTCACTGGGGCTGCCCTCCTCAGGAAACCTTAAGACAGGGATAGAACCCTTCTCCCCTCCCACCAACACCCAGGAGGTCAGACAAGGCTGCCTTGAAGACTTTCTGTACCTTTTATAAACCATCCCATGCTATGCTACTATGACCGAGGACAAGATGCATGAGTTGCTGGCCATTCAGGCAGTGCAGTTCTGAACACCCTGCCCTGGAATTCCAGAAACGCTAAAAAGCTTATCCCTTTTCACCCACTTCAGTCAATGGCTCCCTGTTGCCCTCAGGATAAAGTCAAAACCTGTAGGCATGAAATCCAGTGCTTTCTGGCACCTGGACTACTGAACCTCACCTACCTGTGTCTTCTGTTCCCACCTGTACTCTAACCTCCAGACTCAATGGATAATTCACAGGTCGATGTACAGGCCACACTGTGTTTCTAGGGAAGCTTTGCAAAAATGGCTTCCTCTGTTTGTAGGACATATATTAAGTTAACCTTAAATATGCATTCCAACACACAGTAGGTGCAGACAAATACTGTTTGATTCCACTTATACAAGGTACCTAGAATAGTCAAATTCATAAAGTCAGAAAGTAAATTGGTAGATGACAGGGACGGGGGGGCAGTGGGGAGGGAGATTGGGGAGTTAGTGTTTAATGGAGACAAAGTTTCATTTTAGGAAGGTGAAAAATTCGGGAGATGGATGATGGTGAGAGTTGCACAACAATGTGAATGTACTTAGCACCACTGAAATGTACAGTTAAATATGGTTAAAATAGTATGTTTTATATTATGTGACTTTTATCACAATAATTTTTTTTTTAATTTAAAAAAATGGCTTCCTCAGTCTCAAATGCTATCACTGCCATTATGATGCCCATTTTGTAGATGAGGAATCTGATATTTGGATACATGTATTGGATATATGTACTGTCTTGCGGAAAACCCTGAGCGAACTTTTTGGCCAACCCAGTATTACCCATGGTCATACGGTAAGTACTAATGAGAATTAAACCCATTTGTATCACTCCAGAAACTACGCTATCTCTGGGCTACAGTCTCTAAATTTAAATCAGCTCTAACATGTTCTGGAACAGCAGGCACTTAATAAATATTTGCTTCCCCAAATCACTGAAATAGAAATTTGTGTTCATTTTAGTGATTTACAAATAGATGATTAATCCATTCTCATTTTCCATATTTCAAATTTGATGCAAACATAAATAATAGTTCACTTTAATTTTCTACTAGTATTGAAGTTTGGGTAACTTTGGTCATATTCCAGATTGTCTGAATAGTAATGGAAACATCCCACATTTTCTAGGAATTAGATGCCAACTATGAGAAACTGGTATTAACTTAAATATTCACAAGATTTAAATATACTTGATCTACTTTCTCTTAACATCTAGACATTTTAGAAAATATGTTTTTTTAAGTGTATCAAGAGCACCTGTATTGTCTCAAAGAATTCCACTCCATATAATTTAAATAATAAAACCACTAGGAAAATGGAAACTGATAAAGCTAATTAAATAGAGCTAATCAGTGACATTGCATTTTTAAAACAAAACATTATTTCATTTATTTTTAATATAAAATCACATTTTTATTGTGAAAAATTTGGAAAATACTTAAAAGTACCCAAGAAAAATTATCCACAACCATATTACTTACAGATGATTTTGGTATCAATCTTTAAAATTTATTAACTTTATTTATTTATTTAGCTTTTATTTCATCATTGCTATCATTCAGCATAGAATTTTGAATTCTGCTTTATCATTTGCCAATTTATCATGTATAGTTTCCCTAAAAACTAAAAACAATTCATTAACACATTTTTTTTTTTTTTTTTTTTGCGGTACACGGGCCTCTCACTGTTGTGGCCTCTCCTGCCGCGGAGCACAGGCTCCGGACGCGCAGGCTCAGCGGCCATGGCCCACGGGCCCAGCCGCTCCGCGGCATGTGGGATCCTCCCGGACCGGGGCACGAACCCCTGTCCCCTGCATTGGCAGGCAGACTCTCAACCACTGTGCCACCAGGGAAGCCCCAAATTTAATTTATCATTCCACTATGAGATTGTTTCATAATTTACTAACCATTTCCCTGTGAGATTTTTCATACCCAGATTTTTGCCACTATAAATAACATGATGTTGATCACTATGGGACTTCAGGCATGAAACTATTTCTTTGCTTTAGGTAACTTGCTTGGTTTAAAGGAAGTATTTTAAAAGTGTTCTAAAACTTGAATTACTAGTACAGTGGGCATGATACTTTAGACACTTCTGATACAGATTATCAATTTGCTTTATAAAAAAAAAGCATATGTCATTTGACACTCATACTAGTTACCTGTCTCCTTTAGTCTCTGTGTTTTTTTAAGTCTAGAATTAACAACAACAACAAAACACTCATTAGGGAAGCTCCAATGTGCCATCTTGTAGAGAAGTTACAATTAAACTGGTTTCTACACATGGTCCTTAGTCCATGCATCCTCTCCTCTCCTCATCATATTACCTTTGCTTTGGTTTCAAAGCTGGGCTAAGGGAGTGCTTGGCATGAATCTCTCTGTGGATATGTTCCTAAGTCAGATAAAACTTTGCTGGCCTTGTGAAAGCATCAAGCGTGGAAGGAATGGAAGGAGAATTACATGACACATGTTGTCCACAATATCATTCTTCATCTTCTCTCTCTTTCTTTCATGATTTCCTGCTCTACATACTTCCAAGTTCCAAACTCTATCTATAGCCATTGCCATAATCCTTCAGGAGCAGAGAAACTAATTTAAAAAAAGTAAAAAAGATAGGTGTGGTAAGGTGTGTTATAGAGTGGTGTGTATGTTAGTTTGTGTTTGTATATATGTGTGTGGAATGGTGTGTGTGTGTGTGTGTGTGTGTGTGTGCGTGTCTGAAGGAGTGAGTATGAGAGATATGGAATTTCTGGGAAAGAGGTGGAAATGGGAGAGAAAGAAAAAAAAAAGACAAGGGATAAGGCACGTACAGTATTTAACCTGAAGATAAAGGGTGTGATCACTTGGAAACTAGTTTAAATGTAGAATTTGACTGCAGTAGGTCTAATGCAACAATACTAGTTATTCCATTTGTCTTTCCATAAAGTCTTCTCTCCAAATAGATTCTATTTTTGAGGAGAGTCATTTAACCGAGTTTGTATAATTATCTGTGCAGTAAAAACAGAAAGATATGGCTGTTTGAAGATTTTGGCAGAAAAGTTATAAAAGTAGAGCTGTAAAATTATGAAAATGTAGCTTAGGAGATTTCTGTTACCTTGAACTATGAAATAAACTTAAGGTCCCCTTGAATTTAGTATCTCAAAGGACAGTCTGTCATCACTAACTTTTTGTTGTAAATTTTAAAAGAATTGTATTTCTAGTTGACTGTACATTTTTATTTTTCTTAATCTCACTTAGAATCATAATACTTTGGAAGTTAGCTGCATTCATAATACATGTGAACAACTTCAAGTCACCAAAGCATTTCTGTGGCTTTCAGGCATGGCTGAAATCTATCTGATATTTCAAAACCTGGATGTTCATGCCCTGAGCTGTTTTTGTTCAGAACCCCTGTCTCAGTGCACTGCATTCTGCATTGTTTTCTGAGTCTTAAGTTGCTTCTGTATTATAGTTTGCTTTCATACCACCTAAAATATTACATTTTATTTTTAACCCCTAAAATAAGTGATAATTAGAGTGTGGGTCCACCTGTGGTTTCAAAGGAAAATTACAGTTTAAATATATAAAATAAATACAAAAAAATCACATATTGTAAGATCACACACACATACACAGCAACTTATGAGGCAATTTATTTCTGTTTCTTAACAGGGACAAGAACTTTACTATAGTCTGAATAACCTTAAATGTACCACACATTTTAGAGGATTTTGTGGGTTATATTTCTTGGAAAAAGTGGGTATTCTTATAAAGCTGTAGAATTAGCTTTAAAGACTTAAACATAAATACATCTCTGATCCTATTTATGTATTCTTATTTCCTGCCACTGGTAAATCTCAGTGATGTAGAGATGGTAGATCTCATCTCTCATTTCTGAAATAGAAAATTAGACCTTCATGATCTGTTCACTATGTCATCTTTGTTTTTTATTGTTTTTGCTTTCTCATGAGTTTAAAGTAAATTATTGTTCCAAGAAGTGAATATTTTAAAATTTTGCCAGAATATCTGTGTCTGAGACATAAGGGTAATGTGATCTTTATACTTGGTTGTAGAAGTGGAATGCTCACTGTGTAATTCTTATAATACGGATGAATGGTTTGACAAAATAGTCACAGGTAAAATGGACATTATACTGTCTATGCTGAACTCACAAAAAATACTAAAATGTTTGTAGTTAATAAGGCTAATACTACTTAAGCTAGGACTAATAAGGCTAATTGACCACATATTGTCTGAAAATTAATTTTCTTTCCATTAAGGAGCAGGCAGGGTATGGGGCAGACATCACAAAACTCCTTAGTATGGCACAGAAGGCTTTCATCAGTAAATCCTATTCTAACTTTGAATATCACCTCCAATCACTCCCTCCTATGTGCCCCTAGACAAGGAACGGTGTTTTCCCCCAGGTGATATAGGTTTATGCTCTTTTCTTTGTCCTTGCTTGACACTTCTCTCCCTGCATTAAAAATTCTTCCTCCAAATTCCTCCGTTTCTTTAGAGATCTAACTCAGAATTTGGCTGGATCTCCTCTAAGCAATCAGTGGTTCCATCCTTTGTGATGCCAATAGCACTTATCTACTATATCATAAACATTTGTTTACAGTTCAATGAAACTCAAAAGACATTCAAGGAGGGGCTTATAACAACAACAGAAAAAATCATAATGTTTAATTCTTCCTTCTAATACCTAACATGAGGTCTGGAAGATAATTGCTAATTAATATATAAATGTTAGCTGAATGAATGATGAATGAATGAATGACCTTGTATCAACCATAGTTACTCTGAAAGATTATTATAATGGCACCAACAATGAGATAACTAATATAAATTCACTAGTTTTAGAAAGCCCAGAAGCTTAGGCTTTGTAGAGATGATGGTTGTATTGCCTGTTTCATTGTATCATATTAGCAATTATGTGTTACATTCCACAGAAGACCAGGCTTTTATTTATAATTATATCTTTTCCGTAAAAGGTAAATCAATTATGAAGGTGAAAAGTATGATGATGTTGAGGAAATAAGGGAAATCCTAAATAGTTGGAATACTCAAACCATAGAAAATCATGCAAAAGAAGTCTGAGTATGTAGATTAGTCAACAGACTTAGTGCCTCAAATTTGAGTTGGAATGAAAAGTGAATTGAGAAAAAAAATTAAGTAGACTCAGTTGAAAAGTGGACATAAGTCTTCATGATACAATTCCAAACATCTTTCATCGCTATTCATTTTTATCTTAAAAAACATGTTAGTAGCATTTAGTCCCAAGTTTCCAAGCCTTGCACTCCTCCTTCGCTATTATGTTATCAGCTGGAAGGGAAAACTGGCCACGAAACTGTTATGTTAAGCACTTTTCCACAGGAACTTATTGCTTTAATAAGTTGGGAAAATGTTCTTAAGGAAAAAAAAAAAATAGTCATTGAAGATTCATTAGAAAGAAAAAAAAAAAAAACCTACTTGATTCTCCATAGAATTTACACTTGCCTTACCATGGAATGCAGCACATACCCTGAAGTCTCACCAATGGGTACGAATAAAATAGCTACTTATCTCTGGAAAGAGAATTTTTTGTTCACAGGCACAGCAAGGTGAGACGAGAATACATATAATCACCGTGTGTACACCCGGCAGTTATTCCAGTGTCCCATTGGATGAGGGAATCCAAGATAAACAATGCCTCATGCAGGTAAGCGTGCAATAAATATTTTTTGAAAGTGTAAATGAACATTAGAAAACACATGAATGCTCTTTGATGACTGTATTTCCACCCCTCTGTCACCACCACCCCGGTGTTGATCAAATTCTCACCTAATATGACTTTATGGGAAAGAAATAAAAATCCATCTCCAAGAGGATTTGCATATCAGTGTAATCTGCTGCCTTAGACCCTCTTTAGAAGCGAATGTTTTATTCTAATAGTCTTACATATTTTAACCAATTCTGAAAGCCATATGCAAAAATACAGTAAACGTGCTTTATGACCTCAATGAAAAGATATGGATCTTTTCTCTGCCAAGATTTTTTTTTCTAGTTAACCTTATTGGTTAAAGCTTGTATTTTTAAAAAACAAACAGAAAAAACGTATGTGAGAAGACAGATCAGCTTCTGGTTAAAAAAATAATACTATGAGTATCATTTAAAAAAAAATACTCTGAGTCATGTGGGTACTCCATGAAAGGGAAAGGGGATGATTCACTTTCCCAACAGTGAGCGTTTCTCTGGGTTTCCTGCTTTCCCACCACCTCCCTCCACTGTCCCATAAAACCCCACCCTTAGCAAAAGCCAAAAGCTCGGCAATTTTTCCTACTTAGACTACAAAGTTTAGATACTTTCACATGAGGTTGTTTTAAAGTCTCAGCTCGATGTGGACAGAAAGGGCAGGAACAGGAGAGAGAATGGACCTCCATCCAGATTCCATCTGTGACTAAAACCCAATAACATTCTTAGGTTCAAAGCAATCACCCACTCACCCAATGGTCTCTCTGGATAATTGAAAATGGCTTAAGCATGTACATAGGGGTTTAAAGAGCCACTCAAAATGACTGAGAAGTAGGCTGTCCACAGAGGAGCTGTGTCATTCCGTTGACAAATAAGCATGGGCCGAGCAGGCAACGGGTTTCCCAGGGGCTCACAGTCTGGGAGAGAGGAAACATGGGTGAGTGTGGGAATAATAAGAGCATGGAACATCCTCTTCACTCCTACTATTATATAAATGTTGTATTTGTTAGGCTAGCTCCCTCCCTGACCACCCTCCAAGCAGTTCATAGACAATAAAAGACCAGGAATCCCTGAAGAGTGGTAAAATGCTGACATGATTTAAGAAGGAAGACTCTGATAAGAAGATAAAAATCTAATAAACAGAGTCTAGAGAACCTTGGTGCGTCTCAGGCGCTCGGCCAGGGTAAGCAAAACCCTCCCAAGGAAAACAAAAGGAGCCTTAATCGTAAGGACATTCCACTCACAGACCATCTGAAGGAGAAAGTTAAGGCCATGACCTCTGCAGGCTGCAGTTATGAGCACTCTGACAAGAAAATATTTGATTTGGTTCAAGAGGCAAAATCAGTCACTGGACTTTTTAATATCTTTTTTTCTTCAAGAAAACAAAAAAATCATGTATTTTGTATGTGCTTGAGAGAGAGTTCTGTATATGTGGTAAATATTTCTCCCACCTCTGTAGTTTTTCTATTTAACTTGGTCTTAATTTCTTCTTGGATTTTAATCAACCCCAGGAAAAGGTGGATTCACAGACCCATTGATTTCCCTTTTTTAAAACACAAAGCTCCCGAAGTCTAATCTTAAATTTCGCAAGTGAATCTGCAAATATGTAAAGACGTACATTCTCTACCAGAACCAGGATGAGAGTGTCATAAAGCTGTGAGTTTATTGCTGAAGATTTAGGAAATTCTCAAACAATTCATCTGCATCTTTGAAATCTAGAACAGAGAATTGCATAGAAAAGTGATGAAATGCTACCTAGCTCCCAGCGTAACTCAAAACAAGACCTTTAAACTGGTTAAAAATCTGAGCAATTTTGCCGCACCATTGATAAAACATGTATAATAAGAAATATTTATGTAGTGATGTATGTACTTGGTATTTAGAGAAAATAAGTAGAATTAGAAAGGAGAAATGTTTTATGGAGATTTTGAAGGCCTCTTTCAGGACGTTTATAAGCACTTCGATGCTTGCAGACACTCGTTCAGGATTAGCTTAATTTTAAGATCCATGGCTTTCTTTTTCACTGATACAGAAGAGAACTGCATTTGTGCTCATCAGACATAACTAGTTTATTTTTTAATACTTACTTTTTTCTCCCCAAGGGGAAGAAAAATGGGACAGAGGTATAAATGGGCATGATCTAGAGGGAAATAGGGAAGAAATGAGATGAGGAGGGAAGAAATGAGATGAGGAAGGCAGAAGTGAGAACAAATAACCTATGGTAGAATGAACTGACTGTGAGAAATGAAAGAAAGACAAAAGAACAGGCTGAGTTCCTCTTTCCCATCCACCGGGCAGGTATTTGGGAAGCAAGACTGGGTCAAAGCCTTGAGAATTATCCAAAACACTTAGGGCTCAGGAGATTTTCACGGACATTTGTTGATCAAAGTTTCAACAGAGAGATGGGTGCGCAGGGACACTGGTTAGGGAAGGGAACATGTAAGAGCAAAGCCTTGGGTTATGTAGCAGATGAAAGCCTGATTTACAATTATTCCCTGTTCTATTTTTCTTAGAACCCTAGATAGTGGAGTAAATTTTCTTGTGGGCATATTTAATTTTAGAATTTTAGAGCTCTAAGTGTTGCTGCCATGAGGAAACAGCGGGCCTACTGGCTCATGCAGTTACTTTCCTATATGGCAAAATTTTGTTCTTTAAACCAAACTTTTTTTTTCATAAGAGCAAACATATTTAAGGCAGGTAATTTTTTTTTTTTTCATGACCCTACAGATTTCAAACTGAAGATTCAACAACTGAGATACAACAACTATGTAATCAGCTTAGGACATTAGCTAAGAAATTGTTTCCTTTGGACTTTTGGAATATTTAGTTTATCTACATTGATCTATTAAACCGGAACTCTTTATTTGGTATAGACATATAGAAGTATAGACGTAACTGCAAGAGGCCAGGCTTTAATATCATACCCTCATTAAGCATGAAAACAGAAGGTCAAAATTGCCTATGAAACTTGTTACAAACTCTACAATTAGAATAAAGAAAACTCAATTATATGCAGTTAAACAACTCTGAACCCTGACATCAGCAATATGTTAGTGTGCTTGTTGTTATTCAGATTTAGATATTTTATACTTGGGTTTGCATTAATTAATGCTATCCTTCTGGATAATAACAATTAGGTTAAAGAACTATGTAACCACAATTTGCTGTTTGGACAACCCATTTTATTAAGAAAGTGTATTAAAAGCATGGACTTTGGAGTCAGGCAGCCAGGGATCAAATCCTGGCACCATTATGTAGCAGCTCTATGACCTTGAGCAAATGATTTAACCTCTGTGAGAATTAATTATCTCATTTATAAAATGGGGTAAAATGATATTTATCTCAAAGGGAAGTTATAAGAATTAAATGGGTTAATGTAAAGAATTTAAAACAGTATCTAGTACAGCGTAAAAATTAGCTTTTTTTTTTTTAATTTATAAAAGTAGTAGGTGCGTGTCAAAATTTTGTAAGATGCAGAAATGTATTTCAAAAAGAAAAACATGATATCTTAATCCTAACAGCTGGGGATGATCACTCTCTTTTTAGTTCTTATTCTCTGTGTTTGTTTTTTACAAGATTGAAATTAAGTACATGCATGCTTTTATTTATCTCTTTTATTCTCTTTCTTATTAAATATCATAGATAGGTAGATACAGATAGATATCTAATATTCTCTCATATGGACATACCAAAGTTTAGTTGATCAAATCCTCTGGATTTGGATGTTTTATCAATGCCATGATAAATAATGCTACCTTATTAGCATTATTAATAATGCTAATTAGATTTTTGTACAATCTCCTTCCTTCTTTTCCTATATACTTTGGGTAATTAAAAATAAATACTGCATTACTATGTGGAGGATGCCAACACAAAAGAGAATTGTCATTAAATAGTTTCAAGTTTGAAATCAGGAACACAGCAGAAATTGAAGCCCTTGAGGTCTCCATTCAAATTTAGGAGGACCAAGATATCTGTCCCTTCCTCCCCATCTCTCCCTCAATACTCAACCCTCTGGATTTCCTGAAATTCACCAAATAAATTTTTGAAAATCTAGTTTAGAAAGATTTGTACACATCAGCAAATAGATGCTTAATTAAAAGCTAATATGAGCAGTTCAATTTGATAACAAAAAATGAAGAAAGTAGATATCTCAATTGAATAAGCAATTTTAGGCTTATTTGGATGCTCATTAGTGCCACCTAAGAGTGTGAACTAAATGGATGGAGTCTACCCCTCAACCTACTTTTGATGTATGGTATGGATGTACATAGGTGTTGTGTAATGACTTCTGGGCTGAGATGGGTTCCATACTGTTCAATGTCATGAAACATTATGGATCATAAAAAATTCTACCATCTCTACTTGAGATTAGGCATATTTGTAATATTGCATCTCAATTTGAAGATTTCAAACCTTTTAACTTAAGACTTCTTCCTAACTCCCGGCATGAAACTGTGATTTCTCAAGCAGGGTAGCCATCATTATAGTTTCAAGGAAGCTGAACACTAAGTATTTCAGGCCAATATGGGTGAATTTTAATTTCAAAAAATATACAAAATATTCATGAATGCATCCTTAGCAGTCATTTTAGTTACAAGAGTCACTTCCTGTTAAACGTGTTTAGTATTTTAAGTGAAATTTGTTTTTCTGGGTTGTTTTTCAAATTCAGGAAATATGGATTTTATCTACAAAATAATAAAGTTTATTAAAAACCCTTTTTTGGTAAAGAAAAATATTAAGAATAAAAATCTCAAATAATATTTTTATAGAGACTAACAAAAAAATAAAATGCAATAATAGATGTAAAAAGCAAAATAGAGTGTTTGATGGATTATCCCGTTCCTAACGTTTAGATCAAATACATTTCGTAACCACAATGTGTTCGTATTATCATTTTAATGAACCACTTATTACTTGACAATCTTTGAATATCAAGAAATGCCTTGGGAAGGAAAATTTTATAAACGGGTCTGAAAAAGTAAGCACTTTTCGAACACCGTTTAAAACATTCTTTTGTTTTTTATTGTTCACTTTTGTAAAGCAATGAGAGAAAAGATATAGATACTTTTCTATTTTATTTTAAAAGTTATGATTGCTTATTATGACATAAAAATTTACCAAAATATCTCTAATCTTTACCCTTATTTCAATTTCTAATATTTCACCTCTTTGAAGGTGACAAAAGTTAAACGTTTGGTCATTCATTTATTCATAGTGTGATAAAACGTAAACATATATATATATAATTATATGTAAATTTATATATAAACTTATAAATACAAAACAGAATCATGTCATACATTTTTATAATTTGTTTTTCAAAATTATAAATATATTAACTGTATATTATTTACAGTTTTAATTTTTGTTATTATTTTTAATTTATAAGTGAATGAGGACTTTTTTTTCACAACTTGTTATGATAACAGGTTGAAAAGTAAAAATTTCAATGAAATAGTTTGGAGAATTCTTTGGAGGAAGTTTGATATTAAAGTGTCAATAAATAATTGTCTATGTTCGATGAATGATAGTCTCTTAATTGTGTTCTACATAGGTAAACAAAATTTGCCCAACCATTTGCCATCAAAGATTATGTGTTGGTGCTGTCTGATTCCACAACTGTCTATTTTGCTTTGGCCAAAACCATATAGAAAATATTGTATTGCCATGAAGAACGTCTAGAAGCAACTACTTAATACTGTGCAAGACAAATTCTTGAGAAATCAATTTGTACAGAATTTGGAAAGAATCTGAGAGAAACATGGGTTGCCTCAGTTATGTAGGCCACTTTTACCCCAAGCAGCGTTAATATATTTCTCAGGCTGCTGTCCAAATGATATGTGGCCTGTGATGTGGAAAAAATGCCTTGAAGGTAATGGTCCTTATTCAAGTGGAAGCTGAAGGCTCTTATTCCTTTCTCTTGATCTCCTTATTTCTTCTTCTCATCATATCCCAAGGATCATGAGCCTTCTCTAATTGCACTGTGTTCCCGTGATCCACCATCATTTGCAAGTAGAATGAGCCTCCTGGGACAGAACAAAGATCGTAACTTGTTGCTACTTTTTTCCTTCCAAAGTGGTAATGCCATTGTGTCTGTTGATGATTAATCAAAATTCTCCTCCTTTCCTTTTCTTTACAAATAGTCTCAAAGGACTACTTTGTGAAAAACTGAGACATGCGTTTGTTTTTTTTTTTTTTCTGGTAACCAGTGAGAAGATATAGGTCTTGGCAGAGATATAGAAGAAAACAAAACTCCTTGGCCCAAGGGGAAAAAAAAATGGAAGAGGGAAAGGGGGAAATGAGATGATTTAAAAGTAAATCTAAAGACAGAATAGGCTTGATTCCAAGTAAATAATCAGATTGACCTATAACACATCAGATGCCAAAGACATTCATGCTCTGTATGAAGTCTTTACATCAGAACCCCATGGAAAAGAAATTTACATGAATGCCCTCCTTCCCCTCCACGTGGCACATACAGAAGTCTAGAAACCAATTTATGCCTTTGCTTCCTTCTCCTTTTCCCCCCACCTTACAAGTATGTATTTTAGTCCAGGACGAAGTCAGAGCCAGTTATTGTACACAAATCATCTCCTGGCTGAAGTTTTTGGTGGCAGCCAAGAGAGGAGAAGGAAAAAAAAAATTAGAAAAATTTCAATTTCAGAACCATTATTATTTTCATTAATCATAAGAGGTGCTGTCACCCCTGTCCTTATTCTTTAGAAGGAGATCTATTATACGGTCCATTTAGTCCAAGCCATATTACCTCATATGTTTTCCTGGCTGACCAAATAAGACTTAAGAGATAAAACAATTTACTGTTCATTATGATCCGTGTCACTGGAATCAATCTATTAACCTACATTAACTGGATATGTGACGATATTTCACGTACATGCTTCCTCAGTTTCAAGAAAAGGCAAGGAAATGGGGAGGGGGCAGCAAGAGTGAGGGAAAAGGAGAGGAAAGGAAATCAGAGCCCATAAAGTGCAGCAGACGTATAATTTGCCAAGCGAATACAACTTCATTTTCCAGTGCCCACTGCTGTGCCCTCCACATCTTCATGCAGCCCCTGACCTGTAAAGAAGTCTAACAAATTGGCTTCTATTGTGGAGCCAAAAGGTGCCATCAAAGAAGGGACGGTTCGCTGGTCCTAAAGTATGATGGGAAATCTCAGGCTTGAATAAAGAGCTACTGCTTTATGAAGTTAACCCATTGAGGTTAAAAGCAAGCAGGAAGCCCCAGCCCATGGGGCAGTAACACCCAGAGGAGAGAATCTCTCCAGCCTTCTTATTTAAACACAGGGAAGGGAGAACCAGGTGAAACGAGAGCCACACAAAGTTAAAATAAAAAGCAGCATCATTATAAGCAATAAAAAATTCCCCTGCTGCATCTCTGGGTAGCCCCTCTGTTTCATTCTCTCTCTATCTCTGTCTCTGTTTCTTTCTCTCTCTCCACAGTTGAGGGATCATAAACATCTCAAGGACAGGAAATGAATCAATGGGTGTTTTGAGTTTTTTTTCTTTCTTTCTTTTCTTCATAGATATTTGCATTAATTATGACAATTTTCTGGCAGGTAGTAATATATTTTTTTTATTAAAAAATTTTATTGGAGTATAGTTGATTTACAATGTTGTGTTAGTTTCAAGTGTACAGCAAAGTTATTCAGTTATACATGCATTCAAAAATATGGAACGCTTCACGAATTTGCGTATCATACTTGCAGGGGCCATGCTAATCTTTTTTTTTTTTTTTTTTTTGACATCTTCATTGGAGTATAATTGCTTTACAATGGTGTGTCAGTTTCTGCTTTATAACAAAGTGAATCAGTTATACATATACATATGTTCCCATATCTCTTCCCTCTTGCGTCTCCCTCCCTCCCACCCTCCCCATCCCACCCCTCTAGGTGGTCACAAAGCACCCAGCTGATCTCCCTGTGCTATGCAGCTGCTTCCCACTAGCTATCTATTTTACGTTTGGTAGTGTATATATGTCCATGCCTCTCTCTCGCTTTGTCACAGCTTACCCTTCCCCATCCCCATATCCACAAGTCCATTCTCTAGTAGGTCTATGTCTTTATTCCTGTCTTATCCCTAGGTTCTTCATGACATTTTTTTTTCTTAAATTCCATATATATGTGTTAGCATACGGTATTTGTCTTTCTCTTTCTGACTTACTTCACTCTGTATGACAGGCTCTAGGTCCATTCACCTCATTACAAATAGCTCAATTTCATTTCTTTTTATGGCTGAGTAATATTCCATTGTATATATGTGCCACATCTTCTTTATCCATTCATCTGATGATGGACACTTAGGATGTTTCCATCTCTGGGCTATTGTAAATAGAGCTGCAGTGAACATTTTGGTACATGACTCTTTTTGAATTATGGTTTTCTCAGGGTATATGCCCAGTAGTGGGATTGCTGAGTCTTATGGTAGTTCTATCTGTAGTTTAAGGAACCTCCATACTGTTCTCCATAGTGGCTGTACAAATTTGCATTCCCACCAGCAGTGCAAGAGTGTTCCCTTTTCTCCACACCCTCTCCAGCATTTATTGTTTCTAGAGTTTTTAATGATGGCCATTCTGACTGGTATGAGATGATATCTCATTGCAGTTTTGATTTGTATTTCTCTAATGACTAATGATGTTGAGCATTCTTTTATGTGTTTGTTGGCAGACTGTATATCTTCTTTGGAGAAATGTCTATTTAGGTCTTCTGCCCATTTTTGGATTGGGTTGTTTGCTTTTGTATTATTGAGCTGCATGAGCTGCTTCTAAATTTTGAAGATTAATCCTTTGTCAGTTGCTTAATTTGCAAATATTTTCTCCCATTCTGAGGGTTGTCTTTTGGTCTTGTTTAAGTTTTCCTTAGCTGTGCAAAAGCTTTTAAGTTTCATTAGGTCCCATTTGTTTATTTTGTTTTTATTTCCATTTCTCTAGGAGGTGGGTCAGAAAGGATCTTGCTGTGATTTATGTCATAGAGTGTTCTGCCTATGTTTTCCTCTAAGAGTTTGATAGTTTCTGGCCTTACTTTTAGGTCTTTAATCCATTTTGAGCTTATTTTTGTGTATGCTGTTAGGGAGTGATCTAATCTCATACTTTTACATGTACCTGTCCAGTTTACCAGCACCACTTATTGAATAGGCTCTCCTTTCTCCACTGTACATTCCTGCCTCCTTTATCAGGGTAAGGTGACCATATGTGCGTGGGTTTATCTCTGGGCTTTCTATCCTGTTCCATTGATGTATCTTTCTGTTTTTGTGCCAGTACCATACTGTCTTGATTACTGTAGCTTTGTAGTATAGTCTGAGTTCAGGGAGCCTGATTCCTCCAGCTGCGTTTTTCGTTCTCAAGATTGCTTTGGCTATTTGGGGTCTTTAGTTTCCATACAAATTGTGAAATTTTTTGTTCTAGTTCTGTGAAAAATGCCAGTGGTAGTTTGATAGGGATTGCATTGAATCTGTAGATTTCTTTGGGTAGTAGAGTCATTTTCACAATGTTGATTCTTCCAATCCAAGAACATTGCATATCTCTCCATCTGTTTGTATAATCTTTAATTTCTTTCATCAGTGTCTTATAATTTTCTGCATACAGGTCTTTTGTCTCCTTAGGTAGGATTCTTCCTAGATATTTATTCTTTTTGTTGCAGTGGTAAATGGGAGTGTTTTCTTGATTTCACTTTCAGATTTTTCATCATTAGTGTATAGGAATGCCAGAGATTTCTGTGCATTACTTTTGTATCCTGCTACTTTACCAAATTCATTGATTAGCTCTAGTAGTTTTCTGGTAGCATCTTTAGGATTCTCTATGTATAGTATCATGTCATCTGCAAACAGTGACAGCTTTACTTCCTCTTTTCAGATTTGGATTCCTTTTATTTCCTTTTCTACTCTGATTGCTGGGGCTAAAACTTCCAAAACTATGTTGAATAAGAGTGGTGAGAGTGGGCAACCTTGTCTTGTTCCTGATCTTAGTGGAAATGTTTTCAGTTTTTCACCATTGAGGACGATGTTTGCTATGGGTTTGTCATATATGGCCTTTATTACGTTGAGGAAAGTTCCCTCTATGCCTACTTTCTGCAGGGTTTTTTTAATCATAAATGCTTGTTGAATTTTGTCGAAAGCTTTCTCTGCATCTATTGAGATGACCATATGGTTTTTCTCCTTCAACTTGTTAATATGGTGTATCACATTGATTGATTTGCGTATATTGAAGAATCTTTGCATTCCTGGAATGAACCCCACTTGATCTTAGTGTATGATACTTTTAATGTGATGTTGGATCCTGTTTGCTTGTATTTTGTTGAGGATTTTTGCATCTATGTTCATCAGTGATATTGGCCTGTAGTTTTCTTTCTTTGTGACCTCCTTTTCTGGTTTTGGTATGAGGGTGATGGTGGCCTCGTAGAATGATTTTGGGAGTATTCCTCCCTCTGCTATATTTTGGAAGAGTTTGAGAAGGATAGGTGTTAGCTCTTCTCTAATTGTTTGATAGAATTCACCTGTGAAGCCATCTTCTCCTGGATTTTTGTTTGTTGGAAGATTTTTAATCACAGTTTCAATTTCAGTGCTTGTGATTGGTCTTTTCATATTTTCTATTTCTTCCTGATTCAGTCTTTGCAGGTTGTGCATTTCTAAGAATTTGTCCATTTCTTCCAGGTTGTCCATTTTATTGGCATAGAGTTGCTTGTAGTAATATCTCATGATCTTTTGTATTTCTGCAGTGTCAGTTGTTACTTCTCCTTTTTCATTTCTAATTCTATTGATTTGAATCTTCTCCCTTTTTTTCTTGATGAGTCTGGCTAATGGTTTATCAATTTTGTTTATCTTCTCAAAGAACCATCTTTTAGTTTTATTGATCTTTGCTATCATTTCCTTCATTTCTTTTTCATTTATTTCTGATCTGATTTTTATTATTTCTATCCTTCTGCTAACTTTGGGGTTTTTTTGTTCTTCTTTCTCTAATTGCTTTAGGTGCAAGGTTAGGTTGTTTATTCGAGATGTTTCCTCTTTCTTAAGGTAGGATTGTATTACTATAAACTTCCCTCATAGAACTGTTTTGCTGCATCCCATAGGTTTTGGGTCATCATGTCTCCATTGTCATTTGTTTCTAGGTATTTTTTTTTTATTTCCTCTTTGATTTCTTCAGTGATCACTTCATTATTAAGTAGTGTATTGTTTAGCCTCCATGTCTTTGTATTTTTTACAGATCTTTTCCTGTAATTGATATCTAGTCTCATAGCATTGTGGTCGGAAAAGATACTTGATACAATTTCAATTTTCTTAAATTTACCAGGTCTTGATTTGTGACCCAAGATATGATCTATCCTGGAGAATGTTCCATGAGCCCTTGAGAAAAATGTGTATTCTGTTGTTTTTGGAAGGAATGTCCTATAAATATCAATTAAGTCCATCTTGTTTAATGTATCATTTAAAGCTTGTGTTTCCTTATTTATTTTCATTTTGGATGATCTGTCCATTGGTGAAAGGGGGTGTTAAGGTCCCCTACTATGAATGTGTTAGTGTCGATTTCCCCTTTTATGGCTGTTAGTAGTTGCCTTATGTATTGAGGTGCTCCTGTGCTGCGCGCATAAATATTTACAATTGTTATATCTTCTTCTTGGATCAATCTCTTGATCATTATGTAGTGTCCTTCTTTGTCTCTTCTAATAGTCTTTATTTTAAAACCTATTTTGTCTGATATGAGAATTGCTACTCCAGCTTTCTTTTGGTTTCCATTTGCATGGAATATCTTTTTCCATCCCCTTACTTTCAGTCTGTATGTCTCTAGGTCTGAAGTGGGTCTCTTGTAGACAGCATATATATGGGTCTTGTTTTTGTATCCATTCAGTCATTCTGTGTCTTTTGGTGGTATCATTTAGTCCATTTACATTTAAGGTGATTATTGATATGTATGTTCTTATACCCATTTTCTTAATTTTTTTGGGTTCGTTATTGTAGGTCTTTTCCTTCTCTTGTGTTTCTTGCCTAGAGAAGTGCCTTTAGCATTTGTTGTAAAGCTGGTTTGGTGGTGCTGAACTCTATCAGCTTTTGCTTGTCTGTAAAGGTTTTAATTTCTCCATCAAATCTGAATGAGATCCTTGCTGGGTAGAGTAATCTTGGTTGCAGGTTTTTCTCCTTCATCACTTTAAATATGTCCTGCCAGTCCCTTCTGGATTGCAGTTTCTGCTGAAAGATCAGCTTTTAACCTTATGCGGATTCCCTTGTGTGTTATTTGTTGTTTTTCCCTTGCTGCTTTTAATATGTTTTCTTTGTATTTAATTTTTGACAGTTTGATTAATATGTGTCTTGGCGTATTTCTCCTCAGATTTATCATGTATGGGACTCCCTGTGATTCCTGAACTTGATTAACTGTTTCCTTTCCCATATTAGGGAAGTTTTCAACTATAATCTCTTCAAATATTTTCTCAGTCCCTTTCTTTTTCTCTTCTTCTTCTGGAACCCTTATGATTTGAGTGTTGGTGCATTTAATGTTGTCCCAGAGGTCTCTGAGACTGTCCTTAGTTCTTTTCATTCTTTTTTCTTTATTCTGCTCTGTAGTACTTATTTCCACTATTTTATCTTCCAGGTCACTTATCCGTTCTTCTGCCTCAGTTATTCTGCTATTGATCACATCTAGAGTATTTTTAATTTCATTTATTGTGTTGTTCACCATTGCTTGTTTCATCTTTAGTTCTTCTAGGTCCTTGTTAAATGTTTCTTGCATTTTGCCTATTCTATTTCCAAGATTTTGGATTATGTTTACTATCATTATTCTGAATTCTTTTTCAGGTAGACTGCCTATTTCCTCTTCATTTGTTAGGTCTGGTGGGTTTTTATCTTGCTCCTTCATCTGCAGTGTGTTTTTCTGTCTTCTCATTTTGCTTATCTTACTGTGTTTGGGGTCTCCTTTTTGCAGGCTGCAGGATCGTAGTTCCCGTTGTTTTTGGTGTCTGTCCCCAGTGGCTAAAGTTGGTTCAGTGGGTTGTGTGGGCTTCCTCGTGGAGGGGACTAGTGCCCTGTGTTCTGGTGGATGAAGTTGGATCTTGTCTTTCTGGTGGGCAGGTCAACGTCTGGTGGTGTGTTTTGGGGTGTCTGTGGACTTATTATTATTTTAGGCAGCCTCTCTGCTAATGGGTGGGGTTGTGTTCCTGTCTTGCTAGTTGTTTGGCATAGGGTGTCCAGCACTGTAGCTTGCTGGTCATTGAGTGAAGCTGGGTGCTGGTGTTGAGATGGAGCTCTCTGGGAGATTTTCACCATTTGATATTATGTGGAGCTGGGAGGTCTCTTGTGGACCAGTGTCCTGAAGTTGGCTCTCCCATCTCAGAGGTACAGCACTGACTCCTGGCTGCAGCACCAAGAGCCTTTCATCCACACGGCTCAGAATAAAAAGGAGAAAAATTAGAAAGAAAGAAAGAAGAAAGAAGAAAGAAAGAAAGAAAGAAAGAAAGAAAGAAAGAAAGAAAGAAAGAAAGAAAGAAAGAAAGACGGGAGGGAGGGAGGAAGGAAAGAAAGAAAGAAAGAAGATAAAATAAAATAAAGTAAGATAAAATAAAGTTACTAAAATAAAAAACAATTATTAAGAAAAAAAATTTAAGAAAAACAAACAAAAAAAAGGACGGATAGAACCCTCGGACAAATGGTGGAAGCAAAGCTATACAGACAAAATCTCACACAGAAGCATACACATACACACTCACAAAAAGAGGAAAAGGGGAAATAATAATAAATCTTGCTCTCAGAGTCCACCTCCTCAATTTGGGATGATTCGTTGTCTATTCATGTATTCCACAGATGCAGGGTACATCAAGTTGATTGTGAAGCTTTAATCCTTGCTTCTGAGGCTGCTGGGAGAGATTTCCCTTTCTCTTCTTTGTTCTCACAGCTCCCGGGGCTCAGCTTTGGATTTGACCCCGCCTCTGCGTGTAGGTCACCGGAGGGTGTTTGTTCTTCGCTCAGACAGGACGGGGTTAAAGGAGCAGCTGACTTGGGGGCTCCGGCTCACTCAGGCCGTGGGGAGGGAGGAGTACAGAGTGCGGGGTGAGCCTGCGGCCGCAGAGGCCAGCGTGATGTTGCAACAGCCTGAGGCAAGCCATGCGTTCTCCTGGGGAAGTTGTCCCTGGATCCCGCAACCCTGGCATTGGCGGGCTGCACATGCTCCCCGGAAGGGGAGTGTGGATAGTGACCTGTGCTCACACACAGGCTTCTTGGTGGTGGCAGCAGCAGCCTTAGTGTCTCATGCCCGTCTCTGGGGTCCACGATTTTAGCCACGGCTCGCACCTGTCTCTGGAGCTCCTTTAAGTAGCGCTCTTAATCCCCTCTCCTCACACACCAGGAAACAAAGAGAGAAGAAAAAGTCTCTTGCCTCTTCGGCAGGTCCAGACTTTTCCCTGGACTCCCTCCCGGCCAGCCGTTGTGCACTAACCCCCTGCAGTCTGTGTTCATGCTGCCAACCCCGGTCCTCTCCCTGCACTTTGACCAAAGCCCGAGCCTCAGCTCCCAGCCCCGCCCACCCCGGCGGGTGAGCAGACAAGCCTCTCGAGCTGGTGAGTGCCGGCCGGCACCGATCTTCTGTGCGGAAATCTCCCCGCTTTGCCCCCCGCACCCCTGTTGCTGTGCTCTCCTCCGCGGCTCCAAAGCTTTCCCCTTCCACCACCCACAGTCTCCGCCCGCGAAGGGGCTTCCTAGTGTGTGGAAACCTTTCCTCTTTCACAGCTCCCTCCCACTGGTGCAGGTCCCGTCCCTATCCTTTTGTCTCTGTTTATTCTTTTTTCTTTTGCCCTACCCAGGTACGTGGGTACTTTCTTGTCTTTTGGGAGGTCTGAGGTCTTCTGCCAGCATTCAGTAGGTGTTCTGTAGGAGTTGGTCCACGTGTAGATGTATTTCTGGTGTATCTGCGGGGAGGAAGATGATCTCCAAGTCTTACTCTTCCGCCATCTTCCCCTCGTCCCCCCTAAGAGGATTTCTTTCTGGGTTCTTTTGTCCTTAGCTCTTTCCAAATTCAGCTGGGAATTTATTTTGGTCTTTTGATATGGAAAATCTTATTAAATGTTTTAGAACCATGCATAGAAAGAGGCATAGAAATGCTTGTGTTCCCAAGAGCCACGGAGAGGACACTGACCTTGAGGGATGAAAACCTTGATGCAGAACGCCGCGACACGATGATGGAGTTACTGGAAGTGCTCCAATGGGTGGTCTAGATGCATCCCTGTACAGAAATATGGCTTTAGAGTAGGCAGTAGAGAAGTTAAGATAGGAGATCCCTAGAAAGTGCATCCAGCCTCCCATTTATTCTGTATTTGCAACTGCTTGTTAAAGGTTCATCTGGGCATTTGCTTGCATGGTGTAAATTTCCCTCTGAGACTCTAGAGCCCAGTCCTTGGCTACCCAGCCCATGGGCAGATTCCTCCATGCCCAGTGCACTAATCCAGATCAACCAAGTCACCAAGGAGTTGAACATTGTAAACTCACAGCCAGCATAGGTGGTGCCCAATGTGGGTGAAATAAATACCTGTTTCCATTGTGGGATGGACGGAAAAAACTGCAGACTGTATTCATTCCCATTTCATGGGTGATTTTCCCACTAATTACCCTGAGAAGGTGAGGGATAGAAGTACAGAACTCTGTTCCTCATTCAACCTTTTCAGTCCCAGGAAGAAGGAAAAACACCCGTTCGATCACTGCCTGTTCCGTAGCTCAGGGTACAATTGGGGGTGGGGCTGTAGGTGAGGGGATAGGAGTGGGATGCATTTCTTGGCAGCTGCAGCTGAGTCATTGCTTACTGATCTATCCTGTTCTCAAGAGCAGGAAGTGGAAGGCAGTTGGCCTTATTGGTAAACCATATCATTTCTAACTAGTAAAATAACTAGGATCACAGAGACATTACTCACACACATGAAGAATGCTGAAGAGCTGTGGAGTTACTTTGTGTGCTGGTGACATCATTATACTGCTCATGGGTTTTCATGGGTGTAACCCAGGCCAAGCCAGTGAAGTCATAATTCTTTTGGTTCATATCAACAGAACTGTTTTTATAAAGATCATGAGGCCATTCTTTTGCTTAAAGATACACATGCAGTCCCTTCCTCCTTTCTCCAAAAGTACCAAGAGAAAAAAAAGTAAACAAAGCTAACAGCAGAAGCATCTTTATAATCTCCATTTCTCCACAAAGTTGTTGAAATGAGAAAAGATAGCATGAACTATATTTCAACACAAATGAAACTTCTCGTTTTCAAACTTTTCAATGACTTTAAACATTTTATGTCAAAGTTTAGAGTGTTTTTCTTCATTATCTTCATTTTCTCTCTCTCTCTCTCTCTTCATTCTCCCTGCACTGAAAGTAGGGGATACAACCTTGACTCTTTGTACTTGCAATGCAAGAGAGAGAGAGAGAAAGAGAGAGAGAGAGAGCAAGAGAGAGCAGGCATTCTACAAGTGTTTATGGAACACATGGGGATGTCAAGCCCTTCCAGAAATAAGTGAAGGGAGAAGTGGTTACCATTTTGTCTCCTGACAAGAACTCATCAGGGTTTGACTTGACTTTGATAACCATCTCCATTTGGGTTTTGTCTGGAGCTTTGCTTGACTCATCTTCCTTCCTTCTAGTACCTTTCTCTCTGAGTCAGTATGTACTAAGACCAAAGCTTATGGGAAGGGGAAGACTGAAGCATTTGAGTCCACTTCAGATGTTGTGTCCATAAGATGGGAGTCCATAGTCATGATAGTATTTTAAATAATTTTGTCCTTTCATTTTATGGGCTTGTTATACTTAGAAAAAACAAACTCAGAAAAATAGATTAAAATAAATACATTCATTCAACACATATTTATTGAGTGCCTAGTTTATGACATGTTCCAGGCATGAGAGATATAGTAGTGAACAAGGCAAAGTCCCTGCCTTCCCAGAGTTATTATTTAGGGGGGGTAAGGAGACAATAACAAAGAGATAAGTGCACAGTAAGCCAGATGGTGATGAGAGAGCTATAGAGGAAAATAAAGCAAAGGAAGGAGGATATAGAGTACAACTAGGTATATAGGAGGAAAGGAGGGGTGCAACTTACATTGATTTCCTTTACTAATATCTATTGCTGGACAATGGAACATCATAAAACTATTGGCTAAAAAAATGGGTTATTTCTCATGATTCTGTAACTTGACTGGCCTCAGCTATGCAGTTCTCAATTGGGATCTTCACGCAGTTGTATTCATTTGGCAACCAGAATTGGAATCATCCAAAGCATTGTATGAGCTCCATGTTGTTCAAGATACTTTCTTCACTCTTTACATCCCTGGGCTATTAGAGGGTTCACCCAGGCATCTCTCTGCCTCCACATGACTTTTCCATGTGGCTCTCCTGGGCTTCCTCACAGAATAGTGGGCTCAGATAATCAGGCTCCCTATATGTTAGCCAGCTTCCTTACAACAATTATTGTAAGAAATCCAGATGAAAGCTGCCAAGTTTCTTATGATCTTGTCTTGAAAGACATGAAGCATCACTTCCCCCACATTCTATTGGTCAAAAGCAAGTCACGGGGCCCCTCAGATGAAAAGGAAGAGGAATATACAAAGCATGAATAATAGAAGGTATTGTTCCTTGGGGGGCCATCTTTGGAGACCAGCTGGCACAATTAATAAAGGGATGGCCTCACTGAGGAAGTGATATCTGAGAAAAGCTCTAAGGGAAATGAAGGAGCAGGCCATGTGATGTCTGCAGGAAGAGATTTCCAAGCTGGGTGAACAACATGTATTCATGATGGCAGGAGTATTTGTGATGTAGCTAGTAAAACAAGGAAGCCAGTGTGGCTGGAGTAAAGTAAGATTCGTGGAAAGAATTAAGTCAGAAAAAAAAAAAAAATTAAGTCAGAGAGGGAGTGAGAGGAGATAAAAATGGGAAGCCTTAGAGGCTATCGTAAGGACTTTGGATTTTATTTTGAGTTATGTAAGAAGCCAATTGATGATTTTAAGCAGAAGAATGATGTGATCAGCTTCCTAGCTAAGGCACGAATCTCCTGAAAATTGTTTACCTTCTCTTGGCTTTAGATTCGCTCTCTGTAAACTGAGGGGCGGAGCCAGATAAATGATTTCAAACAGAGATCAATAGTCCATCTCAAGAGGGAGGGGGAGGGTCCCACAGGCCCTCCTTGTTTCAACCTGAGAAGCATGGTTTGCTTCTGTTTCGACTATTGGACTTCTGTGTAAGGTTTTGTTTAAAGAGGGATTTTTGCCATTAAAATACATTTGAAAAATCCGCTAGGCTAGATGAACTCTAAATTCCTTTCGGCTTGAAACTTCTCTGAGTCTGTTACTAAGCACTCCAAATATGGGCACATTGAACAGAAGAGAAAATGTACATCAAACCGTGGGGGCGGAGGCTTTGACTTATGTTCAAAAGTAGAAGTAATAGTTAAAGTTTCTCCTGAGAATCCCCAGGCTGTCTTACCCCTGGACACCCTCCCTCTGTGTATTTTTGTTTACCTCTCACTGTGAAGAGGGGGAAAGGTTGGCAAGTGGAAGAGAAAAGATAAAATGCTAGTGTAATCAAGACCAAACCTTAATTTTTGGAAGCTGGGAAAAGTGCACCCTGGGAGGTTTCAAGCAGTTTCTGTCTTCTGGTTGAGACTGGAATTTGCCTTTCAGACAGATCCTCTATTTGTAATGGGAGAGGCCCCTTTGATGAGACTTTTCAATTTACCTTTTGTTCCTTGGGGAAACTTCAGTGCTTCAAAACTTGTTAGTAAATAAATCAAAGGTTCTGATAAAGCTGTGTCCCAGCAGAAGCCCAAGTGCATCATCACCTCCAGTAACAGTTGTGATTTCTAGGGTGTGGGATCTCCATACCCTTAGGATTTTAGCAAAATGCTCGAAAAAGTCTGATCAAGTCTCCAACATGAGGTGGGAAATTCAGGAAAAGAGTATGCATACCTTCCCATAGGCCATAGAGGAGATAAGCTGTACCCAGGGAACTCTTAACTCAGAGGGGTCATCAGTAGAGAGCAAGCTCTGTGAATGAAAGAAAGGGCCGCCATGTTCACAGTTGCATCCTCAGCCTTAGCGGGTCCCAGAGAGCACACGTTACCTGCCTGCTTACCAAAAACTGGAAAGTGGTGGAAAGGGGAGGAGGGGGGAGTGGAAAGGTCTCAGGACATGCTGAGGCAGTCAGTCACAGGGGAGCTTGCAGAAGGAGCAAGGAACAAATGGAGGGGAGTTAACATCCAGCAATTACGTAGGTAGCTTTGTGCAATAAAATACTGGGCACCATGGGTGGGCAATCTTATTCTGTAGTCATTGGCTGATAAGCCCAATGATACATCTGTTCCAGGAGATTGCCTGAGAAAAGAGTCAATCTTGGATGCAAAACTACAAAAACATCCAGCCAACAGAACTCCAAATGGACAATGTAACTGCTCTTAGATCCTAGCCCGACGTTGTATGTTCTAGCCTAGGAGACAGGGAAAAAGCTCTAGTAGTGATATCTTACTGGCTTATTTCCCTTATGTGTTGACATGTTCTTTGTGTTCCATCAATGGCTCTCTTGCATTAGAGTCCATCTAGTTCCTCAAATGAAGTCTGTTGGAGAAAAAACTCTTCCTCTTGCTTCTGTTTTCCCTGTTCTTCTTCCTTGTCCCTTCACCACACCAAAATCCTCCCTAGACTCAAACACAGTAATTAAACAATAATTTGGCAATCTGTAAGGAAAAAAGAGAAATCAGTTGATGTCTTAGCTCAATGCCTGGAACATAGTAATCAGTTAACATATGAGAATTGTTATTTTGTCACTATCTGTTATTTTGTCACTATTTTGTCACTATTTTGTCACATTATTTGTCACTATTGTTATTGTTATTGTTATTAATATTAATATCTGTCTCCCTCTAGCCAAAGTCTAGATCAGCACTGTCCAGGAGAACTTTCTACAAATGATGGAAATGTTCTGTATCTGCGCTATCCCTTATGTGGCCACTAGCCACCTGTGGCTCTCAAGTACTTAAGACATGGCTAGTTCAAATGAGAAACACAATTTTTAATTTTATTTAATTTACATGAATTTAAATGAAAAAAATCCACAACAGTACAGGTCTAGATCCATCTTTCAGGGCTGAGGGTTGGGACATCCTTATTCTTTAAACCTGTAGTTACAGAACTTGCATCAGAACAACCTGGACTTGTTCATACACAGACTTCTGGGCTCCAATCCTAGAGTTTCTGCTTTAGAATGTGTAGGATATAGCCTGAGAATTTGCATTTTAACAAGTAATACTGGGGTTGCTGCTCCAGGGACCTGACTTTGAGAACCACTGCTTTAGAGCCATCCAGCTTCTCCATTCTGGGTGCACATGGGAACCACATGGGGGGCTGATGCCCAGGCTCTGCCCCAGAAACACAGAACCAGAATTTTTAAAACTCCAGGTAATTTCTTTGTCTAGAATAAATTAATTAATTCTTAAATCATTTATATCTTAAACAATTAATAAAAATTCTTAAATCAGGAGACATGTGGAATTAGGTCAGTGCTTCTCAAACTATTATGTGCTTATGAATCACCTGGAGATCTTGAGAAAAAGCAGAGACTAATTTCCTAGGTCTGGGATGAGACCCAAGTGTAAGCATTTCTAACAAGCTCCCAGATCTTGCTGATGCTGTTGGTCCGAGGCCCACACTTTAGCAAGGGATTAGGTGATCCCTGTGGTTGATTCTAATCTTTAAATTCTGCGATTTCTAGAACTGGGCAGGATATCTGAATCCTGACATGCCCACCGGAGTCTAGCGCTGCTGGAGGAACACTGGGAAAGCAGCAAACAGAGTGATGACAAGACCTGTGAGTCCAGGGAAGGAGGAGAGAAAAGTGGCTTACTCAAGACAGCTGGGTCCTGGCTGTGAGGCTGCCAACTGTGAATGATGCTGGCGAGCTCCTTCCTCCAAGCAGGAGGGGGGCAGAAAGAGTCAGACTATTGCTATCAATATCCTATTAGGCCCCATGCAGAGTTCAAAGTCTATAAAACATCTCTACTGGTTTCCAGCCACAGGAAAAGAGAGCTGGAGACCAGACCACTCTATAGTTAAACAGGACAGTTCCAGGCTCAGAACTGTCAAGTTGTCCAGTGTTCATATCCTTTAAATGAAGAAAGAAAACCAGACATTGAAGGCTCTATTACATGATTGGATAATAACCAAGGGGCAGTACAGTACTTGTAACGTCAAATAAAAAGAACACTTAATGTTTCTTTTTCTCATTTCAGGTCAAAGGTGAGTTACAATTGAGGCTTCAGACTTAAACAGTTAGATAGTGAGGTAAAGAGAAAAAGAGAATGTGCCAATTCACCAAGGATAGTCCCAGGAAAGACTTTTTATCAACATTTGGTGTTTTTTCATGGGAAGGGATGAACATAAGAATAATTCAATTTTTTTTTTTCCTTTGCAAATCTGAATTTTCTTTGTAAAGTACTTGCCACTGGGTGTCCTGAAATCATATCATCAAACAAAAAGTGTTTATTTCCATACAATTTTGGTCCATCGCCATGAACGGATATATATTCAATAAGGATGATTACCTGGTTGTCCCTATACCTTTTCTTTCTGCAAATGATGGAAATGTTCTATATCTGTGCTATTCCTTAAGTGGTCACTAGCCACCCGTGGCTCTCAAGTACTTAAAACGTGGCTAGTTCAAATGAGAAACACAATTTTTCATTTTATTTAATTTACGTGAATTTAAACAACAAAAGAAGAAGATGAGAAAAAGTAAAATCATCCAAATCAAACCACCTCTTTTGAAGTTTAAGTAGACAACCAACTAGGCTGAACCAGGAGCTATTATAAATAAGTATTCAGCAGTGTAAAACCTTTTAATTCTCTTTGTCTCTGTCTCTGTCTCTCTGTTTCTCTCTCTCTCTCTCACACACATACACACACACACACACACACACACACACAGAGTTACCTACAGAGTTGATTTTATAATCTGTAGGTAGACCTACAAATCTAGGAGGTCCAAACAGAAGTAGGACCAGGAGACCAAATAGACCCAAGAGACCAAATAGAAGGGAAAAAGCACAGGAATGCAAAGAGTGTTTTAAAGAGTGAACCTGACTAGTTTTACAGCAATGTTGTTTTTCGCTGAATTTGGAATTTCAGATGAGAACATTTCTCTCTTGTCTCCAATAAAAATGACTCTATTTGTTCTTTTTCAGGTACCCCCCCCAAGGGTCCTGTCCCAGAAAATGAATAATGATGCTTTATTTTTCATAGTACCTTTTCCCAAGAAGTTCATAATGCTTGAGAAAACTGATCTCATAAATCTTTAAAATGCCCTTGAGAGGTAGAAGACAAACTTCTCACCCCCATTATACAGGTGAGGAAACTGAGGTGTACTGAGTGAACTTATAATGATAGAGCTTGAAAGAAACTGATCTTATCTTTCCTAAATAAATCCGCCGAGTGCACGCATGCCTTCTTTGATAATGTGTCATATGTGCCAATATCTACGGGCATGAAGTACTCATTTCAAGGGTTCCAGAAAATGTCTCCAGTTTTCTTAAGTACATTATACTAACCAAAACTAAAGTATCTCCATAGTGGAGATGCAGATTGCTCTAAATAACTGCATATCAATGTGTATGTAGGCATACTGCTACTGTATGTATAATGGGTATTGTTTTGGATTATTAAATTTACCTGAAAACAGTTTTAATGCATTTTAAAAGATAAGAACCTACTCAAATCTGTTGGTCTTAGGAGTGAGCTGAATTTTCTCTTGCCAGATCTCTCTTTGGATACCCTGACATGACAAGTTGCAGATGTTAGCATATTCAGGGCCATACAGTGATGGAACTGAGACCTCAGTGACTGATCAGTGGTTTCTACCCTTACATCTGTCACCCTGACCTTCAACTCCAACTGCTGCTGCATTCAAATGCATGCTGGAAACAGGTGCAAGCCTCACTGAAAAGTGGGAGCTCTTAGCAGGAATACCATGGGCATGTCCCCCAGCATTATCCCCCCTCTTTCTTTCGTACAGCATTTTAAATAGTAGAGAACTTAACACTTGGACTTGGACTTCTGATGGTTGGGCTTAAAGCATGGCGATTGGCTTGAACATGAATATCAATGATTAACTTATGACACTCCATGGGTCAACCCTTCAGCATTTTAAAGCAATGTAATGAATAAACTCTTCTTACTGCTGGAGGGAAGAAGAATTAAGCTCCTGGTGACTACTACCTTGTCAGGAGAAAGGTAGCTTAGGATGCCTTAGTGTAGTGACACCACAGATCATTACAAAGAATTTGAAGGACACTGGATAAACAGAGGTGAATTTAAATGGTATAGATTTCTCAGATGCTTGAGCATTTAAAGATTCATCTTTTCTCCCACATCCACTACAAAAACATTGAGAAGATACCTACACAATCAGCCAGCAAAATATTATTTATTCCTTCATGCATCTTTTACTCTTTTTACCAGATGAATACTATCTAGTCATATCCATTTTACTTTGACATATTTTGTTAGGGGAAACCATTTCTGCCCTATACAAAGAAGGAAACTTACCTTCCCCCTTCCCTCTCAGTTTGGGTGTCCCTCACCTCAGGGTGAACACTTCTGACTCAGGAACTCACCACTTCATAAGGAAACCCACTCCACTTCAACTGCTGGAAAGTTCTATGTTGTTTGGAGCCCAAATCTCCTTCCCTGTCATTTTTACTCACTTGTCCCAGTTTACTTCTTCTAGACCAATCAAGTTTCTTCTCTCTTTCAAGCATTTAAAAGAAGCAATGATGCTTCCCCCACAACCCATCTATTTTCAAATGTTTCAATGGCCATTTTTTATTACTTTTCTTTGAGTCAATTCTATGGTATGTTAAGCATTAATATAAGGGGAAAAAAAGGGCAGCCCTTTTTAATTAAATATAGAGTTAACTCAACAACTTAGACTCACACACTATTCTTCAGGAAGATCACAGAGGAATACCATGGCTGTTGGAAAAGGACATCTAAACTCCTTATAGCTAAGGAAGATGAAACGAATATTTCCAGCAGGGTTGGGGCTAGAGATGGCTCAGGCTTAAAAGGACATAGGATAACAGAGACTGAATTTAAACAACACTGGAGAATAAAATGAATGTGGGAAAAAAAAAAGATAATTATGTCCTACAACAATGACCCTGGCTATGAAGCAAAATTAGCATAGTCCTTTCTAATTTAAACGTGTTGAAAGTGGTTGAGCATGACAGCAGAAAATTACAAGGTTTACGACACAGGCTTTGGTTAAAGTGATGGCAATCGGATTATTGTAGCTTTTTTCTGCTGGTAGCAATGATTATAAAGTTACCTATATATATTAACTGTTTAATGCTAGTTGAGGTTTTACTTTGCTGGCAAGTACAGAGCCATTCCATACTTCAAGTGGGTTTTGTATGTTTTGTTTTTACTTAGTTTAATTTTGGTTAGTTTTAATTCATCACTTATAGGTTCAGCTGCTTTTTGGTGTCCAGTACTTGTTTCTTTCCTGCCTTCCACTCTTTCTAGTTCCCTTCTTTTCTTCCTTCTTTCCTTCCCTCTTTTCTTCTTTCCTTGTTTTCATCTTTGGATCCAAGATGAAAATGAGGAAGTCTTAGAAATGGAGGTGCTTACAAAGATTTTTTTCAATTTTGCCCACGTTCTCACAGAAAGGATCTCATACCAACGTCTTAACTTCCAACTTAACTATACTTTTATTTCCAAACAAAAGTCCACTGAGCTGCATAACCATCTATAGTTCACTCTACAGCACAGTTTTCTTAACTGTTGTGTCTATCACATTGACCCATTTATTTACTTGCCACTTTCTCATGCTTCTTCACATTATTTTTATGTAGGAGAATTCATAAGGTCAATACTTTGTGCATTACCCACTCTCCCATATAATCAAATAGAATATACCTTTATTTAATTAACTTTACTTCCTGATTTGAGGAAAAATGACTATTTTATGTGCAGGTAAAGTCAATAAATAGGCTCACGTTAAAAAAAAAAGAACAATAATCAACAGTTAAAGGTTAGGTGTCGGTCGAAACAACTTAATTAATAAAATATTTAACCCAGGATTTCTTAACCTTGGCACTATTAACATTTTGGTCCAGATAATTTTCAGTCGTGGGGTTCTGTCCTAGGCACTGCAGTAGCATGCCTGGCCCTTACCCAGTGGATACCAGGACAAACACCCCCTGTCCCCAGTTGTGGCAACCACAATGTCTCCAGACATTGTCAGATATCCTGGGGAGACGGAATCACCTCCAGTGGAAAACCACTTATTTAACCCAATCAAAAAATCTTCAATTGTGAGGAACAGAAATAACATACTAGTCTTAATGGGATTAGTTTGTTTGCTACATAATGCCAATTACTGGCAATAGAAACTTATAATGGTCTAAACCAAGTAGAAAAATTGTGTTAGGCTACTAGCACCACAGGTAGGAAATAGCAGTAATTTAAATAAGATAGAAGTTTACTTTTCTATTATGCTAAAGAAGTCTGGAAGGTGGCCCTTCAGTTGCTGGTTTGGGGTACCACGTTACTGACAGAAACCTGGGGTCCATACCTGTCCTTTTGCTTGATCATCCCTAAAGATTGACTTTCATCATACAGCTTCCAGGTTCGTGGGTTATCAAGCCAGCCTGGAAGCAAGAGCAGGAACTGGTAGTGTAAAAAGGAGCAAAGAAACTTTCCAAGAAACCCCACATCTACCTGGAGGCTGGAAGGAAGGCTAAAACAGGTATTTTTCAGATGAATTACTGTCATTACTTTGATAATAAGAAAGAAGAAAGGAGATTGTATTTTGTGTTCACAGCTAGCAATATTTCCCATTTATTTATTCTTTTATATTCAGACAAATATTTCTTAAACATTGACCATGTGACAGAAACTCTGCTAGGCATTGGAAATAAAATAGAGTGAACTTTGCTGTCTGGGAGCATATAATTTACAGGGATATGCAAGTATTCTGTGATAAATTAAGCAATTATTTAAAAAATTTCAACTGTTACAAATGCTACAAAAACACAGAAGATGCTCTGAGTCTCTTAAATGTAAAATGGGTTTTTCTGTTTCTTCAGATCATACAAGTGGTTTGGCATGTAGTATGTGCTCAATAAACCTTTGGGGCCAGATGTAGAGCCTGATCTGGATCAAACACATGTAAATTCATGTGAATTTATAAAATCAAAATAATAGTGTAGCTATACAAGTCAAAGTCAATCAATGTCCTTTATACTATAGTTTCACAGATTGTTACTTTAAACCCAGGTTGCAAAATATACTATCTTAAGTAAAGTCCCACAGAAATTCTATCCCCCTATTAAGTGAATTCACCTCCACTGATATTTGCACCAGAAGGTCAACTATTCAAACATTTTATTAAGTTATTTCTGCAGTAAATTAACATGATTTTTCCCCAAAATCTACAACTTGGGTGACTCCAAAAACAAACTAGTCTCAACTGTTCCTCCAGAATCTTGGTTTTATAACTCTTTTTTTTTTTTTTGCATGTATATCTTGCTTCATATGTAAATAAGCTCTCTCTGGTGGATGTACAATTTAAAGTTGTTTTAGAGGAATCTAGAAATCAATGCATTTAGGGAGTAAACAAATTAATTTCAACCATATTAACCTTAAATATTACTCTGATTTGTGCAGCACTGAAGCTTACCCACATTCATACACAAACTCATCCAGAGACACATAAATAAGAGACTGTCAAAAATATCTCCATTATTATCCAGTATCATCCAGTCAGTTCAGAAAACAATAACAACTGAAATATGTCTGCACTAGAAGACACCTTCCTTTTATTGCCTTAAAAGATATTTCTCTGTGGCTTTATTTTGCTACAAGAGAGCAATGGGCAATCTCAGAAATTTTCTATTTCTTTTGTGAAACTAAACTAACCAGCTCTCTTACAGGGATTGTATAAGTAAACCTCCACTCTCAGATTTTGTTTTTCTACCACTACTCAAAAACCATTAAAAGAAAAATCTTAAAGACTGTTACGTTTCCTAACATCATCGTCATTTTGTGATTTAATCTGTAGATGTTAAATTGGTAACAAAGCTCATCTCCTCCCAATAAACAAAAACAGCCAAATGTATTTTAGCTCCAAATCACAGCATAACTTAAAGACCCAATATATCTGCTTACTATTTAGGGTTAGAAATAAATGTGTCTTATGGACATTAAAATTTATTCACATTTGACCAGTCTGAACAATCAACAACCTGAAGATATTTAGAAAATTACACGTGTAGTTCATCAAAAATACATAATTAGTAGTTAGGCAAGTGCAGCAATTGGAAGCACAATTTTTAATAATGAAATGAGGAATAACTGGTTGAAGTTTGTTATGAAAGTTATGTATATCCTTGAGGGGCTAAAGCATTGATATAAATATTCACATCCACTGAATCTAACATGTTTCTGCCTGTACTGTTTAGATAATCGAGGCAAAATCTGGTGGAATGTTTTATTGTTATGTTATTTGCATTATCTGAATGGTCTCCTGGCAGAATGTAATCTATACTATTAGTGCCAATAGTGGAATAAACTGGAAAAGGGTTATCAGCCAGCATTGAACAGGTAATGTTTGTATTTCTATTAACTCTTTCTGCATTTCCTAGGGTTTGCCACTGAAGACCATGGAGGTCAAAATTCAGGTCCAAATCCAGAGTGGAAGGGGAGAGAAAGCCAATTCATGGGAGCAGGGTAAGAGTGGGCCATACTTGTTAGAATGGTCCTTTTGAAGAAAAACATTATTTGGATTTTAAGTGAGTTTGCCTAAAAAGGGGTTTAAGATCTATGGGTTGATCTTTTAAAAGCATTGTCATGTTTCCTTCTTTGAATTCTTGAGATTGCTCACCAACCCTCCATTTTTCTTTCAAGGACACTTTTAAGCCATTTCATCCCAATGTAATTTGAACATTTAATTATTTTGAAAATACTGAAAAATTTAAACATTTGATATGATTTGAGTTTATTTTTCAAGATGTTAACCTAGGTTTTATTTAATACACTTCATATTTTAGGAAGGTTTAGCTTTACAGAATTATGATGAAGATAGTATAGAGAGTTCTCGTTACCTCACATTCAGTTTTTCCTATTTTTAACACCTTACATTTGTATGGTACATTTGTCACAATTAATGAACCAATATTAATCCATTTTTATTAACTAAAGTCTACACTTTATTCGTATTTCCCCATTTTTTTCCTTAATGTCCTTGTTCTGCTGTAGGACCCCATCTAGGACACCACATGACATTCAGTTGTCATGTCTCTACCTGTTTCTTCTGGCTGGGACCGCTTTTCAGATTTTCCTTGCTTTTGAAGACCTTGAAAGTTTTGGAGACTATAAGTCAGGTATTTTGTAGAATTTTCCTCAGTTAGGATTTGTTTCATGCTTTTTTTTCTTATAACTAAACTGGGGTTATGTGGTTTTTCGAGGAAGGACACAGAGGTTGCGTGCCATTCTCATAACATCATATCCAGGGTACATACTATCAACATGACTTATCACTGTTGATATTGACCTTGATCACATGGCTGACATAGTGTTTGTCAAGCCTCTCTACTGTAAAGTTACTCATTTTCTACCCTTTCCATACTGTGCTTACAGAAGGAAGTCACTATGTATAGCCCACACCTACGGATGAGGAGTTAAGTTCCCCCACTTGAGGGCAAAGTAGCTACATAAATTTTGTGAAATTCTTCTGCATGGGAGATTTGTCTAATTCTCTCCCATCTGTTTCTTTATTCAATAACTTATTCAGGGCTTCCCTGGTGGCGCAGCAGTTGAGAGTCCCCCTGCCAATGCAGGGGACACGGGTTCTTGCCCCGGTCCGGGAAGATCCCACATGCCGTGGAGCGGCTGGGCCCGTGAGCCATGGCTGCTGAGCCTGCGTGTCTGGAGCCTGTGCTCCGCAATGGGAGAGGCCACAACAGTGAAAGGCCCACGTACTGCAAAAAAAAAAAAAAAAAAAAAACTTATTTATATCAGTTAGTATAGGCTCATGGATATTCATTTTATACTTTGAGTTATAATTCAGTATTACTTTATATATCTTGTTGGTCAAATTGTTCCAGCTTTGGCCACTGGGTGCTCTTTCCACTGACTCTTGTGTCCCTTTGCCACAATGTGTTTGTTTTCTTTTTTTTTTTTGAATACTTCCTTTCTAGCACTTGAGGCTCACTGTGGAATCAACCATTTCTCCAAGGAGCCCTGGTTCCCTTTATTGGAAAATGGTATTAAAAACCAAGATCTGGGTGCTACGTCCTAGTGTTTTTGAAATGTTGCCTTGTATATTACTATAGAATAAATGCTTAATGCAGCCTAACTAGAGCAGATATTCTTAAAAGAAATTAATCATTATTAATGATTGCCTTCTGCATCTTATCCTAATATTTGTTTAAGCAACTATGTTGTGTAATATTGTAGTAAATTTTCTAGATAAGAGACTCTGTTTTGCCTATCATTTTTGTCTTCTTGTTAAAAATATCTTTACTTTCATAAAAACAATGGGAGGAGTTGGGACAGGGGTGAATTAAAACCCCACAGTATGGAAGCAGCATAATGAAAACAGGTTCATGTTTGCGGCAAGGCAAGGGTTTCCTCACAATATATTTATTCGTCTTTTATAACAAATTCTTCAGAAGATGAGTGTTCCAACATCTCACATGGATGGTATTCTAAAATGAGAAAATAACTACATTTTAAGAGGCATATAGAAGTAGTACCACATATTTCTCTAAGAATACACACATATTCATACATGAATATATTAAATAATACATTCAGCAAATATCCATGGGCCTCCTGTGGATAATTTACAGATCGTGTGTGTGTGTGTGTGTGTGTGTGTGTGTGTGTGTGTGTGCACGCATATGCACATATACACATACACACGCAGTTTGGAGAATCACAAGTCTGTGATCTCTGTTTTTCTTACTATTCATTTTGTCACTGATTTTATGCATGTGCTCATTTACGTTGCTTAGGGGGAGAAAAAGCTGTACATAAATACAGATTATCTTTTAGAGCACCCCAGGGTTAGTTTCATTTTCCCTTCTTCTTTTTATGAAGAAAAAGAAAGGAAACATAAACCGGCGCTCTTAAAGAAGAAAATGCATGAAATGAAACAAGTAAGCTTTCAAAAAATACGCAAAACACAACAGGCAGACCTCCAGCTTAGTGGGAGGGCTGGGGGTAAAATATGTGCTGTGTACTCGTGCCCAGTATATCTTCAGCACTTAAAAATAGATAAAAGTGGTCTTGAAAGTGAATGAAGTTGACTCTCAAAAAGTGAGTTTTAGATGTTGAATATTTAATTCACTGATAAAAGGGACCTGATTTCCTGCACACGGCTGCCATAAATAAAAAAAAGCACATCTTAAAAGAGAAGCAATGAGCAGAAACTGACCTTTCTGTGAGCAAGCAGATGAGAGAAGGTATTTGGCTAATCCCAGCTCTCTCTGATTGGTCAGACAGCACCGTGTTGAAAATGTCTCCATCTGGGCTAATCTGCTCTCAGTTGGATGAGCTGAGGCCTTCAGAGTTAACCTGACATTTAACAATAATTACCCTTTCGAATGACCCCGGCCCAATCGCCTGATCTCTTAGAAATCTCTTTTTTTGTGTGTGCTCCCAAACCCCTTGACTTTTGTGTTAGAGATATGGAAAAAAAAAAAAAAAAAAGATGAGACGATAGAGCTTGTGCGTGTAAACATCCAGAAGTGTGTGGTCATGTGTATTATACCTATACATTATATATAAAGACATATAATACCATAGATGGTAACTATACAATAACAACTGGTAATGGGGCCTCATTTAATGGCTCCATTTTACTGCTCTGAATTCTATAATTTATCAATGCCTTGTGGTATTAAAAAGAAAACAGGAATAACATCAATTAAAGTGGGACAGAATTAGTTTACTGGTTATTTTATGAAAGTCAAAGTTCCAATCTGGCCTTGCTCAAGCACTTGTGTGTCCCTTATCAGACACCAGGAGAAATGGTGCATGAAAAGAGGTTCAGATAGAAAAACCAAGTTCAGGGGTCATGAAGGCTAACTGTGGATGAAATGTGGCCATTTCTTTTTACCTGAGGCTGGCTTCATCTTTTCTTAGAAAGGTCATTGTGATAAAACAAAAACACATCTTGGAAAGAAAATCCATTCTGGGGTTTTATTTGTTTAAAAAAAGAAAAAAGCCTTTACCAGTTTAGACCTGCATTTTCCCAGAGCTTTCTTAACGAAGGCCATTGTAAGACAAGCAGTTTCTAACACTAACATTTAGTAAGGAGCTTCCCTCAGGCTGAAGGTTTGAATTGGATAGCCATCCAAAAGTTCAAGCACTTCTCCTAACCTTGTCCACAGTATCAGACCTGGTTGGCTTGGCAAAAGTGGTCTGGAACTCCTGTAAGCACAATTTCTTTAAACCTGTATGTTGTTTGCTTTTTTGAGCCCACTTTAAATACCAAAAGAATAATTGTTTACGAATATTTCTTCCCACCTCTTCTATAACTAACACAGAAGAAATCAAATGTGGAAATACACATAGGCATAATATATGTACATAAGAAACCATATCAGTGTATTTCATTCTGAGCTGGTCCTTCAGGTGTATACAAGACAGTTGGGGAGAGCAGGCACACAGCTTGGTCTAATGCATACTTGCCAGTTCCATATATACCCTCCAAGTTTCTCAAGCCCACTTCTTTATAATTTGGAGGATTCTTTCCTTGAAATAATCCTCAGACCCTCTTATCACCCTGCCTACTTACTTTCCAGGGTTTGAATTCACTTGCCAGATTCTTTTCATTCATAGCTCAAATCTTAGCTATGGTCACTACCAGCCAACCTCACGGGGCTGTTGCCATGGCCTTAGCTTCATTAGAAGCACCACTGTACAGCTGACTGGATAAACAGAGGACATGTCAGGATTCTGAAGGCTACAGAATATGCCACCCCAAAATATGTCCTTTGATATATTGATTAGTTTAAGCTGTAGCCACCTGAAAAAAGCCAATGCAAAGACAGGCTTTCTCTTAACTCCCTTCTCTACCTATGGACAGATTCTCCAAAAGGAACTCAATTGTCATAAATCCCATCCCTGACGTTTCACCAACCAGGGAGAATTGACTCCTTACAGGGGAAGAGACTGGAAATCCATGTCACACCCAGACACACTTTGTCACAAACTATCATACCTCCCATCTATTCTTCTAAGGGCCCATCCATCTTTCCTAAAAGTCATTTACTCTCCCCTAAGAGACCCCTCTCCTCTTTCCCGACAAGATAGTGTTTAACTCTGAATTCTTTGTGTTATTTTTCCTGGGTATCTCCCATGTGTACATGAAGTATACATGCTACTAAACTTCTGCTTGCTTTTCTATTGTTAGTCTGGCTTTTATAACAGGGGTCTCAGCTGAGAACTCAAAAGGGTAAAGGGAAAATTATTTTTTCTCCCCTACAATTCCATTCTTAGCAATAATCTGACTCTGTAGCATTAGAATCAAGAAGATTGAAAGACTTTTTCTCTATATCTCTTCCCTCGTCTCTCTTCAAAATAGATAGATAGACAGACAGATAAATAGATAGATAGGTAAAATAATAATGATAAGCACTACTTACTTTTTTCTCAAGTCTGGCCTCCCCAAACATTGCAAACCCTCAGTAAAGTGGACTTTATCTTTTTTCAACTATTAACCAATCATTAATCTTGTAACAGGAATGCTTTTGCGTAAAATTGTACCTAACAGTGTTTCTTTGGCATGCTCAGAACCTTCATTATCTCAAAGTTTGACTTGAAAACAAATCCTGTTAGTTGAGTATGAGATGCTGGCAGACTTCACTGGCTATACTGTAACAACTGGATGATTTCCAAAATGAAAAAGATATTCGATAAGTTTGCTTTATCATACAAGTCCTCAAATTCCCCACCTCCTTAATAATAATAAAACGTACATACGGTTATTATCTTTACAATAAAGTCTTCTTTTGAGAACATTTTAAATATTTTTTCATTTATAAAATTTAATTATATTAATAAATTCATTAATTAAAATTAATTAATTAAAAGAATTTAATTGCATTTTATTAAAACTTTAAAAATTAATTAAAACTAATTTATCTTGCAAATTGGAGAAAGGTTGGAAAATTGAAAAGTTGAAGGAAGGACAAAATTCATTTAGTTGCTACATTCCTTTTTCTTTTCCTAAAAATGGCAATGAGTAGTAATAGAAAAATCATATCAACTTTCACTAGAAATTGACAAAAAAGCCAGACCAGATTTTCTTCATAGATCATCTCATTTAATTCCCCAAACAATCCTATTCAGTAGGTATTATTGGTTTTGATTTTTAGATTTAAATATAAAAAACACATTTAGAGAAGTTATGGAATTTGTTTAAGGCAGAGTTTCTCAACCTCAACCCTATTGACATTTTGAGCTAAATAATTCTTTGTTGAAGGGGCTGTCCTGTGCATGTGGATGTGTAGCAGCATCTCAAGCCCACTAAATGCCAGAAGCACTCCCTCCCAGTTGTGACAATCAAAATGTCTCTAGGCATTGCCAAAGGTCCCTGTGCAGCAAAATCATCTCCAGTTAAGAACAACTGACTCAAGATCCTACTCCTAGTGAGTGATAAAAGCCTAGGAATAAAAGCCAATTCTATCTCTCTTCATAGTTGTGATCTTATTCCAAATGTAGTTTACATTTTGTTTTTCTTACTTTTTTTTTTTTTTTTTTTTTGCCGTACGCGGGCCTCTCACCGTTGTGGCCTCTCCCACCGCAGAGCACAGGCTCCGGACGCACAGGCTCAGCGGCCATGGCTCACGGGCCCAGCCGCTCCACAGCATGTGGGATCTTCCCGGACTGGGGCACGAACCCGTGTCCTCTGCATCGGCAAGCGGACTCTCAACCACTGCGCCACCAGGGAAGCCCTGTTTTTCTTACTTAACATGTGTTGTACTTGGATTAACCATTTCTCTTTCATTCAGCATTCTTTTTTGGGTAATACTAATAATGTCTTAATGATTATCTTTACATGTAATCTTGTTTTCTTCTATGTTTATGATTTCCCTTATGCTGTATTTCTCAAGCTGAAATCTCTGAGTCATAATGAATTTTGTAAGACTTCTGACATAAATTGCCATATTAGTTGAGCCAACTTATAATCCAAACAGCATTGGATCAAAGCATCTTGTCTCGCCCCTGCCCTACCATGTTTATTTGGGGTTTGTAACTGCTGATCTTAAAATCATGTGGTTCTTAAACATCCAAAATAGGTTAAAATTCCCCTTGAGAAATAAAAGCACATGTGTTATCATTAGTGTCATCAATGTAGTAAGTATTTTAAGTAGAACACAGCCATTAATCCTAACTATATTTAGCCTACTAATCCTTATTGGAGTTCCTTACCCTTCTGAATCCCTCTGCCCACCCACAATTTCCCAGGAGAAGTGCTAGCCCATGGAAAAAATTTTATTAACACTTCTGAAATGAGTCATTTTCTTCTGTATTGTGATGGAAACCATGAATATCAGTTCTTTCCCTTGGACCCCAATTCCTCCCCAAGAGCTAGACATCTGCAATTCAATCAGAGAAAGAATAGTAAAGGAAGTATATCTTATACATTTGCTAGATTCAAGGTACAGTGCTTTACCTAAATTATCTCATTTAATTTGCATGGAAAGTATTTGAATTTTGCAGATGAGGACACTGAGATTTAATATTAGTTATTTATACAAGTTCACAAGCTAGAAAGTGGTAACACTGATATTTTAAAGCAAACCTCTGCTGTTTGGACATCTACCAGATTGATAGACCTCAAAGATATTTCCCCTGAGAAAAGTTTTAATGCTCATGGATACCCCAAAGATATTTCTACAACCAGCAGTATTGGCCCCATCTGAGACCTTGACAGAAATGCAAATCTAAACATCTGGGAATGGGATCCAGCAATCCCTTTAACAAGTCCTCCAAAGGAAGGTGATACACGCTCCAGTTTGAGAACGACTGCTCTTCCAAAAACCTTTCCCCCTCTACAGTAATGGCTGCACCTGAATGCATTACAAGTAAGGACAAGGTACGTTTACCTTTTTGGTGCATTATACAAAAAAAAAAAAAATGTGTCAAATGTCAGAAGGGTTTTCTGCTTTTACCCTGACCTTACAAATTATCTATGTTTTTTATTTCTCCAGTTTTCCCCTTTACCCTTTACCCTATTTGGAGTTTATCATCAGACTTCTTATACCTCATTTTACATCTTTCCCTATTATTAAGCCTGATTTCTACAAGACTCTTACCTGGGAGAGGCTGAAAAGAATGATGTGTAAGGGCCAACAATTCTAATTTTATTATTTTCATTAAGGCATTCAATCCTTTTATTGAAATTATCATCGTCAATTGTGGTGACCTGTCATTTCCTTTGCGAGTTATTCTAAATGGTTTTAGAACCACCATATGGGCTGATAGCATGGCTGAACTTGTTTTGCCTCAGTTGACTACCTTTCCCAAACTGGACTGGAGTTTCCAAAAAGAGATCTCTTCACACCACTGCATTTTCCACTTTCACAGTCAATTAGCAATGGCTGCCAATGTTGGGCAGGGCAGAAGATTTGGAGCATTGCCCTTGAGAAAATGCCATGATGAGATATTGCCATAGAAACATACGTCATCAAAGGTCATAAGATAACAGAGGCATTCTTATTTAGGCAAAAGCCTATGCTCAAAGGTATAAAAATTGCTTACATATCTTTACCATGGGCTTTAGCAACTAGGCTAAGGAAAATGCAACAAACAATAAAACCTGGAAATATTTGCGATTAGGAAATTAATTCAGCATAAGCCATGAAGTCAGCATTCATAAATTCATTTCATTCTTGTCACACATTTCAAGCTGGGTCTCTTAATCATTCATCACAAACCATCTATGAGGTTATTGACAGGTCAAAAGTGTGGCCTTTCTTTCAGAGTATTTTAGGGTCTTACCTCACTCTTCAGGGCTCCTTGGAGATTCCCCAACAGGCCATAAGCGATTCTTCCTGCACAATACCCAGCCACAATCTATACAGCAAAAACATGTCTGTTATTGACTCATCTCTACCATGCTATTTTCTCCATATTAATTAGATCACACTAGAATGCCTATCAGTAAACTGCAGAAGTAGAAATGGCCCCTTTTAAAGCTATGGAGCCCAGAAAGAACTCCTTGTTAAATTCTTCTGAAATTAGCACTCATCTATTCAGAAGAAACTTACCTGCATTCATTCCTTCTATCTACACCCCTCCCAATGCTTTATTTTTTTAAGTCACCCAGACCTTGTCTTTCCGGTAATGTCATAATCAGCAGGCTGAAAGCAAGGTTGCTGATAATTGTTCTTTATGTTGCTCTTTGTTTAGTATCTGATTCAATACATCTGTGTGGACACCATTTCATCACCTTAGTAACAGAGGTGAAAAAAAATCAATGGCAATCAGATTACCTTGTTAACAGAAAGGCTAAAGGGCCAGTGTGTTAAGTTCACGGTGTATCACCTTTCATTTAAAACATTTCACTTTTTTTATTATTTATCTTTATTATTATTTATAGCACCGAGTCCAGAGCGTTTCCAAACACAGAGTGTGGCCTTGCATTTGTCTTCTGCAGAGACAAGCATTTCTGCCACATCACCGACTGGGTTGGGGACCCCTCGTGCAGACCCAGTGGAAAGCCTGCAGAGTCCACTGCTGCCATTTCTCACAAAGTGTTTTGGAAGAGTCCCAAAGGACTATGATTGCCAAGCTGATCTGGTGATCTGCATTGTCGTACAATATTGTATCTATTGTTGTGTTTGTTATTTACTGTTGGTTCTTAGTAAGATCACTGTTATTATCCACAGAAGCAATGTGCCCCAAGCTACGTAAGGGACATTATAATGTGCCCAAAGAACAAAAGCTCTCAACAGGGAACTTCCAGATAAAAGACGTGATATGGGACGGCACAGGCCAAAACAATAGAGATGGATGCAGAGTAGTTGTACACAGAGAGTTAGGTGATTATTGCATGAGGAAGAGCTTTGAAGAACAGGTGGGCATGGAGGAGGGTTTTGAAAGCGGAGAAGGATGATATGTTATTGCAAACATGTTATTGTTTGAGCTTAGTGGGTGATTCAACAATATTTTTGAAAAACCAACGTGTTATTGGACCTAAAATTCAAAGACTCACTGAAAGACATAAAAGGCATGTAGGCAAAAGGACAGTTTTATTGCCCTTGATTTCAAGACCAAATGTTATGGGAAGTGACCACTGCTTACCCTCCATTATAACGCAATGGCCAAATGTCAGCTGCCTGTGCTCAATTAAGAGACTTGCAAGTGTCCACATGGGTACCTTAAACTAGAACTTGTGTCTCTGCATTTTGGGGGAATACTTGGAGGTTTTTTAGAAACCCCTGGAAACATGGACTTGGCCTGAGTTTCAGGAGGTGAGGCCTTGGAGTGAGCAACCCTGGAAGTTGGTATGGATGGGGAGTTGACTCCACTTCTGGGCTATCTGTTTTTAGAAAAGCAAATTAAACTCAGATCATAATGTAAGGTCATCATAAATGTTCCAATTTCAGACTGAATTCAGCAGATCATGTCCACTGTAGCTGCAGGTTGGCTGCAAGGTCAACAGGCGGGCAGAAGTATTAATTGCTCTCAGAGAGCCATGAGATTTAGAAACTTCATTCCATTGACTCTTCATAAGATTCTCAACAAAGTTTGCACCCCTTTGCACTTGGAAATTGGAAGCTCAGGTCATGTAAATTGTAAGTGGTGGAGTATGAGTGTGAACTCAAGTTTGTTTGACTTAGGCTATTTGTTCCACTCATTGTTGGTGCTTAGAGTATGGTCCCAGGACTGACAGCATCCCCTGGGAACTTGTTAGAAATGCACACTCCTATATGGGAGGATTTGCACAAGTATGCATAAATTAGCCTCACCTTGTCAGGGAGCTACACTCTCCCCAACAGGCTTTCTAGGTCACCCCATTTCTACTGAACCAGAATCACTGGGTATGAGGTCTAACACCCTGTTCTAATAAGACCTCTAGCTGATTCTGATCACACTAAAGTTTGAGAACCACACATGCCAGCTCAGCAGGTCCCACAGTCTTCAGCATCTCTCTGAGATCCTGGTGACCAAACCAGGAGTACAGCACAGAGTGGAGGACCTGACAAGAATACTCTCCAATGTCACTAGGACAAGGCCAGAGCAAGTTGGATTCCTTAGGAGAAGATACTGATATCATGCTGCTAAGCATAGTTCTTTATTATACGATGCAACATAATAAAGTCCTGGGCAAATCAGATTAACTAGGAGAGACAATCTAAGGCAACCAATGGTGTTTATCTCAGATGATAAAAAGCTATTCCTTCTCAAGACAGCTATTGCCCAGCCCTACGTTTTCAGATTTCTAAAGGGACTTTTATATACCAAATTCTAAATTCTCGAAGATTTTTTAATCAATTTATTTATTTTTATTTTAAAGATAAGTCTTGCAATTATTGGCCAGGGCACATGGAAAGTGTCAGAGGTCAAAAGGAGACATGATAAAGAAATGAAGTGGGTGACCCCCGGACTGGATCTTGATCCAGGGAAGGACCTGAAAAAAATTGCACTTTCTTTTTTTAATTTTTTTTTAAATTTAATTTTTACTTTATATTAAAGTATAGTTGATTTACAATGTTCTGTTAGTTTTAGATGTACAGCAAAGTGACTCAGTTATACATATACATATATACATCTTTTTCAGATTCTTCTCCCATATAGGTTATTACAGAATATTGAGTCGAGTTCTCTGTGCTTTACAGTAGGTCCTTGTTGATTATCTATTTTATATATAGTAGTGTGTATATGTTAATCCCAAACTCCTAATTTATCCTTCCCCCCAACTTTTCCCCTTTGGTAACCATAGGTTTGTTTTGGAAGTGTGTGAATCTGTTTCTGTTTTGTAAATAAATTCATTTGTATCTTTTTTTTAGATTCCACATATAAGTGATATCATATGATATTTGTCTTTCTCTGTTTGACCTACTTCACTTAGTATGATAATCTCTCAAATTGCCCCATCGTTAGCCTCTTCAGGATAGATCTTTGAGTCCTTTTGACCTAACTACAGTAGTCATGGATCATTTTCTTGCTTTCTGGTAAACCAACTTTGTTTTCTTTTGTCGCATATATATTTCTTCTCTATCTTTGCTACTTTTGTAAGTTAACTTTGATAATGGTTTTAATTTCCATTTTTCTGGAATTTTACTGTGAAACATTTGTACTATAAGTAAACAACACACATAAAAATACATTCTAAACCAACAACTATTTTCAGGCATCGTTTTGGCAATATATATTAAAAAATGTTTGTAAAACATTCAGACCCTTTGGCAGAAAACATATATTTCTGAGAGTCTATCCTGAGGAACTACCTACGAATTTGGATAAAACTTGTGTGAACAACACAATGGTATTATTTAAAAAAAAACAGTGACAAAAACAAAAACTGATGCCTGCAATCTTAAATCCAACAAAATGGGATGAATAAAGTAAATATCATGCAGCATTTAAATATGTAATTAGGAAAACAATTTATCATTTTTGAAAACGTGCTTGTATAATTAAATATGAAAAAAGTACAACATGAAGTTGTATATAGACTAAGATTGCAATTATAAAATATATATGCCTATGATAAAACATATTTCAGATGATAAACACAAATGAATAGTGATTGTGTTGATGAGTTAATGGTCCAATAAAAAAAATCTTGGCTTCTCAAAGTGTCTGTAATGATGTCATATTAATTTTATAATACAAAAAATTACTTAAACCATTCAAAATGGCCCTGGTATCAGAATGATTGGACTATATTGATCATCTCTTAATTATAATTGCTTACCACTTCATTTGGTATAATATGTGAACATTATTTGAATTAAAAGCAAAACAAATCAACTCTAAGCTCTTTGAGAAGCACTTTTGCTTTGCTCTGCTAGTTCCCTCTCATAGTTGCCTTTCTTCTGAGCAGCTCAGTCACTGAAAGGCACTTACATGGCTCTCAATAGGCACCATTGTTTGACTCCATTGTCTGGGACAACTGTTGCCAGAAAGCAAGGGCTATTATTGGCTTCAGATTCTGTCTATTGGTTTAATACAACTGCATATTAGAGACTGAATAAAATGGAACATAGTTGTACTTTGCATTGATGTTTGTTAGATATATACAGATAGAGATAAATGCAGAGCTAGATCTAAAACCCATTGAGACCATCAATCTTGATATTCAAACTTCTTTCCAGGCAACTGAATTTATGTCCCAAATCCAGACCACATTAATTATATACATTTAGTCAGTTATAAAAATTTGGATTCTAAGTCCCAGGTGCCTTTTATTTTGTATCTCAAATATGGGTTGAACTTTATGTTAATGAAAGTATGACCACTGAATCTTGGAACTTTATAGCTACACTGTCCAATCTAGCCTCGCCAATCATACCTGTGGATGGAAGAGAAAAATACTGGGTCCCTGGCAGGAAAATGTGAGTGTGAAGCTTGTTTGGATACTCATGTTGGGTGCCCTTGACCATGTCTGATTACCCTATTTCTTCATGTAAAAAAAATGGGTCATAAAGCCTTGCCCATTTTGTGTGCTCATTTGAAATCATAGTGAGGAAAGCACTCTAAAAATTATGAGCGACAGATATAAGGAGACACTTTTCTTACTGAATTCAGGAAGACGGAATATTGTTTTTAGTTTTTCCACTGCTTTTTTCCCCCCTGGTTGCTTTTTCTCTATTTTTTCTCTTTTGTTAATATTTTAGTACTATGCCACTCTTTTTAGGGTTTCTGAGGGGCAGGAAGGGGAATCCATAGGAATTCTATGACCCCAATTTACCTTCTAGATTCAACAAAATACTCACAATTAGAAGAGAACACAAAAAGGCTGTGTTTCATGTTTATGAGCTTACAAACTATGATGTCTTCTACATGCTTGAAGAGTCATGTCTGCCTTCATAGCCAAGAGTTTACACCCATCTTCATGTATGTGTTATAACATACATCTTTCATTGATCAAGAAAAATGACAAAATCTTGTCAGATTTTATATGTACTGCCACTGCCAATATCTCACTTATTTGTCCCTTTTCTGAGCTTTGACAGTGTGCTGCATTCATTCCTCACCCAGAAAACTTACCACCTGTGCTGAAACAACCCACAGTTTTACTTCTTATCTTTTTGAGTTCCTTGAAAGCAAGGAGTTTTATTTATTTATTTATTTTTCAAGTATACAATGCCAGGACCAGCATGATTTCCAACTAATTTTAAGCACTTGAGGAATATTTGTGCCAAGGAGACAGTTTACCAAATTGATTGGAATGAGAAGTGTTGGATATAAATTAGAGATTGGGGGAGAGGAGAGAAGGCCTTAACTGAGTGGTTAAGTTCTTCAGAATTTATCCCAAAGCAATAAATATTTACTGAGGTTTGTGTGAGGTGTGTTTTAAGAAAACTAATCAGGAGGAAAGCAGTACAAGTCCTGGAAAAGGAAAGAAGTCAGGAGATATTGTGCAATTAATAGGGGCCTCAACTGCAGCTATCAATACAGAAATAAAAATTCAGGGGAAGAGAAAAGAGACGTTACCAAAAATATATAAAAATACCACTGTGGTTCCATCTTTAGTCATTTTTTCTTCAGGTGCTATGGTAAGATTTCAAAGGCTAAGACTACTTTGCTGACTTTTGTTGCACTAGATCTAGTCTAAGTTCTAGGGGTCTTGATGAACTAGATAAAAATATGTGGTAAATGGGTTTATTCTTTAGAGGACAGAGCTAGTTAAATGAGAAATCCATATCAGTGATATGGATGCCCCCTCAATAACCATATGTATCAGACTAGTTTGGTGTTGATCCAAATGATACCATTTTAATGAAATGAATTGGATATGCACTTTGGTATTTTTTTAACTGAAAATGTATTATAGCAAAGATTCATCAACATTTGTACTTTATGTATATTAACCAAAAGTACTTAGAATGTTCATTTAGAAAAATAAATAAATAGCTAGATTAATTAATTAATTAAAGTCTCAAAGGAAAAACAAGCTACAGTAGAAGAAAAAAGGAGGCAAATGACTGACTAAATTCAACAGGGTCTTCATTTTTCATTCATTGATGTATATTTAAGTATCCTTCTCTTTTAACTAAATTTAAGATTGAATCACGTGTAACTACCAGGAAACTCTTCATCATAGAATCCCACCACTGGAGTCATTTCAATTAATTAAGTGTTGCAGAGGTTAGTAACGCTTTTAGGCTGCAGAATGAAATTGTTGCATGAAGCGGCAAGTTCCTCATGTGTTATCCCTCTCTTCATCTGGATTATGGCAGGCAGAAATTGAATTTTGTCAATAGATTTTTTTTTTTTTTTTTTTTTTTTGTCAATAGATTTTTAAAAAGCCTTATCCCTGGAATGACTTCAAACACAAATCCAATGACTTGTGAAAAAAAGGAAGACAAAATAAATAGGGCTTCCCTGGTGGCGCAGTGGTTGAGAGTCCGCCTGCCGATGCAGGGGACACGGGTTCGTGCCCCGGTCTGGGAAGATCCCACATGCCACGGAGCGGTTGGGCCCGTGAGCCATGGTCGCTGAGTCTGCACGTCCGGAGCCTGTGCTCTGCAACAGCAGAGGCCACAGAAGTGAGAAGTCCATGTACTGCAAAAAAAAAAAAATATATATATATATAATCGCATATAATCAAAAGTAATTCACTCCCAATTGGGAGGTTTTCACAACTTTCTGAAATGTGGTTAAATTCAAAAAGTATCATTATAAATTTCCCCATCTTTCTAAAGTTATAAAATACTGAAGAAATTCAGTTTCTTGTTTGAGCCACAGTACCTAATATAAAAGAGAATTAAAGACAAAATAAGAAAAACAACCTCAAATAATCAATAAATATATATTTTATTCATATGAGAAGTCCGGCACTGTATTAGTTGAGTCAAGAATAGTAGGAAGACTATGACCTTGCGCTCAAGTAGTTTATAATCTTTTTCATTATTCAAGATGAGTACATAGCCAACACTTAAAAATAAAAGGAGAATGTAATAAAGCAACAACTTACATAGTGGGAGAGAGGAGGATATTAAAGAGATGAGACAAGACAATTAAAATTATTCAATGCTTACTTTGTAGCACACCTGTACTAAAAATTTTAGTTAAATTTTTGTCATTATTTTTTCTACCAAAGAAGTAATAATAAAAATATTTTTTTGTTTTATTTGTTAAAGTTGAAAAAACACATATAAGGATAACAGAAAAGAAAATCTCCTGTAAATTTACTATCTATTAACCATCATTAAAATTTTAACTTTTAGCATTTCCTCCAGAATTTTCTATGACAATGACATATCAATATGTGTCAATAATATCATATAAGCAATTTAACCACATTTTTTGCTCAACAATATCGTGGGGACTATTCCATGTCATTAAAATTTTTTTCTCTAATATTATTATAAATCTCTAAACCATTCTACTTTATAGATATGTCATGATTTAACTAAGCTACTAGGTACCCTTAAATTATATCATTTAATTCTAGCAATTTCTAATTTTAAAAGTAACTTTCCCACCTCGTGCATCTATAATACTATATTTATTTGCTATATTAAATTACTATTTTGTATATATATATTACTATAGGAATTATAAAAAATTAACATTGTTTCAGAAATATGAAGAAACATGAAGGGTTGTCATGCCTCACATGACTCTAAATTCCTAAAAGATGGCACCTGCATGCTAGTCATCCTCTTAGGTAGTATGATGCATGTAGTAGAAGCAGCAGATATTTATATTGGATCACATAACTTTATATCAAGTACATATATGCTCTCCTTTGTGAATGCACACAGAGAATAAATGCAGAAGGGACTGTCTTAATCGTATTAACTTGTCAACTGGGTAAGTAATAAGAAAAGTAGGGAATTAGACCTAGATAAGTAAGAATTTTACTCTTGAAGGTAAAGAAAGCAAATGACAAGGAAAGAAAAGATAAATTGGTTTAAACACATGGAAATTAAAGACAGAACATTGTACAGGAAGTCCCCTACATATGAACCTTCAAGTTGCAAACTTTCAAAGATATGAATGTGCACTCGCATGTCCCATCATGTAAAGTTAGTTCACGTGTCTGGAGTACATTGTCACGTGTGTGCATCTTCTACAAGTGGTTGTGATTTTGTGTGCTTTATTGTACAGTACTGTATAGAGTACAGTAGTACAGTGTCTTTATTTCAAGCCCAGGATGTCCGGAAGAAAGTGTAAAAGCAGCAGTAATGAGAAAAAAGCAGAGGCCCAGAGAAAGGACAAAGAGCAACAAGAGGAAGAAGTAACTGAAGAACCGAAGAGATTCATGTTGCAGGAAATGGCAAGGGAAGTTTCTTTATATGAAGAGGCACTGTTAGTTTTTGAGGCACAGGACCCAAACATAGAATGGTACACAGAGGTTGCAGCAGCAGTTCAGAACTCGATCCAGTGCTACCATGTCATTTATGATGAGAAAAAAAGAGCTACTACCTATACATCACTGGATGGTTTTGTCAAGAGGGTAGATAGAGTTGAAGAAACCAGAAACCTGTGCCAAGAAACCAGAACCTGTGCCATCAACGTCAGGTGTGAGTGAAATTGCAGCTTGCCCTCCATCTCCTGTTGCTGACGATCCTTCACCTCTACCATCTCCCGCCTCCTCTCGCTTCTCCAGTCAGTAACTCTTCCTGCCTGTTCACTCAGTGCCAGTCCCTCTATGCCAGCTGTTGTACCGTACTACTGTACCTTTCAAGGTACTGTACTGTAAGATTAAAAATGTTTTCTTTATTTTTTGTTTGTTTGTTTTTTATGTATTATTTGTGTGAAAAGTACAAACCTATTACAGTACAGTACTATATAGCTGATTGTGTTAGTTGGGTACCTAGGCTAAATTTTGTTGGACTTACTAATAAATTGGACTTATGAATGCGCTCTGGGAATGCAGCTCATTCATATGTATGGGACTTGCAGTATTTGATGGAATTCCATAAAAGAAGGTGGTGGTATAATTAAAGCAAGAGAAAAGAAGAGAGATAATGGGGCAATTGTATCTAAAGAGGATCATTAGTATGAGTTATGCTAGCAGGAAGGTAAGAGAAGACTTTTGCTTCTAACCAAGAGAAAATAACAGGAAACAGATTTACTTTCTAGCCTGAAACACCCCAAAAATCCAGACAAAAGAGAAAAAAAAAACAATGGTTTCCATGATATTGGATGTCAGACAGAAGAAAAATAATGACTAAGAGATAGGAAACAAAATAGTGCGTCCTTCTAATAACTCAGCTTACTGCATTGAGGGAGTTCTCAGGCTGTGGTATGCTAGGGGATAGACAGGCAGAGCATGGCTGACTTTCTGAGCTGAGGACAAAGTGATGAAGGTCTGGAGATACTTATGTGTAGAGAGTTCACAGGATAGGAACTATAATGTAGAGAGCTAAGCAAAAAAAATTCCAGGGATCTGTGGAGGGCTCCCATTGAGCATTTAGCAGAATACTGATCAGCATATGTGTGAGGAAACTACCCAATGCTAGGGAAAGAACCACCTGAAAAGATTAGAGGAAACAGTATCCAACATAACACAGTGTTGGAAATAGTTCTTGCTTCATACTGTCAGGCTGGAAAACTGCCTAATTCATTAATTATTAGATAGAGTACTTAGAAGAGTCTTGACTCAGTAGTCAGGAATAATTGGCCCTAGACCATTCTCTGGCCTTGGCTGACAGATATGAAAAGGAAGACATAAAAAGGTCAAACTGTATCCAAGTAACTTAACTACATCCTAGAACAGAGCTCAAGAATATTTACAGGAATACAAAATTACCCAGCACCAAACAAGGTAAAATGTCTGGCATTTAATCAAAGATTACAAGGAATGCAAGCAAGCTGGAGAATAGGAACCATTTTCATGAGAAAAATCAGTCAATTAAAACCAATCCAGAACTGACATGGATTTGAGAATTTTCAGACATACACATTAAAACAATTATTCTTAAATTATAATTAAATATACTATAATGTAAATTAAATATAACAATTTTAATGAAAACAATTATGCGTATTCTATATGTTCAAATCATAAGTATTAAAATAGATATATTAAAAAAAAACCCAAATCGGGCTTCCCTGGTGGCACAGTGGTTGGGATTCCGCCTGCCGACGCAGGGGACGCGGGTTCGTGCCCCGGTCTGGGAAGATCCCATATGCCGCGGAGCGGCTGGGCCCGTGAGCCATGGCCGCTGAGCCTGCGCGTCTGGATGACTGTGCTCTGCAACTGGAGAGGCTACAACAGTGAAAGGCCCGCATACCGCAAAAAAAAAAAAAAAAACCCAAATCTAAATTCTAAAGAATAATTCTGCAATGTCTGAGATAAAATACACATTGGATGGGTGTCTTAATTTGGGCTGCTATAACAAATTACCATAGATTAGGTGGCTTATACAGTATATATTTATTTCTCACAGTTCTAGAGGCTGGCAAGACTGAAATCAAAGTGCCAGCAGATTCAGTGCCTGGTGAGGACCCTCTTTCTCATTTGCAGACATCAATCTTCTGGCTGTATCCTCACACGATGGAACTAGAACTCTGGTCTCTTTTTATAAGGGCAGTAATCCCATTGTGAGATTAGTGCCACCAGCACGACCTTATTTAAATCTAATTACCTCCCAGAGACCCCACTTCCTAATACCATCACTTTGGGGGTTAGGGTTTCAACTTATAAATGTTGGACATCATTCAGTCCATAGAAGTGAAATTAACTGCATATTAGACATTGTAGAGGAAAAAATTAGCAAATTTTAATACATGCAATAGAAACACTCCAAAATAAAACACACAGAGAAAAATGATTTTCAAAATTAAAAAAAGAAATGCTTTTATTTGATAGACCTAGAGTAGTTTCTGTCTGCTTGCTAAGACTTTCATCACAGAGGCAAGAAAAAAGTGTCCTTGAGCTTTCTGTCTCTGAGTATAACAGCAAAAATTGAATAGGGTAATACAGAAATTACAAAAACATTGTGAGGTGGGGGAAAATTTTGCAATGAGGAAATAACTGAAAAGATCCTCTTCATACCAGAAAATGAATCTAAAATCTTCATTTAAAAAAAGGGCCAGTGAGCTGAATGACAGCTCCAAGTGGCCCAATGTACATGTGATTAGAGTCCCTGAAGGAGATGAGGAAATAAAATTAAAAATATTTCAGTAAATAATGACCAGCAATTTTCCAAATTTGATGAAAACTGTAAACTCACAAATCCAAAACATTCAATAAAACCCATAGACAAGAAACATGAAGAAAAGTACATCAAGTCACTTAGTAATAATCAAATTTTTCAAAACCAATGATATAAGGAAAGTCTTAAAAGCAGCCAGAGGTTTAAAAAAAGAAAAAAAAAGAAAGAAAGAAAAATAAAATGTTATGTAGTTACATACAAAGGAGCAAAGATAAGGTTGACAACAGAGTTCTTTTGTAATAATGCAAGTAAGAGTATGGCTGTGGTGGGGGGTTGGAACCTATCAATATTAAATTGTATACACATGGAAATTATACTTGCAAAAAATAATGTGAACAAAAGACAATCAAGAGCAGAAAAGCTGAAACACTTAAAGGAAGTCCTTCAGTGATTTATGCCTGGGTCAAATCTATAAAGGTGAGTAAGTCATAACAGAGAGATCAACAAAATTGAAAGAAAAGTTTAGTGTTACAGTTCTCTTAGAAATGAGGGGCACAATGTGCCATGCAGGGCCACAGGAGGAGGCCCCACTGTCAGTCAGGAGGCAGAAAGGAGCAACTGAAAAGCCTAGGGTCAGACCCTTTATTGTGTTTCTATAGGAAAGGTGAGGCAGAACAGGGCAAACATCTTAGGATTCACTAGTTTGAACAATTCTGCCAGGCCTTGGGGCATAGGGGCTGTTGCTGGTGATCTGGTGCCTGGCCCTGGGTTGATTTAGGGGAGGAGAAAGAGCTGTTTGGTATGTGCATTAGAAAAGGAGGTAAATGGAGATATATGGACTCAAGATTTGTTGGTTTGCATATGAAAGGCAGACTCACCACCTATAGTAATTAGCAAGGCCTGTGAGCGGCAGGCTTTTCCCTGCCAGCAAGCCCCCTGCAACAATGATGTCAAAATATCATGAAATATAGAAAATTTTTAAATATAATGAACACTGTTGGTCCTCTGATATTTTTATATCATGATAAGGGCTCTTTGGGTTGATAATAATGGAGAAATTTAGAGACTAGTGTTGCCCTAAACAGCATAGAAAACATTTTATTATGAACATAGAAAGGAAAAATACAAGTGGAAGAATAAAAAGTCCTTATAGCCATCCCATAACTAAACTTTCCATTTATCGGGCCTTAGCCAGGAAAATAGATTTGGAATTTTTGCCTCTAACAATATTTTGGTGGATTTGGAAAGTGTGTTAGAAATATACTTAGGTTAAGGTGGCAGGTCTGGCAAGTTATGTTCTTGAAGGATATGAATTGATAAATTAGTGAAATATATGTAAAGATTAGTGAAATTTGCATGTAACAAAGGAGAAGGAGGGGGTTATGGTTGGAAATGCAGGACAGGAGGTCATGGTGGAGAGCAGTAGGAAAGGGCACTGGGGAATGAGTGGACTTCTCCCAGGAGGTTGAGGGCTTGCCTGATATGAGGCAGATACCTCCTGGGGAAAGCAATAATCTCCATTAATTTTTAGAATAGTACAGACAGTAGTAACCTCTACCAGACTTTCCTTTAGACTTGGGAGTGTAGGGTGTACATTTTCGCAGAGAACAAGGCGTACCCAGGATTATCGGCTAAGGAGATATCAAGCTCAGAAATATAACAGAATCCTAAATATCAAAGGAAGAAAAGCAAAAATGTCCTGTGTCCAATTTGTGCCTTAGAAGAGGCGGCTGATGAGTATCTCTGAGACAGCTGTTTTAGCATCCAGGATGAAGTGCAGAGGATAGAGTCATCCCCAGTGGTGAGATCTTGGGTTGGGATGATGTCATCTGAAGCAATGTCATCGCCAGTGGTGAGCTTTTAGTCCAGGGAGATTACATTTGGGATGTGGGACTACAGTATTAATTTTTAAGTAGATAGTCACTTGGGTTGATGTGGGTCACAGCCTTTGCCATGCTTATTTGAAACAATAGCTTATTTGGAAAGTTTGGAACTCCAGATGTAAACTAATGAAACACCCACACCAGGAGTAAGAAGACCAGCAGTCATACCAGAATGGTATTTAGAAGCACTTGATGGGGGCTTTGTTTTAGTTTTTTGGTGGAAGTTTAGTTGCAAATGGGTCCTATATCAAATGAGCAGCTGCTTGGCCCATGGGACAATCTATGGCTAATGGGTCCCAGCAGAGTATGTGCTGGAATTTTAAAAGGAGTTTTTGAGGAGTCTCTCTGTTTTGAATGCTTTTTCCAAGAGCCTAGCATTGTGTATTTTGAAAAGTGAAATGTGGGTCTTGGTTACGACCAGTAATGTCAATAACCCTGAAGGGAATAAGAAGTGTCCTGACAAGGCCTTGTATTGTGACCTTAGAATACATAGAGACATGTGTGGATTTGCTTTATATTTTGGGAATCTGTGAGGCAAGATTCACAGAGTTTTCCCTTGAAAGGGACAATTTTTAGGTAATGGCCCAATAGTTTATAAGAAATGTGAAGATGGGGCCATTTTTTGGCCAGGGCATCAAGTATGAAAATGACGGCCTGAACCTGATCAAGTGTGTTGACCTCTGGGTCCCACCCTTTATCAGGGATATCTGGGCTAAGTAAGGGAAAACAGCAACATTTCACTGTCCTCCATCACAAGCAATGGCTAATAGTGCCAACTGCATAGTCTAAGAACTCCAACGGCTCCATTAATCCCAAGGGGTTTCTCTGGTAGCCAAGGAGTCTGGTGGGGGGGTGAGCTCCTCCAGCACCATGGCATCTGGCAAGGGACTGAGGACAGTGGAAGCCACCTGCTCCTACAGGTGGAATATGCCAGAGGACACACAAGTTGTTCCATCCTATCTTGAGGGGGCCTTGATAGCCATTTCAAGCTTGTGGGGTACACTTTCCATGATCCAAGTCATAATGGGCAACTGAATATGGAGGGTCATAGGCTCAGAGTCTGTGAGGGCTTCCATCTCCAGGAGAGCCCAGTGTGAAGCCAGCAATTATTTTAATGGTGCATAGCATGAAGCCAAGAGGGGTAGTTTCTTGTATCAGAAGCCCTTCAGCAACTAATGGCTATCATAGGTGGTTCAGAGACTTCAGGAGGCCTGAGAAGAGAAGAGAGAGAAAACGTTTGTGACGTTGGATTAGAAATTATTTCTTAGGAATGACAAAAAAAGCATGATCCATAAAGAAGACAAAAAAGATAATTTAACTTCATCAAAATTCACAATTTCTGTTCTTACAAATACACTTTTAAGAAATTAAAAAGATGAGCCACAGACTAGTAAAAGACTTATTTCTAAAATATAAAAAGAATTTTCAAGGTTCGAAATATAAACAACTGGTTAAAAAATGAGCAAAAGAGGTGAACCAACACTTCAAAGAAAATATATAGATGGCAAATGAGCATATTAAGTATTTGACATCACTAGTCATTAGGAATATAAAATTAAAACAATGAAATACCACAACATACCAAATCAAATGCCTAAAATCAGGGGGCAAAAGCAGTTGATCATATGAAGTGTCTGTGGGGATATGGAGGAACTGGAACTCTTATATATTCCTGCTGGGAGTATAAAATGGTACAACCACTTTGGAAACCAGTTACGTTTTCTTCAAAAGTTGAATATTCATCTACCATATGATCTAGCCATTCCATTCCTAGGTGTTTACCCAAGAGAAATAAAGGTAAAAGTCCATAAAAAGGCCTCTTTACAAATGCTCATAACATCTTTATTTGTATTAGGCCAAATGTGGAAACAACCCAAATGCCTATAGATATGGAATTACATAAATAAATTTTAGTGTGTCCATAAAATGTATTAGGGCTTCCCTGGTTGCGCAGTGGTTGAGAGTCCGCCTGCCGATGCAGGGGACACGGGTTCGTGCCCCGGTCCGGGAAGATCCCACATGCCGCGGAGCGGCTGGGCCCGTGAGCCGTGGCCGCTGAGCCTGCGCGTCCGGAGCCTGGGCTCCGCAACGGTAGAGGCCACAACAGTGAGAGGCCCGCGTACCGCAAAAAAAAAAAAAAAAATGTATTAGTACTCGGCAATAAAAAGGAATGAACTATTGACACATGCAACAACCTCAAAGTAATTGTTCTGAGTGAACTAATCCAGAGAAAAGGGGACACATATTGAACGATTTTATTGATATAATTCCCTAGAAAATGTAAATTAACCTATAATGACATAAAACAAATCAGTGGTTGCTTGAGGATGGGGGTACAAGTAAACTTTTGGGGATGATTGGATATATTTACTACCTTGACTGTGGTGATGGTTTCACAGATATATATGTATATCAAAATGTATCAAAATTTGCATTTAATTATGGGCATTTTATATCTCAATAAAGCAGTTTTTAAAAATGATAATTTTAGAAAGATGTATGAAGCAATAACTTTATTGGTCTTAGGATGAAATCCAAAGTCTGACAATCTGCCCCCCCATCAAAAAAAGAGTGGAGAGATTACCAGTTAAGTATTTTATGTCAGGAAAAAAATGTGCTGCTATTGATGGTAGATAGATAGGTAGATAGATAGATAGATAGGAAACTGTATAGTTACAACACTTGAGCAGTCTTCCTTCTTAGCTGCAGTATTTAGCCATCACAGTAAACTGAATCATATGGAAAGGTCCTCATTTTACGTGGGAGTCAATGCCAAGGTGGAGAGGGTCAATAGCCCTCCCCAAGGCTGTGAGGCTGCAGAAAGGTCAGTATCTGAGACCTTTTGCATTATTCCTTCTGTCTGTGATACAACTGGAAAGGGCTGGAAAGGGCTGAGGGGGAATTCCTCCTCTCCCACACTGTTATGCCCAGAGCTTTGTCACTCCCTAAAGACACTTCACAGCAGACCCATATTTCTCATTTAACCCATGTACAGACTTAATCACAGCTATCTAGGATGGTAACACGAATGGGTGGAAAGTTCAGAATGTTCTCAGCATATGATGCAGCAACTCTGCAGGGAGATTTTAGTTCATTTTGTGGCACTTCTGCTGCTCTAACAAGATATACAATAGCACTGAACTACTCATCGGATGATTTCCAGGAAAAAGCACTTTGTGGATCTATTAGGAAGCCACGGGGTTAATGCCTAATGCTTCTGTATGCGGGGGTTTGGGCCTGGCAGTTTCCCATTCTGGCCAGGCTCTAAGGGAAAGAATAAGGCTTTTAGTTTGGGAAAGAAGTAGGAAGAAACAGTTATAAAATTTCATAATGGGAAATAGTGTTACTCTTATCTCATTAAACTCCCAAAACTTTTATCACTGAACATCACTCTTGACTTTGAAAAGCAAGACTAAGACTTTAAGTCAAAGATTAAACCAAAAAAAAAAAAAAAAAAGTTGTAGAGCAGAGAAAATGTCTCTAAAAATTTAAACCGTTGGATACTAAAAAGAAGGAAGAGCAAAATTATGAGTTCACTGTGGTTAATTGTATTGATTTGGTGTGTCTGAATACAATAGTTAACTGTAAGAAAAACTGTCTGAAAGCTCAAGAAATATTTTTGGTTGAATTTCTCTCTCTCTCCCCTTGCCTCCATCCATTTTTTTTAGCAGCTAAAACAGTGACACTTAGAGGTAATCTAAAAGAGAAAGTGGTAGCCTAACACAGAATTCTAGAGGAGTCAGATGAATAACAATAAAAAATTTGGAATGTATTTAATTTTTAACAAGCAGGGTATCACTTAATTGTCAAAATTTGAAAATACCAGAAATTTTACCCACACTCTTAATATTATTAAATTGTCAAGTTAAAAGACAGAGAAAATGTTTTTGTCCATTTACGATAAGAAGAGAGTTTTGGAGACACTTAGCATTCTTAGTACAGAGGTGAGGGCACAAAGGATATTTTGCATATATAAACAAATTACATACTCATCAAATGCAATTTTGATGAATAAATATTTCTACAAGTATCTAAGACAGGTCCTTCTGGATGATGTCAATGGGTCTTCAAGTACATTTTTCATCTCAGGTTGTAGCACCAAGAGGCATTTTCTTGGTCATTCTAGTAACTTCCATGATTATATCACTAAAATCTAGAAATACATCTTTGACTCCATTTTAGTAAAACAATGAGGAGCTACCATTATCTATGATTTTATCTAACTCCTCTTGAATATTTATATATTCATTATCTTATACCATTATTATAGTCCCTAGGGTTCAAAAAATGCACTTGCTTATAAATGATTAAACTAATATGGTAAGCTCTTTAATTTAGGATCTCATTTAATTCTCACAATAGCTGTGTGGTAAGTACTCTTACCATTCTCTTTCTACAGATAAATCTGAGGCATTGGCAAGATAAGTACATTTCTCAGGGTTACAAAGCTAGTTGGTACTAGAATCATGTCATGAATTCAGATGTTATGACTGTAATAGTCTGCATGCTTAATTATTACCCTGTGTTTCAGAGATGATCTCTCAGGACTGGTTTTCTGAGATTTGAGGAAAAGTTATATATTGATCTTATATATCATTATAATGTTATGGAAAAAAAGGTCCTCACTGTAAATAATCAAAAATGATTCACATATTGACTCTACCAATAAGTACATTTGTTTTCAGGCATGAATCTGGTTTTGAAAAAAATCCAGTTATTTTTTTCTATTTTCATCTCCACAAAAACATAATTATAAATTATCATCATCATCATCACCCTCATGACTTTGTTTAGAACTTTTAAATTTATTTATGATGAACCCTGTAGAATGAACTGTAACTATACTCCTTTGTCCAGTGGTGGGCTTTAAATTTAAATAAAACTTTCAATAGAACAAATTTATATATAATGCTGTTGCTGAAATTAACAGAGATGAACACAAAGAAATAGTTGGAAGGTGTCATTGGTGGGGTAACTTTGTTGATAAAAATGTCACTATTATATAAATAAAAAAGACTTCTCTTTGTCTTCAGGTCTTACCTTTTACTGTTTGTCTTCAGGTCTTACCTTTTCCCGTTACACAATGATATCCTCTTACTGGTGGAATGTTGAAACTCAGCAAAGCTCTGTGTGTGGTTCAACAGCTCCTAAAACTATTTACTTAAAGTAACAATACTTTCCACTGTGCATTGTAAATGAAGGACTGAAATGAATGTACTACCATTGCATTTAATTGGAAGATTTAGGCAGGCAGGCAAGAAAATCCCCTAACCAGAAATAGTGACATGTGGGCTAGTGTTCTAGCCACTAGTAATTGCTTAATGGTATAGAGAATCCCAGTGAAAAGCCCACAAGATAGTCTTACTATTAGTGTAAACCAAATTCAAAGCTTTGGTTTGCTTGCTTGGGTATTATGTGCACTTACGAGATTAGATTAATAATAGTCCAAACGGGTTCTGTTATGGCAAGTACAATCTTAATGTTTCATGGCTTTAACCATATTATTTCAGCAAGTGCCAGGTCTTAAATGAACCGCATTATTACAGCCTAAGTGACTTTGAATGAATTCAGTCCCTTAGCAGAGAATGTTTCTCTCTCCTTCTAATTCCCCTATTTTGTCTGTGGTCCTATAACCCTACCCCCACATTCAGAACTTTGAGTCTCCCTGTATTCTGCTCTTCCCTGGAAAGGCTAGGGCTTGTCCAGTTCTCAGCACTCCCATGGCTTCGTTTATATCAACTCTTCTATCCATTTCCACAGTTTTGGATGTGCTCTAAACCTAGTCATTTTACTCCTGATGGAGACTAGAAGCATGCTGGTTGGCACTAAGACACTCTAAAGTCTTCTGTCACAAATTGTAATATTTCTTCAACTTTGGGACTTAAAAATCTTGGAGACTCAAGACCTCTTACATTAGATTGTAACTCATCAACTTCTCTGAACAGTTAATGTCGTGTTTGCCGTCACATGCTTTGTTAACCCACCTCTCCTTTCCCATTGATCCATACCTGTTATGATTGCACTATAAACTTATCCAGACCTGAAATCCAAGTGTCCTTTTTGAAGTTTGCCTTCATGCCCCAGCCAGTCACTTGAGTCCCACGCGAAGTTCCTTCACACCCATCTGCCTTTTCATGCCCACTGTGTTCATATCACATCAAGCCTGCACCACTTTACACCTATATGGTGATAGTCGTTTCTGGAAAGGCCTTTCAGACTCAACTCTCTTTTTTTTTTTTTTTGAATTTTATTTTATTTATGTTTTTCTTATACAGCAGGTTCTTAATTAGTTATCTATTTTATCAGATGCATCTCTTATCTCTTAATTGCATACTGCTGCCAGTCCAAACTTCCTCAATAAAAAAAAGAAAAGAAAACCATGATTTTAAAGCATTCACGTTTAACAGCACTTTCTCACACTATTTTTTTTTTTTTTTTTTCATTTTTTGCGGTACGCGGGCCTCTCACAGTTGTGGCCTCTCCCGTTGCAGAGCACAGGCTCCAGTCACGCAGGCTCAGTGGCCATGGCTCACGGGCCCAGCCGTTCTGCAGCATGTGGGATCTTCCCGGACTAGGGCACGAACCCGTGTCCCCTGCATTGGCAGGCGGACTCTCAACCACTGCGCTACCAGGGAAGCCCTCACATTATTTTTATAATGCATGTTTTCCCACCTGCAAAGTATGCATAAGAGAATCTGAGAGCCACAAGTGGGGTAGGCTTGTTTGGAAAGTCAAGGGGAAGCATATGAACCAGACCTTGGGGCCAGTGCAGACTCTCTCAGTTCTACCATTAGCCACCTCCATCTCTTGAGTTCCCTTCTTAGAAGCAGAATAGCCATGTTAAGGAGGCACTATGTAAGATTTCTTTAACTATTTTGTTGCAAGCCACAGCTAAAAAAAGTCTCATGCATGTAAAAAGATAAAGTTCAAAACGACTGTCTAGAAACCAGGAGCTGTTCAAATAAGTTATAGTCTATTACTGAATCATGTGTAGTATGCTTTCAAGGATGATTTACTGCTATGAGGAAATGTTCATGATATAATGTGTTAAAAATGAAATTAATTGTAGTTGTCATATTAGTACTGAGCCTTTACTGATCACTCAGCCCTTTACCTACGTTCCTTTTTTTAAAGATTCACAGCCAAAGCAAGATATAAAACTGTTTAAAACTGAACATTTTTTGACTTGTGTGCTTTCAAAATTTTGTAAATGAGAACTATATTACTTTATTTATTGGAAAACTATTATTTCAAAAAGCTAAATATTAATCCAAGTCCAAACATGATTAGGCATCTCATTTATATCTTGTCATTGCAACCTTGCAATTACCATTAATGGATTATTAATTGCACCCTGTTATCACATGTGCCATCTACTAGAATATATAGCCCTTATTAAAACATAAGTTTCTTGAGGGAAGAGCTGTGTTTGTGTTTCATTGCAGTGTTGGGCACTATAGGCCTTCCAGGAACATCCAGAGGGACAAATGATATTGGGTTTTGATGGTAGGAAAAGGCTGTGTTTTCTAAATTTTCCCTGATGTATAAACACATAGGTAGCAAGAAAAAAAAAAAAAAGCTATTTTTTTTTTTTTTAAAAGCAGCCTTGATAGTTTCTAGTAAGAAATATAAAGAAAAAAACAGTCAAATAAGTCAAATGTCCCCATAAGGTTATTACTCTCATTAACAATGTTGATAGTAATTTACAACATAAAAGAACTTGTGCATAATTTAAAAACTCAAAACAACCAAAGAAATAAAAGACTCTCTCTCAACAAACGCCACCAAAACCCAAATGCCACTACTGTATGTAATTTCTTGTGGTTTCTTTCAGAAAATATAAACATTCATGCTCGTACTAAGTTCCAGAATATATGGGGTTATATTTATACATAATAGTGTAAAACAAATATATATGAAATATATATGCATATGTTTATATGTATACCTAATGAAAAATATCATATAAGTAGAAGAAATTATATTACATAAATCATGGTGCATTGGATTTTTTTAACTTAATATATCTAGGGCCTCTCTCTATCCATAATTTGACACTTTTCTATTGACAGATACTTTACTGTTGTCAAAATTATTTTTAAAAAACATTTTAAAAATTATTTTTTAATCTTTTCAAAAACAAAAAGGTTACATATGTATAACACACATAAATTGCATATTGAAGATTATATGTATGTATATATTTACATGCATGTATGTGTGTGTGTGTAACTAAAAAAGTATTTATTTTGAATTTAGAGATGCATCAGTAAATTTGTCTCCAGAAAGTTTGGAGGAGGTGGTAGTTTGCCTCCAAACTCTCTAGTTCTGGGGAGAAACCAACCTCGGCATTTATTTCATCAAAGAGATGAAAAATGGTAGCCTGTTCTCATTTTGAATTGCAATTTTTAAAACTGTAAGTAAAACTGAGAGACTAAGTATATATGGTTGGTTCTTTGTATATATTTCTCTGTAAATTGCCAGGTTTCTATTTTTTAATCGATTTGTTTGAGCTTTTATTAATGAAAAAATAGGCCTTTGTCCAATGATGAAACACATTATTTCCTAGATTGGCTTTGATATATATAGCCTTTTAAAAATTGTGGTATTTGTTTTTGCTGTTGTTATCCAGAATACTTTTAGTCAAGTATATCTACCTTATCTCATAATATTGTTTTGTTTATTAGAAAGAATTACCCACTCCAAGATGAAAACCAAATTTACCCATGCTTTCTTCTAAGTGGTTTATTTAATGATTGATGAATCCTAATTTAGAAACTTTTAAATCTTATTTGTATATATATGTATATATGTGTGTATATATTTATTTATTTATCTGGTATATAGAAAGTAAGTTCCAGAATCCTAGTTTTGTTTATCTTTTTGTTTTTGCTTTTCCATATAATTATGCAGTCTCTTCCTTCCCACTCCCTCCACCCACAGCCCCAACCCTCAACACTCCACATATCCTCCCCTGAGATATATAATTTGAGGGCTGGATTTTCTGTAGCCTGAGAATTGGAGATGAAATCTCTACGTAACCTTGGTTGCTGCACCTGGTATCTGCCCTCTCTGCTTGTTAAAGGTCCAATATCAAGGTCGGTGTCTCAATGTTGTATCTTCCTCTAGTAGGAGAGACACAGTATAGGGTCCTGAAGAAACATTTGCATCAGAGAAAACATGGATTATTCACTTTCCTCTGAAGTTTTCACTCCTCATAAATCCAAGAGATGAAATTCGGCTTCTCCCTTAACCGTGAAGAGGGCTGGAAGGAACAGCCCCAGAGTCTGCTACAATGCATCTCTGTATGAAGCTCCATAGGGCATCCTGGTACCAGAGGACGCTGAGCAGCCTGGGAAGCTTTGGTGCTTCCTAAAATGTCTCCTGCCCCCTTCACTTACTGATGTGGATTTTTGGGTGCTTCTGGCCACCAGCCCTTTCCACAGTGTGAGTGCTGCTGATGGAATTTTGTCATTCCTTATTTGTTTTCATTATTCTCCTGTGGCGACGTTGGAGGGTGGGAGTGGGAAGCATTTGAGATCTGGTTTTACTCCTCTATCTTAAATAACAGGAAGTTCAAACTATTGTAATCATTTAAAAATCATCCACTGTCATGGGAAAATGGCTAAAATAAATAGCCCACAATCACTTCTGTAAAGAAAATGGTGTCTCTTGAGAAAAGATCATTAAAATCCAAGAAAATGTTCAAAAGGAGATTTCGATCAATGTTATTAATTGATCCATACTAATATAGAAGAACCATTTCTTATTTAAATCTTCTTCGGAAGCAACAATTCTTATCAAGTTCTTCAAAAGGCACTTAAACTTGAAAGGATATAACATTAATCCTTTTTGCTCCTGCTTCCTATCACTGCAGAAACAAAATTAAAAAATTATGAATCTAGAATATTAATATAACAATGGAATCCATGTATTTTCCCCCCATGGCAATTCAACAGCTGTTCTATGGGAACCAAAATTCTTTACCATTGAAACAATACGGGAAATTCATAATTCTGAGCACAATTCAGATCACTGCTTTGCCTATGAGTTTTCAGGCTCAAATCTGATTTTAAATGTAGGTGAAAAGGCTTTAAACAAATGTCACAGAATTGTATTGCTCTAGGAATGATTGCCAACATTAAATATCCAAGCCTTTTCATAACCCAGTCAGATTCAACTAATCATTGCTGGAATTCTCTTCTTTCCCAATTTTTCAAAATCCTTGATTTTTCTTCACATTTAGAACAGCTACATTTTCACAAATTTGTTCTTAAAAAACAAAACAAACAAACAAAAAAACCAGAACCAGACACATGAATCTCTGTCCCACATTTGGGTTATGACTCTTACTAGAAGCTTCATGTTTTTCACTCATACAAGGTCTATGGAAGATTCCCTCCAGGACAAATTTTCTTTTGCACCTCCAAAGATAAAAGCCTCCTACCAGGAGGATAAAATTTGCCTCACACTTTCAAAATGTGATATCCAAGTTCTTTACTTGTGCACCATTCCAGTTAACTGGAGTCAAATCCACCAAGCAGAATCACCACCAGCGACCTTGCCTGCCATTTAGAAAATCACTTCCTAAACCACAGAGGGTTAATTTGGAGCACACCTTTCCATACAAGGGTTTGTTTCTATTTCTGAAGAGTCCAAGGTGGTGATAACCAGGGCGATATCTTTTCTGACACCGACACTTCTGCTATAAAAAAAAATAATAATAACAAAAAAACAGGTTTTTTTTTTTTTTCCCTCCCAAACCTCCATATAACGTCCCAAACTACAGCCCTGGGCCTGTGGGTTCCTTGGAAGCTACCAGATTGTACAATGTACTATCACAGAATGTCATCTGAGAGCCCTGCTCCAGTCACATCAAATAAGTAATCTGGCATGAAGAAAAGTTAACTGAATTAGTGGCCAATTGGGACACTTGGTGACCTATTCTTTAGGAACTAAGTCCTCTGAACTTTCCCATTCGCCTTTGCCTTCATACTTTAATAGGGACTGAATCCCCATTAACAATTGAGTGGCGACAATGAGTGCCATCAGGAAAAGGAAATTCAATTTTCGTGGGGGATGACAGCCTTACCTTTTCGCGCTTAATTGGCCGTATTGTCTCCAAAAGTTAATTGGTTACTTAGTCCAGGTAGTTAGTAAAATGTTTAGCTGCGTCAAAAAGCTCAGGCTCCCACTGTTAATGGGGCATGAAATGGAATGTTTGATACTGCAAATAAAATCAGTGATATTCAAGGATGTTATGGTAGGTAATGCGTTGAAACTGCCATTTAATGGGTCCTGGAAGATTAGGGTAGTGTCAGCCGGAACCGCCCGGTCTCTTTTCTGACATTGTTAGTTGCCTCTTCATTTACTTAACGGCTGTCTGCACTGATTACATAGGCATAAAACTCCCTACAAAAAAACAACAGAGACACGCTCTATTAGCAGTCCAATTAGAACTATTTGCATATTACAGTTCATTTCTGCTTAAGTGAATCCCTAATACAACTTTAGGAAAAAAAAAATTCTATTGTGTCATTTGAAAGAAAGAGAAAAGAAAAGACTTAAAGGTGATCTCTCTCTTCCTTTCTTTTTCTCACTTTATCTTTTTTTCCTTTTCTCTCTCTCTCCCCTCCACATCATATATTTATTATCTACCTTGGGTAGAAAAGGAGAAAATAAAAACTTTAAACGAGATAATTTTGTGGATATTTGTGAAGATGAGGGCATCCTTGTGACCATTTACTCCTACAAAAATCCAGAGTGGTTCATGCCACTGCTCTACTTCATTTAGAGAAATAAGTCTACTTTTGAGGGATGTTTCTAGTTTGTTTTAGGTCAGCTATTTCTTTGATTTTTCAAGCAAAGTAGTTAACATCTGTAACAACGTCTCTGGTGAGTCAGAGCCCTCTGTGTGGTGTTGGGATCACTTACCTACACAATCAAGGAGAGCAGAAACGGGGTTCTGGTGTCTGCCTCTGCACCTCTAAAGGCGCTAACCATATACATTTGGTGGATGTTCAACTGCTCATGATATTAACACATGAAACGGAGTCCTTTTTACACAGGCAAAGGTAGTGATTAGTCTGGCTGAAGCAAGACTGTAGAGACCTTACTTTGTCAGACGTGTCTCTGATTCTCCAAAACATAATCCTTAGAAATAACATCACTTGATGGCTATTTATAAAGGCATTAGGAATGTTTTATTTATATCATTATTAATATGAATAATGATGGTAAGATAGAAATCAGAGGGCTTTCTATTGAGGTTGGAAAGGAATACATCACTAGCATAGGTTGTGATAAACATGAATGAATTAAAAGTGGCATGCTTTCTTAAGCTGATGCTGTAAGAATGCATGAAGTGCTTTAAAGAGAGCAAGTGCAGTTTATATGAAATGTTTTCAAGATGCTCCATAGACATTCACGTCATTCCCAAGTATCCTTGAGTCCTGTGAGTTAACAGGAGACAGAGAGATTATAGAGATAATTCTCGGGTGGCCAAGGCAACTGTTTATTGGAAAGGGGAAATGCGCCTACTACACCTGGGGACAAAGAAGACAGTGAGTGGGGACTGGGTGTGACAGTGGGTCCAGTGCTTGTGGGAAAAGGCCGCCTGGACAGGAGGAAAAATGAAGATGCCAGGTTAGGAAGTTTCAAGGCACTCAGTCACCACCATTGATCCCCACTGATGGCTTTGCAATCTCCTGCTGAACATTTTATTTGGAATGAATAAATAGGTCCTTCAAGTAAATAAATGCAGGCAGCACAGGGCTGGAAACCACCCCCCAAAGCATCTGGACTCGACAGCAGAGGAGCAAAGAGCCCGAGAGGGACAGAACATTTTCATTTGGGGGAATTATTGTAACCATGAACTTCATGAGGCTGGCATGCCCCTCTTTAGATAAAGCCCTGGGTCCCATCCCTGGCTTCAATGCATGCCCTTGAATTTTCCTAGGCCTAAGACCAATGTAGACCCCAACATCTGATCACTGATTGGTCCCCTCATCCTGAACAGATTCAAAGATGACACGTGTGAATGGGGATGAATTGCAGCCATTTGACTGATACTGGGAGTAGTTTCCTAAAAGAGCCCAGGGATACTGTTGATGTCCACACACCAACATAAATACCGTCAGAGTGTTTTCAAAGCCTCCACCACCCAATTCTCTTTTTACCTGCAGCCCTAATTTCACAGGTCATCCCACCCACCTCCGCAATTGTCCGGATTTGCCCATCGATGGAGAAGTTCAGGGCTTGATCACAACAAACAGGGGAACAAGGAGGGGGAATATTGAAGGTGATGAAAACCTATTCAAGAAATACCAGCAATTTCTAAGGGATCTTCTTTCTTTTTCATGTCTCATCCATTATTTTAAGTGTAACACATCCACAATTGTACGAAAACGCGGAACGGAAAGACAGCAACAACAGTAACAGCCAGGCAACCTCAGAGCAGTGTAAACAAACCAAACAAAAAAGCCTTTCAGAGGGGAAGGTAAAATCCTTGATCTGTCATTTTCAATTCTTTTCAGCCCATGAGTGGAGACGCAGTGTGAAATGTGTTGGTGCTGGCTGCCATAGGTATTGTTTTGATGCCCTGTTGGGTCCTTTGTGCCCTCCCTTCTGCTTTTCTCCAGCTCTCATTAACACAGCCACCAGATGAGCACCGTCAGAGGCAGAGGCTGACATGCCGGCCCATTGCCTTGGTGCAAGGCCCTGCCAGTGGTGGCGGGACTGTGCCAGGGATGGTGAGCGAGGCAGCACGCAGACACGCCCTTTTCCCCCGAAAGCAGTCTTGCACCCCGCCAGGAAAACAGCTCTCAGGAAAAGCACTGCCTGCTAGTAAAATGGACTCAATCAGTAAACAGTGATTAAGGCTCTGGCTCCGCTGACTGTTGTTGCCACTTCAGGCACATGGCTGTTTCTCCCTACACGCACACACACACGTGCGCACACACACGCACACAAAGAAACCAAGGGGAAAAAAAACTCAGTACGGCCAAAGCTGAGCTCTAGTGGGAGTGGAGTGAGAAGTTAGGGAGAGAGAAAGATTCATGTTCCTTGAAGGTGATGTGCTTTCTTTTCCTGAAAAATAAAATGAATATTTTAGGATCTTAATTTCCCTCACTTTTATTTTTCTTTTTGGACGTGTGATGAGAATTGCTTTCCTAAATAAAATATCAAGCCATGAATATAAACAGGAGTTTGTTCAATTCAACATCCACACCTTATTTGTCTGGTTCAATAATACGCATAATGTAATCCCAGTTCCTCAAATAGGTGGGATAATTCAGAAGCCGCATAACAAACCTTGAGGTGTGCTGTTTAGCAGAAGTATGACATTTCATCTAGTTGCCTTCTTAAGCCAGAAGAATAAATTCCACATGCACAAGTATACATTCATATCAATCCATTTATTTACAGATAGATACTATATATATATATACACACACATACTATATATAAGATCTTTCTATCCTGTTTTTTAATCTTTTTACAACACTGTAACCAAAATAATTGAAAATATATTTGGTTTTCATTTATAAAAAGACAACAAAATATTTTTACATGGGGAATACTCATTGTACCTGTGCTTTGAACCAAAGAGAGAAAGCTAACTGGAACTCTAGAATACAGGAGTATAATTCAAAAACACTCCTGGGCTTCCCTGGTGGTGCAGTGGTTGGGAGTCCGCCTGCTGATGCAGGGGACACGGGTTCATGCCCCGGTCCAGGAAGATCCCACATGCCGCGGAGCAGCTGGGCCGGTGAGCCATGGCCGCTGAGCCTGCGCGTCCGGAGTCTGTGCTCCGCAACGGGAGGGGCCGCAACAGTGAGAGGCCCGCGTACCGCAAAAAAAAAAACCCCAAAAAACAAAAAAAAACAAAACACTCTTGACAACTTGGAGAAATGGTCAGAAACAAGCAGAATGAAGTCTTCTGAATGCAGGGTCACACATCACAGAAGAAAAAGCGATAAACTCCACAAATATAGAATCTAGGGCTCATAGTCACTGACAAGCTGACCATGAATCAGAAATATGAATCTGGGTAGGCTGGTGGATTCATGAGGAGTTACTGCACTCTGGCCAGCCTCTGGAGGAGACTGTATCTAGCCCTAGACCACCCAACTGGGTGTGTCACTCTTAACCTGGTTCAGAGTGGGATGGTTCAAGTTTACTTGTGAAGAGTCAAGGAAGTAGGAGTTTTTAATCCAAAGGAAAAAATAAAACACCTCAAAGACTTAATGTTTTCACATAGGTATATGATAATCCTCAAAGGAAATTACCAAATATTTGCATAGATTCTCTCCCAAATGTCTCTAAAAACAGGAGTTTTATTAATAACAACTCAAATTCTTTTTGGAGGAATTGTCAAAATCAGTGGTGCATAGTATCCTCACATTTGTGGTCCCTACAGCAGTGCTTACATTGTTCAGAGATGGCTCTGAGTGCTGGAAACCAGACAGGCTAGGGGAAGAGGAAATAAAGAGGTGAAAAAGCCCAAAATGGGAAAAAAAGAGAAAAAGAAGAGTTTAAGTGTATTTATGGATAGTCCACCCTATTATACTCAGGAGGTGATGTAGGCAGTGGTGATACGAGTGAATGCAGGGATCTTGATTTATTTGATCAAGAATTGTTAGTGTGATGCAATGATGATAGTAATAGCAATTATAATAATAGGAAGAAGAAGAGGGAGGACGGAGTGGAGAAGGGAGAGGGAGGAAGGAGGAGGGGAAATAATATTCATAAAAATGTTAAATATTTTCTCAGTCATTAACAATCATTGGTATCCATTTTGGTCAATGAGGAAACTGAGTCCTAGGAAAGTGTTTAATTAACTTACTAACTCACTGCCTCTAGGGATTTTTGACAAGCATTTAATCACTTCCCTGTTAACAACAGAAGTATTAAGAAAATTCTGTAAACGTAGGCAAATCTCTGAACCATTATAAAGTTTATTGCTTCCAAGTCAAAAGTGTGTTTGTGTCTGTTGGAAGCGATGGTTAGAGCATTAATAATTATGGAAGCACTTGGAGCTGGTGAGGCCAACGTTTGACAGCAGCAATTGCTTTGAGCTTTTATGCGAGCATGTATGTGCGGGACTGGCTATGGTGTTGTCTGGACCCAGTGAAAATTGAAATCACAGGGCTTGACTGAGGACCTGGAAGTCCCCTGCCTGAGGTCACAGTAACCTAATACATGAAGAAGGCCCCACTCCCACCCCTACCTCCAATGGATTGCAACCTTCATGCGGGGGGGGGGGGGGGGGGGGCAGGGCGGGGGGGCGGGGGAGGGGCGCACTCAGTGTCTGGAGTGTTCCCTGATGATCTGCCCACTGAATGAACTCTCCTGTGGCTAGAACAGGGGTGAGCACCTATCCTGACCCTCCCCAAACCTGAACCAAGGCACCATTGGGGGGCAAGGTGGAATGCTATGCTGTGGAAGGGAGCTGCTCTGGTCACAGCTCAGGAAACTGGCTGTGTGTGTGTCTGTGTGTGCGTGTGTACACGTGTGTGGTGGGGGGGGCAGAGAGAGAGAGAGGGAGATGGTATGGTAACATTTCTAGAGAATGTTAATAATATTTTTATATTTACATAAAATAAACATTGCAGAATTGTCTCAAGTAAATACTACCCTGAAAATTAGCCACCTTTTTGAACTATGAACTATTTCCAACAATACTCACAATAGTTCAAGGCTGCCTCTTATCAGCCTTAGGAAGCCAGTTTACAGTCTTATTACTGAAAGTCATTGCTTTCTTTTACATACAATAATAGTATTATGTGTAGTATATTATATGTATATAGTATACATTTGTCATATTATGCATAGTGTATATTATATTTATAAATGTGTATATGTATGTATTTATTTTATTCAAGAAAATAAAGTAGATTATATCAGTTCTGGCTTCTAATTCCCCCAAAACTGCCTTTCTAGGAAGTGGCATCTCCATTGGTCTCTGTACTAATATACAAACCCACTACACAGCCATTATTAGGGAGAATGTATCTCATTAAGATTATATTTTTCAGAAACTGGTAAATAAGTTTGAAACTATCATAAGGTGATAATATAATGGAGTAAAATAGACTCCAACACCTCTTTACTCCCATTTGCTTTTGCATTTATTCATGGATAATTGCTGACGTAACTCATTGTTTATAAGGTTTTAAAAATATTTTAGGAAGCATTTTGTTTTTGAGAATTCCTTTTGGAGATCTAGAATTCCATCACAAATTTAGTGAAGACACCATTGGCAAATATGTTTATCTTAATGCTGTTTACAACCAATAGGATAATCTCAGTTCTGCAAATGATCAATGGAAGTAGATTGAGAAGATTTTTTCCATCTTGCTAAACTTCCTCCTCTCTCAAAGTGTAGGTATGATCAGGGGTGGGGATGGCATTACTCTGCCATGTAATTTGCATAGGGCCCCAATCCAAGTAAAAACAGGGTGTTTGCTATGTAAACTTAGCTTCAAAACAAGACTCCTTCTAATGATTTTTACTCTAATTCCCTCCCATATAGACATTTGGAGTTGTCACTGTTCGGCAACCCTATCAACAACTTCTAATGTTAAGAGAATCACCTGTATTGATACAGAATGAAAAGGACACCAGACCATTTACTAGGCTTTCTAAGTAACACCCTTCCCCCCACATATCAAAAGAACCCACTTGGGATGATCCCTTCTCTAAATGCCCCTTTACCCTCAAACTCAGTCTAACACACCAGCCACTTAATATCAGCCTATCCTTCCCCATCCAACCACAAATTAACCCAGTCTGAGTCCTTCCTTTGGATTAAGGAGCTATCTTCAAAAAGTACTTGCTGACTGTCAACATCATTAAGGAGACAGTATATTTTAGTGGAAATGAAACAGGGAGGAAGGGGACAGGGGACAACCTTTAAAAGAATGACATAGCCATTGAAGATATGACATAACTGGTTAAAACTGATTAGGCCCAAGATAGTGCAAGCTTTGACTTCCAGTAGACATTGAGCCTCATTATACACTCATTGTAATGTATTAGCTAAATGACACACCCACAGATGCCATGACAGTTCTGAAACTGACCATAAAATTGGGTGGTGGCCCAATTCTTGGAAATCCTCACCTCTTCTCTAAAATAGTTGAAATAATCTTCCCACTCATTAGCCTATGAAATTACCCAGCCCATAAAAACTAACCATCCAGTATTTTGGGGCCTCTTGCCTTCTGAGATGGCCCACACTTTGTCTGTAGAGAGTGTTTCTTCCATAGCCACTTTCACTTTCCGAGATGACCCCATGCCCTGGGGCCGCTCTCACCTTTTGAGTTGGACTACATTCTGTCTATGGAATGTGTATCTCTAAATAAATTCACTTCTCATCTATCACTTTGCACCTCACTGAATTATTTCTGCAACGTGACATAAACAGCCTGAGCTTCATTAAGTCTTGAGACCAGGTGTGTGATTTCATTTAAAAGACAGTGGATTCAAGTCCCAGTCTGAGTTGTGTGGTTTCAGCAAGAGGGTGAACATTGAAATGATTCAGATGCTGATTCTAATCCTATTAGCTGAGTGACTTTAGAGAACTAGATTGATTTTCCCAAAGTTCAGATTCATTAACCAAATATAGAAGTGATAGCAGTAAATGAGATAACCTTGTAAATTACAGAGTGACATATACATTTGGTTACTATGTATTAATATGTATGTAACTTCAAATGAAATAGTGTTATGTTTTTTGTGTGATCAAAAACCTAAGGAAGGGCTTCCCTGATGGCACAGTGGTTGGGAGTCCGCCTGCCGATGCAGGGGACACGGGTTCGCGCCCCGGTCCGGGAGGATCCTGCGTGCCACGGAGCGGCTGGGCCCGTGAGCCATGGCCACTGGGCCTGCGCTTCCGGAGCCTGTGCTCTGCAACGGGCGGGCAAGGTCACAGCAGTGAGAGGCCCATATACCGCAAAAAAAATAAACCTAAGGAAATGGAGAAGGCCAGTATATATATATTTTAATTTAAGATGTGATTCAGAGAAAGAGGAAGTCAAAACCAAGTGGAGCATTCCAGGTTAAGTTGTGGACAACTAAGGTGTAATCCACCTTAAGGACACCTTAAACCCAGAGAAGAGAGAAAGTAAATAGAAATTGAAATGGAAAAGAAAGATTGGCTACTTCCCAATTGGTCTAAGACCAACTTAATCCATGCTCCTAAATTATCCCACTCTACAGACTGTCGTATAGGGGCTCATTGTTCCTTGATGGGCAGAGTCAGTGTTGTTTAAACCCAAGATGAATCAGCTCCATTAGAGAAAAGTGATCAGAAATAATTTTATTTCCTATACCTGTATCTCTGTTTATAAGAAGATGTAATTCCTAGGAGAAAGCGTTGGTGAACAAGAATTCTTCTAGTGTGGTTGTGGCCTTTAATCAGAATAGCAGTTTGAAACTGAAGCAGATAGTTTCAGAGTGAAATGCAAATCAAATACATGAATATACCCACATACATTCACACACTGTTTTCATCATTGATTAACCAGCCACGTGACATTTTCAGTAAGAGAAATAATTGGCAGTTTTAGCAAACAAAAAATTGATCCCATTACTCAGGATAGAATTTTCTACCTTTTTCAAAAGAGGTGCTTGTTAAAGAGGTCAGTTCCTTTTTTTTTTCTTTCAGGGTCATGCATATGTAAGTAAGCACAGCTATTATGTGTCATCTATGAAAATGGACGGGTGAGCCATAAACACAAACATTCAGATGCAGCCAGGTCTCCAGCATTCCTGTTCACCAATTACAGTAATGCTGATGACATATCTAGTTTAATGCACATGGCATTAAAGTAGTCCCCCTTTTCTAGGAAAATCTAATTACACCAAACCCAAGCACTCAATCAAACCTGTTATTCTGTGGCTAAACAGCTTGGCATTAATGCAATTTGAGGAGATCCAGGCCGTGACTGGAAACGTCATGTATTAACAATATCTAATGGGGGCTCCCGTAGGTAAATGAATATGCTAACAAGCAAGATCACTGCTAAATCTAATATCTTTAAGCTGTTTAATTCCAAACAGTCCCTTAATAAATCAATTGACCGGGAGAGCTGATGCCCCTATCAATTATTCAAGAAAGCAAATAAATATTTTAGATGATTTGATAGGAAGGCTAGTCCTGTTCTTATAGAAAGCTTTGCATTTCATTAGCCTCTTGCTAAAAGTTTTATAATGAGCAGAACACAGGTGGCATCCCACTGAAGAAATGGGAATGGTAGAAGTAAGAGATTGGAGATCAAGACTTCCTTCATCTTTTCATTATTCCATTATCCAGACTTCTCTTTTGTAATGTGAAAATTGGAGTCAAGTCCCCCAAAGAATTATCATTCTCTGCAATCACAAAGGAAATTAAAATGATCAAAAGTATGTCATATTGCAAGGGTCTTAATTGTAATTCCTATTGGAAATGCAATTATCAGATACCAATATCACAGATATAATTTATGCAGTTCCACATCCAAATAGCCCTTCACCAAATATTTAATATTATCAATTCCATTTTCCAGAAGAAGAAACTGAGCTCCCCTAATCATTTATAAAGTGCTGATTAGGTCACCTGTGTTTGAAAGTAGACACTTTTTTTTTCAGCTTTAGAGACCATTATTCATATTGAAAGCATACATTCCTATTTAACATGATATCTGTCTCATGAATAATCTTTATTCTGGCTTCTGATCTTTTTTTACCAGAAAAAAAAAAAGAAAGAAAAGAAAATGGCATTAAGTGATTGACATCATTTTCTTCATTGTGCATGTGAATGTAAATGTGCTTCAAATGAACTTATTAGAGAAAGATTAGAGGGAAAAAAATGAATGAAACCAAGTTACCGACCCCTGGGGTAGTGGACAGGAAGAGGGTCACCCTATAGCCTCTTGTTTTATATTGTGGGTGTGGTGACCCAGATGTTACTGGAAATATTTGAAAACTGCTTATGTCTTAAATAAGTATTTACATATTATCTGTGAAAAGAAAGAATTTGCCTATTTTTTCTTAAGCATTGGAATTGATCAAACAACTATTTGATCAAATTTTGTGTGTGGGCCATAAAACTAAAATGGCGTGTCATTTCTTAACAGCATTTTACAGTTTACAAATGTAAAATCCTGGTTAAATTACTGTAAGCCTTATTATTATGAGAAGTACTGTAAAAGAGAAAAAGAATTCAGATTATCTGAAAAATAAAACTTAATTGTCAGGTTTGAATATAAAAACAGTTGATGACTATTTTTCTAAATGGAAAGATCCATATAAAAATCACTGAATGAGGATTTTCTGTGCAGGCAGTTATACTCTACAAAATACTCAATGAGCTATGAAAGAGACATCTCAGCTACGGAAAATCATAATTTAAATGTTAGGTTTGTTCATTTTCAGCTTCGTGGATCAATAGAGTAAATCCTTTATATTATTCTGTAAGTAAAAGCTGGTCATGTTTAAAATCAGATTTCGGTATCTCCATTTATAAGGAATATCTTCTCAGGGAGCTATTTAATTAAGTGTTTATTTGTTTAGTATTCTAAACCCCACCAGAATCATGAGCGATTTGAATAAGATGGCAGACTGAGCACACGAGGAAATATTCCCATCCTGTTCTGTCCCGAATAACTATTAACCACACAAAATAAATATTAAAAAAATTAACTCCACCTTAAAAAAGGGAAACATATTACATCAGAAATTAAAAAGAAATCTCAAAGATGAAAGGCATGTGAAATTGGAATTAGGAAGATGAGAACCAGAAATCTATCAGGAAACCACTATAGAAGGTGGCATATCTCCTGGGTTACTCCAAAAAGAGATGGCAGAAGGGACATCCCATGGAGTAATGCTTTGGTTACCACATCAGGAGGATTCAGGGAACCAAGCCCACTCCAATCTTTCTGAAGCCATCGAGAAACAGAGTATGAGGACACCCAGACTGAAAGAAGACCCATACTCAGAACACGAAGCATTCAATACTAGTGTTTTCTCCTCATCAGGCAACTCATGCTATGTGTGTCTACACCATTACTGGAGGAAAGCCTCTGTAATTAGATACATAAGTGTGTGCACATATCCAAGAAACACACACAGCTGAGCAAAGACAAGGATACCTACCACCACAAAGTATACTTTGGGAAACGGAGAGTTAATAGAGCAACTAGATCAATGTATTAAAATAAGCACAATTAAAATCCTAAAAGATATGTAAGAAGCTATGTAATCCACTAAAAAAAAATTAAAGATTTTGGAAATGAAAATTCAAATCATAAAATTATTATTATTACCAATAATACTGATAATTATAATAATACAATTTTGATTCAATGAGCAAATAGCAGAATAAGCACAAATGAAGATCACATTTAGTGACCTGGAAGGTTGTCTAATATTTACATAGGCCCCCATAAGAATATTCAACTAGGAATTGATCTTACACTAACTATTGTTAAAGACTAGCTTGAGACATGTGGTGCTTCAGAGTAGCTGTTGAAGACACAAATAAATCATCCCTCCTCTCCTCTAGAATCCACAAATTTTATTCTCAGATTAAAGTAAACCATCAGATCACAAGAACAAAACCATCTTAATTTTCCAGAGCAATGCCTTCTCTGAGTTGAGATTTAACATTATGCTCTCAGCTTTCACTGAAGGATATTATAAGAAACGCCATTTTAAAGAATTTTCCATGCTTTTGGAAGTTCAAAGTTGAAGATATTGCCCACTATATTACTTAATGTCCTTTAGATGAAGATTTATATGATACTTTTTGTGCTAGACATTTAGCGCCAAAAAAATAAATGTTTTCTCAGGTGATTTCCTTTATAATGGTAATAAGAAATCTGTATGTCAACATGCATCCCTTTTACTTTGTGTGCAGGAAATCCCTAGCTAAATTTATTATTAACTAAATGATTCCAGATATATGAACATATATTTTTTATGTTCTTAATAATGTTTAAATCTGTTTTGTTATCTTTGGACTTTTAGAGAAATAGGATAATTAATTTTTTTTAAATGCTTGATATTTTAAGGTACCTAAAATTTTGTCAAAGCTTATGATAGTATAAAATAAGTTGGATAGAGTTCCATAATTCATCTAGCAGAATCTCCTCTAAGTGATTTATTAGGGGCCTACAGGACATTAGATTGCATTCTGGTTTATTAGAATCAAGGCAACCCATCCTAACTTCCAGTTACTCTCAACACTGGTCAAATCTTACTCTCACACTCCACAGCTCTTGCAGACTTTTTCATCTCTCCTCTAGCATCTGTACCACCCCAGCTTCTTTCTCATTTACAGAAGATATCTCCACATCTTCTTCAGAAAAATGAGCTTTACAAAGAAATGTCTTCTTTTCCTCATTACCAATTACTAAGTAAGCTCACTTATATTTTGTATTCCTATCTTTTCATGGATTGGGTTTAAAGGGAAGGAAATCTGGAGGACGATGTGAAATTTGATTGGATTTTTACTTTATTATATTTTTCCAGCAGAAATCTGTAAGGAAATAAAGGCCTTGAACAATGTTATAAACCAATTAGACTTAACAGACATATATAGACATATACAGACATATACACTTGATCCAAAGAGAGCAAAATACATCACTTTCTCAAGTGCACATGGAACATTCTACACTATAGACCATAGTTTAGGCCACAAAACAGATCTTAATAAATTTAAAGAGATTGCTATCATACAGTGTATCTTTTTTAATCACAATGGAATGAAACTAGAAAGCAATAGAAAAGGAAAACTGGACAATTCACAAATATGTGATAAGAGAAGGAAACATTTCTCAATGATAACAAAAGGAAAGTGGGAAGGATACGGATGGAAAATGTAGGTGAGTTTACATAATCAGCAATTGGGAAAAGAGGACACCTGTTGAACATAGAGTGTAGAATCCTCAAACTATTATTGTAGAATTGTCTGTTTCTCCCTTCAATTCTGCCAATGTTTGCTTCATATCTTTTGGGGCTCTGTGCATATATGCTTGTACTTGATATATCTTCATAATGACTTGACCCTTTTATCATTATGTAATTTTCCTCTTTGTCTCTTAGAATAGTTTTTTGCTCAGAGTCTATTTTGTCTGATATTAGTATAGCCACCACAGCTCTCTTCTTGTTACTATTTGCCTGGAAAAGTCTTTTCCACCCTTTCACTTTTATCCCTTTTGTGTCTTTAGATCTAAAATGAGTCACTTTTAAACCACGTGTCATTGGATCTTGTTTTGTTTTTTAATCCGTTCTACCAATTTCTGCCTTTTGAGTGGAGAGTTTAATCCATTTACATTTAAATTATATAAGAGAGGACATACTTCTGCCTCTTTATTTGTTTTCTGTATGTTTTATAGCTTTTTTTTTGTCCCTTTTACTCCATTACTGCTTTCTTTTGTGTTTAGTTGTTTTTTTGTAATGGCTTGTGTAGATTCCCTTCCCATTGTTTTCTTGTGTGTATATATTCTATAGATATTTTCTTTGTGGTTTTGTCTTTTATTTTCTATATTAAATAAAAAGAGGAGTTACAAACCAGAGTTATAATAATACTTGTTTTTATATTGACCCATATAACTATTTTATCAGAGATTTTTATATCTTCATAAAGCTTTGAGTTACTGTTTGGACTCATTTCATTTTGACCTGAAGAACTCCCTTTAGAATTTTTTTTTTTTTTTGGCTCTAATGAAACAGTTTTTAATATCAAAATCTAGTGACAGAATATTTTTCACCCATCCTGCTATGTACTTGAAGCAGCACACAAGTGTAATTTTACTGGTCTGTTCCATTTCTTTTTATTTTATTAATTAATTTGTATTGGAGTATAATTGATTTACAATATTATGTTAGCTTCTACTGCACAGCAAAAGGAATCATCCATACCTATACGTATATCCCCTCCCTTTTGGATTCCCCTTCCATTTAGGACACCATAGTGCATTAAGTAGAGTTCCCTGTGCTATACAGTATGTTCCCATCATTTGTCTATTTTATACATAGTATCGATAGTGTATATGTGTCAATCCCAATCTCCCAATTCCTCCTACCCGACCCCTTTCCCTCTTGGTATCCATACATTTGTTCTCTATGTTTGTGTTTCTATTTTTGTTTTGCAAATAAGGTCATCTATACCTTTTTTCTAGATTCCACATATATGCATTAATATACAATATTTGTTTTTCTCTTTCTGACTTACTTCATTCTGTAGGGCAGATTTAAGTGGTAGTAAATTCCCTGTGATTTTTGTTTATCACAAAATATCTTAGGTTTCCTCTCATTTTTGCAAGCCTGTTTTGTTGGATATAGTATGTGATGAGTCACTCTTTTCTTGTTGCTTTATATATATATATATATATATATATATATATATAATCTTTGTCTTTTGACAGTTTGACTATAATGTTTCTCTGTGTCTAGTAAGTTGATCCTACTTGTAGTTCATTGAGCTTCTTAGATTTGTAGATTCATGCATTTCATCAGGTTTGGTAAGCTTTCAGACATTATTTTTTCAAATAATATTTCTGTCATTTCCTCTTCTATTCCTGGGACTTCCATAGTGCCTATGTTGGCCTACTTGATGATGCCTCAAAATCATGTTGATGATGATTCTTTTACTTTCCAATCCTCAGACTTGATAATTTCAGTTCTATCTTCAAGTTCACTGATTCTCTCTTCTGATTTGCTCAAATCTGCTGTTGAAACTCTAGTAAATTTTTCATTTTAGTTATTGTCTTCTTCAGCTCCAGAATTTTTACTTGGCTATTTTTTAATAATTTCTAACTCTTTATTGGTATTCTCATTTCATTTGTATATTGTTTTTTCTCATTTCCTTTAGTTCCTTGACTATATTTTTCATTAACTATTTGAACATATTTTAACAGTTATTTAAAAATCTTTGTCTAGTGATTCTAACATCTGAAATTCTTTGGAGACAGGCTCTGTCAATTAATTTTGTGCCTTTGAATGGGCCATGTTTTCCTGTTTCTTTGTATACCTGTGATTTTTTGTTGAAAATTGAGCATTTGACAAGTATAATGTGGCAACTCTGGAAATCAGATCTCTGCCTTCCTCAGAAATTGCTGTTTTTGTTTTGTGTGTGCATGTGTGTGTGTGTATGTGTGTTTGCTTGATTGTTGAAGGCTGTAGTAGTCTATTTGTTTGACACTTTTCCAAATTATTTTTTCAAAGACCATTTCATGTTCTATATGATCACTAAAGTCTCTGTTTTATTGTCTTATGTTCAGCTAATGGTTTGATAGAAATTTCCTTGAATGCCAGGATCTCTTCCAGTCTTTGCAGATTGACTGTTCTGGGGCACTCCATCAATGCTTTTTTAGGCCTGCTCTAAATCTAGGGTTCAGCCCAAGGTGAAAGCTTAGGTCTTCACAGGACTTTTTTGAGTAAGCATCTTGCCTGGATATGTGTTCAGCCTTCTAAGTTCCTTTTTTAAACATGGTTGCTTTTGAATGTTTTAATTTTCCTAATTTCACTCCAGCTTCTCCTTCCAGCTTTAGATAGATGGTTATTGTATAGTCCATTCATAATCCCTTGCTCCAGGGGTCTGTAAGTCTGTTGTCACTTTGTAGTTTTTACAAATAATGCCTGCTGTTTTCCTGCCTGAATTCTGAATTAGGCAAATTAGAGATGAGCACCTCATGTTAGTCTTTTAGCTATCCCCCAAACAGATTAGAACAGATGTCCACAATTACTTGCATATAAGATCTATGTTGCTCCCTCTTGTTCAAGGGAGGGAACTGGGAACCAGTTTGCTACCACCTCAAAATCAGGACTACTACTGTGACAGGGAGAGAGTAGGGGCAAGGATGAATTAGAATGCCACAAAATTTTCCTACAATTTAAAGATGACTTTTTCTTGATTGGCTGTTAACTTGGTTGTTCTAAGCCTGTGATTATTTTATAGAGTTTTGACAACGTTGGTGCAGAATTTTTTTTTTTTTAATGTTTCTTTTGGGGGAACAAAAGCTTGGAGATTCCTAGTGTACCACTTTGTTTCCTATATGCATTTTTAAGCTGGCACATTGCTGAAAGCCTTAGACGTGTGGGTGAATAAAGCAGAATACTAAATTAAATGAAATAAAAAACAAGTTATAATAGCTTAAAAATGTTATCAGATTTAAAAACAAAACCACTAAACTAAAGGATTTTTCTCATGCTAAAACTAAACAACATAGAGACTGACAGTCTTTCTCACTGACATGGCCTGCATGTTTTTATACAAGGAAATTTTTCCATTTCTGTAATAAAAAATATTAGGAATAGAAAGAAACATGGACAACTAAGAGTATATGAAGTTTGTTGAAAAGTAAAGGTTTACTCAGTCATAATTTTTTTTCAGATATTTCTAAGACTCTAATCAGCAACTTATGCTTAGGTACTATTTTCAGTAGATGCTCCAAGCAGATTATATTAAAGTTAAGTGAAAATAGTCCATTTCAAGAAATTAGGTTTATCTTCAGAAAAGACAAGGAGGATTTAATACCAGTTCATTCCTCAGCAGAATTTAGAGGTAATATCCATAACTGAAAACTGTGCTGGTCATGAACATGTTATGCCATGAAACTGCAGATGGATTTCTGTTAAATATAAAGTGACCAGTCACAGGAGAGACAGAGTGAGAGACAGAGAGAGGGAGGGAGAGAGGGAAAGGTTCCATGGGGAAGATACAGCATCAGGTCTGCAGTATAACTTAAAGACTGGGCTTTCTCAACAAATGACTCATATAACTACAGTATTATAATTTACTAGCCTTGTGATCTTGGTTAAGAGATTTTAAGTCTTTAAGCCCATTTTTTTCTTTTTTAAAATTAAGTTAAATACTATATGTCTGAGATAATGCACACATAAAAATTCCCCCCAAATTATGAAATGTTCAATAAGTGTTAATCCAACAATAGCATTTGGATTCAAGAGTCCATAACAAGTGCAATATTTTATTGTACCTCATAAGCAATGGCAGAGTGTCTCCTTTCATTAAAATGAATTCATCTAAACTTGATGAATGTAAAAGTTTGATTCTCCTCAGCTGCAAAGAGAAGGTTGCAGTGTTGTCCTGGTGTGGCTGATGGACTGAAGAGAATGGATGCCTTGGTGCTTCTGAATGAGTCATTTGTTTATTGTCATGTGTTTAGATGCACTAGGAAGCTTCTCTACAAGCCCTACATGTTTGTAAGTTTCATCTTCTTAATTTAAGTTCATTTTAGGTATCAATACAGCTATCTAATTTCTGATACCCTTATGTTTATGACATCAGCAGATTATATTAATGTGTCCTTTACCTTCTTACAAGTTATCAATGAAAACATGACAAAATAGCTATGTATAGAGAGTCCTATGTCATGCCACAAGTACACCCCTCCCCAATGAATATGTCATTTCACGTATATTTACAATGACATCGTGGCATATTAATAAAAGTTACATTGGTTAAAGTTTATGTAATTTGGTTTATAACATTTAACCCTTTTAAGCATTACAAAGAGCTTGAAAATTAAGTATCTGTCCCCATTTTGCTAATAAGGAAACTGTGTCATAGAGAGGTTCACAAATTTCCCTAAGATCACTCAGAGATCTCCCTCTTCAATAACCCAACAGGATGTGCTGTCAGCAGCAGATTATTACTAACCATCATGAAGGTTGAATCAGATGATAACTTACAGAACAAATGAAGCTTCATGCCCTTTAGAGAATTACTTTCCTTTTCTTACACTCTACACTTTTGATTGATCATTGTATTTTGGAAATTATTAAAAAAACCAAAGCAATTTTATATAATAGTCAAAAATCAAAGTATGGAGAATATCCTTATCTATTGACATGAGTTCAGTTTTCCACCATTTACCATTTAAGATGACTTTCTGACATTGAGAGATTTGTGCAGTGGATTCTGGAAACACTGTACAAAATCATTAAGTATTCCTTTCATATTTCATTGTAGATACACAGAGGCTCACTAAGCCCCATTGAATTTAAAACCTGATGATAATTTTTTCATAAGTGTTGTAGATGCCATACAGATATTATTTTTATTAATAGTATTTTAGAAATAATTTCCAAGTGAAATCTGAAGAAGCATGGGAAAGAGATGTGCAAAAGTGAATATATTTTAACTGGTGCCTCATTTCAGACATCGATTGGGCCTCAGAGGGGATGAGTTAGTTGTTTATCTACACATGCTTTTCTTCCCTTTTCATTAATTTAATTTAATTTCATTTATATATAACATGAGAGTAGCATTCCCCTGCAGTATGCCCACTCCATTTGTAAACTGAATTGAAGTCATCATCCCTTCTTTAATGGCTGTGAAAGACTGAGAAATTAATAGCTCTCTCGCGAATTAGTAAATTATATTTTTCCAAAGAGAGAAAAGTACCTCATAAAAATAAGTGACTAGAGTCACTTTTATTTTTATAACAAGTCTTTTTATGCTATAGTTTTAAACACCCTTTTACAATAACATCTTACATTTATATAGTGCTTTAAAATTTTCAAGGCACTAGCATGCACATTATCCTACTTTATCTTCACAACAACGTTCAGACTTAAGTAGGGAAGAGCTAAGAGGAGGCCTGTGTTGCAGACTCAAGTGGGCTGATGGGCCAGGCCTAGATCTCCCGGCTGCTAGTCTGGAATGTTCTGTGTTGTTCCCATTTGTGAGGAAAAGGCAGATAGAAGAAGCACTAATGGAAAATGAGTTTATTACTAGAATGTGTATTCAATAATGAAATATATATATAATATTTTTACTTTATTATATATATTATTTTATTATGCTTATTTATATTTTATCATATATATTTGTATTATATATGTTATAATATATTTATAATAATACAATTATAAATATAACTATAAATATATATATAAAATTATCAAATATACTGTGTTCACTATAATAAAATATGTAAAAGTAAGTCCTTAAGAATATTTTTGCTTGAATATTTTGCTTGAGGAAAATAATGTATACTTTATATTTTAAAACCTTAGTACACACACACACACACACACACACACACAAATATGCACATTTCTTAATAGTAAGAAGAATGAATCCATCTTCTGATTTGAATTAGTTCAAAATTTTAGTTCAAAATGTTAAACTTTTATGCTGTTTATTTTAAAATAATATTTTACTTTTATAATGAAAAAGGAAAGAAAACACTAGTCTGCCTTTAGTTTTTCTTCTTATTTATTTAAAAACAATTTGTTAACATCTTTATTGGAGTATAATTGCTTTACAATGTGTTAGTTTCTGCTTTATAACAAAGTGAATCAGCTATACATAAACATATATCCCCATATCTCTTCCCTCTGTGTCTCCCTCCCACACTCCCAATCACACGCCTCTAGGTGGACATAAAGCACAGGGCTGAACTCCCTGTGCTATGTGGCTGCTTCCCACTAGCTATCTATTTACATTTGGTAATGTATATATGTCCATGCCACTCTCTCACTTCATCCCAGCTTATACTTCCCCCTCCCCCGTCCACAAGTCTATTCTCTACGTCTGCGTCTTTATTCCTGTCCGGCCCCTAGGTTCTTCAGAACCATTTTTCTTTTTTTTTTAGATTCCATGTGTATGTGTTAGCGTACGGTATTTGTTTTTCTCTTTCTGACTTACTTCACTTTGTGTGACAGTCTCTAGGTCCATCCACCTCAAGACAAGTAACTCAATATGGTTTCTTTTTATGGTTGAGTAATATTCCATTGTATATATGTGCCACATCTTCTTTATCCATTCATCTGTCAATGGACACTTAGGTTGCTTCCATGTCCTGGCTATTGTAAATAGAGCTGTAATGAACATTGTGGTACATGACTCTTTTTCTTTTTTTTTTTTTTGGCGGTACGTGGGCCTCTCACTGTTGTGGCCTCTCCCGTTGTGGAGCACAGGCTCTGGACGCGCAGGCTTAGCGGCCATGGCTCATGGGCCTAGCCGCTCCATGGCATGTGAGATCTTCCCAGACCGGGGCATGAACCCATGTCCCCTGCATCGGCAGGTGGACTCTCAACCACTGTGCCACCAGAGAAGCCCCATGACTCTTTTTGAATTACGGTTTCCTCAGGGTATATGCCCAGTAGTGGGATTGCTGGGTTGTATGATAGTTCTATTTTTAGTTTTCTAAGGAACCTCCATACTGTTCTCCATAGTATTAATTTACATTCCCACCAACAGTGCAAGAGAGTTCCCTTTTCTCCACACCCTCTCCAGCATTTATTGTTTGTAGATTTTTTGATGATGGACATTCTGATCAGTGTGAGGTGATACCTCATTGTACATTTGATTTGCATTTCTCTAATGATTAGAGATGTTGATCATCCTTTCATGTGTTTGTTGGCAATCTATATATCTTCTTTGAAGAAATGTCTATTTAGATCTTCTGCCCATTTTTGGATTATGTTGTTTCATTTTTGATATTGAGCTGCATTAGCTGCCTGTACATTTTGGAGATTAATCCTTTGCCAGTTGCTTCGTTTGCAAATATTTTCTCCCATTCTGAGGGTTGTCTTTTTGCCTTGTTTATGATTTCCTTTGCTGTGCAAAACTTTTAAGTTTCATTAGGTCCCATTTGTATATTTTTGTTTTTATTTCCATTTTTCTAGGAGGTGGGTCAAAAAGGATCTTGCTGTGATGTATGTCACAGAGTGTTCTATGTTTTCCTCTAAGAGTTTTATAGTGTATTGCCTTACATTAAGGTCTCTAATCCATTTTGAGTTTATTTTTCTGTATGGTGTTAGGAAGTGTTCTAATTTCATTCTTTTACATGTAGTTGTCCAGTTTTCTCAACACCACTTATAGAAGAGGCTGTCTTTTCTCTATTCTATATTCTTGTCTCCTTTATTTAAGATAAGGTGACCATATGTTCATGGGTTTATCTCTGGGTTTTCTATCCTGTTCCATTGATCTATATTTCTGGTTTTGTGCCAGTACCATACTGTTTGATTACTGTAGATTTGTAGTATAGTCTGAAGTCAGGGAGGCTGATTCCTCCAGCTCCATTTTTGTTTCTCAAGATTGCTTTGGCTATTTGGAGCCTTTTGTGTTTCCATCCAAATTGTGAATTTTTTTGTTCTAGTTCTGTGAACAATGCCATTGGTAGTTTGATAGGTATTGCATTCAATCTGTAGATTGCTTTGGGTAGAATAGTCATTTGCACAATGTTGATTATTCCAATCCAAGAACATGGTATATCTCTCCATCTGTTTGTACCATCTTTAATTTCTTTCATCAGTATCTTACAGTTTTCTGCATACAGGTCTTTTGTCTCCTTAGGTAGTTTTATTCCTAGGTATTTTATTTTTTTGTTGTTGCAGTGGTAAGTGGGAGTGTTCCCTTAATTTCTCTTTCAGATTTTTCATCAGTAGTGTATAGGAACACAAGGATTTCAGTGCATTAATTTTGTATCCTGCTACTTTACCAAATCCATTGATTAGCTCTAGTAGTTTTCTGGTGGCATCCTTAGGATTTTCTATGTAGAGTATCATATTATCTATAAACAGTGACAGTTTTAATACTTCTTCTCCAATTTATATTCCTTTTATTTCTTTTTCTTCTCTGATTGCTGTGGCTAAAACTTCCAAAGCTATGTTGAATAATACTGGTGAGAGTGGGCAGCCTTGTCTTGTACCTGATCTTAGTGGAAATGGTTTCAGTTTTTCACCATTGAGAGTGATGTTGGCTGTGGTTTTGTCATGTATGGCCTTTATTATGTTGAGGTAAGTTCCCTCTATGCCTACTTTCTGGAGGGTTTTTACCATAAATGTATGTTGAATTTTGTCAAAAATTTTCCTGCATCTATTGAGATAATATGTTTTTTCTACTTCAATTTGTTAATATGGTTTATCACATTGATTGATTTGCATATATTGAAGAATCCTTGCATTCCTGGAATAAACCCCACTTGATCATGGTGCATGATCCTTTTAATGTCCTGTTGGATTCTGTTTGCTAGTATTTTGTTGAGGATGTTTACATCTATATTCATCCGTGATACGGGTCTATAGTTTTCTTTTTTGTGACATCTTTGTCTGGTTTTGGTATCAGGGTGATGGTGACCTCATAGAATGAGTTTGGGAGTGTTCCTCCCTCTGCTATATTTGGGAAGAGTTTGAGAAAGCTAGGTGTTAGTGCTTCTGTAAATGTTTGTGAGAATTCACCTGTGAAGGCATCTGGTCCTGGGCTTTTGTTTGTTGGAAGATTTTTAATAAGATTTTCAATTTCACTGCTTGTGATTGGTCTGTTTATATTTTCTATTTCTTCCTGGTTCAGTCTTGGAAGGTTGTGCTTTTCTAAGAATTTGTCTATTTCTTCCTGGTTGTCCATTTTATTGGCATATAGCTGCTCGTAGTAATCTTTAACGATCCTTTGTATTTCTGCAATGTAACTTGTTACTTCTCCTTTTTCATTTATAATTCTATTGATTTGAGTCTTGTCCCTGTTTTTATTGATGAGTCTGGCTAATGGTTTATCAATTTTGTTTATCTTCTCAAATAACCATCTTTGAGTTTTATTGATCTTTGTTATTGTTTCCTTCATTTTTGTTCATTTATTTCTTATCTGATATTTATGATTTCTTTCCTTCTGCTAATTTTGGGGATTTTTTGTTCTTCTTTCTCTAATTGCTTTCTGTGTAAGGTTAGGTTGTTTATTTGAGATGTTTCTTATTTCTTGAGGTAGGATGGTATTGCTATGAACTTCCCTCTTAACAACTGCTTTTGCTGCATCCCATAGGTTTTGGGTGGTCGTGTTTTCATTGTCATTTGTTTCTAGGTATTTTTTGATTTCCTCTTTGATTTCTTCAGTGATCTCTTGGTTATTTAGTAGTGTATTATTACCCTCCATGTGTTTGTATTCTTTACAGATTTTTTTTCCTGTAATTGTTATCTAGTCTCATAGCATTGTGGTCAGAAAAGATACTTGATATGATTTCAATTTTCTTAAATTTACCAAGGCTTGATTTGTGACCCAATGTATGATCTATTTTGGAGAATGTTTCATGAGTACTTGAGAAGAAAGTGTATTCTGTTGTTTTTAGATGGAATGTCCTATAAACATAAATTAAGTCCATCTTGTTTAATGTATCATTTAAAGCTTGTGTTTCCTTAGTTATTGTGATTTTGGATGATTTGTCCATTGGTGCAAGTGGGGTTTTAAATTCCCCTACTTTGATTGTCTTACTGTCGATTTCCCCTTTTATGGCTGCTAGCATTTGCCTTAAGTTTTGAGGTGCTCCTATGTTGGATGCATAAATATTTACAATTGTTATATCTTCTTCTTGGATTGACCCCTTGATCATTATGTAGTGTCCTTCTTTGTCTCTTGTAATAATCTTTATTTTAAAGTCTGTTTTGTCTAATATGAGAATTGCTACTCCAGCTTTCTTTTGATTTCCATTTGAATGGAATATCTTTTTCCATTCCCTCATTTTTAGTCTGTATGTGCCCCTAGGTCTGAAGTGGGTCTTTTGTAGACAGCATATATATGGGTCCTGTTTTTGTAACTGTTCAGCCAGTCTATGTCTTTTGGTTGGCGCAGTTAATCCATTTACATTTAACGTAGTTATCAATATGTATGTTCCTATTACCTTTCTTAGTTGTTTTGGGTTTGTTATTGTAGGTCTTTTCCTTCTCTTGTGTTTCTTGCCTAGAGAAAGTCCTTTAGCATTTGTTGTAAAGCTGGTTTGGTGGTGCTGAATTCTCTTAGCTTTTGCTTGTCTGTAAAGGTTTTAATTTCTCCATTGAATTTGAATGAGATCCTCACTGGGTAGAGTAATCTTGGTTGTAGGTTTTTCCCTTTCATCACTTTAAATATGTCCAGCCACTCCTTTCTGGCTTACAGAGTTTCTGCTGAAAGATCAGCTGTTAACCTTATGGGGATTCCCTTCTATGTTATTTGTTGTTTTTCCCTTGTTGCTTTTAATATTTTTTCTTTGTATTTAATTTTTGATAGTTTGATTAATATGTGTCTGAGCATGTTTCTCCTTGGATTTATCCTGTATGTGACTCTCTGTGCTCCTTCACTTGATTAACTATTTCCTTTCCCATATTATGGAAGTTTTCAACTATAATCTCTTTAAATATTTTCTCAGTCCCCTTCTTTTTCTCTTCTTCTTTTGGGACCCCTATAATTCGAATGTTGGTGTGTTTAACATTGTCCCAGAGGTCTCTGAGACTGTCCTCAATTCTTTTCATTCTTATTTCTTTATTCTTCTCTGCAGTAGTTATTTCCACTATTTTATCTTCCAGGTCACTTATCCATTCTTCTGCCTCAGTTATTCTGCTATTGATTAAGTTCCTTGTAATTTCTCCATTCTATTTCCAAGATTATAGATCATCTTTACTATCATTACTCTGAATTCTTTTTCAGGTAGGCTGCCTATTTCCTCTTCATTTGTTTGGTCTGGTGGGTTTTTACCTTGCTCCTTCATCTGCTGTGTGATTCTCTGTCTTCTCATTTTGTTTAAATTACTGTGTTTTGGGTCTCCTTTTTGTGGGTTGCAGGTTCATAGTTCCTGTTGTTTTTGGTGTCTGCCCCCATTGGCTAAGGTTGGTTCTGTGGGTTGTGTAGGCTTCTTGGTGAAGGGGACTTGTGCCTGTGTTCTGGTGGATGAGGCTAGATCTTTTCTTTCTGGTGGTCAGGACAACATCTGGTCATGTGTTTTGGGGTGTCTGTGAACTTATTATGATTGAAGAAGCCTCTCTGCTAATGGGTGGGGCTGTGTTCCTGTCTTGCTAGTTGTTTGGCATAAGGTGTCCAGCACTGTAGCTTTCTGGTCTTAACATTGAGCTGGAGATCTCTGAGAGACCTTTCTGTGTTTGATATTACATGGGGCCGGGTGATCAATGTCTTGAACTCGGCTCTCCCACCTCAGAGGTTCAGGGTAGACACCCGGCCAGAGCACCAAGACCCTGTCAGCCACACAGCTCAGAAGAAAAGGGAGAAAAAAAAGGAAAGAAAGAAATAAAAACTAACTAAATAAAATAAAGTTAATAAAATAGAAAAAAATATATATTAAAAATAAAAATTTATTAAAAAAAAAAGAAAGAGAGAAAGAAAGAAGAGAGCAACCGAACCAAAATACAAATCCACCAATGATAACAAGTGTTAAAAACTATACAAAACAAAACAAAACAAAAAAATATAAAACAGAGTCAGAACCCTTGGACAAATGACAAAAGCTATACAGAGAAAGTCACACAAAGAAGCATACACATATACACTCACAAAAAGAGAAAAAGGAAAAAAAAATATATATATATATAAAAGGAAGAGAGCAACCAAATCAATAAACAAATCTACCAATGATAATAAGCTCTAAATACTAAACTACGATAAACATAAAACCAGAAAGAAATTAGATGTAGAAAGCAAACCCCAAGTCTACAGTTGCTCCCAAAGTCCACCACCTCAATTTTGGGATGATTTGTTGTCTATTCAGGTATTCTACAGTTGCAGGGTACATCAGTTTGATTGTGGAGATTTAATCCACTGCTTCTGAGGCTGCATGGAGAGATTTTCCTTTCTCCTGTTTGTTCACACAGCTCCTGGGGTTCAGCTTTGGTTTTGGCCCCACTTCTGCTTGCAGGTCACCTGAGTGTGTCTGTTCCCCACCCAGACAGGATGGAGTTAAAGTAGCAGCTGATTAGGGGGCTCTGAGTCACTCAGGCCGGGGGGAGGGAGGGGTATGGTATGTGGGGCGAGCCTGCGGCGGCAGAAGCCAGCATGATGTTTCAACACCCTGAGGTGCGCCGTGTGTTCCCCCTGGGAAAGTTGTCCCTGGATCATGGGACCCTGGCAGTGGCGGGCTGCACAGGTTACCTGGAGGTGAGGTTTAGACAGTTACCTGTGCGTGCACACAGGTTTCTTGGTGGCTGCAGCAGCAGCCCATGTGTCTCATGCCCGTCTCTGGTGTCTGCGCTGATAGTCACAGCTCATGCCCATCTCTGAAGCTCGTTTAGATGGTGCTCTGAATGCCCTCTCCTTGTGCACCTTGAAACAATTGTCTCTTGCCTCTTAGGCAGTTCTAGACATTTTCCTGGTCTCCCTCCCGGCTAGCTGTGGTGCACTAGCCCCCTTCAGACTGTGTTCCTGTAGCCAACCCCAGTCCTCTCCCTGGGATCTGACCTCCGAAGCCGGAGCTTCAGCTCCCAGCTCCCACCCACCCCAGCAGGTGAGCAGAAAAGCCTCTCAGGCTGGTGGGTGCTGCTCAGCACTGATCCTCTCTTCAGAAATCTCTCTGCTTTGCCCTCTGCATCCCTGTTGCTACGCTCTCCTCCGTGGCTCCAAGGCTCACCCCGCCACCCCCGTCTCCGCCAGTGAAGGGGCTTCCTAGTATGTGGAAGCTTTTCCTCCTTCACAGCTCCCTCCCAGAAGTGCAGGTCCCATCCCTATTCTTTTGTCTCTGTTTTTTCTTTTGCTCTGCCCAGGTATGTGGGGAGTTTCTTGCCTTTTGGGAAGTCTGAGGTCTTCTGCCAGCATTCAGTAGGTACTCTGTAGGAGCTGTTCCACATGCAGGTGTATTTTTGATGTATTTGTGGGGAGGAAGGTGATCTCCGTGTCTTACTCCTCCACCATCTTGAAGGTATACCCCTGCCTTTTGGTTTTTAAAAAACTTCATTTTAATATATTTCTCCATTTTCATTAACCTCTATATTTGCTGATTATTGTAAGTACCATATGCTATATAGATTTCATATAATATATGTATTTATACTACTTCTGGATGAAGTACTTTGTAGAATTCACAAAATTTCATATATACATAAATAAGTTTCCTATGATGTTTGCCAAGTTCAGTTGCACTAAAACAGATTTTGTTTCTTTTGAGCACCTATTTTGCCACAGGCACCATCCTAAGTGATAGAGTTAAAAAGATAAGTCTCTGCCCTTGGAAGGGAAACATTTTAACCTCTAATGATAACATCATATATTATATTAAAAGACAAATAAAATATTGTGAGAATAAGAACAAGAAATGATTCATCCTTCCCAAATTGTTCGGAAAGACATTGCAGAGGAGGGGATATTTTGTTGAATTTTGAGTTGAGTAGGAGACCGCCTAGAAAATCTAGGAGCAGGGAATGAAGGTAGAAGAAACAGCTGAGCAGGGGCAAAGTTGCTGCAGCCCCAAAAGGAGGAAGAGGGGCAGGAAGTGGGGCCATGGATTGTTTTGGAGCCAGGTAATAATGAACCTGAAAGAAGAGGCTAGAAAATGTTAATCTGATGCCATGTGCATTGGGAAACCATAAAAAAAAATACATACCAAAATTCAATTAAAATAGCAAAGTATATTACCAGTATGCTTTAAGAATTTTATGTGTATGAAGAATAAACACTCTCTGAAACTGGCTTAAATCTCATGACCTTCCCCAAAACACACACACACACACACACACACAGACACACACACACAGACTCACCAAATATTCTTGCTGACCAAGGGCATCATAAAGCCTGGAAGGCTCTCAGGAAGCCAGGAGACTCTTGTTCCAGTCGTAGGAGCCTTATGTGTCTCTATGTTTGCAGATCTCTCCATCTGTTCTGTTCTCTTTCTCCACAGATTGTCTTCTTGACTATGGCAGAGGATGGATTCTCTACATTCCTGAGTTTTCATGTCCTCTTAATAGAGTTCTGTGGAATCCAGTTTGTGATAAGACACTTTGACTATGCTAGGTTGGACCCACTGAAAAAAATAACACTAGGGTGGCAGGACAGGACATAAGTTTGTCTTCTGAAGCTCCTTCCTGTAGTTGAAGAAATATGGGGCATGCTAGATTTTGGTTAAGAGCATAGATGCTAAACATAAATTGTCTATGTTCAAATCCCAGCTTCAGCCTGCTTATTATATAATCTTGGGCAATTTACTTAAGAGCAGAGACTATAAACAACATTACCACCATTTTACTTGTACAGGAGCACTGAGGCACAGGGAAGTTAAATGACCAGTTCAGTGCATGCAGGGATCAGAGCACAGATTTGCAATCTGGCCCTTGACGACAGGCTCTTAACCACTAAGATATTCTGATTGTTAAGGAAACACATTAAAATACCTTATTTTCTTTGCTAACACATTTAAAAATATTTCTTTGCTCTACCGAGGAGTTTAATCAGGCCAGTAACTATCAAAGACAGAGCAGGGAAGGGAGAAAAAAATTGAAAAAGAAGGTACTTGGTGTTTACCTATAAAAAAATATAATTTCTTTGAAAGAAAATAGTATAATGAAATTTTTTGCATCACTTTCTATTAAAATGTTTTTCCCCAATTCATATATTTCTGACTTCAGATGTATCTTTTCTGTGAAAATAGCCTTTAATATATTTCTAGTAAATGACTTGGATAACAAATTCTTTCCTTTACTCTCTTCACATCTGGAAGACTAGCTCACTATCGTATTTCTGGATAATTGTGAAAATATCTAGGCTGGCTTTATAATATTATTTGTCTTTCTTCCTGAAAACCCAGCAGGTGAAGAAAAATGAAGACAATTTGGTAAATAATGGATGCAGACATGACTTATTGTTTTTCTGCAATGAGAAATAAGCACAGTTTATTATGTGACCTTTCTTCAAGTGCCTGTCAAGAACTCAAAAGTAATAAAGCTTTACTTGCAAAGAGAGACTGATTTTAAAAAGCTATACACTTAAAATGTTGTATCTCTTTATTAAAAGCTAATCTTCCATTTGTGTGTCCACAGAAATAATGGTAGGTATAACTTACCCCAAAAAATACGCATGATTGTCTCCCACATAATATATGTCATCCACACTTTCTGATTGCATTTTTGGATATACTTCAGTTTAAAATGCATTAAAAAATAACATGTTTTGTAACATATGTGGTTTCTCTCCCTTCTGAAAGGCCATCTTAGATTCTGCTCTTTTTTCTCTGTGTGGGGCTTGAAGGTAGAAAGATCTTTTGACTTTTAAGGTTGCCGAGTGTCCAGCTTCAGGCTTTTATTTCTATTAATTGGCAAAGTCTTACCAGTTTCTTTTCAAATATTGATACTAGGATTTCCTCTAATTAGAACTTTTTGGAACCACATGTATATAATGCAAGATGTTAAGTGACCATACATATCATAGCATATTGTTGTAAATAAGCTTCAGTAATGCTGCATTAAGCAATTTGGTGTACTGAAAAGATTTTGTTTTGTTTAACCCTCTTGGTGTTCTAAATTTTTAATATTTTCACAAACAAGACAATTTTTTTTAAAGGCATAAACATTTAACACATGTTCCCTTTGTCAGGCCAAGTTTTTATTAAGATCTTAAATAAACACTTTTTTTTTTTACATGGAACGTTCTTATAAAATATAAAAGCAGAAATGCTTTATGAAATAAATACAAAATTAATAAGATTAATGAAAACACAAAAATTGTAACCCAAGTCAGAACAGCAGAGTTTCCTTATTATGGCATGTGGAAGCAAGCTATTTCTATTTTAATTTCTATAAAGACAATCACAATCTATTTTACAAAGTACACTATTTTAAATGTGTATTTTTGATCTTGGCTCTGTAATCAGCAGAATATTGAATTATCTTACTACACAAGAAAGAATGTACTAGGTTCCAGGAATCAAAATTATTGCCAGTCTAAACACATGCACACATACACACACATATACACACATAAAATGAACACACAATAGTAATATCTTTTAGTTTCAAAAACGTCAGAAAGAAGAGGAAGTTTGTTTTGAATTTTACAAACAGTAATCATATAACTTTTAAGTTTACCTGTAAATCTCATAATCTAAAAGAGAGGAAAAATTAAGAAAATATGCATAATCCTTTAATAAAATATGTTCTATGCCAGGTGCAGTTTTGTTTTGCTTTCATATTTTGATGCGACTCTTTGGCTTTGGGTTTAGATAGATTTTCTTAGAAGCTGCATTTTAATTCCATTCATTTGGAACAAACTGGGGGAAACAAAAAAAGAAAGAAAAGAAAGAATAAGGAAAAAAAATCCTAAATAATGAAAACTTCTGGGGATAAGTTACAAAACTTTAAAAAAAATTTTAGAGAATCTGTTTCCTAGCTCTTTTTTTTCTTCCTTAAAATGATCAGCATTTGCAAACCCTTCTCAGTTTCTTTAATAAGAGATAAATTGGCTTATTTTCACTCAGAAGAAAGCTTACATTGCACTTTATTTGTAAACTGACTCAAAACATTTGAAATAAATAATTCTTCTAGGACATCCTAGCAGCAACTGAAAAACAAAATAACAACAAATGTTGTTTGTTGTGTGCTCATTTGTTTTAGCAATATTAAGTTGCCCGCACAGGGTTGTTTTTTTTTTTTTGCTTTCAGAAGAGATAACCAAAAATTGCATTGTGTGTGTGTGTGTGTGTGTGTGTGTGTGTGTGTGTGTGTGTCTGAGAGAGAGGAGATAGAATGCATGTATGCATGTTTTCTCTTTACACACTAATAACTTACTTGGTTAGTCTGATGCCTAACATCGTAGGAAAGTCATATCAAACATAAATGAAGAACAAAGGAATTTACTAAAGCAAGTTGGAAATCAGGCATAAGAAGTCTCTTACAATCCACAGCCATCTAATCACAGAGTAGGTGGCTTTGTGATACAATTTTAGACCAGATATTTTAGGATATTAAAGGTTCAAAGATTGATAAAAATTATGAGTCTGTTTATGTCAATCTTCTTAAGCATATCAATCATTAGGTCTATCACTTTTTTTTTTGACCACTTTCCCCAGCAATGGTGGAAAGGGGTAAAATTGAAATTATAGGAACATTTTAAAATGCATTATCAATTTATATTGTAGCTCTCTGTATTTTCCTTAGTCTATTTTTCTACACCACTTTGTTAACACACACACACACACATTCTGACATCATATAAATAATGGTAACACATAGCCATACAAATTATTCTTAAATCTTTTCTCGATTTCCTTCTTTACAACTAAAAGACAGTGAATGAGACAGATACATAATTGTATTTGTGTCATTACTCATCAGTGCATTCAGTCTAAGGTCAGGAACACTTTAGAAGAAAACACACCTTAGAATTTAGAAACTTATGCCTTTGATATTAGAGCAAATGAAATGTGGCCTGTCTCTTTAATATGTAAATTGATTGAAATTCAGCCCTCCACATTGAGAGGGGCTCCCTGCTTATTACTTTATGACATTTCCAGACTGAAGGTGCAGGAGGGGCGCACATTAATTTGCTTTATGTTTGACTAGAGAGGCTTCCCATACCTATTAGAGCCCACTTTGGGCCCACTTCATTTCAGAGTTGTTGTCAGTCATTTGAGAGTGATATGGCCTGTGGCCTGGGAAGAATAAACACATCATATATTAGTTAAAGCTGTGAGGTATGGGGGTTGCCGAATGCCAACACCTCTTTCTGAGGATAAGGAAGATCAGAAAGTGGGAGTGAGATTAGGGTAGGAAGGAGTATTACAGACCAGAACCCAGCCAGTTATCTTGGAACACCCTCTAGATCAGAATAAACTGAGCAGTCAAAGCCGGTATTTGCTTCATTTTTGTTTTGGTGTATTTTGTGGTGGTTCCTTAGAAAAAGGGAACAGGATAGGGCTCACATTGTTTATTTCTCTTTCCAATTATTACACACTGAAATGAAACAAAACACTGAAGAACTGATATCACAGGCGACCCTGGAACATTTCAATCTTAGCCAGTTTAAACAAATGGTCAGGAATCGACTAATTTCCCTGAGTCAGCATTTGAATCCACACATTTTGCTTTTTACACTCCCCAATGCTCCATTTTACACATTTTTGAAAGTCAATTTTTTTTTTAAATCAAAATTTAGTTTTAGAGAATGGAAGGTAATTTTTTGTTGTTGTTCCAGAAATTATAAGTATGTCTTTCTCTACTCCCTTAGCTACAGAATGAATTAGTGACTACTACATTTTCCAGTCGGGAAGTCCATGAATTACAGCATTTTATCTACTGAGAAGTTTCAAAATTTCAGAAAAAGGAAGTTTCACCCAGAGGGATGTGTTTTACTTTTCCGTATGTTCTACATCAACTTATTCTAGCTTCTCTGTACATCTTGAAGTGATTGCCGGTGAATCCGATTTGAACACAAGCATTTTCACTCATATGGCAGCTGGTTCTCATGTGAGGCTGCAGGATTTGTACTGAGAAGTAATTATTTCCTACAGCTTTAATACTGTGTGGAGTCTTGAGAATCTCAACAGATGTTGACGGACATCTATTATTATCTCACAAGTTGTATGAAGCATCCGTGGCTCACATGCTAACTGTGCTGCTGCCCTGCATGCCTTCCTTGCATTGGGTTCCCTATGTCCAGGAATGGCCTCCTCTCTATCCTGCCCATCATCTTGGTTAAGGAAACAACACATGGCCTGTTTTTATTCCTTGTGAAGGAATCAAGGGAGATCCATTTTTTAAAAGAAAGAACCGGTTTATGAAATTAGAAATTAAAATCTCATATTTCTTCCCCTAAGACTACAAACCTGAGCCTTCGGGAGGGAGTCAGCTACACTGGAGGGCTATTCCTCTCTTCTGCTCTTTGCCTTAAAAAAATCCAAGAGCACATTTTTATGTAGTTAAAAGAAGTGAGGAAAAAAAGGTAAGTTGAATTTAATGGAAATGATTTTAGGTCATATATACATATAATATATATAAATTTATATAAATTTGCTTGATATACACATATGTATATAATATAATGTGTATAAATATATATATATTTGCTTGATATACACATATTATAATGTTATATAACGTTATATAACATTATATGTGTATATCAAGCAAATATATATATATATTTATACACATTTATATATATACATAAAGCAAAAGGATATACAAATGTTTCTGTACATTTAAATAACCCCAGAATAACATTGAGCCACAATGATGAAAACTATTTAGCACTTACAATAACTAAAGAGTAAAACAAAACAGGTTCTCCTAGAAGAATGGAAAAATATAACAGTAGAGAACCCACATTTAAGTTTCATTTTTTTTTCAGATGTACCAAGAATAATGGTTAGAAGCCTAGAATCTTGATTCATCATGATTAATAAATAAATATTATCAGCCTTAATTTCTTTCTATGGATCGCTCCATGTTGGTTGGCTAGGGTTATCTGGAAATATCTAAAAGGGATAGGAGTAAACTGCGTACTTTAAAATATATAACACGCATGCCTGTGTTTGTAGCATTTATAACCATGGTTAACATTTACTTACTGCTTAGATTATGCCAAGTGCTGTGTTAAGGACTTTTCCTGCACCTTAGGGTCCCAACCACCTAGATGTAGTTACGTTTAGCAATATCCACTGAGTCATTTAGTTTTGGAAAATTAGAAAAATAAAATAAGATGAAGATGTCCACGAATGCCTCTCCATACTGACATAGTCTTATCAACATTGCCAATAAGGTTTTATCAGCTTCAGGCATGAGGCAAATCTATCTTATTAGTGTGAAAACTAATGAAAGATCATCCTGACAATGATAATTAATTGCAGTTGTTGACAAGGACTCAGTTCCTTTGCACTCCCTTTTCTGTTGCTCTTTCTTGGTCTTCAGTTCTCCTCTCTCAATCAGACATATGAAGAGTGTCGCCCTCCCTCCCTTTTGAGAAAGAAGCTTTTAGATTAATCATATTATCTTAAGGTTCCAAATCTCCATGCCTGCATGACCTTTCTTCCGTTAGAATCCATTATCTTAAACTATCACAATAATCCTGGCTTTAGGGAGGGAGAGAGGGAAGAGGAATCAAACCTAATAGATGGCAAATAAGATTAATCTATGATCTAAGTGCCGATTACACTTGGCCCTGCCCTTGAACACCCAGGTGTAACCTTGAAATTCACATCCGCTAAGACATGGCAATTGGATTGAGTGTCCCTGAAGGCCTTAAGGGCAGCTGGCCAAACTTCACCCCTTACTCCCCAGCGAGATCCTGAGCTGTCTCAACCTTCAACTCTTTTTTACTTGTGGAATTTGGCAGCTGTGCTTTTTCATGTTTGTTTTGGGATAGCTCACATTTTTTAGATAAAATACTTATTTTGGGTCCTTGATTTTTGTTTGTCAGAAGCACCCGGCCATGGAGGGAATGAAGTTGTACCTGGACCTCACAAGAGGAAAACAAATGATCCAGCTCCTCAAAATCTGATAACTGCACCAAAATAAATTCAAGTCCTTGCTTCTTTCAAAACAGTGACATACTGATCCCTAAAACTACATATGTTTAAGAACAACCAAGAGGAGAGAAAAAAAATCCCCCTTGTAACATTTGTCTTCTGAACTTGGAGCTGATTATTTTTCTTCCACATGGCCTGAGGTCTTAGAAAGGACACCCTTTTGGGAAGATGGAATATGACATTGGGAAATTCGAGCTACTGGTAACATGGACAGGAAAAGGGCTTGTGCTTCGAGAAAACAGTTTCAGCCAAAGAGAAATATCACTGGGTCACATAGAGAAAAGGGAAGCAAAATCGTAATGCATTCTCATTAACAGTTGGCCCTGTCTCTTGAAATGCAAATTGACCAGATAGAATGTTCTTTCATCATGAACCTATGCAGTACACAGAACATTCTGAAACTATGGAAGATACGGTAAAATTAAACCCAAAATGAGAGTGAGAAGGAAAGATAGGTCTAAGCAAAGAGTAACAAGTAGTCTTCAAAAATATTAGATGCAAAACTTGATGGACAGAAAATAGGACCATTTCTTCTGAAAAAGATACCAAAAAAAAAAAAAAGTGCTGGGGATACCCATTAGGGAGCGCATCCCCAAGCCATTCTCATGAGTGTCAACCTTATCTCAATATTATTTCTCTGGCATATTCTCAACCACAGTGTATCTCTCAAAACAGAAAAAAATTTGGCAGGATTTGTTTTGTAAAAGCTTTCTTGACTACTTTAAGAAAAATGGACATGGATTTATGCTCAGTTCATATGGAAACCTGTAGGATAAGGACCTCAGCCCATAGTTCCTGAGTAGTTATTCTGTATTTTCTTAAATATTTATAACTTGATTCCTAAGCTATTAAGAATAAATTCAATCTTATAAGTAATGGTTCCCTTATTTTCTTTCAAGATTAAATTACTATACATTTTTTTCCTCACAGGTTTAATAAAGCAGGTCTAGAAATAAATTTTTCCAGGTCTCACCTTTTGGAAACTTAATTTTGAAGCTCAGTTGTTTTGAAGACACAGCTGGGATGAGGTCCTGGATAGAGATGCAATGCAGGATCTTGGGGCTGTTGTGTAACATATGATTCTCAGTTTGCACAAAAGTAAAAAGAGATATGGGAATAATTCTGAGTTTGTCCAGGGTTGATAGCTGTATGTGCAAAAGTATGTGATGTCTGCTACACAACTGGGTTGAATCCCAGTTCTCCTGCTTGTTAGCTCTGTGACCCCAGGTCAGTTGCTGAACCACTCTGTACATTCATTTCCTCAATTTAGAGTGGGAATATCAATTGTTTTGGTATTCCCCGAGTTTTGAAAGTTTGCTTTACACCATTTCACTTTTATGAAAGACTGCACAAGTTATCTGTTTTTATTAACTGAAAGAAATTTGAAGAGAAGTTTTGCTTTTAGGAAAAAAAGACAGAGTGAAATTAGTATTCAGCATTTGTTTTGCAGAGAGCACTTCTGGAGGCAGCCCACACCCTGGTGAGAGAGAACAGCTCCCCCAAGCTCCTTCCGCAGGAACTACACACCGCATCTCAGCATCCAGGCTCCATAGCTTTGAACTGTGTCTGTGAGCATCTGTGCTTTATCTCGATGTATTTTTGTACATCCGTTAGCAAGTCGTGTTCTAAGGTAATTGCCTCTTCAGTTTACACTATTTCAGTCTACAAAAGTTTTCATAGGAATGCTCTACTTTCAGATAGTGGGGTAAACCAGTATTTACCTTATAGTATTTTTGTGAGGGCTTAAATGAGTTAAAAGAGATAACTTGCTTGGAAGGTATTTAATAGGTAATCTGTAACTGTTTGCTATTGTTATAGTCCTTGATATGGCCATCATGGGGTCTCAGCTGATGATATTATTTTTATTTTAATTTTTTAATTTTTTTGCTGTGAACTTGAGGAGACTGGGAAACAGCAGTATTACTGTTTTTTAGATTTTTGTAAGGCTCACAGCTGAAAAAACATCGAAGAGATGAAGGATTCTGGATGCTCTGCTGAAAACACAAAGGATTCTTCGGGGCCTTCTTTCTCTTGTGTGTTAGGACACTGGCGTTTTGACTGAATGGAGGCTCCCTTGTCAGCTGTCCAGGGAGGGTTAACTCACACCTCGGCAGGAGCCTCATGCCATTAAGTCAGGGAGAGTAATGAAATTTCATTTAATTTGTCAGGAAGAAAGTGCTAATGTTAAAAGGCATTTAATAAAAAAGGGAGAGATTCTTTGAAAGGGAGTCCTTAAGTAATTACTTCAAGTGTCTTAGGCCTCCTCACCAGAATATTTACATTAGTGTCTTACAGAGCCAGTGTGTAATTAAATTAGTGCAGCATTTACATTCCCTGTCTTTTTTTTTTTTTTTTAAGGAAGGATGATTTTATGAGTAATCCTCCTTAAAAGAGAGAGAGAAAAAAAATGACTCGATCTAATAAAATTAGATGTTAGTGTGTTTTTGAAATGTTTTAACTGAAAGAATTGCTGAATGAAAGTTTCGTGTGTGTGTGTGTGTGTCTGTGTGTGTGTGTGTGTGTGTGTGAGACAGAGAGAGAGAGAGAGACGGGAAGAAGGTGGTTTCAGCCTGGGAAGGCTGTGCTCCTTCCTCATTTCCACTTGGAAGGGTGCCATCTTTTATCTTCGCAGACCTGACATGGAGAGTCAGGTCAGCATGGGCTGTCAGCATATGGCTTTGGCTAGCCTTGTCTAGGCCGGGTTCTCCTTTCAACTTCTCTGGGAGGAGAGGATGGAGATGGATGTGTGAGTGAAAGGAAATGCTCGTGAAGCAAGGCGAGGCTGCTCCATCATCACCACGGCTCCTGTGTGCACGGGAAAGCTCAGTCCTCTCACCGCCAACAGCTGGAGGAGATAATTCATGTGCCAGGAGTGGTGGGCAGCCCGTGAGCCCACGGGTGAATGATGGATTTGCACCTCCAAAGCAGGTCATATTTAGGAAAAAGATTCTTAAATATTTCTTTGGAAGTAAACTGGTGCCATTTCCAAATTGATTCATCAAACATTCTCATGCCTGAATTTGTGCACAAATATCACGTGAATGTTTTACTTTTATCAAGTCTGTCTTCTGGGAGGGAGTCGTGGTATGAACATAAGTTGCTAAGTTGAAGACAGGTAAGTAAAGATGGATAAAAGGAGATGTTATAGATCTATCTCATATAGTTTATTGGAAGATTAAATGAGGTCGGGTTATCAGAAAAGTTTAACTATAAAATGTTAATTGTTCTAGCTATTATACTAACTGCAGTTGAAGTGGTTTTACTAAAATGCCAATCTGATCACATATCTCTCCTTCTTACTGTCATTTCAATGGCTTTCCATGGCCCTCAGTGGAAGCTTGAACTTTTCAGTAAGCCATGCATTGCCTCTGCTAATTTCCAAAGATCTCATCCTTCATGAATCTGCTCTTCAAAATATCAGGTCTTCAATGTTTAAGAACTCCCTCACCTCTGGACCTTTACATATGTTTTCCCCTCTTGTCTAGAGCTATGCTGCTCAGTACTTAAGCCACTAGGTACAAATGACTATTGAAATTGAAATTAAAAAATATAAAATTAAATGACAGTGAAAATGGAGTGTGCACTCGGCACATTTCTAGCACTCAATCATGTTACGTGGCTAGTGGCCACCATCTTGGATGGTGCCACTATTGATCATTCCATCCCTGCAGAGATCTCCCTTGGACATCACAGGTCTACAGTGAGCAGAAGATCACTACCTTACGACTTCATTAAATTTTCAGCTTAGATATCACCTCCACAAGGAAGTCTTTCTTACCCCCACCCAGAGCCTTAAAGAACAGTGAGGTTGTCCTCTCCAATATCCTACCATATGGAAGTTGCCTGGGTGCTTGTCTGAATTTCCTGATCAACCATGAACTCAGTGAGGTCAGGGACTTATCAGAGTATTGACCAGCATATATTGCCCCCTTAGAGAACAAATCGTAACAAAAGTATTCATTGAGTATTTACTAGGTGTATGACCTCACTTAATACATGAGTAAGTACTATTTTTCTCAGTACGTAAGTGGGGACTAGTTGTTATCTCTACAGGGTAAATGAAGAGCCTGAGGCCCAGAGAGGTAAATCACTAGCTCAGGTCTTACAGATCTTGAGGAAGAGTGGGTGCTAGGCCAGGCAGCCTAATTGCAGAACTTACACTGTGCACCTCCCTGTTGTTAATGCCCACACAATTTTGTTGAAAGAATGTGGAGTACCCAGGGACAGGCATGAAAGTAGACAATAGTTACTCTTTCATAACAGCACTGTGTTTTAAAATTGTACTAATTTTCCCATCAGCCTGACTATAGAAAGTGTTGTTTTCTTTTAATAAGTTCTTTCCACTCTCTTCCTTCAGCTCTTCACTGGAGTGAGAAGAAAGAAGGCAGAGTACACCTGCTGTACAATTAAGAAACCTAAAGTTCAGAGGGGAAGCAAGATGAAAGCCTAGTGGGTTAACTCTGTAAAGTCAAAGTAAAGCAGTCTTGGCAGGTGTTCAAGTGACATGATGTACAGGAGCAAGGGATCCAAGTCATTGACTTGGATTTTTCTTGGCTCCAATGTTTTCATTTTCTGACTGCCCAAGTCATATTAATTAGCAGTATCAGTTATTTCTCATAGCTGCATGTGTTACTGATGTTGATTGTTAGATAATGAAATAACCAGACATTGTTTTCAACAAATTAAGACAGTATCTATAAGTAGGTCCCCACTCAGACATTAAGCCTCATGATTACTGTATCACTACAGCTACTAGCAAATCAGTATTTTAGTTATCCTCCTTGACTATTATCATTATCGTTGTTTTTGTTATTATTTCAGATTGAATGTTGATACCACCAAAAAAAAAGCTTCTTTTAAAGCAAATGTATTTAATACAAAATTTTGGTTAAGTGGGCTTCTCATTATGACTGAAACTTAAGACTTTATATCTTTCTGCAGAGTCCCAATACATGGGTAAATAGGAAAATGGAGGATTCATTGAGTTCCCAGTGGGACTACATTCTATTTTGTTAAAAAAACTAAAGTATTAAAAGGGGAAACTTTATGTTCTGGATTTTGTACATTCAGAGGATTTAATACTAGGCAAGTAATACTCTATGAAGTTTACATATATTGACCCATTTATTCCTGGTTAGAAATCTATAAGATTATTATGTTCATTATACAGATGAGAAAATTGAGGTACACGTCTATAACAACTTGCCCAAATCATATGGCCAGTGAATGACAGAGCTGGGATTTGAACTTATGCAATGTAGTTCTCAAGCCCACTTCTTAACCACACTGCTTTGTATTGACTCCCCATGAACAGGTCCAGACACATACACATAAGTACATACAGACATTTATAAACACAGGAAAAGTTAAGCATGACCTTTCTAAAGAAACAGGAAAAGTAGAAAGATCCTCCCATGTTTTTATTTGAGGATAGCATCTATGTTGCAAATGCAGTTTGGCTTGTTGGCACATTTAAAAAGAGAAAAACCGGTCCCCATGTCTAAATAGGAAAATACAAGAAGGGATTTCTAGTAAACATTGATGAATTCACCTGGTTCGATAAAGAAGGAGATCAGTAAAAACAAATATTTCTTAATCCTTTTATATACTTCTATTATTATTTTTTTTTCTCCGTAATATAACATCACTTTTGTTCAACAGAAGCAAAAAGCTTTAGTTGATGTTTAGAGAATTGTTCTAAGTTGGTGTCATTTAAGTGCATTTTGATCTTTAAGTAAGCATCTGTATTTGGCTACTGTCTAATATTCGTCTACATAGAGCTAAATTTACAGTCTCTTTTCCCAAACATAAAGAAAAAAAAAAAAGAGTAAAACTAAGGAGGCTTAAAAATATGTTCACAAGTTCCTATTAGCAACTGCTTCAATCAAAACCCAGATATCAGTTTTTCCTCCTCTCGTGTCACTAATGACACTTTACAAATACATGGATTATATTCTTTCTTCCGAGCAATCTATGAAGAGAGTACAGTGGTTCACCCTGGCATTTGGCCAGCTTAGTTACTTAGCAAGACTGACAGAAGATCCAACCTGATCAGGTTGGCTATAAACTGGCTTTTAAATGAGAAGGAATCGAAAACCCAGAGGCTATCGAAAAAAATCCATTCAAGTGAAAGGAAAACACATCCCTGCTTTTGAAGACCCTCAAATAGTTTGAAAAAAAAAGTGATCAGTGTTTTTGACTCTAAAGCTTATTCTAAGGTGGGGAAGAAAAGAATAAGAGCAGACCACTTTGCTTTTCCAAAGCACGCTTTTTGAAAAAGTAGCATTCCACCGAAGGACATAACCTGCTAAACCTTTTAAACACGACTCAAACAATTGCTAGCATTATTTAAACTCCTGTCAAAGAAAACATCAAATGACCAAAAATCATGTTTGCGGTATTTAAACACACACACATGCACACATATTGAAATGGGGGGAATAGATTCAGAAGAAATGATTTGTAAGGATGTGGTTAAAACTATTTATATACCGGGTTCTATTTGTTTTACAGCTAGTGGTGCGCGGACAGCATGAAAGGTTATCTTTGACAAGGTTTTAGCTATTATTTTCTTCCAGTGAAATGGTATTTCTTGAGAAAAAAGGTCTTTGGAACAAAATAACAATAAATCCTGATTTAGATACATAAACCTGCCATTGATATCACATAATATCAGTGTTCTTTCTCACTCGATACAGGCGTTTTAAAGATAAATGGTAAACCTGAACTGGAAATCCATCTGGCCGGCTGCCTGCTCTAATGAATAACCCCACTTTGGCGCATGCAATGTAAGCAGAAAGTTCTCTCCCAGCCTCTTTCGTCTGTCATGAATCTACGAGACAGCCGACATAATATCTGGGCGACAACGGTGCGCTAACAGTGCAGTGAGTTCCATTTTCTTTGCTTTCTATTGATTTTCACTTAATAACTGGCGAAATACTAAACGTCCGCCCTGAGTACCTAATAAATCCTGCCTGAGCTTTTTATTGAGGAGAATTTAATAAAAACAACCATTGCGGCTGAGGGATTTTTCTTCTGGACAGAACATAGGGGTAGGGGACATCGAGGTTGGGGCAAGAGGAAGCCTTCTGATTTTTTTAAGGGACCTTCTCCCCTTTGGAAAAGCAGTACCCACGTCAAGGATGCCTGTGTGTTTGAACCGGGTTCCTTAGAGAAGATGCTGTAAGTTCTGTAGACAGGCTGTCTAGTGAACAGGAGGAAAAGGGATGCAAGGCTTGGCAAAACCCATCCTTCTGGTCCCCTGGTGTCCTTTGATACTGGCCTTCAAGCTTCGCCCAAGGACTTCTTCGTTGTTACCAGTGGCTGTCAAAAATCTATAGGAATATGCACTTTACTATACTAAGTAATCATTATTTGGAACTTGATATTAAAAATCCAAAGCAAGCCATGCTTGCTGAATCCTCAGATACCTTTAACAGAATTCTAGATATTAAAAAACATGGTAAACATCTGAAGGGAGAAGGTACATGCAAATTATTCCATTTAATGCTAATTTGAACCTCACAAATTCACTTTTGGGGCAAAGAGCTGTATTAGAGGTTTTTTAAAACCCAAAGAGAATTGGAAAGTATGGGCTTTACACTCTTCACTATCTTCCTCTGCGTAACTTCTAGAACAATTTCCATTGTTGATGCTTAAGGAAAACCTCTTTATTCTGTTATGTGGCCTTTTAGAGGCATTTCACAGCTATGGCTCCCCCTGCCCCAAACCGTACCCTTTATATTTTAATTGACTTTGAGGCTAGGCTATTTTCAAATCACCAGGCTTAGTGAATAAGTATTTTAGAATCTCTTCCTATGTATACACTCATTCCATTCCATCCTCAATAAAATTTCTAACCAAAAATCCACATATTTAGAAAAATTAAAAATAGAAATCTACTTTAAAGTTGTTGTTGTTGTTGTTTTTTAGATAAAATTTGTGGATTTCTGGTTTGGGTATCAACGTTATAAAAAACACAGTCACTCCAGCAAAGCAAGCCATGACTCAATTATTTGTCAGCAGCTCCATGGCAGCTTTTCCTGCAGAATCCCAGTGACAGAGGCAATATGACATAGTGCAGGTTCATGTCAAAGCACCTTGATTGAAATCCTGGCTTCCCCTCCTCTGAGGTTTGGTTACTTTGTCTATGAAAGGAGGATACTGTTGCCCAACAAGCGTGGTTGACATCACCTTGGCAAAAATCAATAAATGTATGGGTGCTGGACAAATGATGTCCATTTATTTCACTGTTACCTCAATAATGAGCAGTGGTTAATCAATCGGGGTAGGATTTGAAATTGGCAAAATCTCAGAAATCCCCCTTTTTTCCCTCCACAGTTTACAGCTGACTTTACTCTTCTGTGCCTCTGTGTCCTCTTTTCTAAAACGGAGCTCATCTCAAAGTTTTTGCTTAAAAGAAGTCCTGATGCAAACGGTGTCCTCTGGGTGATGATTGTATGTCAATGTAGGTGCATTAATTGTAACAAATGTGGAGGCTATTGATAGCGGGGAGAGGCTGTGCACCCTGTGAGGTGCGGGGGTGTGTGGGGACTTCCTCTCAATTTCGCTGGGAGCCTAAAACTACTGTAAAAAATCAAGTCTACTTAAAAAAGAGAGAGAGAGGGAGGAATAGCAGCAAGAAAACCGACAGTTCCTGCAGGTAGAAATACTCAATAATATTTGCTTTTATTATTTACAAGTATTGTTTAGCAATAACTGAAATCAAGTTGTGACTCTTTACAAAACAGAGCCTGATCATTTTTATGATGTGACTTTCACTTAATTTAGATATTGATGCCTTCTTGTTAATTCTAATTTTGGGGGTGGGGGATGGGGCAGGGTGGGATATTGGAAGCTTTCGTTGTCCAGCTCTTCCTAAAAATAGAGTTTAGTAAAATCTTTAACATTTTCCCCTTTCTGATCATTTTGCTTTGCCACTTTTTCAGAGGAGAGCTTTTTTTTTTTTAGATTCTTTTGGAACCTAGCCTATTCCATCCTCAGCAGAATGTTTTGGTTCCATCTAATCAGATAGGCTGACTGCAGGAAATTCAGCAGGGCACGTGCACATCCCCAAGCTGACATTTTGGGGAGGTCATTTCAGACTTGAAACTCAGGGATTTGCAGGGCGCTGGGTGTTAGCTTCCTCTAATGGGTCCACATAAAGGTATATTGCTATTGGGATAATGTCTTCCACTGCTCAACAAAAGGTTGTTGTACTGAGCTGTGATTGTGACAAATGATTTACTATTAGGAACATTCTGTAATTATTGTTCGGTGGGACCGCAGACCAATACATCATTAACATGATAGACGGCCTTTTATATCAGCAAAAATAACTAAATTAATAAAAATGGCTTCATTCCAAACCCTGTCAGAAAGCCAATACTCAGAACAATCAAGTAGCAGTGATACCTGAGAAAGCCATAGTTTATATCCCCCAACAAATCATGTTTTATGCATAAGTAATAAAATATTTGTATATATAATCTCTATAATATAGATCTGTGTAACAGAACTGATTTTTATAGATATCAGCACTAAACAAAAATAGAAGATATTTAAATATTTTGTCCCAAATGATTTAGATTTAAATTTATGCTTTTATGCAATTGGATTGCAGTTTTAGAATATTAGAATCTGCCTATGATGTCTTTTTTTCAATTCTCAAGCATTGGGAAAAAAATTTAATGAGGATCTTGGAGACTGGAATGTCTCTCCTTGATCTTCCTTCTTTCCTTTCTTCCTTCCCTCCTTCCCTCCTTCCTTTTCAACAACAAACTCCTAATTTATGCTTTCAGTCCTTAGCCTCACGTTTTTTACTCTTTTACACAGAATTAAACATTCAACATTTTATGAGGAAGACAATTTTCCTACACCCAAACACTTCAAAGCCTTCAACATTGCTTCATTCAGAACTGTCTCCCTAGCACCTGATTTAGGCCCTCTGAAAGGACTAACCTGTCAGTAATAATATTTGTAAAGAAAATTAACATAGTAACATTTGATGAAATTAATTGATGGTCGAGAATTTTGGTCTCTGCTAACCTGGCAATTTCTATTGTGCAGAGGCTACCAGAGATGGAGGTCTCCAGGAAATTTGCCTGATAAATTTCCTGTCATCTTCTCATTAGTTCGGTGAGGGAGTTATTGTTACTACCACCTTACAGAGAACGACACTGTGGTTCAGGATGGCTGGAAGGGAACTTGTCTAAGTTCTGTCTCCCATCATGTTCCCACCACATAAACACTCGGGTTTACCTCAAAAACCACAACATACGGAAGTTATCATGGATGGAGAAGGCTATCTCTCAGTTTTGCCATCTCAAACAACCACCGATTCAAAGAAATAAAATCTACCACTTCATCTTTCAATATCTTTGCCCATATTGCTGTGATTCTTATGTTCAAAAACACGTACTAATTGTTTTATTCACTATGATTAGGTAAATAAAAGATTACATTTCTTTAAAAATCTAGATTGGTAAAAAACTCTAGTGTCTTTAAAAATATTATATATTTTTTCAGCATGTTGTTAAATGCAAAATGCCCTTTGTCTTGAATTGGATGAGATTGGATAATTAAGAAAACTGCCTCACCCCTCAAGCATTGTTCAGTGCGTATGGAGTGTATGCAAGTATATGGAAGAATCCAATAGTTGGCAAAGAAAAACAGGAGATATTTAAACTGAAGACTGGGGCAAAGGAGCCAAAAGGAGAGAAAAGAAAATATTTCTAAAACTTAAACTTAACCAGTCACGCCTCATGTTTGAATGACTACTTATCTAAGACATTCTTTCAGAGTTACAGGTGTAATGTTACTTGGACCTCCATCTATTGGCCGGCAGTATGGCTTGGAAAACTTCAACACACAATTAAGTGTCTGGCTTCTTTATTTTAATGGGATCTTAACATGTTGAGGTACGTGCATAGGAACATAAGTTTAATGTTTAAAATTTAAACCCAGAAGACATGATTAGTTGGGCTATTTCCTTGGGCCTAAGTTTGCTAAAATTGAATGTACACTTGGCTTTCAGACATATTTGTTGTCGTTTTATTCTAAAGCAATGAACCATACAATCATAGACATCAGTGGATAAGAGGAAAGAAGGACATGTTTCCAGGTACTCTCTTGCAATAGAACTATAGAAACAAAATGTGGGCTATAAGCATTCATATAAAAACCTCTAAGATATATATGTGAGTAGAAAACACAATTATGTTTCTAGGGTTTTGTACTTTATTACTGACAATAAATTTCAATAAAAAGTGACCATTATAGTAATGGAGATCTGCATGGACACCTAGGACTCAAATCTCCCAAAAAATCAGGGAAGGGATAAAATAGAACTCAACGGTTCCCTTTTCTGCTCTTTTCTTCCTTTCCTACTTTCTTTCAATGTATTTTGTCCACAATCTCCTGTTCAAAAGTCTTAGGGTAAAATGTGTTTCATAGGTCAGAACTGTTAGGATTTTTGGAAGTAACGTGGTGCATATATCCATACATTACCCCCCATCACCAGTGGGGTCTGGCGTGGCATACATGAATATGTCTGCAAAAACACATATGAACACTCACACTAAATGGACATAAAGACTACACAGACCTTATTCAGCCCAGGTTACATTTTGCAACATATGAGTTCAAGTCAGTACAGGTTGGCTCCCATAGAGAGGCAGCCAACAAAACACACACACACACACACACACACACAGACACACAAATAAATAAATGTTGATTTCCTAGAAATTCTTAAATTAAGAAATCACAAACAGGAGATTGTATAGGAGATCTATACAAACCAACATAGAGCATTCTGTTAATATAATTTGAATTTAATTTTGGATAGTTTTTTTAAAGATTTTAATATTTTTAGAGTAGCGTTAAGTTTACAGAAACGTTGAGTGGGATGTACAGAGATTTTCCACACATGCCTAGCCTCCCTCATTACCAAAATCCCCACCAGAGTGATACATTAGTCACAATCGATGAACCTATGTTGACACATCATTATCACCCAAAGTCTATAGTTTACATTAGGGTTCACATGAGTATGCCTTATCATTGCACATTTGTCCTTTTGCATATTTTTATAGGGCTTTTCCATTCTCTGTAGTAGCTTAAAAAATTAGAAGTTGCTGTTTAGTATATGATCAATAAAATACAGTTTATTCACTGAGTAACTGATATTGCAATACTATTGATACTGCAATACAATTGATATTGCCTTTTAGAAATATGCTCTTGTTACTTCATTCTTGTACAGAAATTTTGAATGATCTCATGCTTCAATCCCTGTTCAACTCTACCCAGTGCCAACACTATTTTCAGAAGTGTTCTTGCTTTTTGGGAAAAGGTGCAAACATAGTCTATATTTGCCTACATACAAGATATTTTATTAAATAAAGACATGGTTTTAAAAGCAAGATTTCTATCTAAAGATACTTTGAAAAAGCTTCTTATGATAGCTCATTTCTTCAAATTCTTACAGCGTAAGTGAAATCAGTCTCAGAGGCTGGTTGTAATGGACAACATGGTCCAGAATTATAACTCAGAGACTCTTAGATGATATTAGAAATCATCTTAATTCTGAAAGCAAAATAAGTATAAAAGTAATCCAGTCAAGTACTGTGCAAGGTGAGGGGCAGCATGCAGGTAAAGGATGCAGAGAGACCTTCTCTGGACAGACAGGGGGAGAATCAGGCAATTGTTTTTATCGCTAAAGCTTGATTGAGACCTATTTTAAACCTTGTCTTTTCTGTGTTGGCCTTCTCTTAAAGGAAGGCAAATGCCCTTGAAAAGGCGTCTTAAAAGTATGATTCACGGACTCGGGAAGAATTACAGGATGCAGACAGCCTCGAGTGTGGTGCCTCCCCCGAGAGGAGTTCACATTTCCTTCCTCTTAATCCGAGTGAACCATTAAAAAGTTACTCAGTTCCCTGGAGGCCCTTCCCAAGGAATCTCCTAAAAGGAAATACCCTGCACTGGAAAGGTAATTTACCTAGACAGGATTTAAAAAAACAGGTTCCAGCTCAGAGATAACCAGTGACTTCACATGGGCTGGTGTATTGTGCCTTTTAAGGATTCTCTGTGAAGTTAGTTTACAAATCAGAGGTAGGCAGAATAATAAAACACACACACACAACTACTCTTGTACACTTTATTTATTGATTCCACTAAGCCATTAAATCCAACATATAATAGTTTCACAGCTGTTGGAATACCAAACTGTAAATATGCAATAAATTGATTATGCCTGAAAATAGGCTCATGTCCAAGCCATACATGTTTTGTTTTCTATTCTGAGAATGCTTTTAATTATTTTATCTAGTGGGAAAACTCTTTTCTTAGGGATAGGCATGTGGGAGGGGAGGAAAATTCTGTACTCTGGACCTTAGGGAGTGCTGTGGTAATTTCGTGTCTGAGGTCTTTGGGAAGCTGGACTTAAGAACTTATTCCCTTTTATGGCAAAATAACATGAATTTTTCTTTTAAAGTCCACTGGAAAATGGAGCGTGGCTACAGAAAGCTGCAGCTGTGAATATTTGTGAAGCAGCATGGTTTCCCATTTCTGGCAATTCCCTGTCTCCTGCCCACATTTTCAACGAGTGTCTTACCCAACATTAGAGTAAATGATAGAACAGAAAAGAATGAATGAGAACGTTGGATCATATCAATTCCTAGCAACAAACTCATTTCTTTTCTAACATTTCATAGGCAACAGATAAGAAGTTGAGCCCTGTCTGACATTTATTAGGGATTTTTGCATTTCCTAGGTCCAGTCTCACATTGGACAGAATTTTACTGATGACCATGAGAACTCTGTCACAGTTCCTTTGCTCAAATGGTATCAGGATTCAACATTTACACTCTCAGCTGATTACTTAAAAGTTCTCTCAGCAGAAAATAGAGAGGAATTATAAGCAGAAATGTGGAGAAATTAAAATGCTGGAGCTGCTCCCATGTAAAGAAGACTCTACATGCTGAAACACACAGACAAATCCAGGAGACTGGGCAGGGCGAAGCAAGAAAGCACATTCTCTTCTTTCACTAATCTTTTCTGAAACTGAAGGACTAGATTTTGAAATGTTGGTGGGTTTAAAAAGCAACAACCATAAGAATCCTGTTTCCTCCAGGAACTTCATGTTTCTCAGCTAGGGCAGGGTTCTGATACCATACGTATTTACAAACTAAAGTCAAGCAAGAAAGAAATGTTGGGAATATTTGGGTCTGCATACCTTTAATAAACACAAACTCTTCAGCATAGGAAATGAAATGTAAAATCATGGGAAAATGTATGATTCTATTGATCAAATAGTCACATTTAAATGATCTGATTATAGGGGAAAATGAGGAGAGACATTTTAAAATTGTCCTCGTAGCATCATTAAAAATAGTAAAGCTATTATATTTGATAAGCCATTTGTCCCATTATTTCTTGTCCAATGAATTTTGAAAAAGAGCTAAGAAAAATTCCCCTCCTTATTTTTTTCTTTTCATAAAACTCAATCCACAGGCCTGTATATTATATTCACTTTTTTTTTTTCTTATGTGCTTCCTTTTGTATTTTTTGGCTGCTCTGGTGGAATTTTCTATGATAAGAGGACCACCAATCCAGTGTGCATAGTGTGGGGTTGGCCCAGTTGAGTGGGTCCCACTGGGCCTTCAAGGAAAAGGGCCAGGAATTCACAGGGCTTGATTACTGCCAGGGCTTTTTCTGCTTTTAAGTGAACTATGCTCTTCCTAGTAAATCAACGCCTGGACATTAGAGGTTTAACACCAACGCAGTGAATTGAGCGGAAACTCTCTAAAGAAGAAGCCCCAGAAATGCCTACAGGATATTTCTCCAAGCTTGTTTAAAAGTGAAAAGAAGGTTATTGTGTGAGCTACTATTAGGGCCTTGAACATTTTTAAACCAAGTTCCATAGTGAAATATGGCGTAAAAGTGTCTTCATTCATAAAGGACAAACATTTTGTGTTTAAAGCTTTTTGTTTTGTATTCATAACACATCTGACCACCATACCTATTTTCTTTAATTAAAAAAAAATAAAAATGAAGATATCAGGATTCTTCCAATTCTGATTACTCAATTTACTGTCTATGATCCAATCTAATTAGGTAAATATTTATGGACCACATAGGTCATTAAATGGTTGGGCTATGGGCTGGTGATATGAGAATAAAGGAGATGACACTGGAGTTTGGCCAACTGGCTTTAATGATGAGTAACCAATTTTCTATTCCTATCTTAATATGATTGTCAGTATTTCCTTCTTAATGGGTTTGGATTCATGACTGAGACTGATTTTTCATCTCTCTTTGTACCCATACCCTTTAGTATGTGACCTTGTCATGTGACTAAAGGAGAAGAGTGTATCGACTTGTCCTTTGACTTAGGTTCCCCATGTGGCTTGCTGTGGCCAAAAGAACAAGATGGAAATGATAGTATGCCTCAACAGGCTTTGGGAGTTTCTGCTTTCCTTCTTGTGCTTCTGCTGTGGCCTTGAGGAGCACATACCAGGTTCCAAGAGGAAACTGAAAAACACAGATAATGGAGTCATCCCAGCCAAGCTCGGCTTTGATCAACCAAGCCCCAGGTGACCTACAGCTTCACAAGTGATAATAAACAATGGCTGCCTAAAGCCACTGCCTTTTAGAGTGGCTTGTTTTACAGCAATAGTTACCTGATACAGTAAGACTCATTCGTTATCCATCCTCCAGCATCAGTTGGACACCTAATAAGACCCAACTTCTGTGGCAACAGCCTGAGACACAAAGGGTGAACTTCTAGGGGAGTGAGACAAAGGAGTAGCATATCATATAGATTTGCAAAGTGCTGAGATGAAAGTATATTCTCAGTGCTATGATGAAACCCATAGGGTGTTATGGAAGGCATTCTGGCAGAGGAGAGATAAGTCTAGAAAAATTTTAAAGAGTAAGTAGGGATTAGGAAGCCCCTAGGTTTGGATTTTGAAGGGGAGAAAGATGGAAAGGCATTCTATGTTGAGAAAGCATGCAGCATTTGCAAATATCCTATTGCTGAGAAAGATCCTGCTGCTTTGAGGGTAGAGCGAGGAATCTGACATGGTCAGGAACCATATCTCGCATTTTCTTATACTCCATGAGGTTCTTAACATGGCAAACTCAGGTATAGCTCAAGAATGGCTTGGTGATTTTATTGGTCACTGTCTTGAGGAGACAATGCTTAAGGAAAGTCACCTTAAAAATCACCCAGTTCTCTATCTAAATTCAGACCTCACTTCTTGAGAATGTCAAACTTAGGCAGGAAGCCTTTTGATTATTTGTGGTGTTTTTCTCTTTGCTTCCTGCTTTAATCTTATAGCACAGGGACCAAACTATTCTAAGGAGAACTACTTCCTTGGTATTTTTGGCTTGTCTTTTACCAGGAAACTGGTGGAAGTGTCAGGGGTACCCTTTTCAAGAGATTTCCACCTAAACCAAGGGGGGCTGCATCCACTTCCTAACCATTCAAGGCTTTAGCCATTTGTGGTTTACTCATGTTCACTATTATGAAGTTTTGTTGACAAAAACTCAGGAAGTCCTTAAAGGCACCACAAACATGTTTTCTTAACTGCCAAGTTATAACTTTGCTATTTACATGAAAGAGTTTTTTGGGATTTTTTTTCGTTTTTTTTTTTTTAAGTAGAGATATCTTGAAAATTAGTATGTTTCAATTGAAAAGAAGCTTTGAGGTCACTGGGCCCAGTCCTCTGCATTTACCAAGTTGGATGAGCATGCTCTGGGGGTTAAAAAAAAAAAAAAAAAGGCTGATTCAAAGTCTTATTAATTAAGGACAAAAATGGAACTGGATCTCTTGGCTCCCAGGCTAGTGAATTTAGGACTACACCCTCTTTCATTCCTTTTTTTTTTTTTTTTTAAATGAGAATGTTTCTAAATATTTATTTGAGCAACAATTTTCTTGGTTTTCTTAGAATTATTACCCAGCATCACTATTCATTCATTCTGTTTTTTCCGTTGATTGTATCTATATTGTCATTTAACACAGCCCAAAATTTCCTTACCTATATCCATTCTTTATTAGATTCTTCTCCCATATAGGCTATTATAGAATATTGAGTAGAGTTCAGTGCTATACAGTATACAGGTTTGGTGTTCTAGATCATATGCATTCTTGATTTCTTATATAACTCATATTATCTAGAACACCAAACCTGATCCACAGAAAAAAACTTACACAGAGAGAGAAACAAAATGTTCTAGCGTCTTAAGAAAGAACAAGTGAAAAGAGAAAATGGCATTCAGAATTCCAACAAGAACTGAAGGAATGCGTTTCACAGGTAAGGTGGTTATTCTGCAATGGCAAAACAATTCAGAAATTTGGGATGGAGGTGTTTGAAGTGGGGAAATGGACAGGAAAGGAAGGAGAGGAAAGAAGACACTACGTCTTTAAATTGAATTGAATGTTCTGTGACTTTAAATGAAAGCTCTTCTGTTGTTGCGCAAATAAATTTAAACCACTTAACATGGCAGAGAAGGTCAGGCAAGCTTATTATAGTGATCATAGCGTTACAGCTATTGCCATTGACCGCTGCTCTCTGGAATCACCAATAATCAGAGACCGCAAGCTGTGTTTGCAGAGAAAGGTCATCATTCATTTTTTTCAAAGCATTAATATCTTTTGTTTGTTTGGCTCAACATGAAACAGGAATCGATAGAGGTAATTCACAGAGCAATTAGCCCCTCATCTGTCAAACGGCATCTGGGTGTATTTAACAAAAAGACCTTTGGAAAGGTTTAAAAAGGAAGAAAGTGCCTATACCATCAACGATTTATATTTTCTACATGACATGTTGTGTATGCATCTGTGAAAAGGGGGGCCCTGGGACTAAGAAAATATACATAAAGCATGCTATAAATCTACACTTCAATGTTATGATGTCTCAGTGTTGAGGTAGACCAAGAAAAGCTCGGATTACTTTCTCTCCTGGTTCCCGTGAAGAGGGCAAGTGGCATTGGGGTTTTGTATCAGGGACACACACAGACCTAATACAGAGATTTCACAAAAAGAAGACCTCAAGGAAAAACTTGTTTTGGGCAGTGTAAAGAATTGGAGAGTAAGTAAGTAATTGGAGTGTAAAAGGAATTCTGCCTTCTGGCATCAGATCCTATGACTTTTGTGCTACTCCTGAGACCGGCCACAGCCATGCTGTGTGACCCATTGCAAGGAGACGGCTCCCCGCCAGGTCAATACCAGCCATGCCACTCTGGCATGGCCTTGTTTCCATATCTAATTTGCCAATATTGAAATAAGAAGGGAAAATGTGAAATAAAAAATTAACTTAAGAGACTATAGTATTTTAAAAAATTAATTCTGTTCTGGGTCTATTTTTCTTTATTGAATGTCAATTGCGTGGACCATGGGATTAATGCAGTGAGTATCAGAGAGGTAGGCTTTAAAACAATTCAGCTTAGGGAGTTGTCTACACATTTATGCAAACACTATTACTCTCAGCAGGACCAGATGTATTTCGGGAATGGCATATTTTCTTTTCAATTCTTTGGCTCTCTTCCTTTTCATTTTTTCTTGCCTTTTTTTTTTTTTTTTTTTTTTTTTGGTTTCTCCCCATCCTATTCCTCCCCCACTTTTTTGTTTTGTTTCGGTTTGGTCTTCACTCAGACTGTAAGATCTTGGCCAAAAAAGAATTCATGAGATAAAAAAAAAAAGTTACGAAAGTTTTGCTTCTTCTGTGATTACAGAAAATGTGCACTTTGGGTATTGAATTTAGTTTTATTCTTAATATCTAAACATTCTAATAGGTTGCCTATCCATCCCTAAGGCTTTTTCAAGATAACTGTAAATGTCTTATATGGAAATTATGTTATGCAGTTAAGTGAAAAAGCAAGAGACTACACTGAACTTTGAGTATAATTAGAACTGTGAAAAAATATCACAGCGAAAGACTGAAAGGAAGCACTCCTTAAGTAACGTTGCCTTTGGGTAGAGAGATTATGGAGGTTTCATTTAAAATTTCTTTTTTATTAATTTTTCTATAATAAATATACTACTTTTTTAATTGGAAAAACTAAAATGTCACTTAAATTTAATGCAGTAACACATACAAGGCAATTGTGTCTTTGCAAAGTCATTACATTTCATACTGACCTCAGTTACCCAGAATTTTACTTATTGTAAACACTGTCAAACACTCTTGTAGAATTTGTTTTCATGGCCAGAACAAAAATCAGTTCTTAGAGCCTCATGAGTTTGTACAGAGCATGTACAATTCCAATCTGACTTTAAAACTGAAGTTGAGGACAGTTGGGGTAGCAGGAAGTAACTCATGGTACATCCAGATTTCTGTAATAATAAAATCCTATTATAAGAGAATTTCATTATCAAATATTTGGGCTCATCTTATTTTTCTGAATGTGGAATTTTATCCTGGAGGCATTTTGACACAGTGTTCCCTTCCTCTCAACCTCCCAACATTTCTGTTATTTTTTTTCTGTTTATGTCAGCTGTGCTGGAAGTTTCCATACATTCAACATATGGCTTCCTTTATGTAGAAAGTTTCTCTGTAACCTATAGACATTAGCTAATAATTATTTCCCATACTTCCTGTTACTAAAGCAAACATCACAGTCAGCAGTTACCTAGGGTCTATTTTGCTTTCACGAAAATCTTATAATACACTTCAACCACAATCCAAATCATCCCACCTTCCAAATGGTTATTCAACAAGCAGGGGTTATAGTTCCCTTGTTAGACTGTCTTAGGGGTGGGTCTGGCTTCCATGGACTTTGCACATTCTTCTGATTTGTAAGTCAAACCTGAGTTAGAAAGATGGACTGCCACCTCCTCCAGGCTCTGCTTAGTGTCACAGGGGTACAGTTCATCAGACAAACACCTCATAAGCATCAGTTCTGGCTGCTTTCCAGGGAAAACCATGTCATGCCATTGAATAACACTTAGGACCCAATCTTTCATTCTTCTCCTCCATAACTAAATAAATTGGGTAAAGGTCTTGCCCTGTCTCAAGATAACAAGAAGTTTAAAGAACTTACTTGTGTTTCATGTGGCAGACACTAAGCTTTAGAGAAGTGAACAAAAACAAGATGGCGGCTTTCCTGAAGTTCAAAGGCAACTCTGATAGCAAATGAATACTGACAATCCTTATTTCCCTGATGGGAGCAAATAATACTGCTAAGTAAAAGGAAAGGGATTCAGAGTGAGGGCAGAAAGAAAATGAACCTAGACTTTTCTAATGCTACTTTACTCAAAACCTGATGATCATTTAGAGCAGGACTCTTTTTTCTGAAAAGTTTTTCTGTAAAAGACCAGATAGTAAATAGTTTTGTGCTTTGTTCAGAAGCTACTGATCTTTGCTGTTAATAGTGTGAAACAGCCAATGAAATATTTAAACAAATGAGTGTTGACTATATGTCAATACAACTTTATTATGAACATGAAAATATGAATTTCATATAATTTTCAGGCCTCCCAAAATATCATTCTTCTTTAGATTGTTTTCAACCATTTACAAATGTGAAAACTATTCTTGTCTTATGGGTAATACAAAAGCAGCCGTGGGCCTGGATTTGGCCCTTGGGCCATAGTTTGCCACAGAACCCCCTGTTCTAGAGTTCAGAAGTTCTAGTTCAAGTATGTGAATCATCGTACAGAAAGACAGACCCTTCCTAGCTGCTCTCAGTTTAGTGACAGCTGTTGTTTACCATTTAACTATCATCTCCTGTGAATAAGGTGCTTTTCTTTAACTTGAATCTTATCTTTTGTTATTTCGGAAAAGGCTCATTAAACTTTTTAAACTCATTGAATTTAGAAGAGAATCTTAATTATGTGTGACTTAGGCATGGGGTGGGGGAAGGAGAATTTGTGTAACCAGACCAAATTAAACTGCATAAAATCATATCTTTCTATTTTCCTATGTTAGGTTTTTTTTCAGGTAAAAACCCAAAATAGTCTAAAAGTCAATATCAATTTAAATTATGGTTTATTCAGACAATGATATAAAAATGATTCTTAAATAATTTTGAAAACTCTTTGGTGACAAAGGAAAATATTCTCTTTCTGATGTAAGTGACAATAAATCAGAGTACAAAACTCTACATTTGTGCATGTTAGCATTCATAACAGAAAGATATAAATTAAAATATTAAAAATATTTATGAGGAGGTTAATTACTTTTTTCTGCTTTTTTTTTCTACTTTCTAAATATTTCACAATGTGTGTACTGCTTTTATAATTAGAAAAACAATGTTATAAGGATGATCTTTGCTCCCAACTTTTAAAAGTATTTCTACAGACTGATTTATGCTTCTGCAGCAATGCTGCATGAGGAATCATGAAATATTCTGTATGATTCATTGACCACTGGAAGGCTTTGTGATAGCACTGAAGATAACCTGCAGTGAGCTCATAAAAATAATTACCTGAAAGTTGTACAAATTCAGCATTTTTATGACATGCAAAATAAAAAAAGCAAAGAAGAAACAGGCAATAATACAAGTAAGGGATAGGGATAGCTATATGTAAAAAGAAATAATAGAAGCTTGCCTTCCTCTTCATTTGCAAGTTTCCTAAAAAATTAACTGAGGCCAAACAATTCAACTTTCATTCATGGGGATAATGTAATGAAAAGGGATTATTCTTATGTACCGCTTAATGCATTTTTATTTCAATTTTTGAAGAAAAAAATCAGTCTCAACTGACAACACAACACATGATTCCTACCTATATATTTATTCCTATTTACGTTCTACACACCAGCAGGAAGAGGTAAATATACTTTGTTTTCTCCTGAATATAAAAAATAAGACCTTGAAAGAAAAGAAGAATGTTATATTAAAGATATATTATTAAGTGATGGTTTTAAATTATCAAATATAAAAATAGCTTTATTTATGTTGTTCGCTGCTTGGAAGACAAGTAAGTGTATGAGAATAAAAGAACTCGTAACTTCTTATAAGTAAAATACGGGCATTTCAGGCATTTGGACGTAAAGCTTGGGATTTAATCATTAGATTTGGCATGTCAATAATTTTAGACAGAAAAGTACTAATAGAAACACACCTTAGACAGATATTATTGTGTGCCTCTGTTCTTCTCTCTCTTTTTTCTGCTTCCTTACCATAGAAACCCAAGTAATCTACTTGACTGATGGACTTGTAAGAGAAGAAATTATAGCTGTAGGACCCAAGTACTTCACTTTACCTTATCAAATGCTCTCACCAATTTATGTTCTTAGCACTTTTCCACAGTCTGACAAGAATCAGGACTATTCCTGGGCTTTTTGAGGCCTCTTGTCTCTCTGGATGGTGACATCCTATCTTGACAACTCAGATACAGCCACCAGGTACCACCCACGGGCCACTGATAGCTTTTCAGCTTGTTCCAGGTGAAACAAGAAGAAACATGACTGCAGACTGCAGTTTTTACTATTCTATTGCATATTATGACTCATAAGTTTACTTTAGCATTCAAAACTCAACTTGATATGATTCAGCTCTGCATCATAAGCTGCTGATTGAAAGTTTATAATAAATGAGAGCCTTAGATGCAATGAGTGGGCTGCTTCTTCTATTTGGGTGGTGAGACCTGCCATGTACTCACTAAGTGCATGAATCTGTGTATAAGTGCTAAGTGAGTTGTCCAGAAAACATAATTAGAAATTGACATCATGCTGCCCAGGGAGAGTCACGAAAGATTTTGAACTAGAATGGGAGTTGGAACTTGAAAAATCAGTAAGTTTGGAGAGGTGCAGAGAGAAGGAGAGGCAGAAGGAAGTAATGACCTGTGTTAGTGACTAATGCATTGTATTCCAGGGCCTGTGTTGGTTGCTCTGCATATGAAACCCTATTTAATTCTCACCAAATCCTGAAGCTGAAACTCAGAGAAAGTAGAGTTTTCTGAAGATTACACAGCTGAGAAATATGGGAAAATGGATTCAGACTCAGATCTGCCTCGTTCTGAAGCTTACTTTCTTTTCAATGCACTGAACTGTATCAAGGATGTTTTTTGGAAGGCAGACTGATGGGTGCAAGAGTGAAGAGGTACGAATAAACACTAGCTACAGGATGACAGAGATTCCTTCCTGGAAACCGTGGTTGGGATGAAGCAATAAATACCAAAAAAATATTTTAAAAAATTTTTTTCTAGGAGGAATTGCAAGATGAAATTCCATGCGTTTGACAAGCATTTATCAAACCTGAATTTATTTCCTGATTACAAAAGAATTCCATGTTACTGGTAGAATTAGGAAACTGTATAGGAATCACCAGTTACACAGTCAGACAGAGCTAACTACTGTTAATGTTTTTCTAATCTCTTTATCTTTTTCTTCAAATATATACATATATATATAGTGTTTATCTAATTAAAATTATGCTTTTCATATGTTTGTAATCTGATGTCTGAATTAATAACATATCACAACATTTTATCTCATGTTCTCTTTGTAAACATATTTTGAATAAATATAGAATATTCCATATGTATAAATTATCTTAATTTATTAAACTCTTATCATTGAACATTGATTTTTTTCTAGGTCTTTAGTTTTTTAATTAGTTTTTCTAGTTTAAAAAAATATAAACAATGTCTAATTTTGCACGTAAATCATTTTGTTCATTTCTGATTTTTCCTTAAAAAAACAATTTTTAAACAAAATATTCAGCTTGTTTTATTTCCTATGATATCAAAAAATTGAAATTAAATTTCAATCTTGTACCATCCTAGCAACTGAAGCTCAGGGCAGACCCTTTAGGGAATAAACCAATATCCTAGCATAAGCTTGACCCAATCATCATCATCATCATCATCATCATCAACATCATCATCATTCTCATCACCACCATCTTCACTTGAGGGAGTTAATCCTCCTCTACATCAAGAAGAGAGAGAGAGAGAGAGAGAGAGAGAGAGAGAGAGAGAAACTGAAGAAGAGATGGAGGAAGAGGGCAAGAAAAAAAAAAAAAAACACCTGATTTCCCTTTCTCAGGAACAGATGCATTTATTCCAGGTAGGCAAATTTTTTTAAAGAGCAAACTCCATGGTGGTTTTGGGGGTGGTAGGAAGCACCCATTTTAGAGTTTGCCAAAGTGACTATTGACTTTTTAATATCGAGTAACCCTCAGAGGTGGTGCATCTATGTCACTCTGCTGATGTATCTCCTTATTTGAGAACATCACACAGTGAAGGAAACCACCTGGGTTCAAATCCCAGCTACTCAGTTTAACAGCTCTGTGACTTTGGATAAGTCATTGAATTTCTCTGAACCTCAGTTTCCACAAGAGTCAAAGGAGATAATGATGCTAACTGGTAATATTTGGATCATGACGATTAAATCAAATCATGTATCATCAGGCAATCACACACAAGGAGCTCCTTTCTTCCATGTTTTCCTTTTCATAGATGGCAGGAAGCTTCATTTTCTTCAAGAAGTTTCTTCATTATAAAAACTAAAGTTCATTATAAAAACTATAAAAACTAAAGTTTTCCTTTTCATAGATGGCAGGAAGCTTCATTTTCTTCAAGAAGTTTCTTCATTATAAAAACTAAAGTTCAATCATTCCACAAAGTTTTCTATCCCTGGGCACTGAGGATTGAAAGACTGGAACTGTAGCAGAGTAATGAGTTAAAATGTCAAAGGAAGAGAAGTGGATACAAAGTTGTGTGTGTTCCCAAATGGGGGTGGGCCAAATCTATTTGGAGAGGTGCATCAGAAGAATAACCCTTAAAGTGAGTCTTATAAGATGAGTACATGCTTGCTAGGCAGAGAAAGGAAAAGGGACATTCAGGGCATGGGTTAATGCTTGGTCCATTGGTGGTGGGGTAGGAGTTGGTGTTTGGCATAAGAGTCCTTAATAGAACCTAAAAGTTATTCAAATGCCACTTCTGCTGCAGAGCTTATACAGGAAGCCCTCTCTACTGCCTTAGCACTTTAATTGCACCACATCTGTGGATTTCTTTGACATTTACTACTTCCTGCTTTGCATTAGAGATATTTGTGTACTTATTTTACTTTCATTACACACTAGACAAACCAGAGACTGCTTTAGCCTGGTATTCTCCACAGTGCCTTCAACTTAAAACTATATATATGTATGTTTTCTTTTTTTTTTTTATTTTTTGAAGAATGAAAGCCAGTGTATTTCACATTCACTCTCTCCATCATGGTGGGGTTCTTGGTCATTTTATCTATGGGCTTTACCTGGGTGAAAAGAGGCTTGTCTTTTTTCTTATACAGCTTGATGTATAATAAGCATTGATAGATGTGCTACAACTTCCCCATCACCCAGGAAACCTGGCTGAACTGGTTTTGCTCCTGCTATTAAAGCAATGGATTTCTTCTAATACCATTGATTCTTCTAGAATAGAAAAAAAAGAGTTATCTCCTCTTTATTACTCACCCAACTTAGAGGTCCTCAGGCAGAGGATGGGGCCCGACAAGAAACCCCCATAAGATGTGATTTGCTAAGTTCCCAGCAGAGATGGAAAGTGGCTGGGATCTTGAGTGGTTACGGGGCCAATTTAGGGACATTTTGTTTCTCAGTCTTTTGGCTTTAGACCCCCTTCAGTAAACTAATGACTTATGGTTGGCTCCAAGTCAAAACTGCTAAGAAGATTATTAATATTCACCTCATTATTTTGATTATGGGTAGTGATACAAATAATAGTATATTACAATAATATCATTCATAATGGCTTACACTTATTGAGTATTAACCATGGCCAGGCACTTTCTAAACACTTTGTCAATAATAACTAAATTCATATCCAAAGTGTTTCAATGACTTGGTTACTGTTAGCATCCTCATTAAATAGATGATGAAACTGAAACAGAGAACTCAATGCCCATGGATCACACCTGATTAGTGGTGATCCTGGACACTAATCGAGAGCAGTTTACTATCTAGCCTGGGCTTTTATCTTCTATGCCACCTCATTAATCCACTTGATTGAGGAAATATTATTTTTTTTCCATTTTACAGAGAAGGTGCAGAGACTTTAAGTGACTTGCCTAAGTCTACGCATTGGAAAAAGGTAGAGCCAGGATTTGGAGCCCATCCATCCAGCTCTAAAGTCTGATTCTGGGACTCTATGGTTCTCACTCTTGGTCAAGGTTAATAACACTTTTGGTTATAACTACATGGTATCTTCTCCAACCTATGGGCTCTATCAGGTGATGGCTTCCTAAGAGGAAGGAGAGGTGAACAAGTTGTCTTCCTGACATTAGTCTAGTTGTCACTGAGGTCAACTGAAAGAGGATGGAATGACTCTGCAAGTGAATTAATTTCAGGATATTTGAGCTATTAGGAATGTTTCCTATAGGATCTGCTGAAGATGACTTACTCTGCTATGCTGTGCAGTGAAAACTACAGTCACTTTACTATATTTTGTTATGGTCCAGTCTTGAGGCTGTGATTTAGGACAAAAGAAGTCAAGCATCCAGGTCAAAGAGTGAGAAAAAGATAACTCAAAGGATAAGATACAGGGCACAGTACATCAAAATCATGTTCATCTTTTGAAATACTAAATGAATACAAGCCAAAGACTAGGGAAGCCATGCATGCCTTCATTTCAGGAATCCAGGCTGGTCTAGGTGCCTGAGCCCACGAGCCAAAGTAAGTAGAGCCCTCTACACAGAAATGGAAATGAAGGCTGCTGTGGATTGTGAGCTCAGGGTTGAGTTCAGTAGGAAATAGATGGAAAATAAAAGGGTTGATTGATTGCTACCAGTATAACCAATTGTTCTGGAATATTAAATGGACAGCCTCCTGTTCTTTCATTATAGGTGTTGTGTTTATACCCATCAAATTTGTGGAGTCTTGAAAATGAAATGATGAATCACCATAGGAAACTTCTGCTAATTAACCTGAAGTATCTATTTTATATGTTTATTCCTTCAATAATATAAGATGAAATCACTATGTTGTCTTTTCATTCCCTGAGATGCCAAAAGCGACAGTGGGATGCATAAAGTAAGGTATTTCTTATCTATTCTGAGGGTGAAATCAGTGTTATCAGTGTTTATTTATAAATGATTCTTACAATTGTCTCTCTTAAATGAAACCTTACAATTGGAAGTGGCTGCCAGAAATGGCAGTGAATGCTCCCAAATAAATAAGGTTCTAGAGAAGCAAGGAACTTTCTTCCTACATATGTAATTAAATTTGACAAAGCAGTCATGGTTTGCTTTAGAATCATCAACAACTACTTATATGACAGATAACCCCTTAACAATCTCTTTAGGTGTTCCTGTTGCTTATGTTAAATTATTAATCAGGTCAGAAGGTGATTATTTTGGTCAGATAGACAGAGAGTACAATGAACACCTTAGCAGTAAAACTGGTTTATCAAATAACCTTAAATTGAGTAAGAAACAAAATGGGTCCTTTTTGTTGTTGTTTTACTTTGTTTTCTAATCCTGATCTTCAACCATGCTATGCAAAAGCGTCCCTTTTCCATTCTTTAAAAATAACTTGGCAGGCCTCTATAACTTTCCTTCTCAGATATTAAAACTCCATTTAGCCTATTTTAAAACTAAAATCTCATATTGGATTCAAATTTCTTCTCCTCTTTCCCCCAGCTGACCCCATGACAGACTTGATCATGGCTGCTTGGATTGGAAAATGGAGGCAAGTGTTTTCCTTGACACTCTCATCATTCTCCCTCTTCTTAGTCAAGCTCTTCTGGCCTTCCTGATCTGACCTGATCAAGAAGAACTAAATGCATATTTGACTTCCCCTGTCCTTCATTGACTTTCTGGTGTTAAATGGAGGATATTGGGGAAGAAGTTAAAGGAGGAAGGATTTATCTAAATTGGTAGAAAAGTGAGATTGGGGCATGGTCCTTAGCTTCAGCGATTCTCTTTGCAACTAGTAACCACCACTCATGATGTACTCTTTCTCCCTGAGGTGTGTAGTTTAACCTCAGAACATCTTTCTGAAGACCTTACCTGTTCCCTTGATGTCCCCAGAGGTTCTTAGCCTGCTTCTCCTTTGGCCAATTAGCCTCCTGGGCAGCCCTAAGTCTCCAGACCCCTCTTTAGTTTCGGTGCTTGCTCACTTGGAGATGGAACCACTGAGTCTTCTTTTCACCCTCTGGGGGCAGGAAGACCACTTAGGGTGGGGGCAGTGGCTCTGTCTTCTTCCCAGGCACACTGCATCACAGTCCCAGCAAGCCCCACTCTCCTAGCCATCTTTAATCTCCTTCCTAGTAGACTTCCTCCCTTTGAAGACCTCTTTTGACCAACTTTGAGTCCAGTCTCATGGGCATTTTGCCCTAAAACACAAGTAGGCACTTGTTTAGGTCACACAGAATCTCCTTCACCATATTCTTCCACTTGGTCACAGCAGCATTAGGATATGCTACGGTTTCTTGGTTCCAGCAAACACTCAGCTAAAGCATAATAAGTCAGTTCCCTTTCCCACAGGCACCTCCAGATTCTACAAGTTATCCCCTTGAATCTCCCATCCTGCAACCAGTTATTTTAGGAATGGGAAGAAAATAGCCTCTCCCTATGAGCCTGCACTCCTCACAGAGCTGAGAGATTTTCTGCTCCATGATTTCCTCCATCAGTAGACTGGGAATGAGGTGTGAGGTTGAGTTGAATGAGGTATGGTTGATGGTAGCAGATTCCACTCACATCACCTGGGGGAAATGTCTGGCCCCAACTGCAGTTGGCTCACTGGTGACTTGAGAGTGTGGGGTACCCATGAGTCTCATTTTCAGTTGTATACCTTGCTTATTGATTTCAGGAAAATATAAAAAATTAAGTTTTATGGAGTTAGATTAGTCATAAAGTAAAGACAAGTCTACACTGACCGATATGTATATGAAAGCCAGGAAGGATTTATTTGCAAGGGTAAAATGGATGCCATGTCACTTCCACTTTTCCTGTCCACTGCTTCCTCTACTACCTGAAAAGCCAATGCCTCTATGACTCTAGGATCTCCAAAATTAGAATGCTAGTCCTAGAAAGGAGTTGCCAAGATCCTCCACCCATTAACAGTGACAGTGTAACACTTGTCCTCCTTTTCATCTGAGTTCTTTTCAGAAGCAGTCATGCTTTTGACCACAATGTCCACTTGTGATCACTGATTTGTCCTTGTTTCTAATATTTTGAAGACAAAGGCATGAAAAGAAGCACTGTGGTAACCAGGGTGGATTTTGTTTTTGAGAGTCAAGTGGGTACAATGTCACTGCTACTCCTCCTGTCCACAGCATCCCCTGGCTCCTGAAGAGGCAACATACTTCCTCCCTCTTCCCCTCCAGTGTCCTTTAGATATGTCCACACTGCTTCTTAACAAGCACAATTCCGCTCCTTGCTTCTTACTGGAAATAGGCTCAGTGCTGACGGGATCTGATCTCTTGGTGGGTGGAGGGGAATGATGGGTCAAAGCTGCATCTGACCCTTTGTTCCACAGCCTTACTTCATAGCTGAGCTGTCAGATTCTGATTTAAACTTCTTTTTTCCTAGGCCCTAGATCAGTTCCTTACCTTGGAGCATGTCCCCTTTGCTGATCTCATACATTTTTATTTTATTTGATACTTGATGTTATGCTTGGATTATAAAACTTCCATTCAGTAAAGGTTCTGTAACAGATTGTTCTTTTGTACAATTGCCAACTCTCCCAGACTAAAAACATATTGGGGGAAAAAGCCAGATAAAAAATTAAATGGAGTCCAAATTAGGGGCCAGCTAATAAAATCAGATTTTCTTGACACTTTTAGTCAATGCAAAAATAATTGTGGGAATATGAAAGGTATATGATGGTCAATTATTCTTGTCTTAGCAAGTATCTATAATCATAGCCACCTCAGAGTAGGTAATAATCCTCCACTGAGAAAAATGAGACTTCCTACATATCCATAAGAATTGTAAAACATTATCACGTGCATGCATAAAATATATTAATATTGAAATGTGCTGGCTTTAAGGTCAGGTAGGCAGACATCCTTTTTTCTATGCTGAAAAAAATATATATACTATCTGACTTTATCGGACTGCTGACATCCAATTGATCTGCATTATTCTTAGCTGGCAAGAGCCTATATACCTAAATGCCTCAGATAATAGGTATTACAGTATTAGGTAAAAAGCTTCCATGCAGTCTATAGCAATATCAAAAAGGTAGAAAGTGTAAAATAAGGGAGATTAAGATGACACCAGAAAGCTTTGAATGAGGTGTCATTTTGCATTTAGAGAGACAACCAGGAAAGTTAAGACAGAAGAAAAAAATGCCCCTTTCTCACCAGCTGCCCTTAAAGGTTTACAAATGATCTGTTAACAGAAATGAGTTTCTCTTAGGCTTCAGACACCATTTATTATGCTGTGAGAGAGACAAAAAAGGAGATGGAAAAGACTGGAAAATTATGCTTATTTGAAGGCAAAATGCTTCCCATCAGCAACATGATGAAAATGCACCAAAGGTGTTAGCCAGATGTTGACATGTTAATATTTTTCATGAGGCCTTTCACTGAAAATGAGTACAAAGAACTTTCGGGGTGTTCTTTAGAATATGGATGGAAATACACTGCTAGGCTAGAAACCTTGCCTGGGAAATTGCAATGGTATTTGATGACGAAGAGGAAGAGGAAGTGTGTTTTAAATAGGGGGCTGGAACCTCGATTCCCTGGCTGCATCCCGGATGGTTACGAATGGGCTCATCTGATCTCTCCTAGTCAATTTCATTCTGGAAAGTAGCCAGTGGGCCTAGTTCACGACCCAGTGATGTCATTATAATTCATTCTCCCTCACCACAAAGACTTCGGAACTTTCCAATTTACAATGGGTCTTTTTAATAAAGAAGAGTGTCATGCATAGAATCTTTAAGTGTTTCTAATAATTTATCTTTTCTTTTCTGTTTTAGCCTCAAAATGGCCTATGGTATTTCTATGAAGACTGAACTCTCAAAACCATTCAAAGAATTTATATCTTTGTTAAACTACATGGTAGGTTTTATAAGCTGAACGAAGGTAATTGAAGCTTTTTACAAGAGAGCATCTTGTCCAAATAAACAAACAGACAAAAACTAACTTTATATCTTAGGCATAAACCAGAACATGTAAAATGTAATAAGACTTAACTGATGTTGCATCTTGAACACTGATGTACAAACTCTAAATAGGATAAAAGCCATTTTTAGCACTGTTCTCTGTGTTTTGAGCCTGGCTTTCCAAGCCAAGGGAGGGGCCGGGGACTGATAGAGACACATGTAAGCCATTTAAGAGCAGGGGCTATGGCATCATCCATGTGTTCTCTCAACACCCCTCCTGAGCCGTAAGGAAATATTCACTGATGAAGATCACACATAAATCGAACTCAGCATTGGGGAGTTAGGAACCCCTTCCAGTCCTTCACCTCTTTGAACTTGGTTAACCCTCCTTGCTAAAATAAAACTGGCTGAGATGACTTCACGTATCCTCAGCATGGTTCTTTAAAACCTTGGGTAGTACAAGCCGAGTGGATGATCAATGTATTTGTGGCCTGCGCTGTAAGTTAACTCGTTCTGTCTGACAGGAGATGTAGAATAGCTAAAAAGAGGCTTTACTTGTAATCTTCTTATCACCTTATCCTGGAGTGTTTGTGAAGAGCAAGGCCTTGCCTGAACTAACTCCCAACTGAGGGTTAATACTAAGAAAGAGAAATTGCCCTTTAGTGGGTCTGACCGAGCGCCCTGATAAAACCTTCTCATGACAGGTCGGGAACCCTGGCCTCTCAAGGCTGTATGGACACTGGCTTTCCCAAGCTATAACATGTTTGTTTTTCTTCTCTATGCTTCATGGAAATAACTTGCAGTAACTGTCATGTGCCAGGGATAAAAATCCATACATTTTTTTCATGCCTTTTCTAATGTTTGGATTCTAAATCAGATCTTCACTGCTGGACGATTATCAGGCAGAGACTGAGTGAGAAGAGAGAGGTGCTCTGACAACCAGTGCAGAATGAGAAGGAGATGGGGACCCCCTGAGCGTTGAGATGACAATATAGAAAAGGTCAAAACTGACAGAAGTAAGGGGTGAGGGGAGGGGAGGGGGAGAAGAGAGAAAAACTGGAGAGAGACAGAGGCAGAAAGAGAAGGAGAGAGACAAAGAGGGGCAGGGAGAGAGCTCTTCAATGAGAAATAAACACAATTTGGGGGAGTTTAGAAGAAAGAAACCTTTGGATATGGCAAAATTAGGGAGGTTTGCATGCAGAGGGAGGTTTGCACAGAGAAGGGGCATCAACCTTTTCAGGAGGTAGTTTTCCTGTTTTTACAGAAAGCTGAGCCACAGCAGAAAGCCTGTCAGTGTCAGGTTCTCCAGTGTCAGGTAATTCACACTCTTCCTGATGACCTTGAGGTGTATACAATTCTTTGAAGTGAGCACTTGGTGAATCTGATCAAGGGAATATTTTCTTTCCAAGGAGGAGATACTGGATGGGATGTGCTCTCAAAATGATCCTATGTTAGTGGGATGGTGGTTATAAAACACAGCAGTCACAACCCAGGGGACAAAAAGTTATCATAGCCATAGATACGAAGGGTTAGGGGACCCAGAGAATAAGTAGAAGGGGACACAGAACAAGCTTTACAGAGGAGCTACAATAATGATGTTACTAATAATAAGAATAAAAGCAACAATATTGATGACAAAATTCAAAGCAGCTGCTGATATTTTTTCAGCCCATATCATGGGTATATGTCTCCTGTAAATGTATCTGGATATGTTTCTGTAAATATATATGTATGTATGTAAATGTGTATGGATCTGTAAATACATCTAATGCTCACAGAATCTCTCAAGGTAAGTGTTATTATTATTCTAATTTTATAGCTGAGGATATTAAAGCTTAGAAAGCTTGCAAAACATATCTAAGGAAACATGCCCACATATTTCAAGTCTGATCAGTGTATACTGGATAAAAACATGAAGCTATATCTATGGAATCCATAATATACGTGACCAGAGTGAGAAAGAAGGAAAAGGGGGAAAGCGTTAAGTGAAGGAAGACACAAGAGGAAGATTTGTTGGAAACCAGCTCAGTGAATGGTTTATATGCTGCTCATAGAAAATTATATTGTATGTTGCAGGCAATAGTAAGGTAGAGGAATTTTAGTAAGGAAGTCACATGATTAGATTTGTATTTGTGAAAGATAACTGAAAGGTAGTTGACTAGAGGAGGGGTGAGAATTCTGATAGGGTGTCAATGAAAGGTTTATGACTATCATCCAAGCAAAGCATAATATGGGCGATAACCCAGAGAAACAAACATGGTGGCTCACTGAATCCTAACACTGAGAGGTACCACTCACTCCTAGTACCTTCTCCACCTCATGGCAAAGAGAGTTTAAATAATCTTCCCGTGGCAACACGATTAGTAATGACAGAGCTGGGATTCAAACCCAGGTTCCAGAACCTGTTATTATATTCATCACACTATATTTTTGAGAAAGATAATAAGATTAGGGCTGGAAAGGGAAACTATGAGCCAGATTCCAAAATCTTTATGAATTAGAGGACAAGATAAAGACATCTGTAGATAAAAGAGGAGAGGATGCAGAATCAGTGCAAGAATTTTTATAAAAGCACAAGGAAATTATTGTCAAAGGAGATAATGGGGATCAAGAATAGTGACCACAGTTCTGACCCTGAAGAATCTGGGAAATAAGTATAAGTCATCTTCTTCTTTTGGGGGCTGCAGAGGGAGCAGTATTCTCAAGGACCAGTTCCTTTCTACAAATTGGTTCAATTGGATTGAGGTGGATTACAGGATGTCGGGTTTTCCCTAGCTCTCTCTCTGATTTTAACATGAACTCTCAATTGAAAACCACTGAGTAACGTCAAGGAAGGAGAAAATTTTCTGACAAGCAGAGATAGAGGAAAATTTTCTGGACAGAGTGGGAATTCTCGTAGGATAAGTGGAAGTGTTTGAAGAAGAAGGAAAAGCAGCCATTGATGTTATTAATGCAATTGTATGTGTATCTTTGAACAACATCCTTCTCCATCACTTGATTTTATATATTCTGTGATAATGTTCAGTCAGATTGCATAATTCTTTTAGTGCAAGCATCTAAAAGTATTTTTTGTTAGAAGAGGAACGGTATATGAATACTAAAAAACTAACAATGACAATAAGATATAGGGATACATGACTGACTATTGACTTGTAAATACTTAGAAGATGCAGTTTATTAAGTAGTGCCAGGAGGGTGAGTTTTTCATTATTCATGCTGTGGGACGATGGCTTGGGTTGAATTATCTACCATGTCATGTGCCAACACCTTCCTCTATGCTTTCCTCTCTGACATATTAATTGCCCCATATAACAAAATAAGTCTCTGACCTCATTTAAACAAAGATTTATAGAAAAAAAAAAGAAGGAAGGAAGAAAAAAAGGAAGGAAGGGAAGAAGGGAAAGAATTAGAAACAGGAATCAGGCAACCCCTTACATGGCAAGGTAAGTAGAATGAATTTTATGGCATATGTAAGGCATAGGAAGAACGACTGGAGGAGGAAGGACTGTTCATGATTATTTATTAGGCTAATGGGAAGAAATAAGAAATGAAATCAAGCAGTTTCCAGAAACAAGGCAGTATATAGACATAATCAAATGATATTGCAGTTTCATATGTAGTGTGTGCACAGGTGACAATTCTAAATAAGAAGATGGAATTAATCAAAACCATTTTTTAAAAAGCTATTAAGGAATAGTTCCATGGTTTTTGTTATTAAGCACCAGTTTAAACATTTGATTTATATTATATTTGAGAATTATACTATAAGAATAGGGAAACAATATCTCGGAAACAGCCACTTACTCCAGGTACTTGAGTTTTTAAGTCAAATATAAACTCTACATTTGAGTCTAAAACCTCAGTAAAATCAGGATAGTATGAGTGCAAGTAGCATATGTGTCAGCTGTACAATATGGCTGCATAAGTAAGCAAAGTGGGCATGGCCACATAATAGATGATGCAAAGCAGGGAAGAAAATAATCCTGCTTACCTGTGGCTGTCTCAGTCACACCTACAGAAGAGGGTTCTGTTCAGAAGTTTAAGAGGAACATTGATGACTTTTTTCTTGGTTAGTAGACAACTTACAGAGACATAATAATAATGATCTTCAAAAGTTTAGTTTTCTGTTGTATGTAATTCTAGAAAGTCTTGTTAAAACAGTTTCAAGAAGGGCAACTTTCATCTGATTATAAGAAAGAACATTCTAATAACTAGAACTTTCCAAAAATAGAACAGACCTCTGTAAGAGGTAATGAGTTAACTTTAGCAGGAGAGATTGATCTCTCAGGACTGGGTAGTCATTTGTTGGACCCATTAGCAAAGAGATTTGGGTGTCAGGTGGGGAGAAAAAGTAATAATAATCATAGTAATAATAATAATAGGTGATAGTTACTGACTTCTTACTGTATGCCAGTGCTTCTTTATCATCATATGTATCCCAATAACTAGAGTAAGAGATTGATGATATTCTTCTTTTCATACAGATAAGAAAAATGAAGATCCAGAAAATTGCTACTAAAAGGCATAGCCAAGATTCAGCTCAACATTTTTTTTTTTTTTTTTTGCGGTATGCAGGCCTCTCACTGTTGTGGCCTTTCCCATTGCAGAGCACAGGCTCCGGACACGCAGGCTCCGCGGCATGTGGGATCTTCTCGGATCGGAGCACGAACCTGTGTCCCCTGCATTGGCAGGTGGACTCTCAACCACTGCACCACCAGGGAAGCCCTCAACTCCACACTTTTAACATCCACCCTATTCAGGTAGCTGTGTTAAGAGATCTTCAAGGTCAATTTAAATTCTGATGATCATTGATTTTGGAAGTTACCTTAAAAGGTTTAGAATAGTGATTTGGAGTCAGACCAGGGTTCAAATTTGAACTCTTTCCTGTCATTAATGTGTAAACTTAGGTGATGAACTTAAACACTCTGAAGCTCAATTTTTCATCAGCGAAATACAAATTACCATATTTAATTCATAGGATTATGAAAATTACATAAGGTCACGTATGCAAATTTAAGCACAGTGTCTGGTGTTAGTGATACCCTTAACAAACAGTGGCTAGTATTTTAGTGTTTAGTGTTTAGTATTTAGTATTTTAGTATTTAGTGGCTAGTATCTTAAATATCAAATATTTAAGATATTTGAATGGTGATATGCAAAGTTTTAGTATCATAATGTTTAAAATATAAATTCTAGACCAGGTTTGAATCCTCTCAGATGATAACCATTTGATTTCATTCTTGAACCTCTTCTGCAGTAACATACCAGTTTAAAATTGTGACAGTTTGGGGGAAATATTTGCAATATATGTAGAAAAAAAGACTTAGAATCAAGAATATGTGAAGACACATAACCTAATAAAATAGGCAAAGAACAAGGACATCACAGAAAAAGAGATACAAATGGTGAGTAAACATGGAAAAACATGCTCAAACAGTTATTTTTGGCCCAACCTTCTGGAAAAATCATCACCACCATCATCATAATTTTAATATCCCACACACTCTCTTATTCCCCCTTTACTCCACATCTCCCTCCAATTATCTCTCTATTACTCTGTTCCCTTTATAGAAAACTCTTCAAAAGTTTTGTCCATACTTACTCTTTCAACTTCCTAACTTCTCTCTTGTTTTTGAATCAGCTCAAATCCAGATTTCTCTCTCTCTCTCTCTCTCTCTCTCACTGTAGAAGAAAAAGTATGTTTCTCTTAGAGTTCTTGACTGCCATCTTGAAATCGTGGAGGAAGCTGATTCTACATAAATCAGATCAAATAGATAAGAGGTTCTGTAGTGACATCACTGAAATTTCTAACTAACTTTAAAGGTTACTCTACTTTTGGACATTTCTGTTATCATTTAACCAGTTTGGATGAGGTTTCTATTTCCTAGAATAAACATGGATGAGTAAGACCAACTACCTGAGAGAGTCCCTGGATGAAGATGGACTCCCTGAGAGGAGGGAGTATGTGGGGAGGCAATGATTGGCAGCTTCTAAGGAGAAACAAATGCCAGTCATTATTCAACCCATACAATGTTTGCAGATTTGTATCTAAAGAGTACAGGAAAATTCACATATGAGACAAGTCAAATAAGTGAGAGATTCAACTAAGATCTGAAAGGGTTTGTAAAAGGGTGAGTGATAAATTGAAAAATAAATAAAGAAACATTTTAAATTAAATATGATTGTTTTGTCCTAGGATTCAGACTAAAATGATTTTAAAGTCCAAGTTGTTTAACTTATTAAATTAAATTAACTTTGCCTCCTTTCTTCCCTTTTTGCTTTGTTTTGTTTTGTTTTAGTTAATTTAGCCAGTATTTAGCCATGACGTTGGTGAGCTGCTGGAGATGCAAGCATGAGTAAGATATTCCTCATGACCTTAAGTAACATTGCACAATGTAATGTGAAAGACATAAATGAAAGATTTTACTTTTACTTATTTTCAGTGTGGTGAGTGAATTTCTTGGGTTTGCTTTTCAAACTCTAATTAAAATTCTTTAACTTTCTTTAGGAACAGATTCTTTAAGCCCAATGTTTAACCAATAAATTTGCCTTTTTGAGTTTGTTATAGGTCTCACAACTTTCTGTTCTTTTTGACCTTAAAGAACCAAATAGGGAGACAGGAGAGAAAGAGAATGATGAAGCAGGACACTCTCAACAGGCGAACAGATCCAGGGACACTCTAGAGTACAAGGGAAATGAACAAGAAGTAGGGCCTGGTGAATCTCTGAAGTAAAAGTAAGCCATGAAGCTACTCCACCTTAAGGTGACTTATTCAAATTTTAATCATGACATGGAAAGTGACCACCAGAAACTTGGATTATAAATCTTGACTGTCAAAATTTTGCCAGGATACAAATCCTAGTTAATGGCCTTTGATTGTGGATCCACTCAAGTAATTTTCTCTGTATTTTGCCCCCTCTATTGCACTAAGTAATTTTTATATAGCATTTGTAGATAATTTTGCTATAGAAAATACTATCTCTTAACTCAAAATGTACTCTACATTTTTCAAGTAATGCCTGTGTAACTATATATATTAAGAATGTAACATAATGTTCTAATTTATGACCATGATTAGTGAACATCATTCTCATAAACAATGTTTTCATAATACTTCTGAATTTGAAGAAGAATCATTACAAGTATGCTGGATACTAAAAGGAGGGGCATCTGAGAAGTAGAAATTTGCTTTCAAAGAAAGACACACTGAATTGTGTTTGAATTTTTAAACAATATTTTCATCACTAAAAATTTTCTTAATATGTTTATAATGAGGATTTAATTTCCTAAATTAATTTAATTTCCTAAATTTCCTAAATTTAATTTCCTAAATGAACTAAATATAAGATATTTTTCACCATAATTTTATGTTTTTTATCATAATCTGTAAATTCTCAAAGCCTATATTAAACACTTGTACCCAGAATAAAATAAATGGTCACAGCATATAAGGTTATCTACACATTTGAGTATATTTATATTTGTCAGAGTCAGACATCCTGACTTTATGTTTAAAGATACTCATGTTTATGTTATAATAATGTATACACAGTAAGCATATGTGTATTTGGAGAGTGCTTCATTACATCTTTTATTGTGTCAATGAAGATTTATTATGTGGAAAAGCAACTTCATATCTCTTATTTCCTGCAATCTCAGACAAGAGAATTGTTGTCATAATTATGGGCACTGTTATCTTCAAACAAATTCATGGTTACTCTGTTGACTCTTGAGCTGCAATGAATTAAAAAAATAAAATAACAACAACAACAAATGAACAAACAAAGAATATGGCCCCTATGTTCAAGGAAGTAGAACTCTGTTGGGACAGGAACAGTTCTTGACTAAGAACTCTTAATTAAAAAACTCTTAAAAAAAAACTAACCATGAAGAACAGTCTATATAAATGCCAAAAGAATAATAACGCTGCTAAATAAGATTCTGTCAGAGGTGGACATGTATGTGTATATTTGTGAAAGATTTTCACAGAGAGGAACCTTAAACTGAGCTTTAAAGCATTGGTTAATCTTGAATTGTGGGAACATGGGGTGCAGAGAAATCTATTTTATATATTAAGAAGGAAAGGAAGGAAGGAAGGGAGGAAGGAATCAAAGAACGAATGAAGGAAGAAAAGAGTGAGACAATCTAGAATCTCCCACTTTTGCTTAGGATAAAGAAAGAAATGATAGACTTTAACTCCCAAGAAAATAATAAGAAATCACCAAATGAACAACAATTAAAAGACGACAACAAACAACACATACTTTTTAAAAATATCATCAAAGACCTGTGGACACAAAGAAATTCAAAAGAACTAAACTCTGGAAAGACAAGACTTTTCTTAGTAAATGAAAAATATAGAACAAACTCAAACCTTGGGTCAATTGCTGAAGGTGTTGGGCTGGTGGTCTGAGGAACAAATCTTTCAGAAAGGACAGTATTTACTTAGACAAGAAGAAATAAACCAGATTTTTTGATGAATCTATGGGATGCCATGACAGACTGATCTGGAAAAGCCCAAAGGCAGAGAGAATCCTCTCAGTCAAGTTTTCCTTTACAGGGGAATGTAGACAATTAAGCAGAGGCTGGGAGTAAAAGCAGAAAGATTTCACCAACTCACAGTGTCACATTTGTCAGGATCTGTTTCCTGATATCTAACTGGGGTCTTACCGTCATGTAGCCTCATGCCTGTGGTCTCACAGTCCTCTGGACCTAAGAGAAATGGTAAATATAAAGACTACTTCCTTTACTTTCTTAAATTTTTTAAAAATCAAAAACTCTTTAAAAGACTAGTTAAAGAAAAAAATAACAATGTATTATGAGGTTTTAATATTTAAAATTACAGTATGATAAAAATATCACAAAAAGTAGGAGAAAGTATAAATAAAGTTACACAGTTATATGGTTACTTCATTATACACAGAATGGTACAAAGCTAACTCAAGACTGATTGTGATAAATTAAGAAAGCATACAGTAAAACTCAAATGCAACCACAAAAACAGTAATCCAAAGAAGTATAGCTAAAAAATCAATAGAAGAGATAGAATGGGATATTTTAAATTTCTATATTAATCTAAATTGAAAACAAAAACAGAGAAACAAAGTAACCAAAAAATGGAAAAAATAGGAAAACAGAAGAAAAATGTTTGACTTAAATTTAGACATATAGTTAAGTATATTAAATGTAAATAGGTGTAACACATTCCATGTAAAAAAATTTAAATTCAGAATGGATATAATCTAAGACTCAATGAGATGCTCCTTACAAGAGATGCACTTTACATATAAAATCACAGATAGATTGAAAGTAAAAGAATGGAAAAAAGTATGCCATGGGAAGAGTAATTATGAGAACGCTCATGTAATTTTATTAATATGAAACATAGTAGATTGAAAACAAGGAATATTATTACCGGAAATAAATTGGGTCATTTAATAATGAAAAAAGTATCAATGCTTATCTATAAAAATGGTACAGATGAACATATTTGCAAGGCAGGAATAGAAATGCAAACATAGAGAATGGACATGTGGACATGGGGGTAAGGGGAGGGTGGGATGAATTGGGAGATTAGGTTTGACATAAATACACTACCATTTGTGTAAAATAGATAGCTAGTGGGAACCTGCTGTATAGCACAGGGAGCTCAGCTCTGTGCTCTATGATGACCTGAATGGGTGGGATGGTGGGGAGGAAGTCCAAGAGGGAGGTGATATATGTATACATACAGCTGATTTACTTTACTGTACAGCAGAAACTAACAACATTGTAAAGCAATTATACTCCAATTTAAAAAAAAAAGTATTCACAAAGGTAAAACAGTCTGAAACATATACTCATCTAATCATAGTTTCAAAGTAAATAAAGAAAAAAGTAGACCTAAAAGGAGAACTAGATAAATTCAGAGTCATATTTGGAGATTTCAATATATCTCTATCAGTAAGTAATAGAAAAACTGAACAAAAAATCATTACATATATACAAGATTTGAACAATGCTATCAAAAACTGGACCTAATTGACGTTTATAGAACATTACACCAGTAACGGTAAATACATGTTGATATTTTTTTTTCAATTATACAGAGAGTGTTCAACAAGTTACATCACATGCTGGGCAATAAAGTAAATTTCAATAGATTAAAAAAGTTGAAATCTTGTAAACTATTTTCTCTGACATCAATGAAATTACATTAGAAGTCAGAAACAATAAAATAGATAAGAAAACCTAAAACATATGGAAGTTAAACAATAGACTTCTAAATAACTCAGGGGTCAAGTAAAATACTGCAAGTGTAATTAGAAATTATTCTAACTGAATGATAAATAAAAATATAACATATCAAAATTTGTGGGATGTAGCTAAAGCAGCTCTTAGGGGAAATTTATACTTTTAAATGCTTAAAAGTAAAAACAGTAAATTAAAAAAATTTATAATCTAGACTTCAACTTTGGGCTTTCCTGATGGCTCAGTGGTTAAGAATCCGCCTGCCAATGCAGGGGACACAGGCTCGAGCCCTGGCCCAGGAAGATCCCACATGCCGTGGAGCAACTAAGCCCATATACCACAACTACTGAGCCTGCACTCTAGAGCCCACAAGCCACAACTACGGAGCCTGCACTACTGAAGCCCACGCACCTAGAGCCCATGCTCCACAACAAGAGAAGCGACCGCAATGAGAAGCCCGTGCACCACAACGAAGAGTAGCCCCCACTTGCCACGACTAGGGAAAAGCCTGCATGCAGTAACGAAGAACCAATACAGCCAAAAATAAAATAAATAAATTTATTAAAAAAATAAAATAAAATTCCACTTTAAGAAACTAGAGAGAGAATAAGGTAAATCCCAAGAGGGTAGAAGTAAAGCAATAAAAGATCAAATCAGGGGCTTCCCTGGTGGCACAGTGGTTGAGGGTCTGCCTGCTGATGCAGGGGACACAGGTTCATGCCCCGGTCTGGGAGGATCCCACGTGCTGCAGAGCAGCTGGGCCCATGAGCCACAGCTGCTGAGCCTGCGCATCCGGAGCCTGTGCTCCGCAATGGGGGAGGCCACAGCAGTGAGAGGACCGCGAACTGCAAAAAAAAAAAAAAAAAAAAGATCAAATCAGAAATCAATGAAATAGAAAACAGAAGCAATAAAGAAAATCATCAAAAGTATAAGTAGCAAAAAGAATAAAATTGATAAACAGCTTGCTAGATTGATCAAGTAAAAAGAGAGACAATTCTAATTATCAATATCAAGAAAAATAAAGAGGGGCATCACTATGGACCCTATAGAAATTAAAAGGATAATAATAGGATGTTTTAAGTTTTTTTGCCAATAAATTTAATAGCCTAGGCAAAATTGACAATTTACTTTAAAAAATACAAATTTCCAAATGGTCAACAGGAAGAAAATGAAAATTTACATATTCCTATGTATTAGTCAGCTCAGGCTGCCATAACAAAATACTGCAGATGGCTGGCTTAAACAATAGAAATTTATTTTCTTACAGTTCTGGAGGCTAAAAGTCCATAACCAAAGTGTCAGCTAGCTTAGTTTCTGGTAAGGGTTCCCTTCCTAGCTTGCAGATGGCTGTCTTCCTGCTATGGCATCATGTGGACTTTATTAGGCACTTGGGTGTCTCTCATAAGGGCACTAATGCTATCAGATCAGGACCCCATCTTTATGACCTCATTTAACCTTAATTACTTCTTAGAGGCACCATGTTTAAATATAGACACAATAAGGGTTAGGAGTTCAACATATATTTTAAAGAACAAAAATAGTCCATAAAACTCTATATTTATTAAAATTAAATATTAAAATAAAAATTAAAATATTAAAATTAAATATAAAAATGTTAAATATAAAATTTAAAAGTTTCTTATTCCCCTATCCCCAAAACAAAGAAACAAGCAAAAAATGTCTCCAGACCCAGATGCCTTCAATTTTAACTTCTTTCAAACATTTAAAGAAAAAATACCAATGTCAGACAATGTCTTTCATAAAATAAGAAGGAAGGAAGCCATCTTAATTTGGTTTATGAGTTCAGCATAACCCTGATTCCAAAGTATTGAGAAATAGCATACAATAATACATAAAAATATGTTCTGTCTAAATATGATTTGTCCCAGGAAGGCAAGGTTGACTCAACATTCAAAAGTTAAATTCACCTCATTAGTAGCACAAAGGAGAAAAATCACATGATTATCTAATAAATGCAGAAAAAAATCATTTGTCAAAATTCAACAGTCATTCATGATAAAAACTCACAGAAAACTAGGAATATTCTCAATCTAATAAAGAGATATCTATGAAAAGTTTTTATTTAATTGTGGTACATTTAATATTTTCAACTGAGATCAAGACATCAGTAAGAAGTCCTATTTTATTTCATTTTTCCTAAAGGTTGAGCAAGTGCAATAAAAAGGAAAAATGACATAAATATTTAAAAGAACATTATTCATAGGAAGCAAAATTATTACATAGAAAATCCTAAGGACACCACAAAAAATAAAACACAAATCCTTGAATTAATTACAGAATATAACAGGATGCCAGGTTAATATATAAATATTAACAGTATTTCTATATAATAGCAATGTTTTCTAAATAACAGGAAAATAAAGTTTAAGATGCTGCTATGAATCCCACTACTGGGCATATACCTTGAGAAAACCATAATTCAAAAAGAGTCATGTACCAAAATGTTCATTGCAGCTCTATTTATAATAGCCCGAAGATGGAAACAACCTAAGTGTCCATCATCGGATGAATGGATAAAGAAGATGTGACACATATATACAATGGAATATTACTCAGCCATAAAAAGAAACAAAATTGAGCTATTTGTAATGAGGTGGATAGACATAGAGTCTGTCATACAGAGTGAAGTAAGTCAGAAAGAGAAAGACAAATACCATATGCTAACACATATATATGGAATTTAAGAAAAAAAAATGTCATGAAGAACCTAGGGGTAAGACAGGAATAAAGGCACAAGCCTACTAGAGAATGGACTTGAGGATATGGGGAGGGGGAAGGGTAAGCTGTGACATAGTGAGAGAGAGGCATGGACATATATACACTACCAAACGTAAGGTAGATAGCTAGTGGGAAGCAGCCGCATAGCACAGGGAGGTCAGCTTGGTGCTTTGTGACCGCCTGGAGGGGTGGGATAGGGAGGGTGGGAGGGAGGGAGACGTAAGAGGGAAGAGATATGGGAACATATGTATATGTATAACTGATTTGCTTTGTTATAAAGCAGAAGCTAACACACCATTGTAAAACAATTATACTCCAATAAAGATGTAAAAAGAAAAAAAGATGCTGCTATGTACAAAAATGTCAAAGTAAACTCTAGTATTGATTAAAACCTAGGCAAAGAGGTCAGATTGACAGACCTAAATGATAGAGTTTAATTTTTCCTAAAACGGAAAGCAGCATGTAGAAATAAACATGTCTTGCATCCTCTTATATAAACTCCCTTGGTTTGCTTGAGTCTTTATTTCTATCAAAGAAAGTTTTAGGGCAGAAAGAAATATCATCTCCTCTATATAGCTTATTCCACATCCCTCAAACTTCCTTCCTCTCCATTTCTATAACATGGATTTTGATTCTGTTTTATCTTGGGCTTCCTTCTTTCTCAGTTTTATCAAGGGACCAAACTTGAAAATTCTGCTTATTTTAGTCCCCTTGTATTTCATCAAAGTGTCCACTTGCACCACAGTGTTGGTGAGCCATATTTATTTTTATTTTAATGAAGAATTGCTGGGGCTTCTCTGGTGGCACAGTGGTTAAGAATATGCCTGCCAATGTACGGGACACAGTTGGAGCCCTGGTTCAGAAAGATCCCATATGCCATGGAGCAAATAAGCCCGTGCACCACAACTACTGAGCCCGTGTGCCACAACTACTGAGACTGCAAGCCACAACTACTGAGCCTGCATGTCACAACTACTGAAGCTGGCGTGCCTAGAACCCATGCTCTGCAACAAGAGAAGCCACTGCAGTGAGAAGGCCGTGCACCACAATGAAGAGTAGCCCCCGCTCACCATAACTAGAGAAAGCCCACACACAGCAACGAAGACCCAACGCAGCCACAAATTTAAATAATTAATTAATTTAAAAAAAATTGCAAGAAAGATGGAGAAGAAGTTTATACTGAGCAAGGCACAGCAGTGTAGTCTCTAGATCCCTTCACTATATGTCTTCCTGCATTTTTTTTTTCTCAGCCTCTCAGAACCCAGGTCTTCCCCATCTCACTTCAGCTCAGTCTTACAGTTTTCAGTCTTCTCTTCTCCAAATATTCCCTTCCATCTCTTATCTCCATAGAATGAAATTTATTACTGCCCCAAATCCTCCAAACTTGCAGATCCTCATCCTGCTCTGTAGCTATCGAAGGCCCTGAGAGTCACATTCTGACTTGTAATTATACCCATAGTGGACAAGTTTTATTAACCTTGAAGCTTACACAATGTTGACTGTCCTCTTTAAGAAAAAATATTAATAATATACAGCATCAGGTATTAAGTGCATCATTTATTTAAAACAAAAAAAGAAGCACAACAAATTGCAAATTTTAAAAGCTTAACAAATGCCACAAATATCACAAAATCCAGATTATTACCATAATAAATTTTCAAGTTAACAGTCTGGCATCTCTGTAATACTTTTCCCTTACATTTTTTCCTACATACTCTTTGAGTGCCTCTTCACATAACTAATTTCATAATATCTCATTCTATAGAGAAATTTGGAAAAAATTTAGTTTTTCTTTTTAACATGGTAAAAAACTATAGTTTTAAAACTATTGAACGTTTGGGAAAATATTTTAAAATTCACAACTCTCATTAATGGCAATTTTTATGTAAAATGTAGAATTATTGTCAAACATGGGGAAATCTTTCTCAAGTCTTTTTATATATGAGCTTTAAGATTTCAGGGCATTTCAATTTTTCCTGAGGAGTGAAATACTCTTCAACATCACTCATTAACCAGTTTGCTTCCTTCTAGGTAAGTGATATTTGTAGCTCTTTCAATATGAATGGTTTATGTCAAATCACCTAATACTGATTTTTTCCCCCAGTGTATTGATGTTATTCATTAATTTTGATTATTTGTAAAAGTGTACTTGTCAGAGGGTACTTAAGGCATTCTTACCCCAGAATTGCTAATAATAAATTGACTGTGCATAGAAATAACAGTGAACCATGTAAATAGATCTTCATAAACCCAGACTAAATAGATTCTCAATTCATCCTCTAAGGTAGGTTCCCAAAAAGACTGGGGCCACTGCACTGTTCTACCCAAAAATGTGAAAAAAGATGAAGCCAAAAAGAAAGAGACAGAAATCTTAACCCATTATGTTTAAAATATCTTCTGCACAAAATCGGATAACCATGTCACGCAGCGCTGGGACCCCTCCTTGGGCTTTCGAAGGCTGAAGCAAGTAAGTGGTCCTGAGACTTAAGCTTCCTCAGCTTCCCCAAGAATCAGTCTCTGATTTTGCCTGTATCTATGTTTTCATCCACATTGCCACCTATAGGCGTACTAAAAAGATATAGCATGTCTATATTTCCATTCACATTTCTGTTCCATAAATCCTCTCATAGCCAGCACAGTGCTTTATGCCTAAAATAGTTTCTTACTTATGGTGAGAGCAAGATAGAACTTTTAGAATTAGTTGGATTGGACTGAATTTAATTGGCAGTGTAAAAAATTTAATTGGGTTGGTTTTATCCTTTTTATGCCTTATGGCAAAATGAGAAGAATACAGGCTCTAAAATTGCTTACTAGCTTTTTTTTTTTTTTAATTTAGGGAAAGTTATTTTACCTTCCTTAGATTCTGTTTTCTAACCTGTAAAACAGAGAAAAATAATATTATGCCAGAGAGTGTTCATTGTCTCCCTCTATTCATTTTTGTCTTCTTCTATAATCAGAGGAACCCTGGTTTTCACTGGGTGCATGGCTGCCCAGAATAAAAGCTACAATTCCCACACTCTCTTGCAGTTAACTTCAGATGAATGAGATATAAATGTCATGAAACTACTTGCCAGAAACTTTCTGAAGAGAGCTGACACACGTCCTTGCCTTTCTTCATCTTTTCCTCATCTTGGCACCCAGAATGCACATGAGATGCTAGACCTGCCATCTTGGACCATGAAGGAGAGAAGACCACACCCTCAGGGGGGTAAGGTTCACATGGGTGGAAAGGCTGCTCATCTGGTGGGATTTTGAGAAGCAGAGTCTCAGTGGCAATACTGAGCTGCTCGCCTTTTACATATTTTTATTTCAAAGAAATACCATCCTGTCTTATTTAAGTCACTATTATTTTGAGCTTCTGTAGCTTGCACTGAATTTAATACTAATTAGTGCCTTGCAGGGTTTGTGAAGACTAAATAGGAAAGGTGCCTAGTACAGTGTTTGGCATAGAATTGATGTCTAATCTTAGTAGCTGCTCAGCATTTTTTTAATATGGCTAATTTTTGCTTGTCAAATAAAGTGACCCTCAGAAGTGTTATGTTCCTGATGCTGGCTAGTAAATATCTTCATTCCTTAATTTTCTAAAAATATGCCTTCTTAACTACATCTACGGATTAAATTCACTAGCCTGATCTCTTTTATGAACTGTTAAGAGGGGAACCTTCCAGGATAGGATTAAAATTTTGCTACGTGTAGACTTCCCAGAATGATCTGGTATATAATTTTTCCCAGTGTATAATTTTCATCTTATTTTCTATTTTTTCATCTTGCTGCTGTCAGCTATAAATTAGAAAACATCTTTAAATAGATATCTGGAATTTTTCTAAAAGCAGTGCAATTTTTTTTTTTAATTTACAAAACAAGCATCTGTGTAGACAGTTTATGAAATGACCAAATTTTGTCCTTTTAATGAAGGTCCATGAAGTTGGGTTGGAGGGGGCTTATGCTTGAATCCCTGTGAAACTGAAATAGAAGGGGAAAAAACAGCATTATCCTTTTTTTTTCCCAAGGCATTATTCACATTCCCAAGATGTGAATTTAATTCATACTATTATTTTTGAATGGAGGAAATTGTATACATGTTCAGTCCAACCTTCCCAAATCCCCATTTTTCATGAAACTCTTTCTTCAGTTACCATGCTGTGGATTATTTCTTTCCTTTTGGACACGTTGGTTGGTTTCATTATCCTGCCAAGTTCTTTGGATCATGACTTACAGCTCTTTTCCACTAAAGATGCAAAATGCAAATATAGTGTAAGGCAGAAGAATGATTTTTCCAGAAGGAGGGTGATGCTGCAGAATTGGAGCTCTCTGCCTTCCAAGACTTGGCTCCTTCTTCTGTTACAACCCCACCACTCGCCTCCTTCAGAGCCCCAAGAGGTGTCTTGTTAGAGAGCACACAACACACCATCGGCTCAGGAAAGGCCCCCAAATTAATCTCACCTGCTACATTAGGAAACACTTTGCTGACATTTGCTGTCCTTGTCAGCCCTAATAAAGAGATTTTTACCTGTATTTGCCTATTCAACACTTCAGCCCCTCAGCCAATTTTGGAAATTATTTCTGATTTATGGCTCTCTCTCAGGCGGGTGTCACCCTGCTTGTCAATTATGCCTCAAAGCAAATGCTAAGTGAATGCTGGCTGGTAAAATTAATAAGGGGAACCTCTACTCAAAAACCTAGAAAGAGGCTTGTAAAGGAGATCATTCAACCAGGCAGTAACTCGCTGGCTGCCTGTGATATTTATAAGCCAGACAGAGATACGTGGAAAATTTAGTCACACACAGAAGGGAGAAGCATTTTTCTCCCTCCGTATTTGGAGCTCAGCCACTCTGAAGACCACAAAACCATCATGATGGAAGTTCAGTGGTTCCAGTTCCCTCAGGTGGGGACCTGGGTCATGCCCAGGCTTTGAAAAAGGAAAAGAGTTTTGGTTTTTTTTTCAGTTTGTAATTACAAACTGTTCATTTCAGCATAAATCCCCAAACTGGAAAGACACCACCTTGTTCTCTTCTTCTTCTTCTTTTAAATTGAAGTATAGTTGATTTACAGTGTTGTGTTAGTTTCAGGTGTACAGCAAAGTGATTTAAATATGCATATGTATGTATATATCTATATTCTTTTTTGATTCTTTTCCATTATAGTTTATTACAAGATATTGAATATAGTTCCCTGCACTATACACTAAATCCTTGTTGTTTATCTATTTTTTGTATGGTAGTTTGCATCTGTTAATCCTATACTCCCAATTTATCCCTCCCCCCCTCCCATTTAGTACCCATTAGTTTGTCTTCTATGTCTGTGAGTCTGTTTCTGTTTTGTAAATAAGTTCATTTGTACTATTTTTTAGATTCCACATATAAGTGATGTCATATAATATTTCTCTTTCTCTGTCTGACTTACTTCACTTAGTATGATAATATTTAGGTGCATCCATGTTGCTGCAAACGGCATTATTTCACTCTTTTTTATGGCTGAGTAATATTCCATTGTATATATGTACCACATCATCTTTATGTATTCATCTATTGATGGACACCTAGGTTGCTTCCATGTCTTGGCTATTGTAAATTGTGTCACTATGAAAATTGGGGTGCATGTACCTCTTCGAATTAGAGCTTTTGTCTTTTCTGGATATATGCCCAGGAGTGGGATTGCTGGCTCATATGGTAACTCTATTTTTAGTGTTTTGAGAAACTTCCATACTGTTTTCCATAGTGGCTGTACCAATTTACATTCCCACCAATCATGTAGGAGAGTTCCCTTTTCTCTAAGATTACTAATATAAATAATATATCCCTCTGGCTTATATGGTTTTCAGATATTTGACACTAGAAAAATTACTGGTATTAAGTACATTCATGAGTGAATGAATGAATGAAACAAGTCCACTTAATTGCTGAGCTCCCCTATTTCTGTCCACATTTACACAATCTGGACCACTTGCCTCATCTCTTTGTACATTCCTGCCTCCTGCTCTTCTTTCTGGTCCTCAAATTTGCTTAGCCCTTTTCCACTCAGGGCCTTTGCACATTCTTCTGCTTTTTCCAGGAATGATTTCTGTCTATATTTCTACCCCTGGAGAGCTTGAACGTACTGTCCTGGCCCTAGCTCTGACAGCATACACCCAAGGAAACTTCCTCCCCCACTTATATGAGTTTTTATCCTTTATCTACTATTCCATCCTTTTCTTTTGCTTTATGGTCCCTATTGCAGTTAGTAATTATGCATTTTTTGGTAATATTATTGGCTCAATACTTATTGCCATCACTAAACTTTAAGGAAGAAGAAGGCAGGCACTGTGGTTCTGGTTCAGTTCTGTCTGAACCTCTAGAATATAGCACAGTCCTGGCTCATAATAGAATCTCAACAGATACTGTTGAATACCTGAATGATGAAGGAAAGGTGAATTTTTAAATATTAGGCTATATCTGTACGATGCTTAGTCACTTGGAATCTGAAAGCACATACTCCTATATTCTTGTTTTTATTTTCTGCATACATAATATGTTTATAAAATACATTCTATTATTATTGTCTGAATAATTCTTTCTATCTATATATGCTATTGGCAGTAGGTTGATTATCTCATATATATATATATATATATATATATATATATCTAGCACTTATTTTTCTGCTTTCATACATATCCATTAACGTATAATGTCCCCCAAGTTAGAGAACCACATCAGACTCACCCATGGTTCCTCCCTGGTGGTGTGCATACAAAGATGCTCAATATCTCCTAAAGCTCAGCATCATTTTCTTCTGCAGAGCTGAGTTGCAATGCTCTTTGTCATTCATTTGACAAGCAGCACTTGAGCAAGTACTTGGTGCTAAGCATTTAGCATGACCATGGGTTACCAGAGGTGAACGATGTGATGTATACCCTCAGGAAGCCAGCAATGAGCAAGACTACCATGAGAACATATACCAATACTTCACTGACTGCATTTATTTTTATGCCTAAGGTATAGTTATTACTTCAGGAAAAGATCCCAGTGTATCATAGGAATCTATAGTAAGCTCAGACCCTTCATCCAACATGACAAAATTCAATAATACCATGATTGTACTCACTTTTTGTCTAGTCTAACAGTCTCCTACACTTGGAGATAATCTTATAGTGACAGACCTCCATGCCAGCAATGTTTATCTTCCAATAAGTGCTGAATAACTGTGTATTCAATGAGTGAATGAATAATTAGAACATGTCACTGAATTATCAAAGTTATCCTCCAGATTGAACCTGAAAAATCTTAATGGACATGAAGGAGGTCATGGTTTTAGAGCTTCCTCAAGGAGATAGAGAGTAACTCCATGTGGAGGTTTATTTCCAGAATCTAACTTAAGTCTCTTTAGTTGACTCCTATAGACCATTTTTGAACACTGTATAGTTTTTCAAGTGTCAGCTTTAGAACACATCTCTTTCCTATTTTAATAGGAAGGCTCTGCTAACTTTCCCCAGTTCAGAGAGGAATGCATTGGAAAAGGGTATTGGATTTGAAGTTGTGACACCCACCACTCCTAACTAGATGAGGCACTTTGGCTGCTACATCTTAACTTCCTCATCTTTAAAATCATGGGTGATTATGAGAATCAAATAAGTTTCGAAAAAGTGTTAAAAAGTACTATATAAATATAAGGTGTTTTTACTATTAGCAATGTTTAGTGATTTTGGTTACTACATTTCTCACCCTAAATTGAGTATGGTGTTCTACCCTTTCTCTCTCACTCTCTCATCCATGAGGATACTTTCAATAATCCCTAGGGGTCAAGGAAAGAAAGAACTAAAAGAGAGAAATTTTAGCAAGTGGATTAAACTGGGGAGGAAAGGATGGAATAATGCTTTATTAATTCGTCCGATGCTTATTTTAGTCATTGATCACCTACTTTGTACAAGAGGTTGTTATAGATACTGAGGATACCAAAGAGAACAAAATAGAATCTCTCTGTGCTCATTTGCATGTTATTAGTGGGCACTGCAGAATGCAAATTCTGAATTAATTTGTATCCTCCAGCCTCTTGCTTTTCTCTTGGTTCACATAACCACATCTTTAGGTTGAAGATGCATCCCCTAAAATTGAGAAAATTGCTGCTATTGACCAGGCCAGGTTGAAACTAAGACAATGATATGCATGTAGACTAATGAAACATTAGTGATGAAAAGGAACCTAGAGGTAATTTTATTCCAACTCTTCATAGTAGAATTGAGGTCCTTGTTCCCTAATGTTTCCATATGAACAGTTTCATCCATATGAACAGTTAGGATATTTCTATATATTGATGATTACTACTAATCAGCATCTTACCATTTCTTATAATGTCTTGGAGAATATAGCACGTTATGATTTTACATTTTTCCCACCAAGTCAAATCATTGTGATTATGATCTCTCAGAGTTAATAAGTAGATTTGTAATGTATATGTTTATTTACAGAATGACTCCAAAATATGTAATTTCTGTAAATTCTAATCAAAAGGATTTATGAGCCAACTTGTGTTATATGACTCCATGAGACCAAGAGTTCCTTTGTTGACTTTTGTTATAGAAGAAGCCACAAGATTTGATGTTGGGTAATTCTGGCATCAAGTCCAGGTTTCACTGTTATATTATGTGATTTTGAGAGAGAATCACATCTGACACAGCTGGGGGAGAAACACAGTACTGTTCAAGCACACAGGTTTTGGAGTCAAATACTTGGGTTTGAAGCCTTTCTCTACCATTTTCTATCTCAGTGACCATTCAAGTTACTCAGCATTGCTGAGGTCTAAATTCCTCATCTGCCAAGGAAGCAATAATGATGCCTTCTTGTAAGGTTGTCATGAAGGTTAACTGAGATGATATTTGTCAAGCACTTGGAACAGAGTCTGGAAAATGGTAAGTCCCCAATATTTATGTAGCTATGTAACTACTAGTCAGGGTTCTTGAATTCAAATAACAGAAATTTACCTTAGTTAACTCAAGCAGAACTAAATCTACTGAAAATATATTGTTCTCTCAAAAATTTGAAAGGAAGTCTGATGAACTTCAGCTCAGAAAGGAATAAAAGGAGCAGAAGCCTAGTCAAGATATTGCCATGGGAGAGATCCCTGAGGAAACCATCCAAGTGCTATCTTCAGCAGAACTTACCAGCTCTGCTTGAGTTGTATATACTTTACTCAGCTGCAGCTTCCCCTGGTAATCTCTAAGGGACTGGGCTTGCTCATGTCCTAAGATTTCTGGCAATTCCAGACAGAAATGCCTTTTGGGGAGGAGCTTCAGTCACATGTCCCATGCCAGGTGACAGGGACATACAGCCATCTCTTATGAGCCACTCTTCAATAGTGTTGTATTGTCATCCTTCCATTTTGAAGATAAGACAACTGAGGCATAGAGAAACATTGTAACTTAGTCAGCTTTCAAATGGCAGAGCAGTCCATCAGGATCTAAACGCAGGACTAAGAATTGCAATACCCTATTGTTTTCACTGGGCTGTGTCTCCAAAGTTGGGATCTACTTCCTACATTTCATGTCCTACGTGCATTAGTCCTTACCGGGGGCCTGGGTATACTCATTCAGTGTAAGCAGAATTAAGTTGGAATCTGTTCACCTTTCCCACTAGAGCCAACCTCCCAACCCAAACAGATCTGGATTTATATAGGTTTGCCTGTGGCAGATGCATTTTTGAAGGGAAAGTGTTTTCAGTATACATGTATAGAAACAGGTAAAGATATGTAGATGGCTATCTAATTTGTGTGGAAAATAACGGGAAGTTCGTGTGAACAAGACGAGAAATGACTGGTTAAAGTGAGAATCCCCTTTGTTCTTTTTTTTTTTTTTTAAATCCCCTTCTGAATCCCTGCATCACAAACTTCTCATACTGAGTCAATGAGGTTCCAAAGATAAGTTTTGAACATTTGGAACAGATTTCCTTGCCTGAATATGAATACTAATCTCTTCCTCCCCAAAGAATGTTTATACTGGGACCCTGTGGGTTATAAGATTTGCCTTTGGGATCCATCTCTGTCATGATTGCACCTTCTAAACCAGAACAATTATAATTGGGTATGAAAACCATATAATTAAGATGCAAATTTTTTGAATGACACAGAGTACTAGGATGTCCTATTTTTGTATATTCCTGGAATGCCAGATTTAATTTTACCTTTGGAAGCCTTATTTGTCGACAAAATCCAAAGCTCTGGGAATGCATACCTAAGGAACACAATTATCCAGTTTTCTGGCACTGGGAAGCTTTGATGTCTCAACAGTTATATGGATGTTTGATCCCAAAGGAAAAAAAAAAGTAAAGTAAGATAAAACTCCAGATTTCTGTAAAATTTTAGATTAGACATCTCCTTTAATTGTCAAATTAAACAATATAACTAAAGCCTTAGATTATTTTGCCTTGTTCTTGAGTTTTGGTCCATGTTAGTCCCTTTAAATTGATAATTTCTCTGCTTTCCAAAAAGCTTTGGAAAGAATATTATTTTCACTCTTTTATTTGAGAGGAAACTGTCAGTCATAAAAGTTCAGTCCTTACCCAAATTCTAATACTCATCTTGTGGCTGAGCCTGGATTTGAACCTGTCTCTCTGACATCTAAGTTCCTGTGCACACACACAGGCATACCCATGTACACATACACACAGGAAGCAAGAACAGGGCTGTTTAGAACTTAATGATGTTATCCCTCCCTACAAATTAATAGTAGGGGAAGATCAAAGGAAATGCAAAAAGGAAAAGATCAGATATTAATGGCAAATTATGAAGAGGTTGTGGGAAGAAGAGAAATTTGGGGAAAAAACCTTCCCCTGAATTGTGTGTGTGAAGTGTATCACTCCAAGATGAAGTTTTGTCACATGCACATTTTAAACTATTTCTATACTCCCCATGTTGCTTGTCAGCAGGGACTTGAAAGGGACAAATCCTTTTGGGGTTTCACAGCTTTGCACTTTGAAGAAACCAGCAATCCTTCTCCAGTTATCAAAAGCCCAGCATTTCTCTTAGTGATGGATGTAGCATCCTTTGGAATTACACAAGTGGATGTAGCAAATGCTGGGATAAACTGGGGGCTTTTAAAAATTGAAAGCCTGATTTTATGTGGTTCAAAAGCTGCTGACATGAAATTCCCTCTACCCCTCTCCTCTTATTCCTCAGAGAACCTTCAATGGCACATTCACCTTCAGTCAGTTAGCTTATTCTGCTCTTGGTTGGCAGTATGCTTTCATTGGATTTGTTCTCCTTGGGAAGTGATGGTTTCTAAATACTCCTGTTGTGACCTTCTCTTGATCAAACTAGACATGACATCCAGGCTAGAGATGATGTTGTTCCAGAGATGGCTCTTCCAACTGATCAGAACAGCTTTCAGTTTGGGATGCTTTGCTTGGCTCTCTGACTCTCTGAAAATAAAGCCAGTTGATCACTCACGTATAGGTTCGATTTTGACCTCACTCATGGACCAGTCATATTCTTTGTTCCTGGGAGTTGATGGAGCCTCAGCCTGGTGGCTGCTGTCCTGCCAGCATTGGTGTCTCTGCCTCCCTGATCTTTTATCTTTCCTCCAAACCTAGGAAAGAAAGGGTAGAGGTGAAGGGAACAAATGGTACAGAGAAGAGATATAGATCACTTAGATATCTCTTCTTCAAGCCAAGATTGTTTCTACCTTAGGGATGTTGTAGTCAATTACAATTGCTCTGCTTGGAACCTTCTTCCCTTAGCACTTTGGCACCTCAGTCCTTCTTATCTCTTAGGTCTCAGGTCAAATGTGACTTCTTTAGAGAGTCCTTCCCTGATCTCCTGATTCCAAGCAGCTTTGACTCTCCAGGTCCATTCACCAATATCACCTTGTTTCTGTTCTTCAGAGCACTTATCACAATTGAGAGTCATAGTGTTTGTTTGTTTCTTGTCTATCTCACTATGAGGCAAGCTTCCTTAGAAGAGGAAATGCATCTTTTTTTTCAATGCTGAAATATATTTAATTTGTTGAATACATGATCAATGTTGGGTTCTTCTAAATAGTTCTTGTGACCTTTATTTGTTTTGTATATTTCCTCTCTCTCTCTCTTTCTCACTCTGTCTCTCTCTCTCTCTCTTTCACACACACCGCAATTATTATATAATCACAGAAGGTATGGTACCATGACTTAGAGTCACATTTTTTTGCAGCAGGTGTCATACTATTTCACAAATTCCGTGATATTAAAATGCTGATGTAGGGTTATGAAGTTTCAGCACCCTTCCCCCAAAAAAAAGTTATGGGTCAGTTTTCTTTATTACATGTCCTTACAGAATTAGTTCACTTCATCCTCAGTTTATTTGTATAAATAATTTATTAATTCCTGAGTTTCCTGTAAGAAGTAAACTCTGAGATAGGAGGAAATGTGTTCATTTTTGTTCCCCACACTATGCATACCAAGCTAGATTCCTGGAACAAGGAAGCACTAAACATATTTCAACATGTAGGAATGATGGATATAGGTAAGAATGCTAATATTTTGCCTGTTCTCCACTTCCAGTTGGGTTTTCATTTTTGGCCAGAACCCCTGCCTTAGTGTTCTGGATCCTCCCTCCTTCCAAAATAGGCATTGGCTTTCTAACTTGACTTTTGGAAAAGTACTGTTGCATGGATGAATCCCCAGGATCTGCAGCCCAAATTCCATGCTTGTCCTTGTACCTTTAGGAGCTCTGCTTCCAAATTCTGTTGATACCAAGCTCCATTTGCTCCCTTGGACAACCACATGTTGGCTGTTGCTGGGTTTTTCTAAAGAAGACTGTTGGCACATTAGATGAGATCAGTGCTGCTGATCTCTGATAGAACAGCATTGTGCTCTGTTCTATCAGCTCTCCTGCCTGAAGAAATGGATCCTGACCACAGTACGTACGAACAATGTTTCTTCTAAGAAAAGACAACCTGAGGCTACTGGCTTGTGTCAGCTACAATGCTGTTGCTCAGCTTGACACAGGGAGAAGAAATGCTCATCTGAAAACATTCAGTTACACTCAGTTAATTAAAAAATATTCAGTTTACATTCAGTGAATTAAATTAAGAAATATAATTCCCTGACATTGATAGTCAATAAATATAAATTGAGATAGGAAAATGAAACAATTTCAAATCACAGACAATATTATCTAAACTTTTATTATTGAGACCCCATCAGTAAATTTTTTTTAAGATTACCCATAATATGTATTTATTTGTAAATTATATACATGTATATTATAAAACATACATAAATATATACATTTTTAAAGGATGAGCTAAAAATAAGTAGGAAAAAGAATTTTATCCAGCAAAAGATCATCTTACATACTTGTGCATTCTCAGAGATGAACCAGCCATGCCCCAGAGATCCCTACTCTCAGAAGGACGATCACCCAAGAAAGTTCAAGATGCATTTCTGCTGCTCCTTGAACTCACTATTCAAACTTGTATCACACTACAGTTTCTGATCTGGTCATCACCCCAACTTAACTATGGTGAGAGATTACAGGGGCATTCAGAGAAATTGACAAGTTCTATGAATACATATATATATTTTTTTTAAATAAATTTATTTATTTATTTATTTTCATCTGTGTTGGGTGGGTCTTCGTTGCTGTGTGCGGGCTTCTCATTGCGGTGGCTTCTCTCATTGTGGAGCACAGGCTCTAGAGCGCAGGCTCAGTAGTTGTGGCACACGGGCTTAGTTGCTCCATAGCATGTGGGATCTTCCTGGATCAGGAATCAAACCCGTGTCTCCTGCATTGGCAGGCAGATGCTTAGCCACTGCGCCACCAGGGAAGTCCAATGAATACATATTTTAACAGAGTAAAATAAAATAAATTTTGTGGTTGTTTCTATTTGACACATAGGGGAACCCAAATAAAGTCTGCCTAAAAGAAAGAGAGAGAGAGAGAGAAAGTTTTCATGATCTGTAAGATCATTTTCAGAAAGAATGCAAGAAGTCAAGGGAAGAATATAAAACATGGTTGCCTGGTCCTGAGTAAGCAAGGCATGTTCCACTGGCAACATGTGTTAGTAAAACCTTTGTACATACGCCAAAATCCAGCCTGCCAGTGATGTTCATGGATTGTATCACCCAATGTTATTAGCAAATTGTGTAGTTAACCTAGTGCAAGAATTTTATTACAACCGTATATTTGGTACTTATTTATATATCAGAAAATTTTTGATACACAACCTCTATGCCTTTTGAACAGAGAAATTGGATTTTTAAATGTGTTTTTATAATTAACTGGGATTATCTTTACCCTGTAAATTCAATGTAGGGGAGCAGCCCATTGGGTTCATTTTTAGCTAGTTATGGCAATTGGTTGGGATTTCTTTTTTTTTTTTTCCTCCCAGAAAAGAGTTATGAACAAAGATCAGCAAGCTCCCAATCTATCTTTCTGGTTCAGAAACATGTCATTTTTCTCCTTGACCGAAATACTTCCCAGCTGTCTACTGATGTCCTCAACCCATAGAAATCTCATATAGTTTTGTTCAGTGATAGGAAGACATCCCTCATCTGACACTCTGGTATTGGTGTTAGGCTAAAAGCTCAGGATGGCATGAAATAGCCAGTGAGAAATGAAAATATCCCAGTGACAACACAAGGGAATATTCTATTATCTGAGGTACCAACTGAAAAGGGATAAAATACTAGTTCCAAGGAATGTGTGTTTCATCAGGCCATGTCTTTGCAATTGCCCTCTATGGTATAATCAACAAGGCAGGATTTCATTTCCCCTTAAATACTGTGTATATAATAATGGCTTTCAAAATTTCATAGCAGGAACCTATGATGTTTAAAGACCAGTAAGTTACTATTGAAAATTCAAGAGAGCTGGAGTTTCATTAAGAGCTACTTAAAGGATTTTGAGTTTGAACATGGCTCAGATGAGGTCACAAGATTGACTGTGGCTTTTCTCTATCTGCAAGATCACCACTGTCTCACAAGGCTGAAAAATTGGGCCAGAATATTTGTGGACACTTTTGCCTTTCCACATATCATGAGGTTAGGTAAATGCATTTGTATCTCCCTCCTCAAAGATATACACTTAAAATCTTGTGGAATATACAGTCTATATGACCAAAATAAGCAATGCTGGAACTTTATGTCACCTAAGAAGCAAAAGGAAAAAGAAGGAAAAGAGTTGTGTCATCAGGCAAGCTTAGAACTTAGCCAGGAGAACCATTTATAAGCTTACTTGAAAATGTATCCTTCATTTCAAAATCACTTAAACATACAGGAAAACTGAAAATCGGAGAGACTGAAATGTATATTTTATCTACACATTTCTGTACTTATGTACAGAATAATATAATAACATATATATGTTACATTATCATTGTAAAATTGTGTGATATATTAGCATTGTAAAGGTTCAAGAAAAAGACTTATAAATTTATATTTATAGTAATGTATAATCATTGTAAAAATAGAAAATTATAAGGAAGATAATAAATTATTCTTTATTCCAGTACCTGATTATAACCTCTATTGTCAGCTTTTCAGGTACAGACTATAAAATTTTGTTTTCTAATTTTTACAATCACTGTCACAATATAGGCCCTGAAACATACAATAAATCCCCTACATACGAACCTTCAAGTCGCGAACTTTGAAAGATGCGAACGTGAATCCAGCAAGGAACCAGCACCTGTGCCATCAACATCAGGCGTGAATGAAACTGCAGCTTGCCCTCCGTCTCCTATTGCTGATGATCCTTCAGCTCTACCATCTCCCACCTCCTCTCCCTCCTCCAGTCAGAAACTCTTCTCTCCTGTTCACTTGATGCCAGCCCCTGGATGCCAGATGTTGTACTGTACTACTTACTTTTCAAGGTCCTGTAATTTAAGATTAAAAACGTTGTCTTTAATTTTGTGTTTGTTTTTTTATGTATTTTTTTGTGTGAAAAGTATTATAAACCTATTACAGTATAGTACTATATAGCTGATTGTGTTAATTGGGCACCTAGGCGAACTTTGTTGGACTTAGGAACAAATTGGACTTACGAATGTGCTCTCAGAATGGAACTCGTCCATATGTGGGGGACTTACTGTACTTAATTTTAATCACTGCATAATACAACATTACGTGAAAATACCATAATTTATTTACTCAATACTTTACATTCCAATATATTTCTTTATCTGATTTCATAAATTATGTTACAAGGAAAACTTTAAAAAATAACATCTCTTCTATCTATATTTTAGATTATTCCTTAAGATAGACACCTAAGAATGTAATTACTTGGCTGATGGCTATAAGTATTTTAAGGCTTTTGATTATTAATATTAAATTGTTTTCAACAACAGCAAAGTAATTTTAGTTGCAAGAGTAATTGTTTCAGGGGGAGAAACAGTATATAAAATATTCAGAATGTTTGAATCAATGACCCTACTCCTTAGGGCTTTGACTGATGAATAAGGGGAAAATGGGAGGATAAAAGAAAGAAGGAGGGAAGCTGGAAGTATTTGAATTTCTTAAGCATTTATATTTGTCAGCTCACCTTATAGTGAATGGCTCTGTTCCTGAGATGCAGCATCTCTGCCTACCAGTTAAAATAACCAATCAAGTAGCAATGGTCAAAATGATTTCTTGTTACCTGATCACCCGGGTGAAAATATTTGGGGTAAATTCCAATCGCTAAATCAGTAGTTATTCCCCTTTTTATGACAGAGGGTACAGGAATATGATGAAAGCTATTGATTCTCCTAGAAAGTGCCCATACACACACACACACACACACACACACACACACACACACACACACAGAAATTTACATCTATTATCAGGGATCCACAGATCCCAAACTGGTCTTTCCATAGTTCCTTCAATTATGTAGGGTCTTTTGATTAAGAAAGCTTAAAAAAATAATTAGCTCATCTTCAAATCACTTGAAATTTCGGAAAACAAGTAGTGGCAATATTTTAATGCCATATCCAAATATCTTATTACTTAGAGTTCAAGAACCATCAAATTCTATTAGTAGAAAAAGAAATTGTAGAGACATTTAGTTAAGTGGTATACACATTTGGGGGGACAGAGATTCCTTTTAGAACTCAGTGAAAACAATGAACCTTTTTCCCAGGGAGAAGTGCTCAGAGCCACAGTCAGCCACAGCTTTGACATAGCACTGCTGGGTTCAAATAGTGGGTTCAAAGGTCTTCTAAATTCTCTCCTCAGAGTTCAAAGAGTCCAGGCTGAGAGCCCTTGAGTTCCAACCCCACCATCCCCTCAATTGTACAGATGAGAAAATAAAGGCTAGAGGAGTTAAAAGAATTGTCTCTACTCATAAAAGGAGTTGCAAGCAATGCTGAAACTATACATTTTATGACCTCCCGACTGGTACCATTTTAGACCTATTTTACAGATCAGAAAATTGAAATTCAAAGAGGGAAAATTACTTACCATAATCATGTATTATATGATAAACAGAAAACAAGGAAGAGACTACATTTCCAGGCTCTTGAGTTTATACCCGAGTTTATGTTCCTTCTTCTCACCGTGGAGAAAATAAATTTGTTTTGGGGGAATATACATCTTGGGGATAGATCAGTTAACTGTAGGTGGTCAAGTTATTTATCTTGATCAAATAATGCATGTTCACTGAGATGCTTTGTGATTAACTATAGAATCTCCATGTACAAAAGCTACCTGGGTGTATTTGCATACCTGTGTAATTCCCAGTGTAGGTGTTAGATTCTCCGTGTGCTTATCCAACTTGCATCAGCAAATATGAACAGACTTCTTATTGAGCTTTCTCTTCTGTCCCTTCAAGTTTGACCCTTCCAGTTCTGTAGTTGAGAGTAATTATTTGGTCTGAGTTTTGCATGTGCAATGTCTACAACTAGTAAAGTTCTTCAAGTAAATTGAATACTTTTCCCTCAGGCCCACTAATGTGTCAAACATATGGAAGGAAGATATAAAAATGTCCTGGTTTCGATAAGGTCTTTTATAGATCCTAGTTTCCAATTTTGTGGCACAGAATCGAGATGCCACAAATTGTCAGGAAGCCCACCTTCTTGAAGCCAATATATCAATAAATATGTAGAAAACCAGGTCCACAGGGCCTCACTGCCCATCACCCACTAGCTGTTTAATCATATCTCCACTCTCAGAATCATTAGAGGCAATTTAATCAACTGGTAGCTAGCCACTGGGTAATTGTTTTCTAGGCCTGTTAGAAAAATAAAGGTTGGCATTTATTAAATGAGTACCCTCTTGCCTGTTGATTGCTCTGCTAATTTCTTGTTTGTAATCCCTTGATCTAGCTTTCAAGAGAAGGCTGAATTCCGGCCTAGTAAATCAGTATCCAGAGGGACAAATTAAAACACAGAACTATGTTAAGAGCCTCCAGGGTTAAGACTCCAGAAAACTCAGGGCATAAGGCAGAGGTGTCATCCACAAGTAAGCCAGAGTTCCTTTTTCTTTGCACATTTTCTACTTTTCTGCTAGATATATTTAAGAGGTCTATTCTCAAATGGCTACTTTCTGTCACTCATACTATGAAAACTGGGACAGTCCACACACCAGAAGATAAATTTTGTGTCCATTCCAGACTGAACTTGAAACAGTGGAGAAAGACTGTATCCATAGTCAGCTACTGGAGAAGAAAAATAAAGTTTTAACAACAAAGAATGACTCCTTAATTCAGTTTAAAATCAGCTCATCTTGCTATGAATTAACTAAACTGGCCACGAGTATTTTTCAGCAACTATATGCTTCTTTATACAGAGATCATTGACGTACACCATCCAACCCTACCTTGAACTGACGCTAATTAAGTGGGCAGGTCATCAGACCATTGATTAGGAGAAACATCATTTTAGCTATCATCTTGTTTGACCAAATTGTGTGGTCTTTGGTAACATTTTTATTTAGAAAGAAGTAAAAGAAAAGAATCTTCCTTTTTCACATGGATGTACTTGCCACAGTGTGTCAGACTTCTAGTTATCTGGACTCAGAAAGACATGGATGGGCAAAATTAAGTGGTCAGATCTTCCAACGTTTGAATCCTTGCTAAATGATGATCCCAAATGAATTGTTTTTCCTTACTGGGCTTAAGCTAATTCATTTGTAAAATGGAGACAGTGAGATTTCTCTCCTGCTCTGTTTCGAGGCTTTAGTGAGGAAACGCATAGACCGTTTAATATGGGGTCCTGCACAGAGTAGAAACTCAATAAACAATAGCTATTATCAGTAATAGGATATGAATAATATTATGAGGTTTTTCCATTTGTATATAAACTTATGATATACTGCAGCCTGAAGCTTGACAGAACTGAGATAACCAACTTAAGTTCCAAGTGAAACAGAGAATCTAAGTTCTTCCAGAAGATCTGAAAGCCGCCACTACTCTTTATCCCCATCAGCCTCTACTCAATACTGCAAGTTGGCAGGCTGCTATGGAACCCCAGGAAATCTCTACAATGATGTTCAGAGAAAGCAGTCCTGGGAGCTGTTTTAGTTCAAGCAAGTTCTGAAGTGAACACACGTGACAACTTTGGTGTAGAGACAGTCCCAGTTTTCATAGCATTGGTGACAGAATTAATTTGGAATAATGAGAATAAGATGTCATCTAATGTCTCTGAGATGAGAGAGAAATCAAATATTCATTTATTTAATTTCTGAAAAAGAATGCACTGATTTCTTTTTATATTAAAAAATGAAAATGTAAGTTTTAGAGAGAATATTTTCCACCAGGTAGCAGTAGCAGAGGCTAGTTCAAGCCAGCATCAAGTACAATGATTTATTCGAGCTGAGGAACTTTCTATACAATCATGCTTAAAATACATTTTCTAGTTGTTGAAATACTACTGTGTGAATATGCATGTATTTCCAAATTCAAATAAAAGAACTATAAAATATAATTCAAGGTCTTCCCTGGTGGCGCAGTGGTTGAGAGTCCGCCTGCCGATGCAGGGGACACGAGTTTGTGCCCCGGTATGGGAAGATCCCACATGCCGCGGAGCCTGCGCGTCCGGAGCCTGTGCTCCGCAACAGGAGAGGCCCGTGTACTGCAAAAAAAAAAAAAAAAAAAAAAAAAAAAAAAAAATATATATATATATATATATGTATGATTCAAGCCATACGCTTTCTCTCTTTTCTTTAAAAAAAATGACATGCAGAAAATAAATTGGGGTATGGATTCATAAAGGACTGTATACTTAAAAAAAAAATCAAATAGCCAGGTGACACCTGAAACAGGGACTTTGTAACACACTGAAAAGATCCAGGTTACCTTAGCATCTGGCCTCACCAGTCCTGAGGCTAGAAACCTTTGGCAATCCAGCTGGTTCCAGTAAGATTTCAGAGCTGGTAGACCCAATTAGCTGTATTTTTCCACACAGCTGGCGAGTTTGCTGGTCTAGGCACCATGGACTATAAAGTACATGGTGCATGTGGAGTGAAGAATAGAAATGATGATCTGACTAATTTAACAACAACAAAAAATAGTGAAAACTTTGCCTGTGCCACCACCCACTTTTAATTTACCAATTCATTGTGTAAAGCATGTCAAAAAGTTGAGTAGAGCCCAATCCAGAACTATAGAAACCACTTCTATGCCAACAAGTGTTCATACCATCATCATGGTTGTCATCATCAATAACACCATTATGCTTATCATCTGCCTACAGTGTACCAAGAACTGTGCTGGGTCTTACGTACATTATACCAATTAGGGCTCCAAGCCATACTGGGAATTAAGTATCCCCATTACAGCTAAGAAAAAAGTGGCATTCAGAAAGAGCCTTTTTGTTTTTGATAGTCTGGAATAAGATGGAAATACCATTGTCCTTTTCATGCAAATTCATTTTGCTTCATTTTGCCACTTGTTTCATTAACATGCCTTCCACATACCACTCACAGCATGGGCAGGAGGAAAAAGGACTCATCTACAATCCACCAACTTGGGTTTAAATCCCAGCCTACTACTTACCTACTGAGAGATTGACTTTGGGCATGTAGCTGCTAACCCGAGTGTCTTATCTCCCATTAAAGATGAGGAAACTAGCACCTAGATTATAATAAACATATGGTACCTAAAATAGGGTAGGCATCAGTAAAACAGCTTTGTTATTATTTGACTCCCTTGTGGCAGAGCAGCTACAATTATCTCTAAAAAGGAAGAGACATGGTTGCTGACTACCTTGAGAACTTTTACAAAGTACAGCTAATTTTTATTCACTTGCTTAAAAACAATAGACAGGCGCTCTATGGTAACTTTAAAGGAGCTTGTCGAAAAATCAATCAACCCAGTACCATTAGGATGTCCCAGTTCAAAGGAGGCCAAAAGTCACTGCTCTAACTCATCCTCTGGGTTAGAGTGGCAATTCAGGCTTTCAGTGTCCCACGCATTCCCTGGGGCCTCTTTACAACACCCGAAGCCTGTTCCTGCTACTTCCCTAGAAATCTTAACATTTCTGACAAATGGGGATGGATATCATCAAAATTTGCTTCCCCAGAGGGAAGTTCAGTTGTCGGTCTTTTGCCTTTTAAAGTGCAAAAACATGCACATTTTTGTTTTTTGAGAATATGTTTTTTGCCAATTTGCCCTTGGAAAGGCATAAATATATAAAAAGGGAATTTCCTTTTCTCTGAATAATTAGGAGAGAAAAATGTAACTTTTGGTCAGGGCACATCTGCTTTAGTTTTTCAATTATGTATTTAAAGGGAAAGGCTGTCAAAAGGAACCACTCCTTTTTGTGCACCCAAAATATGCTGGACTCCTAAAGTTTATATATTTATAAAATTTAAACTGATCTTGTATAAAAGGTATTATTATCATTTCCATGTGATAACAACAATTTTATTTGTATGTATTTGTATTGCATTTATAATCATTTTATTTGCAAATAAATGTATTTGTATTTATTTGTAATTCAGACTTGTACTAAGAAAGCTTTTCATATGGCTGATCCCTTATATTAAAGATGAGGGAACTTAAAGAGGTTAAATGCCTTGCCTTGTCAGAGGGTAAATGCCCAGGGTGGCGTAATGATAAATATTACAGCCAGTGCTTTTGGGGTCCAAGCCTCACCTTCCTTCCCACTGTGCAATACTTCCTTTCCAATCCTGCTTGTTCAAATTTCTGTCTTCTTAACTCAGAAAGTGTTAAGTGCTAAATAAAATTGGTTGATTTACTTGAACCAATTAATTTGGTTGACGTTACTTGAACATTAATAGTATATCTGGCAAGCAGGATTTGCTTTGATCACTGGACTCACTGGGACATTTGAGCATGGCAGTTTGGGTCCAATGTGGGTTAAGGAGGGTCACCATAGAATCTGGTACTTCAGCACTGGATGGGGCTTTGATGATTGAGAGGTCCAATGCATTTCATCTTTGACTATTTCTGACTTAAAAGTTCTTTATGATTTTAAACAAAGTTAAATATTATCCTATGTTATTATCTTGTATTAGAGAAAATTTTATCAAATATTTCTTTGCGGAGCTAGCATCTATTAGTAACTCACTATTTGTTTCTGGGACAGATTGAAGGATTAACCTCAATCCCCTTACCCTCCTTCTGTCCATACCCTTCGCCAAGTAAGTGTGCAGTTCCTTCAACAGAAGTAGGGTGTGCTTCTCCACCCCTGACTTTGAAGGTGGCCATATGAATTCCTTGCAAATTACTAGGTTCGACACAAGCAGGGGATTGAAATGCGTTCCTGTCCTTGGGCTCGTCTGCTTGCATTTTTGCTAAGAAGAGCTTCCTCCAGGCAGTTTCTACCTCTTCCTCCTGGGCCCCAGAAGGTTTATATATGGAGCTGAGTAGAGCCCAAGCCATAACAGGGTAGGAAGCCAAGCCCAGTTGGATCTGCTGCTTGAAGTAGAGTGGCCCAACTGACCCCCAACTGGCCCTCAGCAGAATTACAGACACAAAAGAAAATAAATACTTATTGTATCCACAATTTTGTGGTCATTGTTCCATAGCAATCAATGATCAATATAGCCTCTGATTATGTTTTTTGATGGTAAAGTAATATAACTACAGAAGACCTAAATAGACATTTCTCCAAAGAAGATATACAGATTGCCAACAAACACATGAAAGGATGCTCAACATCACTAATCATTAGAGAAATGCAAATCAAAACTACAATGAGGTATCACCTCACACCAGTCAGAATGGCCATCATCAAAAAATCTACAAACAATAAATGCTGGAGAGGGTGTAGAAAAAAGGGAACTCTCTTGTACTATTGGTGGAAATGTAAATTGATACAGCCACTATGGAGAACAGTATGGAGGTTCCCTAAAAAACTAAAAGTAGAGCTATCATATGACCCAGCAATCCCACTACTGGGCATATACCCTGAGAAAACCATAATTCAAAGAGAGTCATGTACCACAATGTTCATTGCAGCTCTATTTACAATAGCCAGGACATGGAAGCAACCTAAGTGTCCATCAACAGATAAATACATAAAGAAGATGTGGCACATATACACAATGGAATATTACTCAGCCATAAAAAGAAATGAAATCGAGTTATTTGTAATGAGGTGGATGGACCTAGAGTCTATCATACAGAGTGAAGTAAGTTAGAAAGAGAAAAACAAATACCATATGCTAACACCTATGTATGGAATCTAAAAAAAAAAAAAAAACATGGTTCTGACAAACCTAGGGGCAGGACAGGAATAAAGACGCAGAATTAGAGACTGGACTTGAGGACACAGGGAAGGGGAAGGGGAAGCTGGGACAAAGTGAGAGAGTAGCATTGACATATATACACTACCAAATGTAAAATAGATAGCTAATGAGAAGCAGCTGCATAGCACAGGGAGATCAGCTCAGTGCTTGGTGACCACCTACGGGGGGGCGGGGGATGGGGGGTGCGAGGGAGATACAAGAGGGAGGGGATATGGGGATATATGTACACGTACAGCTGATTCACTTTGTTTTACAGCAGAAACTAACACAACATTGTAAAGCAATTATACTCCAATAAAGATGTTTAAAAAAATGTATAGCCATTGCTGAGTCTAATGTTTATAAATCTAAGGATTTTTAAAAATGAACAATTTCCAGAATATATGTTTGTTACTGTTCTCTTGTTGAAATTAGACCCCATTTAAAATAAGGCTTAGAAAATATGACTCTTGGTTGAAGAAATGGACTGAGAAAGCTAAGAATCACTTTCCCCAACATTATTATGTCATTCATGCAAGTACTGAAAAAAAATTTCTCATTTGTTCATTAATTTATTCCCCAAACTGCCCTACTATGCAGCAGGTAGGAGCTTTATCCAGATGAGCAGTCCAGGTGCCCAAATGAGCTCCCAGCTTAAAAGAGAGACAGAGGTTCAAACAAACAATTGGCCTACAATGTGATAAGGGGCTAAAATGAATGGTGAATGGTGTAAAATTTGAAAACTTTTAAATAACAATAACTAAAATAGATTGTGTACCTATTGCAAACCCAGTGCTGATCTGCATGCTTTATATCAGTCATCTTATTTATTTATTTATTTTTACATCTTTATTGGAGTATAATTGCTTTACAATGGCGTGTTAGTTTCTGCTTTATAACAAAGTGAATCAGTTATACATATACATATGTCCCCATATCTCTTCCCTCTTGCATCTCCCTCCCTCCCACCCTCCCTATCCCACCCCTCCAGGCAGTCACAAAGCACCGAGCTGATCTCCCTGTGCTACGCAACTGCTTCCCACTAGCTATCTACTTTACGTTTGGTAGTGTATATATGCCCATGCCACTCTCTCCCTTTGTCACAGCTTATCCTTCTGCCTCCGCATATCTTCAAGTCCGTTCTCTAGTAGGTCTGCATCTTTATTCCTGTCTTAGCCCTAGGTTCTTCATGACATTTTTTTTTCTTAAATTCCATATATATGTGTCAGCATGCGGTATTTCTCTCTGACTTACTCTCTGACTTACTTTCTCTCTGACTTACTTCACTCTGTATGACAGACTCTAGGTCCATCCACCTCATTACAAATAGCTCAATTTCATTTCTTTTATGGCTGAGTAATATTCCATTGTATATATGTGCCACATCTTCTTTATCCATTCATCCAATGATGGACACTTAGGTTGTTTCCATCTCCGGGCTATTGTAAATAGAACTGCAATGAACATTTTGGTACATGACTCTTTGAATTATGGTTTTCTCAGGGTATATGCCCAGTAGTGGGATTGCTGGTCATATGGTAGCTCTATTTGCAGTTTTTTAAGGAATCTCCATACTGTTCTCCATAGTGGCTGTACCAATTCACATTCCCACCAGCAGTGCAAGAGTGTTCCCTTTTCTCCACACCCTCTCCAGCATTTATTGTTTCTAGATTTTTTGATGATGGCCATTCTGACTGGTGTGAGATGATATCTCATTGCAGTTTAGATTTTCATTTCTCTAATGATTAATGATGTTGAGCATTCTTTCATATGTTTGTTGGCAGACTGTATATCTTCTTTGGAGAAATGTTTATTTAGGTCTTTTGCCCATTTTTGGATTGGGTTGTTTGTTTTTTTGTTATTGAGCTGCATGAGCTGCTTATAAATTTTGGAGATTAATCCTTTGTCAGTTGCTTCATTTGTAAATATTTTTTCCCATTCTGAGCGTTGTCTTTCAGTCATCTTATTTAATCTTCAAAACCTTCTGAAATAAAATAGAAATGACAAATACTGCTTCCGTTTTACAGACAAGGAAATGGAGGTCCACAAAGGTCAAGTAACTTGTCCTGGGTCAGATAACCTATAATGATAGTGGCCGTATTTGAACTTGCACAGTCTAATTCCAGAGCCTAAGCTCCTCACCAGTATACCACAGGCTGGAGATGAGGTTATACCTAAGCCAATTCTTAAATTCTTAAAGGGCTGCAGTAAATAGCCATATTATTGGAGTGGTCCCTGATAGAGACAACAGGCTGGCCAAACTCAACATCCAAGGAGCTGGGCCTACTCTTTATTCACTCTGATGTTCATATTTAAAGGGGCCCAAAGTTCTCTTTTCTGAGGCTCATGCTAAATAGTTAACTACCAGCCTTGTCTCTCCTTCCTAGTCACAGAGAATTCTGACTCACACATTTTCCACCCCTCATCTCACTTTTATCCTAGAAACCTTCAATGTCCATGGGAATGACACAATTCATATCTTGACTCATAGCTCTTTATTTCAATGCCAGTCACCCTCACCTCTATTATATAGTGTGATGACCTTAACTTTGACTTATCACTATCAGGACCTATGCTACCCATTAAAACATAACTATCCCATTCCCTGACCACAAACTCTGGTAATTACAGCTTTCTAGATCTTCCATTCCTACTCAATCTGCACACAATACTGAGTTCCTTAGAACCTCACTTTCTTGAATTGCTTTTGGTCTCTTCCATCTTTCTTCACTTGCTTTCATAGCTAGCCTGACTTAAGAAGTGCATTTCCTCAATCCCTTGGCTCTTTTGACACATTGTCTCACCACAATACCCACTTAACATACCCACATCAGTGGACTAGTTATGGATGCCTGTGTCCCACTGCAAATTTGTGACTTTTCAATACAACTAGATTCTGTAGCACTTGATTATCTATATATGTGTACTGAGTCCTCTCTCCTTTCTTAACAGCAATTATTCCAAAGTTTTATCTGTATCATGGACTGAATTGTGTCCCCTCAAAATTCATATGTTGAAGTCCTACCCCTCAGTGCCTCAAAATGCAACTGTATTTAACTGTGTTTTAAGATAGGGCCTTTAAGGAGGTAATTAAGCTAAAATGAGGTCATGAGGGTAAGCTCTAATCAAATATGACCAGTGTTTTTGTAAATAGAGGAAATTTAGACACAGATCCACACAGAGGGTAGACCATGTGGGGACCTAGGGAGAAGGTATCCATCTACAAGTCAAGGGGAAAGACCTTAGAAGAAACTAACACTGTCAATACTTTGTTTTAAGACTTCTAGCATCCAGAACTGTAAGAAAATTAATTTCTGATTTTTCAACCACCCAGTCTGTGGTACTTTGTCAGGGCAGCCCTAGAAAATTTATACAATTGTTGTCAAACCCAAGTTCATGTGCCCAGTGCACAGTGATACCGAACAAACCAAAATCTCGAAGTTTGGAGCAGAGAAAAGTTTATTGCAAAGGCCAAGCAAGGAGAATGTGCAGCTCATGCTCAAAAAGCCCAAACCCCTTGATGGTTTACAGGGAAGAGTTTTATAGGCAAAATTTGGGGAGAGGGCTGCAGGGTGTGTGACTTTCCTCTGATTGGTTGGTTGTAGGTAACAGAGTGGTGTTCCTGGAATCTCAATCATCAGCTTTATAGTTCCAGCCAGTCTGGGGTCCACATGCTTGTGCTCAGCCTGAAGTTACCATCTTCCACCTGGGTGGGGGATTTAGTTCCTATAGAAAAACTTAGAGATCTGTATCAGACTTTTATGTATTTCTCTTGAGGAGGAACCAGGACACTGGCCCATCACTGTACTCTTGTTTCTTGACTACTTTTCCTTTGTTTCTGCATTCTCTCAATCCTCTAATTAGTAACTGTTTGAATCTGCCCTTTGGAACTTAGGGAAGGTCTCAGAGGCTGAGAACCTTTTTCCTACAAACAAGAAATGGGGAACATGGAAAAGCTTTTGTACCCAGGAAAGGCCCACAGGGTGCTGCCTGGTTTTGCATTCAGCCTCTTCAAATCTCCCTTTTCTTCTTGCCTTTCTTGTAGCAAGTAGCCTCATCTCCTACTTTGGGGGGAATATAGGATATTTCAGGCTTGAACCTTAATTGCCTGCTGTTATACCTACAAAGCCCATTCCTCTCACTTTCCATCCCAAAGAAAGAGGAACTATCACCTCTTCTCAGAGCTGATCTTCCATTTTTCACTTTGGAGCCTATGGCCTCTGTTCTTTTTGAAAACTCATTCTGTTAGGGAACCATTGACCAAAACCACCTGCCTTGGCCAGGCACAATAATAACCACTTGAATGAGTTATCTCACAACAAGAGGTCCTGATAAGGAATGTGGTGTTGCCACTGAAAACTAACTGAAAGAATTCTGTAGGGGCCAAAAGGAGGGAGGAGACTCCAGCCCATAATATTGTCCTACCAATGTCCCAGAATCTTTCGTGCTGGAATCCATCTTGGCTGAGAGATGTGCATGCCACCAAGAAGGACCCTGAGTCAGACCATGGGCCAAGCAAAGTTATTGGCAAGAGACAACTCAGAAACTAACCCCATTACCATAAAACCTGAGACTGTGAGCCACGCGGCAGAGCAGTTCTCCTGGGTTCCCTTACCCTGCTGCTCTCCACACAGATAAGATACCCCTTCCCAATAAAGTCTTTTGTTTTGTCAGTACATGTGTGTTGGGCTGCACCCCACAGGCCTACAAGCCTTGTGCTTGCTCAGCTTCAAGATCAAAAAAGAGCCCAGAGTCAGCAACAGAGATGTCAATCGTTTAATGGCTGGGGAAGCTTATGCGTCTGAACCACGGTCCCTGAGACACATTCCACCATCTGCTACAGACAGCAGGCAGGACATGGTGGTAGTCTTCCCTCCTGGGGAAGGGGAGATTACCAGTTATAGAGGAATTGATGTCAGGTGGGCTCATTAGTTACCAGGGAAATGAGTATAGGCGCACGCTCGCCACCACCCCTTTGATAAGCTATCATTGGTTGGGTCCTAGGGCAAGTACATAGGAAGGTCAGTCTGGTGAGTAGGGTGTAGGTGAAGCAGGCTCTGGTTGGTCAGGGGATGTACAGAGAGAAAGAGAAAAACCAACTTGAGTGGCCTGACCATACAGTGTGTCTTCTGGCCCAATTTATTTCGAAGTGTTAGACAAGAGCCCACTCTTGGACCCTGGAAAGTGTTCCCTTTCTTGCAACAATTCCATAAATGAATGTTTCCATCTCCTTTATCCTAAACATTCTCTTTCTTTCCAACCTAGAGTTATGCTAACATTATGGCTATACTTTAAACAGTGATGTAAATAAAATCTTATTCCACCCCATGATACCCTAAAGAAATGATTACACACTCTTTTTCACTTCCTAGTCACATTTCTTGAAAAAGGAGTCAACATTTCCTCCTAAGTCCATGACCCACTAAATTTAACCAAGCATCCTGAGACTGCTTTGACAAGTCAAACTAGACTTCAAATATATGGAGTAAGTTTCCACTCCTGTTTTTTTGACTTCTCTTGTTCTCAAACTGTCATCCACTTTTTCTCCTCTTAGGCTTTCATGATGTGGTACCTCTTTGTTTTCCCTCCCAACTTCCAGACTGTTCTTTTTCCATCTACTTCTTGAATTCCTCTTATTTGTTCTCATTTTTTAATTTGTTGATGTTCCAGTGACTTCTGTATTTCTCCTTCTTCTTTTTAAGTTTTTATTTTTCTTTTCCTCTACTAATGTCTATTTTATATTCTACCAGAATTTCAGCTCCTTGGGGTCATCCTGCTGATGACTCTAATTTTTTTTTTCCTCCAGCAACAATACTGTAGTGGTTAAAAATGCAGCTTCAAGAGCCAAATCATTGGATTTACCATATGGCTTCACTACTTCCTAGACTTGCAACCATCAGGAAGTCTTTTGACCTCTCTATTTGACTTTTTAATCATCTTAAAATGGGTTTAATTCAATTGTTTTGGAGATGAATTGAGTTAAAATATGTAAAACACTTAGAAATTTCTGGAACTTAACATCTAGTAAGTGTTATCTATTATTAAATAATTGTCCAGAAATCCAATTCTATATTTAAAACAACTACTGCCCCCAGAAGTCCCATGAGTACCTAAAAATCTTATCCAAAGCTGAAGTCATCATCTCCTCACCACAAAATCTTTTCCCGTGGCTGCTTTCTTTGAAAGATTTGTATCACTGTTTCCAGATATGAAGCCAGAGGCTGGCTATTGGCTGAGATTTTTTTTTCCATCTCCTTCCTCTCCATCTTCCAATAGTTACCGAGTCCTATTATTTCTATTGCCAAATTTCCCTCCAGCCCGTCTCCTACCTTTCATCCTTACTGCTGTTGTGATGCAGGTCTACATCTTTGATGTGCATGGTGATGTTGGACGAATGGGAGTCTAAACCTTTACAACTAATATCCCTTGACTAGGTCCATTCTTCTAGTGTGTTATTCACTTGGCACTCAGGGTATGCTTTTAACAACAAACATGCACGTCAGTCCTCCACTTGAATCCCTTCAACAGCTCTTCATCAGCTTCAACATAGTGTCCGTACTTTCAGCATAATTTACAAGCTCTTCTTGGATTTAAACACAGCTCTCTACCTTTCCAGTTTAAACTCCCACCAGTTCCCCAAAGTGCCCTACAATTCAGTCAGATTCAGCCACTTGCACTTGATGATTCCTGTTATCTCTCAAATGCCTTTTTTCCACCTGCAATGCAGGCTCCAATTAGAGGCTAAGTACAGAACTCAAATAAAAGTTCTAAATATGTAAGACAAAAATAAATTTAGATATAAGGAAAACTTAGATGTATTAAAACTCTCTTGAAGATTTAAATAATCTAATTATATAAAGCCAAAAATCTTGCTGGCTTCTTGTAATCTTTTCACTAATTTTTCTTCATTTAACAGGTAACTTCTTTTGAAAATACATTCTCCCTTTCCTCCTCTTTTTAAAGCTTGATTCACATTCATTACTCCATTCAGCAATCCCTCTCCCAAAGCTAGGCTTAAAATACTTTGAGTTTGGATATAGCAAAAATGAATCAAATTAAAAAAAATAGATTGATTAAAGAAAAAACAAAAACAATGAATAATACCATTGGAGTCTCCTTCATGTTTCTCTATGTATGTGTGTTTGTGTGTGTGTGCATTTGTATTTTCTAAATTTTCAAACCTGTACATTTATCACATCAGTAATAAGAAAAATATGCCTAAAACTGAAACAATTACCAGGCAGTCAAAAATTTATTATATGTACTAGGATCCACATACATGTTCTCTTAACATAAAACACTTGGAGTTAAGTGTTACTGAATGCAAATGTGGAGACACCTGCTAGTTAAATGTGTACCCAAACACAGACTCCCTGGGGATTTCCTATATTCTTGCCAGATGTAATTTTTAGATTTTTCTTCTGGTCTAGATAGCATAACCATTGATGAAACACCTAGTAGAATCAGCCATATAACTTTGGGATTCTCTCAGTATCAGTGTTGATAGAATTACATTTTAACTTAACTCTCTTTAACAAGATTTGACCAATCTTCCCACATCTCAGAGTACATGATTGTAAGTGTTTCATTCTTGGCTTCAAGCACCCAGGCTTTCTCTGTCTTTTCTTTTCCCAACAAGTTCCCTGGCTTTGTCCCCACACATCTCTCTATTTATCTCTATGAATGCTACTGCTTTGTTTATAGTATAGGTGACAAGACACAAACCAGGATTTGGAAAGAGTGAGTGGGATGGAACTGACTTTAAGTTGCCTTTTAGGAAATGTGCTATAATTGTAACATTTGATTCTGGCATTTTGTAGCTTGAAAAGACAGATAGCCCCCTCATCTTATGTGATGTGTGAATTCCAGTCGGGTGATTCATCTTGACATGGGAGTTCTTTGCTTCCTCTACTGCAAAAATGTGAGAGAATGAGCGGAGAAGTGTCTCATTCCTTCTCATTTTTCTAAGTAATATTTCTTTTTTTCCCATAGCTGGGAAAGAGATTTTCCAATGAGAAATCTTGAAATTATGACATAACAATTCCATGTTTCACAACCCAACTCACTTTTCTGATTGCTCTTTTCTCCCCTACTTCTCACAATTCAAAGTAAATGGTGAGATTACAAGTACAATTAAGGCTCAGGAAAGAGGAAAACTGCATATTATGGCCTTGATAACCCTTCATGGAGAACAAGTCGCAACTTTGCCACAAATTCCAATTTTAGAGTTGGATTCAACAATAATGTGAATAGAAGAAACACAGGAAAGCAGATATGTGTTTTAAAATCATCCTGACCAGAAATGTTTACCTAGAAACATTAGGCTCCGGCGAGATGTCTATCATCTCCTCCTTTGCATATATTCCAGTTTGGGCAGAATAGTCCTTATCTATTATCTAAGTATTTTACAACCTTTTTTTGGAAAGGTCTCCCTGGTCACACGTACATTAAACTAGAGAGGAAGGCAGTTGATTGCATATTTTGTTAAACTGAAATAGTTTCTGTAGAACAATGCAAATTATATTTATACCATCACTTGCAAAGAAGAAGATAAATGGAATTGCCCCATTTCCTGGGATTGGGATTGAAAGTCTCTTTGTTTCGTGGGCAATACACATATTTTATAACCCAGATAAAGCAATGTGCAAAAGGTAAAACTAAAATTGCTAAAGCAAGTAATGTATCCAGAGGTTAAATATTTTGAATTAAGATAGTATATTTGTACACAGTTTGATTTCAAACAAGTATATAAAAGTCATAAGAATGTGCTATCCTTCACTTCCACAGATTCTGTAATAGATAAAATATCACAAGGAAGTTTTCACATCCAACATGTCACTTCTCTACACTTACTAGTATATATCTTTCCAATCTATACCCCATTTCTACCTCCATTTCCATTGCCATTGGTATAGAATTTCACTATTTTTATATTAATAATCTATCTTGCCTTCTTGCCTTCAGTCAAACTTCTCCAGCTCTTTTTTACAAACACCAAGCCTCCCCTTATGTCTGAACTAATTCAACAAATTAGTGAGATAATTTTTTTAATTGGAAGTGACAAAAACCCAATTTAAAAGTATCTAAACTGAAAACGGAATTTATTGAGCCATGCAAATAGGAATGTGAATGGTTGATACAGATCTGGCTCTCAAGCTATTGTTTAACAGGATATGATCAGTACTGTATGAGTCTCTTAATTTAATGAACTTGATTAATTATGCTTGCCTCATTTCTCAGATAGAATCTCTTGATGTGGTAACAAGATGTTTTCAAGAATCCTGGTGCAAAATTCCACTCTACTAAACCACCGCATTAGAAAAGAAGAGGTCTTCCTTAATATATTTTGGGGAAAAAAACACTTGGGAAAAATTATGGTTAGTTCTACTTGGTTTATGTTTCATTGTTAAATAATCAAATGTTATGTCCAGGGGCAGGGGATCATTCAAATGGCTAAATCTGGATTGGGAGTCCAGAACCAGAACTCTATCAAATGTCCAATACACTATAAAAAATGTAATAAATTAACAGATACATAGAGGAACAATGCAATATGAGAAAAATGTCAAAAACAACTGGCAATAAAAACAACATTACAGGTATTCCAGGTATTGATATTATGAAGCATACAGTTTAAACTAACTATATTTACTATGTTCAAGGAGATAAAAGACATAATGGAACATGTAAGCAAAGAACTGAAAATAATAAAAAGAAACAAATGAAAAATATAAATTAGATTAATAACATGATTGGTTTAAGAGGAAATGGAACACAGCTAAAGAAAGAATTTATGAACTGGATATTTCTTTGAAAGGGCATATACAGATTAAGAACAGAGAAAGAAAAAGTTATAAACTAAGGAATAGTGAGATATTTAGAGAATACAGTAAAAAAAAAAAACATAGATTATGTGAGATTAGAATGGGTCATAACAGCGAGTTGAAGAAATAATGAAGGAGAATTTTTAATACTCAGAAAGGATAATATAATACAGAATTTTAATATAATATTTGCTATAATATTAGTATAAACAGATAATATGTAAAAGATATTATTTGCTATAATATTAGTATAATCAGATAAATGGTATAGGCTATTCTTAACGTAGAAAGAGAAAGATTACATATGGAATCACAGAAATGCAGAAAGAAACAAAAAGCAGTAGCAAAATGGTAAGGTGGTAGGCAAATAAAAATAATTATAGTATATATTTAACAATAATAATTGTAATAGCTTATGGTTTTTAAAATATAAATTATTAAAATATACAAAAATATATAAAGGCCATATACGACAAACTCACAGCAAACATCATTCTCAATGGTGAAAAATTGAAGGCATTTCCTCTAAGGTCAGGAACAAGACAAGGATGTCATACTCTCACCATTATTATTCAACATAGTTTTGGAAGTCTTAGCCACAGCAATCAGAGAAGAAAAAGAAATAAAAGGAATCCAAATTGGAAAAGAAGTAAAACTGTCACTGTTTGCAGATGACATGATACTGTACATAGAAAATCCTAAAGTCACCACCAGAAAACTACTAGAACTAATCAATGAATTTGGTAAAGTTGCAGGATACAAAATTAATGCACAGAAATCTCTTGCATTCCTATATATATGTGGAATCTAGAAAAATGATACAGATGAGTTTTTGCAATGCAGAAACAGAGACACAGATGTAGAAAAAAATGTATGGACACAAGGGGGGAAAGGGGGCCGGGATGAACAGGGAGACTGGGATTGACATATACGCACTACTAATAGATAGCTAATGAGAACAAACTGTATAGCACAGGGATCTCTACTCAGTGCATTGTGGTGACCTAAATGGGAAGAAAATCCAAAAAAGAGGGGATATATGTATATGTATAGCTGATTCACTTTGCTATACAGCAGAAACTAACACAACATTGTAAAGCAACTATACTCCAATAAAAATTAATTAAAAATAGATCTTTCAGTGTGGGAAAAAATACACAAAAATAGTGACATAAAAGTTAGGAGGTACAATGATGTAAGTTCCTTGTATTGCCCTGTAAGTGGATAATAAGAACTAACATTTGATTTTGAAAACTCAAACAATCATAGTGTGATTTCTATGGCGACTATAAAAAGATAGTAGAGGGCTTCCCTGGTGGCGCAGTTGTTGAGAGTCCGCCTGCCAATGCAGGGGACACGGGTTCGTGCCCCAGTCCGGGAAGATCCCACATGCCGCGGAGCGGCTAGGCCCATGAACCATGGCCACTGAGTCTGCACATCTGGAGCCTGTGCTCCACAATGGGAGAGGCCACAACAGTGAGAGGCCTGTGTACCACAAAAATAAATAAATAAAAAAATAAATAAAATAAAATAAAAATAAAAATATAGTAGAAAGTATAATTTGCAAGGTAATAGAGAAAAAATCAGATTAATAAAAAATAACTAATCAAAATAAAAATGAGAGTAGAGAAAAAGGAACATGGAATTATTAAAATGGTATATTTAATCTCAAATATATCAGAAAATATATCATATATAAATTGACTAAATTATTTGATTAAAATACAAAGGTTGTTGGACTGCCAAAAAAACTAAAAAACAAATTCTGTGCTGTGTGGAAAAGACATCTAAAGCATAAGGATATAGAAATACTTAAAGGAAAAGGATGGAAAAAAGATGTACAATGCAAATACTAACTAAAAGAAAATTGTCATGCCATATTTATATTAGACAAAGTAGACTTTACAAAAAAGTACTAATGCAGATTAAGAAGGATAAACTATGATAATAAAAGTGTCGATTAAATGGGATATCATTTAAATGGGATGATATAACAATCTAAAGCAAAAACTGTCAGAACCACAGTGAGAAATTTTAAAAATACAGAATCATAATAAGTTCATTTATTAAATCTCTTTTATTAACTAATTACAGAAGTAGGCACAAAAAGAAGCAGTGAGAATGTAGAAAGTGTTACATTATTGAAAAATTTGCCAAAATTGTGACAAAATTTGTCCATATTGTGCACTGTAATGCAAGCTTCAACAAAATTTTAAAAAATTAATCATGGAATATAATCTCTGAACATAGTATTATTAAGCTGAAGTCAACAACAAAGAAAAACTTTGAAACTCCCATATGTTTAACACCAGGAAATACACTTCTATGCCATGAGTAAACACAAAATGGCAATTAGAAAATATGAGCTGAGTAATAATTAAAATTCTACATGTAACAAATGTTGTATTTCATTTGTTATGCAACAAATTGTTCCAGCTTCAGCCATTGGAAACTCTCTCAGGTTGGCTTCTGTGTCCCTATGACATCTCTCAGTCCCATCTTTTTGCTTCTTAAGCATTTCCTTATTTTCTGACATTGGAAGATACTCCAGGCTCAACTGTACTTTTCCTGTCCCATCTGTAGAAACATCAATTTCACGAAGGTGCTCTATATGTATTTCAACTGAGACACAAATTTCATTGAGTAAAGTGAAAAGATCTTAATTGTATAACAATTATTTTGTTGCCAATATATGCACTGTAACTACTTCCTAGTTCAAGATATAGACCAATTTCTTCACTTTGGAAAGTTCTCTCAAACCATTTCTCAGGCATGAACTTCCCCTATTCTAATTTCTGTCACCCTATTTGGTTGCATTGGTTCTTGAATTTCATCTAAATGGAATCATACAGTTTGTACTCTATTGTTTCTGGTTTCTTTCACTTAACATGATGTTTTTAACATTCACGTATATTATTGTATATATTAGTATTTTTATTCCCATATAATAATTCATCATGTAAGTATAACACAATTTGTTATCCTTTCTCCTGCTGATATGTCTATCAGGCTATCTTTGGGCTCCCTTTTTTGTTTTGTTTTGTTTTTAGCTGTTATGAATTAATATGACTAGTGTCTTGGTAAACATATTCTCTCACTTAGTATAATGCTTTTGAGATTCATTCATATTGTTGAATGTATCAGTAGTTTATTTCTTATTATTATTGACTACTATTTTATACTATGAATTTACCAGAATTTATTACTTCATTCACTAGTAGATGGATTGTTTCAGTTTTGAGTAATAATTATCACTGAAAATTTTATATACATTCATGTACAGCCATTTGTGTGGATATATGTTTTAGTTTTTCATGGGTATAAACCTAGTTTGAGAGATTTCTGGGTCACATGGTAAGAAATTGCAAAAGTGTTTGCCAAAATAGCAGATTCATTTTGCATTCCCACAATGTATGAGAGTCTTAATTGCCACACATCCTTGTCAGCACATAGTATTGTCATTTTTTTAAACCATTATAATTAATATGTAGCAATATCTCATTGTGGATTTAATTTTCATTTTCCTAATGACTAATGATGTTGAATAGTTTTTCTGGTGCTTGTTGCTACCTTTATCTCCTTCCACAAAGTATTTGCTCAAATCTTTGACCCATTTTTATATTGGATTATTTTCTTATTAAGTGTGAGAGTTCTTTATAAATTCTGGATACTAGTTATTTATCACATCTGTGTTTTGTAAATATTTTATGTTAGAGTATTGCTTATCTTTTCATCTTAATAACAGTATCTTTAAAAAGCAAAACTTTCTAATTTTGAAGTACAATTATCAATGTTTTCTTGTTTCCTGCTTTTTTGTATTCTAGGAATGCTTTCCCTATCTCAAAGCCACAAAAATTACCTCCTATATTTTCTTATTTAAGTTTTATAATTTTTGGTTTTATAGTTAGGTCTGTGATACATATTTTTCCAGATTTACTGATATGTAATTGACATATAACATTGTGTAAGTTTAAAGGTGTACAAGGTGATAATTTTATGTACATATATTTTGTGAAATTATGACCACAATAAGTTTAGTTACCATATGTATCACCTCACATAGTTACTTTAGTGTGTGTGTTTGTGCATATGTTGAGAACATTTAAGATCTATTCTCTTAGCAACTTTCAAGTACACAACGCAGTATTGTTAAATATAGTCACCATGCTGTACATTAGATTCACCAGAACTTATTTTGTACCCTTTTTAAAATTTATTTATTTATTTAAAATTTTTATTTTATATTGGAGTATAGTTAATTAACATTGCTGTGTTAGTTTCATGTGTACAGTAACGTGATTCAGTTATACATATATCTATTCTTTTTCAAATTCTTTTCCCATTTAGGTTATTACAGAATGTTGAACAGAATTCCCTGTGCCATACAGTAGGTCCTTGCTAGTTATCTATTTTAAATACAGTAGTGTGTATACATCAATCCCAAACTCCCATTTTTATCCCTTCCCCCACATTCCCCTTTGGTAACCATAAGTTCATTTACTAAGTCTTTGAGTCTGTTTCTATTTTATAAATAAGTTCATTTGTATCAATTTTTTTTTAGATTCCACATATAAGCAATGTCATATGATATTTGTCTTTCTCTGACTGGCTTACTTCTCTAGCATAATGCCCTTAGGCTAATCTATGCTGTTGCAAATGGTAGGATTTCCTTCCTTTATATGACAATAATACTCTTGTGTGTGTGTATATACATATTATTACATTTCAATCTCTATTCACTTGTTTGTTTGTTTGTTTGTTTTTTTGCGGTACACAGGCCTCTCACTGCTGTGGCCTCTCCCATTGCAGAGCACAGGCTCCAGACACACAGGCTCAGCGGCCATGGCTCACGGGCCTAGCCACTCCGTGGCATGTGAGATCTTCCCGGACCGGGGCACGAACCCGTGTCCCCTGCATTGGCAGGCGGACTCTCAACCACTGCGCCACCAGGGAAGCCCTCTATTCACTTGTTGATGAACACTTCAGTTGTTTCCATGTTTTGACTATTGTGAATAATGGTACAATGAACATGGGGTGCAGATGCATCTTTAAGATAGTGATTTCATTTCTTTTGGATATATTTACAGAAGTGAGATTGCTGGATCATATGATAGTTCTATTTTTAATTTCTTTAAGAACCTCCATACTGTTTTCCATAGTGGCTGAATCAATTTACATTCCGACCAACAATATACAAGTGTTCCCTTTTCTCCACATCCTCACCAACAATTGCTATTTCTTGTCTTTTTGATAACTGTTACTCTAACCGGTGTGAAGTGATATCTCATTGTGATTTTGATTTGCATTTGCCTGATGATTAATGACGTTGAGGATCTTTTCATGTTGGCTATCTATATGTCCTTTTAGAAAAAAATGTGTATTCAGATCCTCTGCCCATTTTTAATCTAATTGTTTGTTTGTTTGTTTGTTTTTCCTATTGAGTTACACTAGTTGTTTGTATATTTTGGATATTACCCACTTATCAGATATAAGATTTGCAAATGTTTTCTTCCATTCAGTAGATTGCCTTTTTATTTCATTGGTGATTTCCTTTTCTGTGCAGAAGTTGTTTATTTTTATGTAGTTCCATTTAGTTTTGCCTTTGATGCCTTTACTTTTGGATTAAGGTCCAAAAATTCATCACCAAGATTGATGTCAGGGAGCTTACTGCCTATGTTTTCTTCTAGGAATTCTATGGTTTCAGGTCTTACATTCAAATATTTAATCCATTTTGTGTTAATTTTTGTATATGGTGTAAGATAGTTGTATAATTTCATTCTCTTACATGTTTCTGTCCAGTTTTCACAACAACAGATTGTTTACTCATTTTATATTCTTGCCAACTTTGCCTTAAATTAACTGACCATATATAAGGGAGTTTACTTCTGGGCTATCTATTCTGTTTCATTGATCTATGTGTCTGTTTTTATGTAAGTGACATACTGTTTTGATTACATAGCTTTGTAATATTGTTCAAAATCAGGGAGTGCAATGTCTCCAGCTTTCCTTTCTCAAGATTGTTTTGGCCATTTGGTGTCCTTTGTGATTCCATATGAACTTTAGGATTGTTTGTTCTATTTCTGTAAAAAAAAATGCCACTGGAATTTTGATATGAACTGCATTTGATTTGTAAATTGCTTTTTGTAGTATGTATATTTTAACAATATTAATTCTTCCAATCCATGAGCACAAAATATCTTTCCATTTATTTTTGTCTTCTTCAATTTCTTTCATCAATGTCATAGTTTTCAGTGTAAAGGCCTTTCACCTCCTTGGTTAAATATATTCCTAGGTTTTTTTTTTTTTTTGGATGCAATTGTAAATGAGGCTGTTTTGTTGTGGTATCATTGTTTGGCATTTTGGTATCAGGGTAATCCTGGCCTTGTAAAATGAGTTTAGAAGTATTGCCTCTTTACAATTTTTTTGGTAATAATTCTTTGAATGTTTGGTAGAATTCACCAGTAAAGCCATCTGGTCTTGGACTTTTGTTTTTGGGAAGGTTTTTGGTTACTTATTCACTCTCCTCACTAATAATTCGTATATTTAGATTTTGTATTTCTTCATGATTCAGTCTTGGAAGGTTGTATGTTTCTAGGAATTCATCCTTTTTTCCTAGGTTGTTTACTTTGTTGGTGTATTATTGTTCATAGTCATCTCTTAGGATCTTATGTATTTCTGTGGTCTCAGTTGTAATGTCTCTTCTTTCATTTCTGATTTTATTTTTTTGAACCCTCTCTCTCTTTTCTTGGTAAGTCTAGCTAAAAGATTTATCAATTTCCTTTATCTTTATGAAGAGCCAGCTTTTCATTGATCTTTTCTATTTTCTTTTTAGTCTCTATTTCCTTTATATCTGTTCTGAACCTTGCTATTTCCTTCCTTCTACTAACTTTGAACTTTTTTATTCTGCTTTTCCTAGTCCCCCGAGGTGTAAAGTTAGATTGTTTATTTAAGATTTTTCCTTTTCCTTGCAAAAGTCATGTATTGCTAAGAATTTCCCACTTAGAACTGATTTTGCTACATCTCATAAGTTTTGATGTATTGTATTTCCATATTAGTTTGTCTCAAGGAATTTTCTATTTCTCCTTTGATATTTTCATTGACCCATTGGTTGTTCAGTAGCATGTTGTTTAATCTCCACATATTTGTGATTTTTTTCCAGTTTTCTTTTTGGAGTTGATCGATTTCTAGTTTTATACCATTTTCATAGGAAAAGATGCTTTATATGATTTCAATCTTTTTAAATTTATTAAGACTTCTTTTATGGCTTAATATATGATCTGTCTTGGAGAATGCTCCATGTGCACTGAGAAGAATACATATTCTGCTACTTTTAGATGAAATCTTCTTTATATATCTATTAAGTCACTCTATTCCAATGTTTTGTTTAAGGCACATGTTTCTTTATTGGTTTTCTATCTATCTGGATGATTTATCCATTGATATAAGTGAGGTATTAAATTCCTTAATATTATTATACTACTGTATTTTTGTCCTTTTACATCTGTTAAGATTTATTTTATATATTTAGGTGTTCTTATGTTGGGTGCATAAATATTTACAATGTTATGTCCTCTTGTTGGATTGACCCCTTTATCATTATGTAATGCCCTTTTTGTCTTTTCTTATAATCTTTGTTTTAAAGTCTGTTTTTCTGAAATAAGTATAGTTACCTCAGCTTTATTTTGGTTTCCATTTACATGAAACATCTTTTTCTATCCCGTAATTTTTGGTCTGTGTGTGTCCTTACTGTAGTGAGTTTGTAGACAGCAATATAGATGTAGATGGGTCTTATTTATTTTTGCTCATTTAGCTACTTTATGTGATTGACCCTAAATTTTTGACAGCTATTATCAAATCCCATTAGGAAAATATTTGCCTTATCTAATACTATAAAATGCAATTGCTTCTAAGGAGACATTTTCTCATGCACCATAAGTTTTTTCTAGGATAAGGTGAATTCTGTGGTCTCAAGATACCTTCCTTTGCCACTCTAAAATTATCTATGTTTAAACCAGTCATCCACCACAAGCCTTGGAATGAAAGTCAGTAATCTGGCAGTACTTAAAGAATGTTTGTATCATTATTGGCATTTTTAGCCAAAGTGAGATTTCTCCAATCCATAGGTGTCTACTTCAAGAAGTATGTTCATTTTTCCTACCAATGTCCTTTCACTAGAGAGAGCAGAAGACACTCAGTCTATAATAGGCTGAGGTCTCTTACTAGTAAATGGTAATCATTAAGTGTTTGGCACACATAGGCCAGTGACTATGATCTTTAAAGTTAGTGAACAAATTCTCCCAGTATGTGACAACCTAAGCCCTCCTAGTATATCATATGCATACCATGACTGGTAGTTTTAGAAGGAACAAAGAATGCAGTAAAATATAATCAGTTCTTCAAAATTGATATGTTCTAAAAAATACCTTTTTATTTATACTTTCTCTCCATAGCATAATTCTCAGAATAAATGGTGAAATCTAGGCCTTAAAAAATGAGGTATAAAGTTCCCCCCCTACCACCCTGAGGCTTTCTTATAAGCCTGAGCATCTTCTATTCCTTTCACTCAGTAATTCTCACTGACTGAATTTCCTTTTTATATGAGTACCAGAGAAACCTCCCCAATGATAAGCCAAGAGTTTCTAGGGATTAGGTTAAGAATCTAAGATTTGTCTTATTTTTGTTTATTTGCTTGTTTTACCAGTAAGAATGTGACTACTATAGCTCTGGTCTAACTTTTTTTATAGCCTACACCTACTCTCCTCAGTCGTTTCTGTTCATATCAGTATGTTGACTATTTAATATGTACTTATATTTATGCTAAAAGCTTGGAGACACAAAGATGAATAAAATAATTTCTCTTTCCACAAAGAGTTCATAGGCATGGGAGACATTCATGTATAAAAACAGCTACTCAGGATCACCAGTAAAATTCTTCCCTTCTCACACTCATATAATTCTAGGAGCAAGTAGAAATACAAAAGGCCCTAAAGTCCACTGTAAATACTCACTTACAAGGAAAAAAAATAGTATTTTTTCTGTGTTATCAATGCACTTTCAACTCAAGATAAAAATAAAATTTTCTAGCTGGAAAATTTACAATTTTAAAATAATCTATTCTTCCAAAGATTATATATTTTCTGATAGATATGTTTTCAAAGTCATTAATTTAAACTGAAAATGTTTTGTACTGAATATTTGTAAGTTTCCAATAAAATAATTTTAGCCATATTACTGTTTTTAAACAAGTAAACACTTAAAATTTTCTTTCATGGTTTTATGAATAGAATTTTATTTTTACATATAGATATCCATCTTAATTTTTTAAAAATTGAAACTGATCATATACTCTATGACCTGATCCTTGACTGAAATGTACAACTTTATTGTATATAATAGATGTATTTACATAGGTTAAAACATAGGCTAAAACAGGACACCCTACAACTCTCAGTTTTGCCTAAGGCTGATTTAGCCACACCCAAAGTTTAACCCAAGTTTCTCATGCCTAATTAAACTTAAGGCAACCTTATATAGATCTAATTTAATCAAGCATCCATCTGCCCCCCTACCCACCACCTGCCTTCATCCAGTCACCATATCTAGGTTTGGATCATGCAGTATAAATGTGGTTGCCAGAGACCCATCCCTATAAAGAAGGAAGAGAGGGGAGACATTGTGATAAACTGAATACACAACCAGTAAGACATCAACTTGATTTCCGTATTTGGAGGGTGAGCAAATCTTTCGCTTTTCCCAGGAGATTCCAGTTTTATACATTATATTTGCATGTAATTATTAACAGTATCCTCTTTCACTGTTAAAGACGATATGTTGCTTTGAACAATAATTATTTGATAAGTTTAGGCTTTACTTTTATGGTATAAATTGACTTTTTTATACTAGATTTTTTTTTTTAATTATTAGGTTTGGGCCATAAAATGAGGTTGTTTCTAAGATTTCAGTTTATCAAGTGCATAAGGAATGACTATAAGTATATGCAGATTAAAATTGAGCAAAAATATAAACTCACATTTTCCCAAAATATTTACATGTAAATCGAGACAAGAAATAATTATCCAGTTCTTTAAAACATTTATAACTTATGACCAGTAAGATAAAGCACTGAGATCCTACATAGTTTTTTCACTGATTTTCTATATTTCAGGAGGCCATGTTGACTTTTTAAGGTATATTTTCAAGGTTCTTTATCATGGGTATTCCTATTTTAAAACAACTCTCATTTGAATATAGAGAATGGACATCTTATTTAAAGAAATGGGAACTAGAGGTGAAGCTTTTCTGGAAAGGATGTGCCAGTTTAAGAAATAAATAGAATTTTAGCCTGTTTGTTACTATTCTTCAAGTCCAGTACAGGCTGATAGAACAATGGAAGATTTCGTATTAGCTATTCATATGAAATCATTGATTTTGGCACAGGAAGGAGGAGGAAAGAATCAAGATAGAATGTCTTCTAAGTAGACATTCCTTAGAAAATTGTTTTGCAAACTTTGAAAGAGGTGTTGGCAGCTTTTTAATAGGTGCTAAAGATAGAAGTGTCAGAGTACACCTCTCCTGTGCTCGGAACGTCATTATCTGCGAAGACCTGGGTTACGATTATGAAACTCACGGTGAAAAATTTGTCTCCCTGATCACAGAACTGTGTACATTTCACTCTGGTTTCATTTTCTTACTGAAATGCCAAGAGGAGAGGAGAGAACCATATATGCAAATTGAAACCAAAATATAAACAAGGATTCAGTCCCATGGTACAATCCTCAGAGGAATGAAAATGCTAGGAAGAAAAGACGTTTCTGAACTCCATGTTCAGTGGAAGCAGACTACAAAAGAGTTTAGCTGTCCTTCTAGAAAACAAAAATTAATTTGCTTTGGCCAAATTAAAATTAATTAAAATTATGCAATGTTGCCCTTGTGTTAATTTTAACGGTGAGGTTGTTGTGATTTAAGGCTACAATTAGTTCTAGTGTTTGAAAGAGAAGCTCTGTAATCGAGACAGGACATTTTAATAATCCTGGTTATAAACATTTAATACATCATCTTTAGGGACTCACAAACACATTGTAATTAACTTTTACAACTGAAATAAATCAGATTGCATTAGCATATTGCAAAGGAAAAAATCATTTGCATGATTGAAAACAGCTTCAGAAAATTATGTATATCAGGCTTTGTGCAACACCAGCATAACTTTTACCAGGTTTCTTATATGGGGATTATTTTTAACAAGTACAGTTTAGGATTCTTCAGCTAATTATAACTTTCACCATAAAAGGAAATATCCTAGTTTTGAAGAAGCAGCAAGAGTCATTCTGTGGTCAGTAGGACTAAACCCAACCTTATTGTAAACTAATTGGGGAATATTCAAATAAAAGTATAATGTGTACTTTGTCTGTAGCTACTTCTATGCTATGAGCAAGTAATTTGGTCAGGAGAAAAGAAATCTTATTCATGCATTATTCTAGTATCTAGTGCTAAAATCATTAGCAGAAAGAGGGATGCTAATATTGGACTCACAAGTGTTCCTTTGTCCATCACCCAATTTGTTTCATAGACTCCAACGCCTTCTTGACTGGTTGAGCTGTGACTGTTAAAATGACAGTCAGCCTGGCCATGAAGAAACTGTGACAATGTAATAAGTTCTTATTAAATATTGGCTATTATTTTTACCCAAAATTTTCAGGTCAAGTGGACAATGTGGATACACTCTTCATCCTTTGGCTCTGGTCAATCATTTTGTCTATTGAGTGATCCCTGGGTTTTTGTTAAAAGCACAGATTCTGTAGTCATATTTCCTAGGTTTGAATCCTAGTTCCATCACTTAGTTAGTATCCAATATTATGTTCCATGCCTCAGTTTCTCCATCTGTAAAATGAGGATAATAAAGTATGTATTGAAAAATACTCTTGTGAGGAATAAGTGAGATAATGTACACCATTTATCTTAGAATGATGACTGGAACATTCAATTAGTAAGCACTCATTAAATATTAATTATTATCATTATCATTATTATTTCTGTGGGCTAGCCTTCAGTCAGTCCCTAAGCAAAGAGAAGAATCAATTCATTATTGTCTGGAAGCTAGTGACTTTCCTGCATAGAATTTAACCAGGGCTTTACCAAATACACAATTTCCATTCATTAATTCAATTAATATTGTGCCTCTACTATGTACAAAACATTATCAGATTTGCAAGGGACGACATGGTTGTGACATTGGTACTGAAGACAGAATAGACAGAGCAGAGTCTGGGATCCATTAACTGGTCAGAAGTCTCACCAAGTTATAAAATCAAGGTGAGGGGCATGGCAAGTTTAGATTCCAGGTGATCAGGCAAACAAGGAGAGGCCCACCTTCCACCCTTCCCCATCCTCCCTCCAAAAGGGAAACAAATAAAAAACTAACAATCCCCAAGTAGAGTAGGACAAAAGTCAGCATTTATGGATCAATCTTTTGTCAGAAGAAAGGAAGCAGTGTAAGGAGTGTTGGTGAGTACTCTGAGTTGCATTGAGACTCTGTTCCCAGGACAATTCCTTTCACCCTACTAGGTCAGATCAGTGATTAACAGTTAAATGACAAGTATAATGACAACATTTTGGAAGGAGTTGGATCCTGGGTGAAAGGCCGGTTAAAGCTGGTCATTGTGACACGAAGTAAGACAGAGATAGTTGATTTTCTTTTTGGCAGAAAGAAAAGAGATTACAAAAAGAGATTGCAAAAAGAGATTACTGGTTTCTCTTCCAGTATTTCTATTCAGATTTCCATTTAATCTTGATTATAGAAATGGACCGTGAATGAACTGGAAATACAATTCACTCTTAAAAATTCTTCTTCATTTGGGTCTTTTCTTTGAAGGAAGTCCCTCTATTCTGTCCCCGTTTTGGGGAAGTACCTGGACTCTTCTAATGGGAAACTTCTTATTTCTCCTGAGGCTATAATTTATTGACTTAAAAGAGCAGTAGCTTAATTAACAGACAAAATGAAGCCTATTGCATAATTAACTAGACATTTACCTAAAATCAATAATCTAATTGCCACACCTACATAGGGGATAATGTTCTTCCTATTGAAAACAATTCATTTGTAGCTACATGTTAACAGGGTGATTAGTGGTTTAAGAGACTAACCCGATCTGTAAAGTGATAATTCATTGAATAATCAATTAATCTTTTTAGTACTACAAATATAAACAAGCAAGGAAGAATGACAGTGTGTCTGCTTATGAAAGGTCAAGTTTAACAGACTCCCATATTGAGTTCTTTCTCAATCAGCAGGAAGATGTGTAGGCAATGAATAAAAATTTTATTTTAACACTATCCCCTGGACATGGAACTTTCATGGGGAGCTAATAACATGCAAAATATTTGTAAATATGTAAAACAGTTTAGACTGGTATCCTGTCTTTATAATGGATTCCTACTCTAAATTGTGTTTACCTTTTGACAGATACCCATCAGCCTGTCCCAAATGGTTGTGGTATACCCAGCTATATATATTTACATACTCTCTGGGCTTTTAGTCCAACAGAAGGAAGAATCATTCTGTATCTAGGAGAATGAATTATTACATTTATCTGAGAATACGGGGTCAATGTCAAAAAGCTTTAAGGTTTAGGTGGAATTAAGTATCCCACGGTCTGCATGATTGTCCAAAGTTTATTTTAATCTTATCACCCTGCATAATTGGATATGACATTTCCCAAGATGTAAGGTACTACCTGTTTTATAACTGTTCTTAAAGAATTTCTTTGCTTAAAATAGTGTCATAGCTTAATATGACACTTGCATCTATCTTCAAACTTAACTATCATTTAAATTCCAGGATTTATACCAAGAGAGTCCAACCTGCAAGAAGCATAAACACTATAATAATTATATCAACCTGTGTCTAGGTGGGAAGAACAATTTAAATATCCTAACCATTTCTAAGACTTGGACTCAATGTCTTTACAAACTTCATAAAATGGGTGTATATGTGCTGAAGGGCAAATAGAGAGGTGATTATGGAAAAACACAGTATGCCAAGCTGATTCCATGAAAATAAATTTCTAGGTTTTAGACCAGGGCTTTTAACTTGGGGTTGTAAACACAGTCATTCTTCATTTGGGCTTCTAGAGCAAGGGGACTATGAAATTGCATGGACAAAAGTTGCATCTTTATTTTCACTGATTTCTAACTGAAAGGTAGCATTCCCTTTTACTATGAATGTGGATAAAACATCATAACAGCACTAACAATACCTGTGAATTGTCACCAAGAGATATCACAGATATGTTCCTACTATATTACGTGTGTCACAGATAACTCACAATATCATGTATGCTCAATACTTCTTTGTGTGTGTGTGTTTTTTTTAATAAATAAGTGGGGTTTTCTTTAACTTTTTTTTTTTTTTTTAATTTGGCTGCTGCCAGCTTGCGGGATCTTAGTTCCCCTACCAGGAATTGAATCCTAGATCTCAGCAAGTGAAAGCGAGGAGTGCTAACCACTGGACCACCAGGGAATTCCTGCTCAATACATCTTTGAACAATGGTAGATGGTAGGTATGAGACCTGTCACTAGATCTCATTATTTACTATCTAACAAAGAAACATGTATATTATGGTATGATGAGTTTGTCTTTTTAACATTTTAATGACTGTTTTTTAAAATGCATTTTTTTTTTTTTTTTTTTACGGTACGCGGGCCTCTCACTGCTGTGGCCTCTCCCATTGCAGAGCACAGGCTCCGGACGCGCAGGCCCAGCGGCCACGGCCCACGGGCCCAGCCGCTCCGCGGCACGCGGGATCCTCCCGGACCAGGGCACGAACCCGCGCCCCCTGCATCACCAGGCGGACTCTCAACCACTGCACCACCAGGGAAGCCCCTAAAATGCATTTTGTACCCTTTTTTAAGATCACTTTTTTCTGAGACAGGTTCACAGTCTTCATCAACCTCCCAAAAGAATCCATGGGCAGATTTTTTAGAAAGACCCTGCATGGTGCCGACCCTCTCCATATAGTGCACAAGGCAGATATGTTCATGGATCAGGGACCATTTCCCTGAGTGCGGGCTCAGACTCAGAATCCTTCTTATCCAAGCACTATCACCAACTATAAACACAACTATTACCCACTGATGGTTCCTCTAAGTCTTTCATTCCCATGGGAACCATCTGAGGTAAAATTTTCTGCAGTGTTTGTAACAACGGCTATCATTTATTGAGTACCAGGTACTTTACATATTATCTCACCTAGACTCACCACAATCCATGAAGTGGGTGTTATCATTGAATAGATGCGAAAAGTAGCTTAGAAGGTAACAGAGCCAGTTTTCTAAAATCTCTGCTTCTTCCAGTATCCTAACACCAACAAATGAATTTTTTTGAGAGAAGTAATAAGGTCATATATGTTCATAGACCTGTATTTTAGCCAATAGATAATGACGTAAAGTATATGTTTTATCATTATCATAACATGTGGCTCTTACCAGTCAAACCTCCACGTGGCTTTGTATGATAGTTATCTGATGCTTTATTGTTGTTATTGAAAACAAAAAACAGATGATTAAGAGAGAAATCCAAAGCAATAAGAGTGAAAGGAATGTTCTAGTCAGAAGACGTTGGCATGTCTTGAGTCCCTCTCTTTAGGTACAGCTTTTGTGCTTGGTACTGAGGTGTCAAGGAATTGAATAAAAGTATTCCTGCCTTCAACAGGCTAATGGATGAAGGAGAGACTGCCAAAAACTATCCAAAATAAAAGGTAAAATGATAATTAGAGCTGAGGTTTATGGAGTATCATCATATGTTATACTTTTCTAAGAGATTTATATGTACTAAACCATTTAATTCTCAAAATAATTTCAAGAGCTAAGCACTATTCTTATTTTCCCCCTTGTACACATGAGGAAACTTAGGCAAAGAGAGGTTAAGTTAGTTGCCTAAGGGCACACAGCATATGGTGGCCGAGCTGGGATTCTGACAAGGGGACATGCTCTAAACCCCTGCCATTCATAATGAACCAAATGTTCTTAGTGCGGTGGCACCAATAATGAAGGAAGAATGGATTCTGATTGAAAAACCAACGATCGTTTTCTCAACCTGTGTGTTATATACGCTTGAACACTTATTTGACTTATTTGACTCAGTAGATATTCCCTGAGTCTCTACTATGGTGGTATTAGCTGCATCTGATTGATGCATCATTTCTGCTGTTACAGAGATTTTTAACCATTTCCTATCTGACCTGTGGAAGCAAAGAGCTGATTAGGGAGATCAAAGGGCAATTTACATTTTGTGTAAATATTAAAAATTCCCATGAACATTTTCCATTGAAAATGTGGCCAAAGCAATTTTAAATAAGGAGATTATTGCTCAGGAGGAAAAATCCCAATGGCTTTGGGAGGTATTTAAATATGTTCACAGTGGGGGTCTCCTCCCACATTCATATACATTGATTTTTTTACATAATTTTTTGAAATTTTAGAGACAGATTTATAATAAGGATAGAGCACTGCTTAAATGATTTATTTATTTATTCACATTTTTAGGATTTTTATGTTATGTTATTGTACTTGGAGGTAAGAGAAAACTTAAGTCCAAAATAATGCTTTCATTGATTCTCAGTAAGAGTTTTTTTTTTCTTTCTTTCTTTTTTTTTTTTTTCCTTGAGAACTCATTTCTCTACTCAACCAGGGAGAGTTTATTTTTTATTATTTAATTTTTAACTTTTTTTATGCTTGCTCCTAATATAATTTAAAGCATTTAAATAATTTTGGCCATTGGAATGCCTTTTTAAGAGGCATGTCCTTCGTTTTTCCATTGGGTTTCTGAAGTCATCTATTTTGACTACATTGCTGCTATTATCCAATTTATGATTTTTCTCCTTTTAAGAGTGTACTCAATAGAATGCCCTACTAATGGTAAAAAACTAATTTTCTACCTTGGAGTTGGTTAACATCTCAGATGGGTCCTTCAGGAGTCTATGTTCGGAGTATATATCAGACTAAGAATTTTCACAATATATTTCAAGTGTTGGAATAGAATAGAATTTACTCATGTCTAAATAGGTATCTATTTCTGGACTACAGTGGAATGTGAGACCCTCCAAATTTTCGGTGTTAAAATTGTAACAGAGAGGTCAGGCAAAGACCTGGTAAGGATAGGAGCCATGGGCAGGAGTGGCCAAATGAAGCCAGAACAAATACCAGATTAGTCTGAAATTAGAGTTTAGAAGAATTGATGAGATCAAGCAAGACAAGAGAAACTATAATTTGTACACTGGAGGCCCAAGCAAATTTGTCCAGTCAGGATTCTGGAATAATGAAGCCTCTTTTCAAAATCCACAGACCAGCCCATGGGAATGTTCCCTTGATGGATATTGAAATCTTTGTATTAAAAACTCCCCCTACTTTCTTTTACTTTGAATTCTCCTTAACTTATCAGGGCTCCCCACATCTTTGCTGGAAAAAAACTCTGCAATTTCCTTTGACTCCTTGAAAGTAGACAAAAGGTACGTTCCTGACGTCAGAGAAGCTGGAGTGGGAAAGTTCCAGGTGAAAAGCAGCCCACACAGGTGGACCTTATTGCTTTTTTATATATAAAGGGACTAGTTACCATTGAGATTTCTTTTAAAATAGAATTTTTACTTCACCCCTCAAACTTCCCTTTATAGTTTGTTTCTAATAGTTTGCCCATTATCAATTCTGGCCTTACCTTTTCTAGAGGACCATTGCCTTAATGTATTTAACCCTTTCTAGGTTTTGCTTCCTCCTCTCTGTGTCTTACTTTTATTCCATTGGACTCTAACCAGCCATACACAAACATCCTAGCTAATCTTTCCAAATTAGCACAGCACCAGCTCTGGAGGCTCTCATTAGATGTGCAGCTGAGATTTATCAGATCTCATTTGCCTAATATGGAGCCTAACTTTGGGCACCTGGCCCTTGCAGTAGGGGGTAAGGGAGAATAGGAATGGGTCTTTTGTCACTGCTATGCAGACTCACTAATTTGCTCCGCCTAATAAAATTACAAATGAATACAGCTTTATTCACATTGTCTTTATAGGTTATAATAACCTTGATACCCCATAACCTCCTGCTAGCTGAATTAATCAGATCATATTAATATTTCTTCTTACTTTCTTTTAACTGGTTCTTCTCTTAATTAAAGGGGCCAAAGACGTAAACAGGGTAGGTGACTAGAAACATAGCGTCAGGTTATAAACAAGGCTCATTAAAAAGATGGATGTTCAGGCAGACGGCAAAAATTGCTTACTTCGCAAGTATACATTTTGTAATTTCCTGACGACTAAAAGAACTAATGCCAAATCCCAACCCCTCCCTTTTTCACATGTATAAAAGATGATAATTTTTGAATGCTGGGGTGGGAATGGCAAAACCAAGGAACCTATTCATCAACTAGAATAAGGTCTTTCACATTACGACTCTGCTCCTTTCCGACGAGCCTCCAAATGTGAAATATATTTGAAAGTGGAGGAAAGGAAAAAAAACAATAAAAACCAGGAAATGATTTAAGAAGACAAAAAAGATGAGGAATTTTAAAAAGAGAACATTAAATGTATTAAACCACAGGTAAATTTGAAAGAGAAAATGAGGAATTTCTTAAAAGACTGATAAATCTTCTGAACTTGCACATATTCAAGGATGCCTAGGGCCTGTACACATGGATTTGTTTGCACATAGAGGGCAATGGAGAGCTTAATCTTTATGCGTGAGAACAATAATTGTCAAAGTGGACAGTCCACGGTATCAAGCTTACACAAAGTTATAAGTACAAAAATCCAGTAGATCTGGAAATGATATGATTTAGGAAATTTAATTCAGGTGTATTTTCCATTGTTGTAAATACTTTGTACCCACGTGCACATTGAAATGATGGTGCACCTATACAATGATAATCAAATAGGCTCAGATAGATGGAATGATTTTTTTATATTATACATGTATTAGATAAAATTTATATGTTATTTATTATGTACTTATAATATATAAATATTTATATGTATAATATATTTTTTTATTGGTATGCTCACACACATATAGATGCTCATTCAGTTCTGGTCCTTATTTTTGAAACTTTTGCTCATATTCACTTCACTGAGCAAGAAAGCACCAGCATTTTTATTCTCACAACAATTACAGCAAAGCCAAAGCCTCCGATTTCCTGTCCTTCCATCTCCCTTCTCAACAAGAGAGAAAGTCATTCTGACAGGATGATGCACAGCATGGCCAGGCAAGACCTCGCTCCTTCATGAATAAATTAGAGATGAAAGTTTAACTGATCCCCTTGCATTTTTATGGAGGGACCTCATCCTAATTTACCTAAATGCTTTAAGTAGAAGGAAAGAAAATGTAAGAGGCTAAGGTGGAAAGGTTAAAATCCGTGTTTAAATGGAGGGTTTTTTTTCAACACATCACAACACACAGATGCCTGCAACTGTACTGATGTTTCCTTACAGTCCTCAAATGTTTAAGGGAGAAACCAAAGAAACGAAGAATTTTTTTTCTCCTGCCCCTATTGCTTTTTATATGAGCTGCTGCAGGTGTGACCAATAATTCTTAGTTCAAGAAATTCTGCACAGATAGGTTATATATATATATATATATATATATAAAACGCAGGACTGGAGACTGTGAACAATCTGTATTTAAGATATTATTTTTCTCAATGGAGCTCAAACTGTGTGCAAATGGCATTTTTTTTCCAAGCACTTCTAGGATATGCTTCAGTGAGTGACCTATTTCAATATGTTCCCCACCAATGCATTTTTAGTACTAGGCAGGTGTGCCTGGAGATGGGGGGGTATGGTTGAAATAACTAGGTTTTCCCATATAGGAGCAGACCAGTGGGCTAATGGTTTTGGAATCCTGCCTTTAGCAATGGCCATTACCTGATGCTTCAGAAGCCAGGAATGAATTTGCATGACCCCAACCCTTAAGATGTCCCCTGTGGAAAAATAGGAAATTGGCAAGTAGAATCATTTCACGGAGGTGCTGAAGTTGTCATTCCTAGAAATCTTTGGCTTCAGCTCTGTGTTTGGTGAGTTCACCTACAAATGTCGTATGAACTGTTCCTGTTTGCAATTGACCATTTTATAGGGAGAAGAGCTCTATACTCGTTCTTAGTCTTCCTTGACGTTGGCTCTTGAAAACATTGCTAAATACCATGTCCTGATAATATTGGAGTTGAATGTGCAAACTTGTCAGGCATGATTGAACCAGTGAGGAATAATACTTTTAAAGAAGGGTCAATAAAGGAAATTAAATCATTTCAATCACTGTTTTTTAATGGCAGTTTAATATTCACTTGTAAAACGGCAGAGGAAAAATAGAGGCAAGTCTATTCATTTTGTAATTCCACTATTCTCTTAAAACTTAACCAAATATTCTGAAGGTTTAAATATGTGTTTTGTTTTAAATTATGTTTTCCTAGTATAAAATCATTTTGACATCTCACTGCACTTTGTCCTAATAAGGAAAACTCTAGTCTGTGGCACACCACATAAACATTTTTATAGAAAGCCTTTTGATTTTACTTGAGTTTTTTGTAATTGTCATATCCGTTTCAAAAATAAATAAACCTCAAGGTTAAAATATACTATTTTTATCCCAGTGACTCAATTTTAGTAACAATTCTAATTTAGTATTAACTAAAAGCTCTCTGTGTGACTGGAGATTCTTATTTCACATTGTGTTTTTTGCTAATATGACTAAAGTTTCTGAAATATTTACCACAATCCACCATTAAAATTTCTGACAACATCTTAATTAGCTTTTGGGTGCACCCAATATGATTTCTACTAAACCGAAGACAGCATTTTCAAAGAGTCCCACAGACTAGCTGTGTATATTTTTTGAATGTTAAAACTCTGTTTTTTTCCCTCTTCTTTTGATCATCTTTCTGAAATGGATTGTCTGTCTTTCCCTCTCACCATTTGTCATTAGAGGAGTGTAATTTCAAGACCCTTTTATTCTACTTGCAACTTCCTCTAAACAAAAGGACACAATGAATAAACACAGGAGATAAGACGGTTTCTCTCTCCTCCCCGCCCACTCCCTTCCCTTGAATCTCTTGAGCTGCCAGAACCACTTTAGTCCTTCAAATATTGTCCTGAATTAGTATCCACGCTGATATAGGAGGCAAGAGTGTATGATAATAATAAACACCAAATGGGGACTCAACTGTAATATGTGTATTGATATATATTTTTTCTAGTACTTTTGGCAAAGCTATCTTGCTGACTATACTGATGAAGGTTGCAAGTGATTGTACGCGTTTCTGCGAAAGATAAATGACCTTCCTTCCCAAGGACGCTTGGCCAGGCCTTAATTCTGAGTGTGTGTGTGTGTGTGTGTGTGTGTGTGTGTAACTGTTTTTTTGAAGGCCTGACAAGGCATCTTGATCATTTCCTCATTTTGAGTCCTACCCACAGCCTCGCACACGGCCCCCCTCTCTGAAATGTTATTATTCTGTCGTGAGGCCTTCTTCGGCCAGGATGTTACTTCATTTCCACGTTTTGTCTCAGCCTGAATGTGAATGATGCTCTTTCAGCAATATACAGCCGCTTAAACTCCCTGCTGCTGGCTTACATAAATATACAACACCCGTCTCGCCCTATAACTCACTTTAAGCCTGGAAAAATAGTGACTTCCTTTATTGGTCAGATTCTCTCGCAATTCCCAACAGCTGTATGTTCTCACCTCTGAGGATCCTTATCTTCAAGTTTCCATTTGTCTCAGCACTATTCCAGTGGATTGCCAATAAAAATGATTCCCATTTTTATAACCCTTGAGAACACAGGAGCTGGCTTTCCAGAGAAACTGATTTCCCCCCCCACAAATAAAAAAAAAAACCTTCCTAAGACTTACCAACAAAGGGTGTTTTTTTTTTTGTCTTAGGAGAGATGGCTTTAAAATTGAGTGAGTTGGGGGATTCAGGAAAATGTGAAGTGTGGTCTTGAAACACATTAATTATATTCAAGAAAATCTGTGTTTATTTTCTTCCTCGAGAGAACAAGTTGGGAGATATGGCATGTAATCATTAAAATAACACATGTTCAGAGGTGTATTTAATACCCATAGATGTAAGAGACTATACAGAAAAGGAATATCACATTCATATTACATTTGTTACTTTATCTTCATTAAGAAATTTAATTACTTCCCTATGCCTCTAAATTGAGAGTGATTTTAAAATGGGTGGGTTCTTTGAATTTATTTATTAAAGTAGATGTTGTAGGAAAGAAAAGAAAAGTGCTTTTGAAATTGAAATTGCTATGCAGTTGAATGATAATACAACCGCTGAAGGCACTTAATTTAGTTCCAGACTCCAGTGAGTCATGGACTTGAGCAAGAGCTCTGATGCTTACTGATGTGGAATTTGGGACAACTTAATACCTGTCTCTGATCCTCAGTTGCTACATCTGTCAAATGGGGGCTTAATCCCTCCCTCTCATGATGTTTGAGAATGAAGAAAGAAGAGTTGCACTAACCAGTAAAATCCGAAGTGCTCTACAAACGGAAGATCTCATATTATTTTGCTCCCTCTGTAATAAAGTTACGGTTACGATAGGCAGTTTTTAAATAAAAGTATTCTGGAAGAGTAGGAGCATGAGATGAAGAGCATGAGTAGTATGGGTAGGTGTATTTGTGTCACAAAACCATGTACTAAATGGAAGGGCAAGAATATTAAATACTAATGTGTCAAAGCTACACTTAAAAAAATGTGAATTTAAGGAACAGGGAAATTACCAGATTAAAGTGAGTGATATCCCTCTCTTTTATGACCTCGCAAGTCTCCATAGGAGGAAAGAAGACGGTTGCAGACATACAGTGTGTGTTAGCAGATAGAACTGCATGGGAGTTTCATGCCCAGTGGAAACTGACAATTGTTACTGTCTTACGCAAAACTCTGACTTTGGGAATGATTATTTTGGAAAGTCACCTAGCTGTGTTCAACACATTAAACCTGCCCCCAAGACAGCTCCCAAATTAACTCAAATTATCCTTTCAGCAAGGATACGTGCACAAGAAACGTGCAGGTTCTTCCTTCCTACTCTCTCACTTTGAACGTATGTGCAAAAGGTGCTTTTTATAAATTCTCCTTGACACTCTCAAATCAGACCCAAATCTCCAAAACTGTCTCTCTGAATGCAAGGTGCTTGTAATCTTATAGCCCATATCATTGAAGGCAGCCTGGTCTTCTTTCTCCCTTTACCTCAAACAGCTGCGGGTAGAACTTAACATTTTCTTAGGGTCAAATGTTCCCTTGTCAGTGGGGAAATTTTTCTGCTCTAAATGAAATGTTGCAAAATACATTTCCCCCCCCACAAAGCTCTGGACTCAGAGCTGTGTTATTTATCTGACCGTTCTGAGGACTGTAAAACATGCTGTTTCACATTGTAACATAAGCTCTTTTTTAAAGTGTGCCCTGAGTATTTGCTATTATTATCAGGCCCAGATGTATCCTAGTGTCAGCTTGAAGCTCTGCTAGTTGGCTCAGATATATAGAACGTAATTAGCTCAAAGGCCTCTGTGCTAAGTTTGCGGTAAAATCATGGCCTGAGAATGACCATTTGCTTTTCTCCTCTCCTCTTCCGCACCTCACCTCCCCCCAATCCAAAATATGGTGACAAAAGTTAGAATCTCTTGTTCCTGATGCTGAAGCTGTTCAGAGAAGTGAAAATGCATGTTTTGATTGAGATTTTTGAATGAGGGAGAACCAATGGCCAAAGTTAGGTAGAGGAAAGAAGCAAGATGAATAAAACCTAGAACTAGAAGTAGATGGGTTTAGAGGATCTCCAACAGAAAATGTGTGAAGACTGCATGCTTGAAATCCCAAATCATATTATTTTGCTGTCTTCTCCATTTGATTTTCTCCTTCTAGAGCTTCAACTTTAAAAAATAGGTCCAAAAAGGGACATTTACCTTTTATAGACAACATTTCCCAGACAGTGCTCCATCCTGTGGCTATTTCCAGAGAAAAATTCCTAGATACCATAAAGAAAGCAAATCTGGTAAAATGCAACTGAAGAGGGGCATGGACTAACCAGAGCTAAATTCTTCAGAAAACTGATCAGTATATTTGTTTCAGAAAAAAAGGGCAAAGCCAAACAAAAGTAGGTGAGTCAGTTACCCGATGAAGTCCACATTGGTGAAGGCAGCATAATTCCTTCCTGACCCTTGCAGGAAATCAGTTTATGCCCTGAAGCATGAAATTTGATTGTAATTATTTTAGCTTGCTCGGCTACATATGTTATTGATGATCTTTCCTAAAAATCACCAGGCTTTTAGAAATCCTGCCACAGTACTTGACTCAATGACCTGTAAGGTATACATAATAGAAAATAAACCATGCAGGGTTTTGCTATTGATTGTTCCGTAGAACACTCTTCCTAAACAGCAAAGCACCCATGTTATTCAACAGTGGTGTATAAAACAAGATTGTATTTACAAATGTCTAAATATTTATAAAATGTGCAAATTCCATACGTGTTAACCAACTGCCTGGAAATTTTAAGTGTCTTGGAAGATTCAAAGTTCAAGTTCAAGTGGACATTTTGCCCTTAGCTTATAAAAAGCTGTTTTTATTTTTTATTTTTTTTTGCAAGTTCACTGAAGTGATGAATTGAGATAATTACCTCAGTGTTATAGGTTTCCAAGCTTATTGTTGAGAATACACCTTGAGGTGAAGATCCCAGCTAGTCAATATGCACTTAGCATAGTTTTAAAATAACTTTCCAATTCCTTACTTTGCTTTCCTGCTCTATAAATGAGTAAAAATACTAGATATGTAAATAAAGAATAAAGCAATCAGATAAGCCAGGTAATACAAAATTAGAACTTCCTAGGGGTGGTCCCTGAAGCTCAATATGGAGGTTTGTAGTATTTATGGGTCTGGTGGCAGAGCTAGTCTCCTTTCCTAGTCATGGCTTATCTTAAGAAAATCAAAGATTTGTCTTGGTAGGCAGAGAAAGTTCTTTTTCATAATACAGGAAATGCGTGACAGCATATATACATTTTCTGTTATTTTGCTCTTTGGAGAATGTTGCCTTCTGTTCTGAGCAAGAAAACCTAATTGAGAGAATTAAATCTTGACTACAACTTGAATTTCCACCCAAATCCCCTGCTAGTCAAGTTTTGTTTGTTTGTTTGTTTGTTTGCGGTACGCGGGCCTCTCATTGCTGTGGCCTCTCCCGTTGCGGAGCGCAGGCTCCAGACGCGCAGGCTCAGTGGCCATGGCTCACGGGCTTAGCCGCTCCGCGGCATGTGGGATCCTCCCGGACCGGGGCACGAACCCACGTCCCCCGCATCGGCAGGCAGACCCTCAACCACTGCGCCACCAGGGAAGCCCTAGATCAAGTTTTATGCAGGATTTGGAATGGCTTCGTGTACATGTCTCTTTCTCTTTATTCTCTGTCTCCAAAAATGTAATGCAAACCTACTACATGGTGTGTGAACAAACATTTTAAAAAGTAATAATGTAGTGAATTCTTGATGATCCCGTAATAAGTATGAAGGGGAGCAGTGAAGGGAGTGCTCCGAGGGAACGCCCAGAGGAACAGGACCCCGGATTGTGGCTGGGGCGGGGGAGAGGAAGAGTTCTCAGGAAGGGACACGGAATGAGATTTGAAGCTCCAATAGGAACTGCGAAGTCACATGGGAGGTAAAGCACATTTCACACAGAAGAAATATTTCTCTTTCTCAGTGAAAGGCACTTGAGTTTGCTTGGAGGTCTGAACTCTTCATTCAGAGGAAAAGTCAGCCTCAGCACGTTCAGGACAAGGTATGTACAAGACACATGCTCTGTGAGTTGTCACAGGGACACTCAATCTCTGAGCATTTCTGTGATTCTTTCTGATTCCACTGTGATTTTTTTTTTCTCCAGATTCCATTTCCATAGGCCCTGATTTGGCTCTGATGAGAGATTAGAAAACCTCTCCTGCAAGGGCTATGATGCCCCAAAGGTACAGCTCAAACATTTGGTAATTCAATATAAAGGGTATAAACCAGGGTAATTTCAATATAAAGAGGTAGAAGAAGCATTTTACAAGATATCGTTCTATTCAGAGAAGAGGATGAAAAAGAAGTGGCAGATAATATAGGAAAAAAGGGAGTCTCTTCTTTTCTAAAGATGTTTCCTATATTGTTAATAAAAGAAATAGGCATCCAGATACTTAAAGGAATGACAGCAGGTAAATAATGGAGAGAAAATGGGAGAAAGCACAAATGTCTTTGTACATGAAGATGCGCTTCCTTCCCTCCCCCATCATTCCCACCTGGTTAGATTTTGCAAGCTCTCACACCTCCTCCTATGAGATAATTTCCCCCTGCAGCCTTAGTTCTGCAAAGTCAACATGGCTTATGAAAATCAAGTTGAATTCTGTATATTTAATATATCATCTCTAAGGATAATCGTTGTGGAATCTGAACTTGTTTCTGTGATCTAGCTCCGCTTGACAATGATTTATGAACCAGAAAACAAGGCAGCTTCATTTTCATAAAGCAAACGGAACCTTCTGGGCCAGGAAGAGCCGGGAAACTTGTTTTGACTAGTAAAGTGAAACAAACATGACATAAAAGTCAATACAACCTCACCATTGGGCTCTCATTTTACAGAATCACTTTTTCCCCCAATCCAGCAGGATGACAGTTGAAATGGTGCATTATCCAATAGCAATTTTTATCTTACTAATTACCAGCCTGGTGTGATCACGAAGGGTGCTGAAAAATGGAAATATGCATGTGACAATCATCTCCTAGAGATGTCAGTCTCACTCAGGCAGTGGGAGATTAAAAAATGTTTTAAAGGAAATATTTTACAGTTTCTATTAAAAACTCTTTGATGCCTTTAACTTAAAAAGATGTCAATTTTATTTGCCTGGTGTGGGCATAATTTATCTATAGTAATTTTACTCATAATGAGAATTTGCAAAATAATTTAATGATGGACACAAACTATACTAAACATTGTGTAGACATTTTCTCATATACATACATACATAACATGAACAACATTGGAGTAATAATCTTGCCCATTCATATGGGATGGAGGGCAATTTATCAGAATGGTAGAGAGGACGAACCACCCACAGTTCAAACCTGAGCATAGCCACTTATTTATATTTCCTGTGCATCAGTCTTCTCCTCTGTAAGAAGGGGATAATTAATGTAGTATGAACCTCATAGAGTTATTGAGAGAGGATAAAAGGAGATGTTATGCTCTGTGTGCCCTTCATTGTTCTCTGTGAGTTGTTCAGCAAACATTATGGAGTGTCTGTCACCTCCTTCTATTTCCTGTTGGACAATAAGACAAAGGTAAAAACTATTCAAACAGTATTTACAATTTTAACATGTGAGAGTATGATTTATCTAAATCTCCTAAAATTATACAACAATGGTGACTTTCAAATTACATCATGAACACATCTGGGGGAAATGGGATGATAGTGGCTAAAGTGTCTGATTTAGTCTTTGAAAATTGTCTTAAAAAGAGACAGGAACATAAAACAATGGGCATTTTAATGGACTGCACTTGGCTAACTTCAACGTCTGAATAATTGATTTAAAATCATAATCCTCAGGCATATTGTTAACTATTAAACGTATATGGAGAGTATTACACAGAACACAGGAGATCTCATATAACTCTCGTGTATATTAAATAATCTGTCTAGCTTTGATTTAAAGCTGATACGCTACAGAAACATATTTCTATTTGTGACATATAATGCACAAGTTAGAGGGGCGCCCATTTTTACCTACACCAAGAACAACTCAGTGGTTGTGTCAGAGTCTTTTTTTTAAGTAAAAGCAAGAGAAAGGAACAGAGGTGTCTTTGAAGTCACCTCCAACCTCTCCTCTCCTTTTATTTATCTACTGTTACTATTTTGAGTTCTGAAATTTATATTCAAAAGCTGCATAATTTATAAGTGTACATTTTAAATAATTGGTGTTTTTAAAAAACACACTTGTACCTACCTTCCAAGGTTAAGAAATATTACATGACCAGAGCAGTAAGGAGTATCTTTACCCCTCTTTACCCTCTTCCATCATATACCCATTCCTTAGCCCATCTACTTATCATGCCCCTATCCTGAATTTTGTGTTAATAATTCTCTCCTTTTCCTTTAAAGTGTTTTCACCTTCATATGAATCCCTAATCAGTATGAGAGTTATTTGATTTTTAAATTTTTTTTATGGAAATGGAATCATACGTGTATATCTTTCTCTGTCTTCATGCTTTCACTCAGCATTAACTTTTGAGGTTCACTGATGGTCATACACATAGCTGTTCATTTATTTTATTCCACTGTTTAGTTTCCATTGTATGAGCATGTCACAATTTATTTTTTAATTCTACCATTGATGAAAATTTGGGTTGTTTCCAGTTTTAGGTTAGTTTGAGTACTGCTAAGCACATTTATAAGAATTTCTGAAGGTATACATCTAGAAGTCAAATAGCTATGTTGGAAGGTACACGTATTTCCACATTACCTGATAATGTCAAAATGTTGTCCAAAATGATTACATCAACGTATTGTCCATTCAACAGTGAATTAAACATCCATTCACCAAGTCAAAATAATGAGCATATTCACTGAAAAACAATTCAATCTAGGGACATTTTGATTTTACAATCAGTTGTCTTAAAGTCTTATGAGTATAATAGCATTTAACTAAAATGTTCTTAGCTAATTAACTTAATATTAGTGTTTGCTGTGGAACACTAAAAACTGAGTCAAGATGCTTGGCCAGGACTCTGCCCAGAACGCTCTGAGCAAATGAAATATCATACAGCCTCTGGGACCTCAAACATGGAGGTGGAGAGATAAATGATAACAGCAGACATACAGAGAGCTGATCAAGGGCCCACCTTTCCCTCATCTGGACCTGGGGAAAAAGAAATATGACAACACTTGTCCAGTGTGTATGTCAAGGAAAGGAGAACTCAAACAGTAAAATTTGGATTTGCTGTTTCTTGTTTTAGTGATTCAGGAAGACCAACCAGGTGACGCTGAAATTTCCTTTTAGGCCTAAGTATTATGATATTGTCTTTGAATGTCAATACAAAAGTACAGAGAAGCTACAGAGTTGTTTAGACACATGAATGACTGTCTATAAATCCTTAGTCAATGATTTTGACTAATTACTCTGCTGTTTTACACATAAAGACTTAATCAAAAGATATTTTCTCTGATAGGATCAAATGTTGTAAGCTTAGTACAGACTTAAATGAGTCTAGTTCTTAATGATTTCTAGCAATAAATAGACTAAATGATTTTACGGCCAGTCATGTGACTGATGGGGAACAGTCACATATCAACAGATACTAAAAACATATTCATATTAATAAGACTGTGTGAGAATAGCATTTTCACAGGACAACTTCTCAAAACATCAAATTAATTGTTTTTCTTCAGACAAAGAGGCATAAAATACTTAAAAAAGGTTAGATTAGGTCCTCATGTGGTGACCAGACCCCACTGAAAAATACACGATTTAATCATTTCCTTTCTAAGAAAAATCAGCCTTAGTTACTATATAAGTAATCCATCACAGGCAATTATTGTACTGGCTATAAAAATAGACAGAAATATGGGGTTGACCCTGCCCTGTCTTCTTGTTCAGGTGAGTAGAGAGATGGTACAAAGTATAACTTGTCTTCTTCTCACTTAAATTAGGCAAATGCAATGGGAATATAGAATTTAGGGAAGTACTCCTAATAAAAATGAAAAAAAACTATATTAACTTGACAAAATTTAACCTAACCATTCCAATTTGTGAAATATATGTTGGAATATTCGTACAACCAAGGGACATAAAGGCCATAAGTGGAGTTGGAGATAAAAGTCTAAATTCTTTTTGGATTGTTTATTCTCAGAATCATGTTTTTGAATGGTTAAAAGTAAATATTTTAGATGCATGCAAATAATTTGTTAACAAGCATTTTGGATTACCCAGTGGTGCCTATTTGTCAATATGTAGTGCTGTTGCCTAAAAGCATCTGCATATGGTCTTACTGTGAACGCAGAAGCAATTGCATAAGTTAGTAAAGAAAAGCATGGACTAAATTAATCTCAGATCCAACTGTCATGGCTCCTCTCATCTGATACATACTTTTTTTTCTTGCAAGTAACCCATGTTGATGGCCATGGGCCAATAGAAAACTCAACGTAAGGTGGAAGAAATTATAGATTCATTATGCACTCTTCCAACTAATATTTTTTGATTACCTACTAAGTGATAGGCTCTGAGCTAGGTGCAGTGATTTTGACCAAAAGGAAAGTACTCCACAGATCCCTTCATTTCTTCTTTTTTTTTTTTACATTTAAAAAAATTTTTTATTCAAGTATAGTTGATTTACAATGTTATGTTAATTACTGCTGTACAGCAAAGTGATTTAGTTATACATATATATATATACACATTATTTTTAATATTCTTTTCCATTATGGTTTATCATAGGGTATTGAATATAATTCCCTGTGCTATACAGTAGGACCTTGTTGTTTACCCATTCTATTAATAAATGCTTACATCTGCTAACCGCAACCTCCCACTCCATCCCTCCCCAAAACCCCTCCCCTTGGCAGCCACCAGTCTGTTCTCTATGTCTGTGATTCTATTTCACAGATAGGTTCATTTGTGCCATATTTTAGATTCCACGTAGAAGTGATACCATATGGTATTTGTCTTTTTCTTTCCGATTTACTTCACTCAGCATGATAATCTCTAGTTGCATCCATGTTGCTGCAAATGGCGTTATTTTGTTCTTTTTTATGGCTGAGTAATATTCCATTGTATATATCCTTCATTTCTCATTTGAGGTAGTGGTGGTAGAGGGGTAAGGCGCACATCCGGTAACTAGTCGACTACACATTTTTGGCAATGTGTAGTAAATTACATGATATCGATACTGTCCACACAAGGCTGATGCTTTGTTCTGAGCTCTGGCACAGAACTGAACTGTGTATTTGACTTTAACCTTCTTTTAAGTCATAGAACAATTTGAGGTCCTACTGGAGATAATAAAACTCCCTTGATATTGCGTGTGTATGTGTGTGCCCATCTTTAGTTTTGGTATCAATTTAAGGCTATTGTTGACAGTAATTGAAATTTTATGATAATTTTCCTCATATATGAGGAAATTTACAATGTTAAGAATAAACACGACCCCTATTAAGGTGTATGTCCTGTTTAAACATGAGATCTAAGCCAAGTTTATAATTTTATTACATTCACCAAGTAATACATGTTTATTTTTGAAATTTAAAACATATAAAACTCTTGCAATGTTGAGTCTTTGGGTTTACATTAGCATTGTTGATAGGCATACATAAGTCAATATCTCATCACGGAAAGGAAGAAAAAGCCTTACAGGATTTCTGTACTTCAAAATAAATGTGGGAAAGAAGATGTGGCACATATATACAATGGAATATTACTCAGCCATAAAAAGAAACGAAATTGAGCTATTTGTAATGAGGTGGATAGACCTAGAGTCTGTCATACAGAGTGAAGTAAGTCAGAAAGAAAAAGACAAATACCGTATGCTAACACATATATATGGAATTTAAGGAAAAAAAAATGTCATGAAGAACCTAGGAGTAAGACAGGAATAAAGACACAGACCTACTGGAGAACGGACTTGAGGATATGGGGAGGGGGAAGGGTAAGCTGTGACATAGTGAGAGAGTGGCATGGACATATATACACTACCAAACGTAAAATAGATAGCTAGTGGGAAGCAGCCGCATGGCACAAGGATATCGGCTCGGTGCTTGTGACCGCCTGGAGGGGTGGGATAGGGAGGGTGGGAGGGAGGGAGACGCAAGCGGGAAGAGATGTGGGAACATATGTATATGTATAACTGATTCACTTTGTTATAAAGCAAAAACTAACACACCATTGTAAAGCAATTATACTCCAATAAAGATGTTAAATAAATAAATAAATAAATGTGGGTCCTTTGGAAATGCACCATTAGCTACAGAATATATTGTAATTTATGCTAGTTTGCACAAAGGAAGGCGTGTATGTACAGAAATTTCAAAGGCAACTAATTTAGGCCTTGCCTACCTGGAACATTCTTCCAGGGTTTTGGTTCTGACCCATGTCCCTCTTTCCCATGTGTGAATTCCAGAGATCTTTGGGCAAGGAGAGCAGAATGGAAAATCTCTGGGCACATAGCATAGCGGAAGTAAGCAGGCAGCAAGATTACCCTGGAAAGCCATTCATTATATGTTTTCAATATCCTCTAAAAGGGTTGCCCACCCCTAACTACATATTTATACATATTTACTTGATAATCAATAAAGGAAAATGACTACATTATTTTGATTAAAATATCAACTCTACGTGTTACTATAAAATCACATTTAAGAAGCCAGAAGAGGGGAGATAGCAGTTCAGGCTACCCTCCGGCCTATGATATATGATATTTTCAGGCTGCAAGGAGAACAGACACATTAAGAAAATAGTGCTAATGATATTAAAGTACTTTACAAGGCTTGTTACTAAGAGCTGACAAACCTGTCAAGTGTATAATGTAGGAGGCTATCGTAACATTCTCAGAAAACCATACCTCTACCCCATTTCACTGCAATCTCCTAATAATGGAGCTGCTATAAATTCTAGCCAGCAATGGGACAGCCATGGCTTCTCACCCCAATGTGAGGACATGATAAATATAAAAGAAAATGGCTGTCAGTTTTGGCGCCCGAACCTTATTACAAAGTCTTAATCTTACTGGCCTCAGCACCTTTTATCACCGCCTTGTTATGAGCTGATGGCTTTTTTATTTGCTGGGAGATGGAGGATGTGTCATTTGATGTCCTTTTATGTAGCCACTGCTCTGTCCTCTCACGAAAAAAAAAATTTTTATATGTTTATTACAGTAACCGATTAAATGCAAGACTCAGGCTGCTGGCTCAGGTACTGTGGGCTTAGGATTTAAGAGAATCTGGATTTCAATACATCATCATGAGTATTTATGTGAATGGGACTCAAATAGGAAATTAATTTTTCTCAGCACTGGAGAGAGTGCATTGCAATATTCATGCTTGTTTATTCTTGCTATTATTGTTATTGGGATTGGCCATTTTTGGTTCCAAGGTCATCCGGAAATCCCAGCTCTCGCTTTTCTTCTTTCTTTAAACATCTAGGTCCGAGGAAGGAGGCCTTGTAAACACAGTCCAACTCAAACTCGGCTCGCGTTCAATCAGCTTGATCCTTAAGATGAGATAAATTGCAGTGATCTAAATATTAGTCTAAAAATCTCACAGCTCACTTCCCATCTCCTTCATTTATGGCAAATGAGAGTCTGAACTTCACTGGAGACACTGACCCTGCCAGAACATCTTTCCACCGGAAGTGCTGCCAAGTGCCGGCATCAGGTACTTAACGAATTCTGACATTGATGGGCTGGTCTCAAGCTGTGGCCGGAGACTCCATCACTAGATCTTATCTTCAATTTGTGTCCATAAAATGCGATGGCCCGAGTGTCTAAACACAAAGAGCCTTATCCTGTCTGTTGTGCCTGCCAGCTGAAAATCAGCCCCTCCCCTCCCCCGCTCCCAGTGGGGAAATTAGCAATTTCATTCAAGGGAGGGACTTTCATGGCATGGTCCGCGGGCTTTGGAGCTCGTGCTCACCATACGTTTCTTTTCTCCCAAAGCATTTGCATTCCAGCGTCAAAGGCCAAAGGTCCTCAGAGATTTATTTCTCTCTATCTTGTAGGAAATTGCCAAGTTGGTTGTTCTAGTTACTTAGTCCTCATATCTCCTAGCTATGAGACAGTGTCTATAGGAAGCTGGCAAAACTGGTTTAAAAATCAACATTGTTTGTTTATTTGTTGTATGACTGAGACTTCCTTTAACTACATCCTACCAAATAACTGATCTCGCTAAGTTTTTGACTTATGAGCTATTCATTTTATGAAAGGGCAGAATTAGCTAGTAAGTTGGGCATTACAATGGTACAAGTCACATTCTCTCCTTTGTTTATGATATCTTGAGAAATTGCCTGAGTTATGCAGGAACCTGAGTTATGCAGAATTTTATTCTGTGGTCTAGTTTTGGCCCATGAGAAGGGATGGAAAAGACCTTATGTTCTTTTCTTTGAAAATGAAAGCATTTGAGTGCTTTCATTTCCTGAATGCACCTTACATGGGAGATTAAAATCTCCTTGAGTATTTTTAGAACCTTGACTTTTTCACTTGGAATTCTCTGTTGAAGGAGTGGTTATGCTTAAAATGCAGCTTTGGCATGAGTGGGCACCCAAATGGCCCCTCCTGTGATTGTTCCTGAAATAAGCTGTTTATGATTTGCCACTCTACCAGGAAAAAGCTGATGAAAAACCGAATGCATAGGAAAAGGCAAATTGCATGTCTAGAAATTTAATTAAAAAGGAAATAACCCTCCCTGTATAAAGGTTGGCAGTCCCCTGCACAATCCTGTTCATACTTCTCCTCTTCCCTCCTCAATCCAAGTACAAAAATTCCTTACCAGTGAGATTCACACATGCATATTAATGAGAAAAAGCAGTCTGTTGCAAGTAACTCAGAGGTTCTTGGCCCCTGAGAAGAGGTGAACAGGTTAACTGGTCTATAACTTACAGAATCTCCTCTCATTGACTTTCACTGTGCATCCCTCAACCTGCTCCTGAATCAGTGATGACTCCAAAATCCACACTAATCATCAGAGCATTCCCTCGTGTCTGAATCACATGTTACGATTTACAAAACTTTTGCATGTATATTTTTTTTCACGTCATCCTCACCATCACCTCTAATATGATGAGTAAACATGAATATTCTCCTTTATCAGACAAGTATTCAGTGAACAATGAATATTGTTTTAGCATAAGTTATATCCCAATATTTCATGGGGTGTTTTCGATCCTGAAAAACTTATTTGTTGCTTACCTGAAATTCAAGATTTAACTGGACACCCTGGATTTTTATCTTCTAAATACATAAATTCCAACTGAAGATCAAAGAAGAACTGGCAAGTTCATACAAGTAATATATGTCAGGGTTGTTACTAGACATTATAAGAGTTGCCAACTCTGATTTGTATATATAATATTATTTAATCCTGACAGTGTGAGGTTATTCTCCACATTTTCCAGATAAGGAAACTGAGGTCTCAGGGAATAAGTAACTTACTAAAGTGGCAGAGTAGGGGTGCAGTTCCAGACCCATGTTTTCAAGTACTCCTCTGTTTTCAATTCTCTGCTGCGTTTGGGAGCTGGGATTCTGGCTCTGCCCTGCACAGTCCAGTTTGATTGCACATTTCAGACAACTGCTTTGTGGCTTCCATGCCAGATGTTGCAGACTCCATAAAGGCACTAGGAGAAAGTCATGCATGGATGCCCAGCGTGCACTGAGTGTCAGCTCCCCTTAGTAGCAGTGTCTATATGAGATTTTGCACTAAGGGCATCCTTAGTAAACTGCCTTGACCCTATCCTGAGAAAGTCAACATCATCAAGTGAAGTCTGACTTGCACCAAATGAGAAATAAGGCACAGATAAGGGCTCTTTACTGTATGCCATTGGTTCAGACTCCTGAGGAGGTCTGGTGGGAAAAAAAGCTGTGGCAGCAGGCTTACTCTGCAGCAGAGTTGGATAAGCCTGAAGGGTCTCTAATAAAACAACTTCATATGTAAAAAACAAATAAAACAAAACAAAAATGCCCCCAAAATGGGGAAAAAGGAAAATGACCTTAAGAAGGTAGAAATTACGTTGCAATTTTTACATCTGTTCAACATCTGCTCTCAAAGGTAGACCTCAGAGCTTTATTTTTTCCTTCTAAGCTTCAGATCCTGTTCCCTGTAAATTGCCGACAATACACGTATAGGATCTCTGGATACCCAGAGAAGATAGACACATGAATCATACTGTTACTGAGCTATCCTTGTGCTTATTTATCTGTCAGTATGTCATTGAGTGTTTGAAACATCCATTCTGAGCCATAGTTTGGAGGGCTCTAGCATGCTTCCCAACACTTTTATTAATCCATCAATGCATGTTCTTTCTCTACTTTCTATACAGCACCCTTTTTAAAATGTCACTGTCTTGATTAATTTTCTGTTCCCTTTCAGGTTCAGATGACATGTGGAAAACAATTCTCCCTGGAGAACCAACTTCCTATATTCTTGACCACCCCATGGCACTTGAAGTCAATGAAAATTAGATTCACCTCGGAATCTCCACACTCGGAAAGTATAAGATGCTTTAATTACCCTGTTGTTAGTACTTTGTAATCACATGACTAGCACTATGGTCATGTGTTAGCAAAGTGAGAGAACATTGAAAACAATGTTAAATGGTATGTTTTATGGCTATTTACAAGAAGAAGAATCACTCTCTTCTCCCTATCCTGGGTGCTTTAGAATTTAAGGCAATTTCTTCTGTGAATATAAAATAAAATTCTACTGTAAATATGCATAGCTAGTGAAACATTTTGAAAATTCTACTAGTTTCCCTCTTCTCCCATCTCCACCCCTCCTAAGGTAACAATTTAGGCCTAAGGCTGGAATCTGAATGCAGGAGAAAATTTCATGAGGGACGTTAATTAAGTCTGACCCTGTAAGACAAGGGAGTAAAGATGGGAGAGGTCAGAGGGAAAGGAGATCAGTCATAGATATCCTAATTTTCCTTCTTCTAAGTTTAAGCCAAAAAAAGGAAGTTTATATGATGGATTGAGAGGAATATCATAGACAGAGGTCCTTTATCCAACTCAATGGTTGGGACCTGGTAAGAGGTTATTCAGAGCCTTCATACACAGCATCTTGGGGGTTGCCATTTCACAGTAAGCTGGGTGGTAGCAGAGTTAGAGAGATGAAGGGCATAGTTTACTTTTCCTATGCTACCTTCCCATACACCTGGAATGGACCTAATTTAGAGAAACACTCATGTGCTCCCTGGAGACTAAGTGAGGGATAGTCAGCTTACCATGGGGCATGCTGGGACCTGAGGCAACGTGACTCCAAAGTACAAGCCATCAGGTGCACAGCCCAGAAGCAGGGCCAGATGAATTTTGTGATGGCGACTCAGAAGAGCCAGCTACACTGTGAGAGGGATGACATGAGGCTGACTGGGGAGCACCAGTGGGCCTGACGAGGCTGAATGAGACAGACTGTTAAGTTAGATCAGACAAAGGGTGCAGCCAAGGCATGTACCTTCATGCTGAGGGTCACCTATGCAGGAAGCAGCCCAGAGCAGCAACCTGGTGGGAGAGGCCAGAGATACGCTGAGGACTCAGGGACCTCATCTCTCCTTGAACCCTGAGGACAGAAGAATTGTTCAGACACCAACTCAGAGAAGAGAAAGGAGGATGGGGGTATCTCCAAATGACTGGACATTTTACCTAAAGGAGATTACATTGTCTAAAAAAACTGTTCAAACTATGCTATTAAATTGACATCACCAGATTGTTCTCCAGTGTAGGTCTCTTTCCCCTCCATCAAGCAGAGGATGGAAGGCCCATGAGAAAAATCAAATAAATTAATATAAAAATAAAAAAAGTATATGAACTTTCATAAGGGGGTATTTTGTGAGAAACTAGGTGATCCTGTTACACATGTTTATGTGATACCTAAATGGGCATTTCGAAGATCTCAATGCTTAATGAGCCAAGAGTTGAGCTCCTCAAGGAACACTGGAGAGGGGTGGGCTTGGAGAAGACCAGGAGCATCATACATAGTTTTCTATTCTTTAAAAAAATGTTACAATCATGTGTAGGAGATATCTTCCTCAAAGGTGCTCTGAGCTGTGTAGTGGTCTCATTCCTTCTGGAACTGTGCTTGATGGAAACCTCTCCCATATAAACATTTGGCCCCATGCTTCTCAAGACTTCTTAAGTGACAAATTGCAAGCTACAGAATACCCCAGTTGAAACTAGCATACAAGAAAGGAGAGTATATTGTCCCACAGAACACAATTCTGGGGAGAGGAGAGTTGAGGAGGATATTTTCATCCTTTTTCTCTGTTCTTCTCAGTTTATTCTTGCAAACGCGCTTTCTCATAGGGTCCCTTGGCAGTTCCAGATTCACATCTCCCCAACTTTGTACTTTACTCACTGGCTATACCTTAAAAATTCCTGGGGAAAATATCTTTTTTGGCCCAGCTTGGTTTACATAAACACCCTTGTATTAGTTTCCTATTGCTGCTATAACAAATTACCACAAACTTAGTGGCTTAAGTAATACAAAATTACTACCTTGTAGTTCTGGAGGTCAGAAGTCTGAAATGGGTCTTTTTTGAGCCAAATTCAACCTGTTGGCAAAGTTGAATTCCCTTCTGGAGGCTCTAGAGGAAAATTCTTTTTTTGTTGTTGTTGTTGCTGTTTTCAGCTTCTAGAGACGACTGGCATTCCTTTGTTCATATTCCTTCCCGAAGCCAGCAACGGTGAGTTGCGTTCTCATATCATATCCCACTGACCTTCTCTTCTGCCTCTCTCTTCCCCTTTTAAGTACCCTTGTGATTGCACTGTGTCCACCCAGATAATCCAGGGTATTCTCTCTACTTTGAGGTCAACTGGTTAGCAACCTTAATTCCAACTGGCTCCTTAGTCCCCCTTTGCCATGTAACATAATATATGCACAGATTCTGAGAATCAAGATGTGAACATCTTGGGAAGGCATGGTTCTGCCTACAACAACCCTCTTGAACCAATTGTTTTGGCAAAAGAAGTGAGATGCTCTGATTTACCCAGTGTGGATCAGAATTTTACCTTTTTGGTCAGGAGAGCAGTTTGACTGGAAGCACCTTCTGGAACCACATGATCAGGGCTGGGCAACATCTGTCTCTACAAAGAAGATGATTCTTTAAAGGAAGAGGGAGGAAAGAGTGACTTTATAGCCAGCAATACCTGTCTTATATTCATATTTCCTGATATTTCACTCTTCATACAATTGCAAATCACATTGAAGAACTGATGTCTCCACAAGGAGCAACTGGATGTTCCTAGAAGGTCACAGGACATAGTTTAAAAAAAAAAAAATTTGTTTTAACACCTTAGAGATCTTGATTGGTAAGTTACCTGAATATATTATCCAAAGTCTAGACTATATTACCTCTTTACAACCATGCTCCCAAAGTAGCAACTATCAAATTATATGTCATAACATGGGGGAGGGACTTGGGAAGGGAGGTAGAGGAAAGTGGATGCCCTTCAATGCACATGGGTCAGAAGCAGAATGACCAGGGGCTACTTCAAACCACACATTCCCTAAATTCTGAAAATGTCCCCCAAAGAGATTATGTCCCTTTTTATGAGACTTATAGTCACATGGGCCAATGCTACCCATGTGACCATGGGGTATTCCTTAATGGTACCATCAGGATAAGACTGAGTATAACCTAACTTGGTGTTAACTTGAAGAGGATTACTTGAGGAAATAGATAACTAAGCGATTGTGATACAGATGGAAGTAATATTTTACAGTAGAGAAAAGTATTTTAGAGCCCAGAATTCAATAGAAGAAGAGACATATACAGGTGAATCATTAGGTACTAGGTAAGTATATGTTTCTCGAATGACATTTTTAAAAAGTATGTTACATAATTAGGGATGAAACTGATGTCAAGAATGGTAATATTCTTGATGGCATGTGGAAATCTAGTATTTATCCCACTCACCTGACCTATTGTACTTAATCTTTCTGTACAGATTTTCCAAAAGCTTTCTCATATATTAATTCACTCATTTCTTATAATAATACTTTGAGGTAAGCAGAACGATTACTACTGTTCCTAGGTTACAGATTTATCATTTCATAGTACCTTTTGCATATCGTTAAGGAGTCTCTATTTTGCTCTAATGTAATTATTCTTCATTTCTTCTTTTTCCGTCCTTTTCTTCCTTCCCTCTTTCCTTCATTTTTCCTTCTTTCTTTTTCTGCAAGCATACTTGATGGTTTTCCCACATTCTTCCTTTCTAAAATCTACTTCCTTACCAGATTGTACCCAGAAGATATCCCCAGTGCCTCTCGTATTTCAGGAAAACAATTTCAATACACATTAATTGGGAACTCAATTCAGGCTCATTGCAACAATCACTCATGAGTGATTAGAGAAATGATGAAATAGTGGACAACAGGAAAGTTTAAACATTCATGGTCTAAGCATACTGTGCAATAACTGTAACCAACTATAACCCCCCCCCCAAAGTGGAAGGAATGAATAGATAATAATACAAGCATAAGTTACATTAAATTAAGAAATAAAATAGATGACAATACATTTAAACACTAGTCTCAGCAACACCAAGAAAATAGACAAATAGCTGCCATTTCCACCAAGAATTTTAAAAAAACAGCAAAAAAGAATTAAAATAAGAAATAAAAGTTTCTGTAGATATGGGGGAAATTTTGAAATAATTGTATGAGAATACTATATACCCCTTCATGCTGAAATAGAAATCATAGGAAAAAAATTCTAGAAAAATGCACAGTATCAAGATCCTCTCAAGAAAATGAAAACTTGAATACATCAGCAGTTATTGAAAAATATGAAAGTCTTATCAGAGCTCTATCCCTAAAAGCAAGTCCAAGCTTTTTAGTATGAATTCTATAGACGTTTATGTAAGGATCTGTATTATAGAAAGTGTCCCAATTCACAAAATAACGTGGACATCTTCCTAACTGATTAGATGATGGTAGTACAATCTTGACAACCAAACTGTATAAAGATCACAAACACACACACACAAACTCACTCACTCACAAAGCAAGAAAACTATAGACCAAAGAATCTATTATAAACAGATGAAAATATTAGCTAATACAATTCCACAGTAGGTTAAATGAATCATGACAGGGTATATCTCAGAAATGCAAAGGTGGTGCAACATCAAGAAATGTATTAATATAAGTTACTATATGAAACAAATGTGAAAATCAAATGAACAGGTCTATAATAGTAATAATAATGATGACAGTAATAATAATAATAAATAAATTATTGAGTGCAATACTACTAACTCATTGAGTGCTATAAATTACTCATTGAGTACCAAGTACTATTTTAAGTTCTTTAACATTAATGAGCTCATTTAATCTTTAAAATAACCTAGTGGAGGAGATGTTATTATTTCTCCCTCTATTCAGATGAAAAATTGAGGCAAAGGAAAGTTAAATGGTGGAGTGATGCAGGAAATGCAGAATTCTGACTCTGAAACTTGCTCTCTGAACTGATACATTATGATGTTGCTGTATAAAGACCATTCATGATTTAAATGAAAAGCAAGCACATGACAACAATGACAACACTAAATAAGCTAAAATAGAGAATAAAAGCCTCAGTCTGAATTATGGTATCTACCAGAAGTGTATAGTCCATGTTGCACTTACTGCTGTAATATTAGAATCATTCCCATCAGAACTCTCAAAAAAATAAAGGAAGACTTACTGTCATTACTGCTATTTAGCTCTGTATTAGAGATTCTGGTTAATGAAATAAAATGAGGAAAAAAATGAGAGAAGTAAATATTAAAATGGAAAAGAGAGAAGGGTCATGATTTAGAGACACTATGATTATTTATCTAGAAATTTAAGAAAAGAATAAAAAAGCTAGTAGTGATAATAATATTATTTATAAAATGGTGACCAGATACAAGATCATGCTTTCTTGAGACAGGTACAATCGATTAGAAAATATAATTGAAATCAAACATATCATTCACAACAATAATAAAAAACATAAAATACCTAGGAAAAATATTAATTAGAAAGAGTATGTACTTATGTGAAAAAAACAATAAAAAGAAATTTTACCTGATAACATAAAAGAATATTTAATTAAATGGAAAGTGGAGATGTATTTGACATACATTTAACATAGAAAAATTCAATATTATAAAGATATAATTTTCCTAAAAGTATTTATAGTTTAAATATAATTCAAATCAAAATTGCAGTACAATATTTAATGGCACATGACATGTTGATGCTAAGAGAAAATATACAAAAATAGTCACAGAAATTTAGCAAACAAGAACATCAATGAGACCTTACTCTATTAGATTGCCAAACATACTGCAAACTTATAATAAAACTGTGGTAGTCGCAAAGTAATAGAAAAATATATCAGTGAAAGAGAAAATATGAAAAACAGACCCATGTGCATATGATCATTTACTTATGAAAAAATTTACATTTTAAATTAATGGGAAAAGGAAAACCATTTAATAAATTTTGAATTGGATGATTGATTAGATCCTTAAGGAAAAACAGAATTCAAGGTAACCCTCTACTTCACAGCAGAAAAAAAAAAAATTTAGGTGTACTAAAGAAGTACATGCATTTGAAACTATAAAAATATTAGAATAAAGTTCTGTACTCTTTTTACAGTTTTACATGTACCTGAAGTGTACCAGAAAACTTAGGAGACTATTATAATGACAATATAAAGATAACAAACGTATGGGTAAGAAAAGACTCCATAAACAAAAAGCAAGTTCCAGTTTGGAAGAATTTAATATATTAAACTAAGTATTATTACCCAGAATATATGAAGAGCTAATACACATCATTAAAAGGATAACATACCTCTCTGATACAATTCTTTACACTGAACTAAAATAACTTTTTTGTTGTTTATTTTTGATTATAAATATCTGAATAACTTCTCTCTTTATAAGATTAAACCAATCAGGATAACACTTATGTGAGGCTCTCCTTTCACCTTTCACAGACTCCCTATTCCCCCCTTCTCCCCTGACCCCTAGAAATATCAGCTTTCTACAATTTGCTATACATCCTTCCAAGTGCTCTTTGGTAAATTTATATATACATTTATATATATATATATATATATATATATATATATAGTCTTCTTTGCATATAAGCATACATTCATTGCTTGCTGACTTTTGTCTTTTTTTCCACTTAACATATCTTGGAGGTCTTTCCATGCCAGGCATTTTTAAGGGATGCCTAGAATCCTATGGTACAGACACATAAAAACATAGGTAATCAATTATCTAATTATCAATTATCAATTATCAATTATCTAATTATCTAATTGGACATTGAGGCTATTTGTAGTGTTTCACTATTACTGACAAATCTACTTTGAATATACTCATGAACAAATGTTTCTGTGCCCATGGTAGTAGTTCTTTACAACAAATTTCTAGAAGTGAGATTGCTGGGTCCATTCACATTTGAGAGTACAAAACTTCCTGCCAATCCCTATCAACAATATATGACCATGTATCCTTGCCATACTCTGCTTATTAATATTTTGGTACTTATTGTCAATATGGGGAACAAAAATTGATTAGTTTCTTTATTTGTTTTTGTCTATGACAAGTGTTTCATAAACATGTTGTTTTATAATTATGTTATTTTACTGTTTCATACATTTACTGTTAATTTTTCCTGAGAATTCACTGTTCATGTTTTGCTCTTTCTTCTATGGAATTTCTTACTGATTTGTAAGAACGCTTTGTATACTAGAATGTTAGTGTTTTGTCTCAAATCATTACAAATATTTTCTCACAGTGAATTTTCAAAGACAAGTAGGAGTTTATTAGGGGATAAAGAGAGCATATTTAGGCATGAAGAAATTTTTGATTACTTAATTGAATCAGGGAGTTATATAATGCATTTAATTTGCATCAATTCAGGTTAAAGCTTTTATATGTGGAGACAGACTTACCCAACTATGAATACAAGACAGTTTCTTTAGTCATCTTGAACTACACCTCCAAGACTTATAAAGTAGAAGAGCAAGGCATATGGCTGCCTACACTGTATTGCCCACACTATGAAACGTCTGAACAATTTGACCTACTCAAAAATAATAACTATCATCTGTCTGCCATGTTCTCTATAATTTCTTTCAATAAAGTTGTATGTGTGTGTGTGTTTGGAGAGGGAGGTTTTGTTGAACTGAAAATGGGAAGGGAAGATGGGAAGGTGATTAAAGCAAGGTACCCAGGGGCATGCTGCTAACATTTGAAGGATTACTGATGTCTGGCATTGACAGTTGCCCAAATGTTTCCACATATGTCTTAATCCTCAAAGGTGACATTTTGAGAAGTATAAGGCCAGTCTGTTCTCTTATATGATATTAAATGACTTGTCCAAGCTCAAGAACTGGTAAGGAGGAAGCCTCTTTCCTTCCCCCTCCTTCTTTTCTATCTCATATGCTTATAAAGGTAACTGCTTAACTGTTAGAACATCTTCTCTTTATTTTTTTTAATAGAAATTTTTGTTGATCAGTTTAGTGGATTGATAATCATAGTTACCATGTAAGCATAAGAATGTGACACAGCTTTATTTGTTAACCCATTCAAAATATGCTTCTTCATCACCCACTATGTGCAAGATACAATGAATAGAGGAGAGAAAACTAAAGAAGTCTTTTGCCTTGCCCTCAAGGAGTTGACCTATGAGGCAGAGAGTGTTTCCTTGGCTTGGTCCTGAGTTTGGTTTCAGCCCAAAATATGGCATCTACCATTTAGCAGCAAGGCTATAAATATATTTTTAGTCAGTGGGACTCAGATGTTGGATTTAATGGATCAGTTATAACAATAAGAAAGATGAAAATAATTAGTAATTGACACACAGTTGACTGTCAACATTCTAATTTAGCAAGTAAGGCTATTTAAAAACTACTAATCAGATAGCAGTAGTAAATATATATGGACCCAACTTTGGAAAACCTAAATATTTAAAGTCCTTTTCTTGTATTTCTGTCTATACAATAATAGTAGGGAACTTCAATACAATACTAATACAATAATAGTAGAGGACCTCAATAGCTCACTTTCAACATTGGATAGATCATCCAGACAGAAAATTAATAAGGAAACAGAGGACTTGAATAATATATAGACCAAATGTACCTAATAGATATATACAACACATTACATCCACTAGCACCAGAATACACATTCTTCTCAAACTCTCAGAGAACAGTCTCCAGGATAGATCATATGTTGGAACACAAAGCAAGTCCTACTAAATTTAAGAAGATTGAAATCAAATTTAGTATCTATTCTGACCACAAAAATAAGAAACTAGAAACCAAAAACAGAAGGAAAACTGAAATACTCATAATGCATGTAAATTAAGCAATGTACTCTTTAACAGCTAATAGGACAAAGAAGAAGTCAAAAGAAAAATCAAAAAGTATCTTGATCATAATAAAAATGAAAACACAACATAAAAACTCATGTGGTGCAGCAAAAGCTGTACAAAAGCTAACAAGTAGATAGAGGTATATACTTAAATTTAAAAAAAAAGAGAAAAATTTCATATAAACAACTTTACACTTCAAGAAATTACAAAAAGAACAAACTAAGATGAAAATTAACAAAAGGAAGGAAATAATGATTACAGCACAAATAAAGAAATGAAGACTAGGAAGACAATAGAAAAAAATCAAGGAAATTAAATTATTTTTTTTGAAAGGTAAAGAATATTGACTAACCTTTAGCTAGGCTAACCAAAAATAAAGAGAGAAGACTCAAATAAAATTATAAATAAAGCAGGAGAGATTACAACTGACCACAGAAATACAAAGGATCATAAGAGGCTATTATGAACAATTATATGCCAACAAATTAGATGACCTAGAAGAAATTAATAAATTCCTATAGTATACAACCTTCCAAGGCTGAATCAAGAAGAAACAGAAAATCTAAATAGATCAATAAAGACCAAAGAGTTTGAGGCAGTAACCAAAAACCTCCCAAGAAAATTCCAGAACCAGATGGTTTCCCTGGTGAATTCTATTCTAAAGAAGAATTAACATCAATTTTAATCAAATCATAACAAAAAATTGAAGAGGCAAAAACACTTTTGAATTTATTTTATGAGGCCAGCATTACCCTGACAGCAAAGCCAGGTAAGCACGTTACAAGAAACAACTTTGGATTTTTAGGCCAAAATCCTAAAAAATATAAATGAAAAAATTCTGAATAAAATTTTAGCAAATCAAGTTCAACAGCACATTAAAAGGATCATACACCATGGTTAAGTGGGATTGATCCCTGGGATGCAAGTTTGGTTCAATATATGAAAATCAATAAAGGTAATATTCCACATTAATAGAATGAGGAATAAAAATTATATGATCCTCTTAGTAGATGCAGGAAAAAGCATTTGACAAAATTCAACACCCTTCCATGATAAAAGTTCTTAAAAATTGGGAACAGAAGGATATATGTGAGCATATAAAGTCTGTATATGACAAACCCATAACTAACAAAATCAATGGTGAAAAGCTGAAAGCTTTTCCTCTAAAATCAAGCATGAGACATGGGTGCCCACTGTCACCATTCCTACTCAACATAATAGGAATGGAAGTCCAAGCCAGAGCACTTAGGCAAGAAAAAGAAAAACACCCAAATCAGAAAGGAAGAAATAAAATTGTCTCTGTCTGTGGATGGCATGATCTTATATATGTAGAAACCCTAAGGATTCCACCAAAAAATTTTTAGAACTAATAAATGATTTCAGTTGTTGAAGAATGCAAAATCAACATTCAAAAGTCAGTTGCATTTCTATACATTAACAATGAAATATCTGAAAGAAAAAAACAATCCAATTTATAATAGCATAAAAAACAATAAAATACATAGGAATAAACTTAACCAAGGAGGTGAAAGACCTGTACACTGAAAACTATAAAACACTGATGACAGAAACTAAAGAAGAAACAAATGAAAAGATATTTCTTATTTGCACAGAAATAGGAATAAACAATCCTAAAATTCATATGGAACCACAAAACAATTTTGAGAAAAAAGAACAAAGTTGGAGACATCCCACTTCCTGTTTTCAAACTATACTACAAAGCAATAGTAATCAAATCAAAAGTATCGTACTGGCATAAAACACACACACACATAGAACAGTTGAATAGAATAGATAGCACAGAAATAAATACACAGTCAACTAATATTTGAAAAGGGAGCCAAGAATACTCAAGGAAAAGACAATCTCTTCAAGAGGCGATGCTGGGAAAACTAGGTATTCATATGCAAAAGAATGAAATTGGATCCCTACCTTATATCACTCACAAAAATTAACTTAAAATGGGTTAGAGACTAAAATATGTAATCTGAAACTGTGAAAATCCTGAAAGAGAAAATGGAGAAGCTCCTTTACATTGATGTTGGCAATGAGTTTTTAGATATAACACTAAAAGCACAATCAAAAATGGCAAAATTAAACAAGTGGGACTACATCAAACTAAAAAGTTTCTGTACAGCAAAATAAACAATCAACAGAATGAAGAAAAAACCTACTGAATGGGAGAAGATATTTGCAAGCCATATATTAGATAAGATGTTAATATCCCAAATGTATAAGGAACTCATAAAACTCAATAGTAAAAAAATTTAAAAAAAAATTAAACCTGATTAAAAAATGAGCAGAGGACTTGAATAGACATTTTTCCAAAGACAGGCAAATAGCCAACAAATATATGAAAAGGCACTCAAAATTACTAATCATTATGGAAATACAAATCAAAAGCATGCTAAGATATTCCCTCACACCTGTTAGAATGACTATTGTAAAAAAAGAAAGAGATAAGTGTTAGTAAGGATGTGCATAAAAGAGGAACCTAGTGCACTGTTGGTGGGAAAGTAAACTGGTGCAGCCACTATGAAAAACAGTATGGAGTTTCCTCACACAACTAGAAATAGAACTATCCTATGATCCAGTATATATATATATATATATATATATATATATATATATATATATATATATATATATATATATATATACACACACACACATATATATATATAAAATATTCCATTATATATGTAATGGAATAGTGTTCAGGCATTAAAAAAAAAAAAAGAAAGAAAGAAATCCTGTCATTTACAATGACCTGGATGGACCTTGAGAGAATTATGCTAAATTAAATAAGTAAGACAGAGAAACATGAATTCTGTATAATTTTTCTTATACATGGAATCTAAAATAAAAAGTCAAACTTATAGAAGCAGAGTAGACTACTGGTTGCCAGTGGTTGCAGGGGGTGGGTGGTGGAGAGATGTTGGTCAAAGTGAAACTTCCAATTGCAAGATGAATAAGTTCTGGGGATTGAATGTACAGCATGGAAACTATAGTTATCAATACTGTATTACATGCTGGGAAATTGCTGAGAGTCAATTTTTATTTGTTCTTGTCACACACACACACAAAAAATTGTAATTATGTGAGGTAATGGATGTGTTAACTAACCATATTGTGGTAATCATTTTGCAAGATACATTTCAAATCATCACATTGTACATCCTAAACTTAAACAAAGTTACATGTCAATTGTATCTCAATGACATTGGAAAGAAAGATAAAATGCAGGAGCAAGCTGAAAAAATTTTTAAAAACCCTATTATTCGTACAAGCGGGATAAAAAAGAAAACTATCACATGATCATATCAATAGATGCAGAAAAAGCATTGGACAAAATCTAACCCATTTATGATAAAAACTCTAAACTAGGAACGGAGAGGAACTTTCTCAACTCGATAAAGGCTATCTGGAAAAAAACCTCAGCTAACATTATACTTAATGTTGAGAAACTCAAAGCTTTCCTACTAAGATCATGTATAAGTCAAAGATGGCCCTGCTTACCACCACTTTTCAACATCCCACTAGAAGTCCTTACTAATTTCATAAAGCAAGAAAGGGAGTAAAAAATACACAGATTGGGAAGGAAGACAAAAATTGTTTTTGTTTACAGATCACATGATCATCTATGTAGAAACTCTGAAAGAATTGACAAAAACAGAAACACCTAGAACTAATAAGTGATTAAAACAGTATCATAAGATATAAGATTAATATACAAATTTCAATTGATTTCTTATATACAAACAATGAATAACTGGTATTTGAAGTTAAAAACACAATGCCATTTACATTAGCACCCCCAAAGATGAAATACTTAAGCATAATTCTAATAAAATATGTTCATGACCTCTATGAGGAAAATGACAAAAGTCTGATGAACAAAATCAAAGAAAAATTATATAAACAGAGAGATAGTCCATGTTCATTTTATTGCGCTTTGCAGATATTACATCTTTTACAAGTTGAAGATTGTGATAACCGGCATCAAGCAAATTTATCAGCACCATTTTTCCAACAGCATTTACTCATTTTTGTGTCTCTATGTCACATTTGGTAATTCTTGCAATGTTTCAAACTTTTTCATTATTATCATATTTGTTATGGTTATCTGTGATCAGTGATCTTTGATATTACTATTGTAATTGTTTTGGGGTGCCGCAAACCATGCCCATATAAGACTGGGAACTTCATAGATAAATGTTGTCTGTGTTCTGACTGCTCCATCAACTGGCTGCTCCCCCATCTCTCTCTCTCTCCTTGGGCATCCCTGTACCTTGAGACACAACACTATTGCAACCAGGCCAATTAATACCCCTACAATGGCCTCTAAGTGTTCAAGTGAAAGGAAGAGTCACATGTCTCTCATTTTATATCAAAAGCTAGAAATGATTAAGCTTGGTGAGGAAGGCATATAGAAAGCCAAGATAGTCAGGTAGGAAATTAAAAGTATAACTCCAGTGAATACCTGAATGATAAGAAAGCACATAGACTTATTGCTGATATGGATAAAGCTTTAGTTGTCTGGATAGAATATCAAACCACCTACAACATTCCCTTCAGCCAAAGCCTAATCCATAGCAAGGCCTTAACTCTCCTCAATTCTATGAACACTAAGAGAGGTGAGGAAGCCACAGAAGCAAAGTTTGAAGCTAGCAGATGTTGGTTCATGAGGTTTAGGAAAGAAACTGTCTTTATAACATAAAAGAACAAAGTGAGGCAGCAAGCTGATGTAGAAGCTACTGCAAGTTATCCAGAAGGTCTAGCTAAGATAATTAAGGAAGGTGGCTACACTAAACAACAGATGTTCTATGTAGACAAAACAGCCTTCTATTGGAAGAAGACACCATCTAGGACTTCTATAGCTAAAGAGGAGAAGTCAGTGCTGATTCAAACTTCAAAGGACAGGCTAACTGTCCTGTTAGGGTCTACTGCAGCTGGTAACAAAGTTGAAGTCAATGCTCATTTACCATTCTGAAAATTCTAAGGCCCTTAAGTATTATGTTAAATTATTCTGCTTGTGCTCTATAAATGGAACAACAAAACCTGGATGACAGCACATCTGTTTACAAAATGGTTTACTGAATACTTTAAGCCTAGTATTGAGATCTACCACTCATTAAAAAAAAAAAAAAGATTCCTCTCAAGGTATTAGTGCTCATTGACAATTCACCTATTTTCCCAAGAGCTCTGATGGAGATGTACAAAGAGATTAATGTTGTTTTCATGCCTGCTAACACAACATCCATTCTGCAGCCTATGGATCAAGGAGTCATTTTGACTTTAAAGTTTTATTATTTAAGAAATACATTTTGTAAGGCTATAGCTGCCATAGATAGTGAGTGATTCCTCTGATGGATCTGAGCAAAGTCAATTTAAAACCTTTTGGAAAGGATTCACCATTCTAGTTGCCACTAAGAACATTTGTGATTCATGGGAAGAGGTCAAAATATCAACATACACAGGAGTATAGAATACGTTGATGCCCATCTTCATGGATAATTTTGAGGGGGTTAAGATTTTAGTGCAGATGTGGTAGAAATAGCAAGGGAACTAGAATTAGAGGTGGAGCCTGAAGATGTGACTGAATTGCTACAATTTCATGATAAAATTTGCACAGATAAATTGCTTCTTATGGATGAGCAAAGAAAGTGGTTTCTTGAGATGTAGTCTACTCCAGGTGAAGATGCTGTGAAGATTGATGAAACAACAACAAAGGATTTAGAATATTACATAAACTTAGTTGATAAAGCACCAGCAGAGTTTGAAAGGATTGACTCCAAGTTTCATGGAAATTCTACTGTAGGTAAAATGCTATCAAACAGCATTGATCTACAGAGAAATCTTTCATGAAAGGAAGAGTCAATTGATGAAGCAAAATTTATCGTGTCTTATTTTTAAAAAATTTCCAAAGCCACCCCAACTATGATGTCCCTCAGTAGGCAAATGGATATATAAACTGTGATACCTCCAGAGAGTGGAACATTATTCAGCATCAAAAAGAAATGACTTATTAAATTATGAAAACATATGGGAGGACTTTAACTGCATATTACTAAATGAAAGAAGCCAATCTGAAAAGGCTACATACTGTATGACTCCAACTCTGATATTCTAGAAAGGGCAAAACGATGAAGACAATAAAACGATCAGTGGTTGATAGGGGTAGGCATGGGGGAGAAAGATGAATTGGCAAAGCATAGAGGAGTTGGGGGCAGTGAAAATACTCTGTATGATGTTACAACAATGAATATAGATTTATAGATTTATCCAAACTCATAGAGTGTACCTTACCAAGAGTGAATGAGCCCTAAGATAAATAATGAACTTTCGGTAATTACAATGTGTCAATGTAGAGTAATCCTCAGTAAAAAAAAAAAAAAAAAAAAAATACCATTCTGGTGAGTAATGTTGCTAATGGGGGAAGCCATGCATGTATGGGGCCAGGGGTATATGGGGAATCTCTGTACCTTCCTTTCAACCTTCCTACAACTGCTCCAAAAAATTGACTTTAATTTTTAAAAACTATTATCTACTATTACTGTTATTTTGAAATAGTCTCCTCCAGAACTTGGGAGGAAAGGGCAAGTTGGTCCTCACTCCTAGCCAGTGGCTGGTTTAGCTTGTCTTCTGGCCTATGTTCCTTCTACAGGGTAAAGATTTTGCCAGCACTTATTTGGAGACTGGGCCTGCTCTGCCCATCTCTGTCCACATTCAGACTACTGAAGATTCACTCAAATATCTGGATCTGAAGGTTTGAAGGCCCAAATTACATAGCTTTTCTTTCTACTTTAATAAATATAAATGCACCTCTTGGTTAGTCTTCATAGACACAGGACCTGTGGAAGACATCTGGATTGATTAGCCAAGTTATACACGAGAGTGTATGCCTTAAAATTCAACAAAATGTACATTTGTATTATGTGTTTTCATGTGTTATGCTTAGTAATAAATGTGGGGCTTTTTGGTATCTGATAATTGGATTAAAAACATCAAATATATTTCTATGAGTTCATGGTGGCACTTAAAAAACCAAAATCTTAAGAACAAGAAATCTCACTGGTCACTTTTAGAAATTGTTAACAAAAATTTCTTTATTCTGAAAACTAGTGTTTAATAAAATGTTGAATAAACAGTATTTAATAAAATGTGACCAAAATTTCCTTTTAGTTTGTGCCTAATAAGCTTAGATCCAGCCTGAAGAAATGAGGCTAAACTAGGCAGCACTGATTAAGTCAACTCGGCTCATTCATCTCATGACTCATGCAATGATGAGATTTATGAAAAGGACCCTAACAGTACCAGGGTTCTGCCTTAAGGAGTCACTATGGCCAGATAGGGCTGCAACCCTTGTCTGGTTGATTTCTCCTCTGGAGCCATGAAGGCAGACCCTAAAAAGAAAAGTGGAGAAGCAGAATTAACCAAGAAGTGTAACAGGCAAGGGCTCGTCTCTAAATCACATTCATCCAGAGAAAGCTCTTAGCAGCGAGATTAGCAAACTTTCAAGGTATCCACCATCAGGTGACAAGTGCTCTAGAATGGGCAACATGCTAGAAACTCATGCATAGAGAACCAGTTTGATCTGGTTAAAAATATGTCATTTCAGGATCTTCATCTCTAATATCATCAGTATACAAAACCCAGAGCACTAAAATTATAATGCCAGTTGGTAGAAAAGTTAATAATAAAAATAATAATAATACAGATGTGAGACCAATGATAAAATCATCAACAGCAACGACTCTCAGATTATGTGTATGCTTCCTCTGTGCCAAGCTCTGTGATACATGCCTTGTTGAATTCTGACAAACACCAGTGATTTTCCTCACTTCACATGTGAGGTAACCGGTGACCACAGATAAGTTAAGAAGTCTTCTAATAAGTGGAAGACATGGGATTTGAGCCTAGCAATGTCTGGCTCAAATCTTGTGTTAATAAACACTGGACACACTCCTTCTATCAATTACAACCTCAAGAAGATGTTGCAAATTATGAGAAAAAAAAAAGTTGGCATTTTATTTCCAATGATAAAAAAATCATTTCTTCAAGGAACAGGCCCTGCACTTAATCAGTATTTGCCACATGCCATCAAGCTCATTTTCACAGTGGTAATATCTATTTAACAACCAGGGATAAAAGTGATCATCTTTGAAAATGAGGCCACAATCCAGTTAAAATAAAAATGTCTGATGCAAGGTAAGCTTTAATTTAATTTAAGTTTTGGAAAACAGCTTGCCCAAAAATGACTTTTGCAAGTCACGTACAGTATTTCAATCTGTCATTTCATATTGACCTTCACAGGCCTGAAATAAATTGCACTGGACTTGTGAAGCTTGTGAGAATGATATTAAAGTTGGTAATATTTTAAAAATCTTATTTTATATCCACTCTCATTTTAACTTCACTGTGTACAATTCTTAGGAGCAGTGATTTTATAGAGCATTCTTAGATATCTACCAGTTTTCTCATTAATTAGAATTTATGGAAGTTGATTCAATAAATCACTGTAAAGGTAGAATGTCTATTCAAGTAAAATGCAGAGAATCACATATTCAGAAGAATAGTCCCTGCAATATTTCGATGCTAAGTAGTAGGTTTTATTTTAAGGTTTTAAGAAAGTGTGTTTAAGGCCTAGCACTCAGTGTATTAAAGTTTGCAAATGCAAGTAGAATTCAGAATAACTTACTGTAATTAAATCTTACCTGGTTGAATATAACTCTTCTATAATCTACTTCTCCTATTTTAATTTTCACTTTTCAATAACCTCATAATAGAAATTAGTCTTCTTTAATGTGTGGCACCTTTTGCTTTGTTGGCCAATGTGGAACTCAATTCTGCATCATACATTCTGCCTATTTCACTTTATAGTCAGACATTCTCTACTAAAGTTGGGAATAATCAATTGTTGAAATAATTAATAACATGTTACTTCAAAAAATAGCATTTAAACAATATAAATATTAAAGTGATGTTAAGCAAACACTAGGACATGTGGTACACATAATTAGAATCTTCTAGAAAGGTGGAAAATTATACACTATAGTACTTTAGTATTTCTAAGTAAAAAGTTTCTAAAACTACAAAATGCTTTATAATCACAAATAAAATAATAAAACTCTTCTATTGGAGTTTATGTCTTTCATTTTCATTTTAATAGATTATCTTAATTACCTTATCATCTATTTGTATTTTTTAAAAAATAACCCCAAATTGGCTTCTCAATAAAGATACCTGTAAAACTGGAAAGGAAAATATTTTCCACCCTAGAATTTTAGTCCAAGCAGACTACCAGTTAACAGGGTGTATAAAACAAGAATAATTTTAGACTGCAAAGATTCCCCCATCTCTTTATAGCCAGCCATAGGGAGGATGGGCTCCACATATATGAGACTAAACCAAGAAAAAGAAAGAAAAGAGATACAAAAAATAGGAGACCCAGCATAGGAGACAGGTGAAGCATCTCACAACAAGATAGTTATGAGGGAGAGCCTGGAATGACAGCTGTGCCCAGATAACAAGGGCAGCTGGTCTAGTGGGAGGTAGAAGTTTCCAGAATAAAAGCATAGACAGAGTAACTGAAGTATATAAATGTCTTGAAAGGAGATTCAGAGATTGCCAGAGAATTTAGTGATGATCTAGTGGCGACTACCTAGAAAGTAAGTAAAAGAAAAAAATAAATAAATTAAAAACAAAGCAATTATTAACTCTAGGAAAAACAGAAAATGTTCGAGAAAAGGTTATTTTATTCCCCAGCACAGCCCTCAGTAGAATTTATTAGTGATACTACACACTGAACATTAATAAAAAATGCAACATAACTGTATTAAGAATATTAAGAACATGAGTATAGTTGGGGACAGGGGTAGTAAAGAAAGACAAATTGTGATATTCTTTTGTGTAAAATCCATAGATAATACCCCAAATTAAAATAATACTAAGAAGAAGAAGAAGAAGAGGAAGAAGTTGTTAAGAAGTAGCAATACAAACATGTTACTTACAGATATGGAAGTGAATTCTGAAGAAATACAATAGAAATGTTGGAGGTAGTTGCCTTTAGGAAACGGGAAATGAGATGAAGGGTAGAATCAGGGATGGTCATTCTTAATATTTTAGAATTAGATGTTTGAAACTATTGTTGGTATAACTATACTACATATAATCTGCATTGTATATAAATGCATTTTATATAGGAGAACAAGTTAGAAAATCCAAAATTTAGTTTGTAGAGAATCATCAAATTTCAAGACATTCGATAATGTCTTGAAAGAATTCTTAATAAGCTACGCTATCATTCTATCAATAACAAAATACATGTTCTGTATCATATAACTTCCTTTTGAAATTTATATAGAATTTACATCTAACACAGTGCATGTTTTTAGGTCTCATGTGCATTTTATCAGTCAGTTAGCCCTGATGATGCATAAAAGCACGTGAGCCAGGCTCTTCAAACTTGGTTTTACTAGCACAATGGAATCATAATTTTCTGAATGAAATATATAAAAAGAAACACTTTGAGGTTTTAAGAGTAGAAAACCATAGCACAAGATCTGCTTTAATTAAAATCACTTAATATTATAAAGTTCATAATTTCCATTTGATGTACATTCTAAATGATGCATTTATGCATTTATGCATTTAATTCAAAAACCAGACTGGGGACCGTTCATCAAATACTCATCATATGGACATTCAGAGATGAATGATGTAACCAAGGTGTCTGCCTCATGAGTCTGCTCATTCAGTAAGTACGATATTCTAAAATTCTCAGAAAAATGCTAAAATTCCCTTATTTATATTTTTATGTTCCTCAGGCAAACCATGTTCTCAAGTTAAGATCACTAGATCAGTCTCTTTAATTAAAGGTAAGAAATCTCCTTCAATTTAGGTGCAGTTGATTAGAGTGAGAATAGGATGAAAATGGACAGCTCTATATTCATGAAAAGACTTTTCCAAAGTATTCTTAATACATCTTATTGGAACCTATTTCCTCTGGAAATAATACCAAAATGGGAGCAGCTAATATATTAAGAGTGTGTTTGGTGTTCCTGGGAACCTATAGCTTATTTATTTTCTATTGTCTAAAATCACACGTGTGTATTTGGATATGCAAATATATTCAGATCATGTTTTGTGTCTAAAAGAATTAGTAGTGTTGTCAATTGGTGTAGTTAGAAGTTTTTCTTTCCTTACTCCTTTCTGAAGGCACATAGAGCACTAAAAATACAGACGTGTGCCCAGATGTTTCAGGCAGCCTATGTTTCAGCATGAAATTCGATATTGGATGGTATATTATTTTCTCATTCCCATCAACATTTTTTGCATGGACTGCATTATGCATAGCCTAGGATTTGGGGGAGGAGGTGTACAAATTAATTCTCATTGCTATGAACAATTTGCTTCCAGGTAAAATGCCAAGAAAAAGAAAAAAAAGACTTTTGCAATAAAGTCATTTCAATATGAATCTATTAAAATCTATTCAAATAAAGAGCTTTGAGAAAATAAACTTTTTAAAAACATTATTTTGAAACAAATATAACATTTTCAAAATAGACAAACATAGACAAGCTCTGTCTTGGGCATGTTACTGCATATGTATGACTTTCTCATTTCAAAAGAAAGGGACCTTTTTGTAAATGCCCTTTTCTAAAATGTGGCAGAACAATTTCCGTTGCAAAGTAGGTTTCGCACAGTTTCTGCGATCATACCTAAATTATTAATTTTGTTAATCAGTATATTCCCTTCACAGGTATTGTAGAGGGAGACTGGTCCCACTCCCTGTTCAAACTTTCACACAATATTAATTAGTAAATTTTTATTTTTTAAACGAAAACAGTATTAAACCCAGTCAATGCTCACTTGTCTTATATAAGATCTATGATGCAAAGTACTTATAACAAAAAAATTGGTATATTTCACTACAGTTTGCACAAAGGAATTTGGTCTATAGTTCCACTACATATACAATTTGAATTTTATAACTGAAGAGTTCCCCTCCCCAAACCCACTACAAATAATTTTTTGGTTGTATAATTAGAACACCTGCCTCAAATCCTTTGAAGGTTTTTAGTTCATTTCTTGGAGAAGCGTTCTGGCTGTTTCTTTTCTAATCAAAGTTACTTTGGTAAATTGTTTTTCAACCAGACCTCGGAATATTAGCTAAGGCTGGCTATGGCCTTGTCACAATTTGAATATTAACAGTCATAGTTTTACAGCCGCTCCGTGTTGAGTAATGCACTGTAACTCCCACAATTCAGTCGTCGTCGTTTCTTCCCTTCCTCAGCTGGCCCTGGCCCTTGGAATGTTTGCGGGGTGTCACCGTGGATGTGCTCAGAGCAGAGTTATATGGCATCATTTGGAGAAACATTGTGTTAATAAGCAGAGTTCAAGGGCAAAGGATATAAACGGAGCAAATTACAAGTCTGAACAGATATATAGCTTTTGTTAAAAGGGACATGGGCTGCTACTTTATTTACTAGGCACTGGTGCACTTGCAGAAGGTGTCAGAATGCATGAAGGCATTTTTAAACAATCACATCACAGTTTAAGAAAACAACACAAATTTTCAGGCTAGAAAGAAAGGCAGTACAAAGATCAATGAGCTTGGGTTTCCTAATGGGAGAATATGATTTGCTCTAAATTACCTAAAATTTCTGGGGTAATTTCACCGATGATAATATCATTTTATGTGCCACCATGAAGGGATAGCAGAAGCCTGCTGGAAACCTAAATTCAATAGATCATCTCAAACTGCACCCTGGCCCAATTTTGTCCAGGATTTCTTGCTGTGATTATTGTGCTATGATTATCTTAACCAGGGGTTACCACCTTAGTTCAAAATTAACATCATGAAAGAGTGATTTATAAAAATGCTATATTTTATTTTTATATGTGGAGGGCCTCAGGGCTACCTCAATAATGAAATAAAAAGGGAACCAAAAATTCAAAAGAAGGGAAGCCAAAAATATTTTTTTTAAAAAAGGAACAGAAGGACTTTATTAATAATCGAAAAAGAAATAATTTTCATCTGCTAATTACCAAATATTTAAATTAATATTCTTAGTAACACTGAGTATACTGTAAAATATGTGACCTAATACTTTCCTATTGGTAGGATGAAAGGCTATAACTTTTTTTTTCTTTTTTGGGAAAGTAGCTTGGAAACTATTACAAAACTATCAAAATGTCCATAAAGCATGGCCTATTTGTTCCATTTAAAAATTTATTTGAAATCAATAATTTCAAACATGTAAATTTTGCCTTAAGATGTCCCTTACTGTAGTATTTACTTTACTGAAATGTAGAAGCAACCTGAATATCCAACAATGGGGAAATGTTTAAGCAAATTTTATATACACTCCATGAAATATTATGTTATTATTAAAATTGATGAATAGGTCTATTCTCTACTAATATTAAAAATTATTTTGACATAATATTATATGAAACAGTCCCACAGGATTCAAACGTACTCACTCCTTTATAAAAGTATTTAAGCATCCAAACAAAAATTCAAAAAAGAAACATGCATGAACATGTGTGTACTTATTTACTTGCTTCTTTTCTTGTTTTGTATATGCTATCAGTGTAGCCTGATGATTTATTATGTTCCTTTAAATTTTTCTGTTTTCTAAACTTATAGTATTAAAATATAGTACTTAAAAGAGAAATGCATGTGGCTAAGTTCTTTCTCCCCCTCCTCACTTTTCAACACAATGAGATAAAGCACATCTTTGTCACATGATTCAGTCTCACTTACTGCTATTTTAAACGTGGCTTTCATTTTCTTGGTGGTGATAGTGGCGAAGCAGAGCGGGGTGGTTTATATTCTAAAGCACAATTAGACAAGGATAATATTTCCCTCACATATTAAAAAAAAAAAGCCACTATATTCTCCAAACTCTCCAACTATATTGTTCTCAGAAGTGACTGCATCAGCGTTCAGCCAGGACTGCCTTATTCCCTGACGTGAGATGTATTACCTTCGGCTCGGCAGCTTGTACAGGACGAAATACTCACGGTGAACCGACACGTCCTTCAGTTGCCAAAGAGCCTGGATGATACAATAGCTCTCTACCAGCCCCATTTCCATGATGCTTCAGGACATATTTTTTTCCTGTTATCCGCCTGCCTGCTTCAATCCCTGCTCTCAGGCTAATAAGTTTTAAAAAGGACACTTCTTAAATCGAATTCCCAAAACCATGCTCTGTCATCTTTTTGCAAGGATAAACAAAACATTCAAATTGCTCATGACTTTTAAACACGTAAGAGTCAGTCAAATTATGAAAATTTTACACATTCTAATGTGGAAACGATATCTCTAGAATATATCTTTCTATCTCATTTTATTCTTTTTGAAATAAAGTTTTGTTAAGCATATAATATCCAATTGTCTTATATTTTTATCCTTCAGAGAGCATCTAAAGTACATTGCCTCCCCCCCCCCATTATTTTAAACCTATTTTCAATGATTTTAATATTTCCTGAGATAAGAGGATGCAACTGTTCAGGTCTGATTTCATATTGTTTCTCAGATCCTGATAGGGCATCATTCACATACCACAAAAACAGGACTTTGAAACTGCAATTTGGGAAGGGGAGGCTTAGGGATGTTTTGATGGCGAAATGATTTGTCAAACAACAGTCCTAAATTACGCGAGGTTCTTCGCCCTTCACTTTGCCAGAGTGTGTTTTGCTTTCTCCCACAGAGATAGAATAGAAACTCATCTTCCAAACCTAAACATTCCAAGCCGGGTCCTTTTGTGCCTGCGTCTTGCACTCCCGGCTCGGTGCCGGCAGGCGCTGAGAGCGCGCGTATTTACATTCGCGGCGCCCCGCCGCTCGGACCCCGGCTGGGAGACAGGCCGTCCATCATCTGCCCCCCTGCCGCCGAGCTTGCTGCCTCTGCCAATCGGCCGGCAGGTGGGGCCGCACCTGAGGGACCGCCCGACGCATCCCTTCTCATGCCTCCGCTCTCCTCCTCGAGCCTTGCGGGGCTGGAGGTGCCTCTGCGAGCCCTTGCTTTCTCCAAAGCCAGAACCGGACAGGTACGCTCAGGTGACATGGACGGCGTGTGCTCTGAGTCCGCCGCTGGCGGACAGGGGGGCGGCAGGATCGCTGGGGGATTCGTTTTCCCTTAATGCACACGCTGCTTTGGATTGTGTTTGTGGACCCACGGGCCCTCACTGGGTTTAGTCTCTAAAAACTGGAAGAATTATGATGCTTGACTTTGGGAGGGAAGTGTAAGTGAAGAACACATTTAAGTGATAGAATTCGTTGCCTCTGGTCTGTTTCTGTGATAGTATGAAGTTTGCCAGTTAAGTCTGAACTCGATGTGATCTCTTGCACGCTTCAGGCAATATTCCCCCAAGACCTAAGTAAACAGTATTAACAAAGCACTAATAACTAGTCTCCATAGGGTGCAAAAACTACCCCAAACAAAACCTAACCTAGATCTTAAGGGCCATGAGAACAGATTGCAACAATTCAGAAAAAGAGCTGAACCTCAAATCACGGGAAATCTTTTCCAAATACTCAAACTAATTGTATTGCAAGCACCTTGCCTTTGTAGTTCTGAGTTCCTAGGCTGCTCTGTGAAGGCAGCTACAATTAGTCCTGCTAACTTGTTACGGTTTTTAAAATTGGACTCCATAATTCTTTCTGGTTTAAAGTATCCAAAACATCTACTTTATCATGTAATTTGAGAACAACTGAGGACAAGCAGAATGTCGACACCCTCCCCTCCCTTATATGTTCCAAGAGTGTCTATACAGTTGTCAGTTATGCCCAGACAAGGCCTTGGAACAAAACAGACAGTGCTGCTGGTGGCTTCAAGGCTTCGAGGTTTCTCAGAAAAAGCATATTTCTTAAAAAAAAAAAAAAAAAAAAAAAAAAAAAACCCAGTAACCACAGCAGCAAACATCACCCCCCAACCCTCCACCCCCGTCTTGCTTCTGAATCATACATCACGAAAATGAGAGAGAGCAGTGACTCCAGCTTTCCTGCCTTTAACAACTGGAACTGATAATGCCAAAAAGGAAGAGAAACAAACATTTGAGCCATATCGCTGCAGGGGGAGGGTGCATGTGGGTAGTTCCAGGTTTGCCATTTGTTAGAGACCTCCCAGGCCTAGGAAGCATCTCTCCTCAAAGTTAGTGGTTCTCAAGTCTGGCTTCTCAGGAGACTCACCTGGGGAGTTTTAAGAAAATACCAGTGTCCAGAGCAACATTCTGATTCTCTTGGTCTAGGGTGAGGTCTGGACAGAAGTACTTTGGAAAATCTTTCCAGTCATTGGAATGCACAGTTCTCCAGCTGCACATTCCAATTTTGTTCTGTTTTATGGGTTATATGAATGGGATTCATGGGGTATTATTCTGTTCTGTTTCATGGGATACAAGTGTCCCCTCTCCTTCATCCTTTACTCTCCCCCCCACAAACACAGCACAGAACCCACATTGGGTAAACAAAGTCTCTGTCTCTTTTCTTTGTGAATTAAAAAAAAAATGTTATTGAAATACAGTTGATTTACAGTATTGTGTTAGTTTCAGGCACACAGTAAAGTGATTCAGTTATATATATATATATTCTTTTTTTGTATTCTCTTCCATTATAGGTTATTACAAGATACTGAGTATAGTTTTTCCTTATCCATCACTCACTTCTATTCACATTCTGGTCTGTTCATTCTAGGTACTAAAAATGTATCATTCCTCATTTTAATACCTTGAGAGCAGGGTTTTTTGTTATTGATATTTTTATGTTTGCATTATTATATAAAATACTGGCTGGGGTGGGGAGGAATGGAGGGCAAGTGATAGACTTGCTGAGGAATTCTGAAGTCTAAAATATTTTCCCCAGAAAGTTCCACCTGCAGTTCGTGGCTTTTATTCATCTGCTTTAGGGCCACCTTGAGCCACCCCAGATCGCCGCCCTCCAACGTCTAGATCCACATTTTGTATGATCAGAGCATCCTTACTGTTCACCAAAGGGGAACTAGAGTTTCTCTTTCCCTGGGTTTTTTGTGCTCTCTGTGGCCAGCAGTGCAGCATTGCTGGATTATGTTGTACACTTTTCCTTGAGAGATAGATGATCTGTTCTTTGATTAGACACACTGACCTTTTACAGGTGTTGATCATTGATCTTGATCTGGGCTGGATAGAAAGCTCTTGACTCCGACAAGTTCCTCTGCTGCCAACAGCAGAGGGAAATTCAATTTCTGTGTCCACACAGCCACTGCAGCAGGATTTCTCCTCAATTAGGATTTCGCTCATTATTCTTTTAGTTTTACTAAGCAAGCTGCAGCCTCTGCTTTCCAGCTCTGCCTTTTAGTTACAGTAATCAATTTTTCAGTGTAACTGGCTGTAATTGTTGGCTTGGATATTGAGCTTTCATGAGGCTTAGACGTAGTGTGTTCCCATGAAGGGTCTTTTCCATACCTCGTAGACAGATGGGTAATAATACCATACATTAATACCTCCACATTGGTTTATGTGTGTTTGACCACAGTGCAAGCATAATTATTTTTGCCCAGTAAAAGCTATTAGAGATCTATTTGGTAGGTTTTACAATCAATAGCTCCTGTGATATTTGTGTAGCAGCCACAGAATAATCAATTGAAGGTCATATAAAGTAAATTAGCATCCTCCTATAATGATTCTTTTTTCTAGATGAGAATTGGGTTTTATTATTTCATCAGGAGCCTCTCACAATGCATGCTCTGTCTGTTTGAGAAGGAGAGAGATGAAAGTTGTGAGCGTGTCTTGAACATAATATTAATATCCATTACTCGAATTTATGTTATCGGATTATTGAATTAGAGGATTCACACTGGAATTCCTTCAAAACCCTTTCTTATGGACTCAGTGCCACAGTTAATAACAGGTGGGAGCACACGGACATCTTTTGATGCAACTCCACAACGGTGGAGTGAGTCACTTTGCAAAAGTCAATCTTCATAGCTGTCTCTTTAAAGCAAATTTAGAGTTGGTTGAGTGTGTTCTATTGACAGTGTGACTGAGTTTCTCTCTTCAAACCCTTTTGGAGAGTGACTAGTGAACTAAGCAGGGGATGGAGGCCAGAACGCTGAATACACTAATGTCCATTGGTAGCTCAAGGTGCAGCTGAGGTCGAGGTGGAGTGGGGGACGGTTCTGCACCTGCTTTCCTGCGGGGCTTCTCCCTCAACCGAGATGCCTAACCTGGATTTCAGATTTGCGGTGTGAGCCAGAGCGATGGCCGTGCCTCTATAAAAGATTGCAATTTGCCAACCAGAGGCACGCAATCCCCCAACTGTCTTAAAGGGACCCATTTTCAGAGTTTAGCCTTTCTTTTTGTGGGTACAATCAGTTGTGCACTGAAAAACTGCAGCCACAGTTGGATAACTGCAGGCACAACAGGCCACAAGAGGCCTCTTTGCTCCAAATTTTGTACCTGCAACTAATTGCACTTACAGAAAATGGGAGTGTGGTAGGAACTTTTTTAAAAATTTGGGCCAGTAAAGTCTCCATGGAGGGACTAGGCAAGGAGAGAGACAGTTACTCACTTTCTTAAAGACAAAGGCAAATAGAGACATCCTTTTCTTCACACTCTCCATCTAGTCTGGAGAGCAGGGTTTAGGAACCAAATACCAGGTACCGCAAGTACCCTGATCATTTGGGACATGACCTGGGAATCTGTGACATTTGGCAAACGCACCAGAAATCATCTGTTGAAAAGTACAGTAAAAAAGATATTGGTGAGTTTAAGACTACAACTTTGATGATAAATTAGTGTTTTAGAATAAATGGCAAAAGGCTGTTTTTGTTCCTTTAAAGAAATGGGTATTATGGATATTACCTTTCATTTGTTTTGGGGATGGTTAATGCAGAAGTTGAGATAGGTAGTGTCTCTGGACTTTAATCAAATGGTAAATCAAGAGGCATTTTAAACTTATATACATATAATATGTATTAATGTATTTATATATATTGTATATTCATATATATTCATGTACATATATATGCATTTATACAAATTATAGCTGCATGTCTCTATACACATATATATACACGCATGCACATATACAAACACACATATTTCACATACACATGCATATTTTATTTACTTTTTTTACGAGCCCCAGGAAAAGGCGATCTGCAGCCTGGGTCACTTCCATGTCCCTGTGACTTTGTGTGGAGGGGCTTGTAGATCTGTGTTACAGGGACCTCGTCCTACCATCTCTTCTGTACAATGTGGGGACAGTCAACCTGAGCTTGAAACCAAGAACTTGTTTTCCACCTTTTGCAGAAGACCATAAGTTAAGCACACATTCTGGAAATTAGCAGTTTTGATACAAAATCACATTGGAAATTTGAGATACTCTTCCAACAGAAATAGTTTGAAATATAATGGTATCTAATGACAGAAATAATAACCGAACAAACCAGGAACAGGTTTCAGTAGTTCTTACGGTTCCCAGGAAATTGATGATGAAGAGTATAGTAGTAGCAGTAGTTAAAACGGAAAGAAGTCCAAGATACCATGGCAGACCACTCTTGGAATAAAGTGATTAAGGGCCAGGAATTGTCCCCTGTCCCTTTCAGTTTACCTACTGTCTTCATATTACAACTTGAGTGTAAGTCATGTTTAGATAGTTTTTTCCATTGAATAATGTCAAAGGGAATTGTTAAGTTCTCCCAGAAGTTTACTTTAAACCTTGGGTCTTAATGTAAATCTAAAATCCAACAACGCAAGACTGAGTGTATTTTGGTACCAATAATGGCATTTTCATCTAGGTGTGTTGGCCTGGGAATTTAGTCTCCTAGGAAAATGCCTTCAAGAGCAGAGTTGCCACTGGAAACACAAATTAACCCTCAAACAGCTTGTTAAGGGCCACCCAACCTGCACCAAGACTGGAACATTCCAGATTGCTGAGCAGTCTTTTCATCTTTCTCCATCTTTCTTTTCATGACACCTTATAAAATGAAACCTCCCCCATGGCCCTTTAGAGAGTCAAACCTCTGCATTTGCCTTTGGTCCTACATTTCAAAAGGGTATGGAAAACTTGGAGAGGGTTCAGATAAGAGGGATCCAAATGATTTATGTGATGGAACATTGAGGCATATTTAGAGAATCATTTGTTCTACAGGGGAGGAAGGTCGAAAATGAGGAGAGTATAAAATGATCTATGAGGAAATTGCAGGACTGTTTTTCTTCAGAGGTAATAGTAATAACAATTTGGGAAATGGACTTAAACTAGGGACAATTCCATACATACAGAAAACATCCTCTGAACCATTGAAAGTTAAAAAAAACAGTTTTTATGTACAACACAGACATGCTACAAAATATCAATCTTTATAATTAAAAGTGCTCTATGCAAATTAGGCATTAAATATATAAATAGCTGTTATTGGACCTGATTGATGATGATAATGCTGGTGATCATTAGAATCACTTCCTTCCAAGTTTCTGTAACAACTTCCCGCTCTCTAACCTCTTAGTACTTGCCTTGCCAAACCCCAACTTTGTATTAATCTGCCTTCTCCACACCTGCGTCAGCAGCTTCACTTGGCTAATGTGGTCTGACCCTGCCTAGCTCACCTTGGTTTTACTCTAAGAATAAAATCCCGAGCCTCAGATGGGCTCTTACCACTGCCCTTAGGCTCTATTGAGTCTGCCTGCTAAGTTGGATCTCAAAGGCAAGAAACAATTCCATGCCTTCTCTTCTCTCCTGAAACTTCCAGTTTAAGCTGACCTTGCTTCAAATGTCACCTGGAAAGTAGATGCCATCAGTAAGGAATTTCTCATCTTTTACATAATTTTCAGTACTAAAGCTCACCTACATCTGCACTGTCTCATCTTTTTCCTTCAAAATTGCAACCAGTGAAAGGTGCCTTCTGTTTTCAAAGGCCAACATTTTGACTTGGGTTCTGAATCCTATCCCCTCATCCCTTTCAAGGATTTTGTGGCCCTTGGTCCATTGATCTGCATCCAGCACTCCTTTACTGGATCAGTTTACAAACTAAACAGTTGTTGACCTGAAACAAATAGACACCAGATATTTCTCCAGCAAAGACTGGATTTATTGGGATCAGTGGAGAATTGCAATTCAGGCTCTGCAACCATGGCGAGCTACATCCCCTGCACAGTAAGAGAAGCAGAAGTGTTTCATAGAGACGAGAACGAAGTTGAGAGGACTATAATAAAGAGTGTCCATGACTTTTCATTGGTGGAGCCCTTGCCAGGAAGAAGAGAAGTCTTTCTTTCTTTTCTGTTGGGCTCTGCTATTACCACAGGGCATGAAAGCTCCCCCTTCTGGTCTTCCAACTCTATTTAATTGAGGTTTCTGTTTATTAATTTTTTACACAGGTATAAACACCTAAACAAAAAAAGCAAGCAAACAAACTAGCAAAAATTAAACCATATCTCTGGTAAAGGATGATAGCTGATCTTCGATATCCACTGCCCCCTTCTCCCTTCAGTAAAGAACTTATGCTTTTAGCTGAGCCCATAAACACCTGGAACAGACATACCCCAGACTCTTGCACTTAGGTGTGGCCATTTAAATGAGTAAGCAGATGCAAGAAACATCTTCAGAATGGGAGGACCTGAGGATTTCCTCCCTCCCTCCCATGCTGATGTTGACATATGGTAGAAGGATCTGGACCCCTGATGTTTGGGGAGACACCAGAGCAGCCCAGAACTTCTTACTACCTAACTTAATGAGGGAGAAAAATAGACATCTAGTTTAAGTGGTTATTTTGGGGCTTTCTAACATTTGGAGCCAAAAGTAAACATGTATACTAACATTTCCTTGATCCATATTTCCTTAAAAGGAATGTCATATCTTTATCTCCCGTTCACGTCCAAGTATTTTGAATCATCTACGTATACAGCCCCCACATCCTCACTCCCTTCAGGTGTCAACTGATTCTGGTATGGCTTCTACCATCATCTCTACAGAGACTGCTTTCGTTAGGCTCATGGACCCCCACTTTGCCCATCCTCATGGTACTCAACATTGTTGTCCACTCTTGCTTTCTCAAAAGTCTCCCTTTCATAAAATTCTGTAATATCACACTCTGCCGAGTTTTCTTTGGCCTCTCTGGTCACCACACTTCAGTCTCCTTTGCAAACCTATATTTCGGTTGCCTTCTCCACCACTCTTCCTGTGTTCAGAAGCATTTTAAACATAATGCGTCCAAAATGGAACTCTTGATTCTCTGCGTCCCAAATCTGTCCCTACCTCCAACTTTCTTATTTTAGTAAGTTGATAGTGAATTCTCTAGCTAGAATGTGGGAGTCATCTTTGATTCCTCTCTCTACCTCACTCTTCAAAACCCAAATTTTAAAGCAACTACGGTTGGATCTACCTCAAGCATACAAATAACATGCATCTATTTCTGTCCATCTTCATCTTCATCCAAGACATGATTGTTTTCCTCCTGGCCTATGGAACAACATCTGATCTGATTTTCCCACTTTCTCTCTTACCCTGTTTAATCTCAGGTTAATCTAAAAAAAAAAAAAAAAAAAAAAATTGAAGCATACTGCTCTGTTCTCCAGACTCTGCAGGGGGTTGAGTCTGGAGAATAGAATAGTTGAGAATACAATCTAGGCTTATAACACAGATCTCATGGCCCTGTACAACATTGTTCCCACCCACATGAACTTCAGATAGACCAAAGATTTTCCCACCCCAGGACCTTGGTTCAAGCTGTTCCTTCTCACTAGGAGTCTCTCCCATCAGTGTTTCTTGTGGTTGGCTCCTCCTCACTCTTCAGATTTCCCATTAAATATTGTTGCCTCAACAAAACCCACACTGGCCACATTATTTAAGGAGAAACATATGTATGCACAGTATTTATTTATCACTCTGCCCTCCTTAATTCCTTTAGAACAATAATAATTATTTTTAACTAATCATTTCTGGAGTTTATTGGCCCAATTAATTTTTTTTTGTTTTGTTTTGTTTTTGTTTTTTGCGGTATGCGGGCCTCTCACTGTTGTGGCCTCTCCCGTTGCAGAGCACAGGCTCCGGATGCGCAGGCTCAGTGGCCATGGCTCATGGGCCCAGCCGCTCCGCGGCATGTGGGATCTTCCCGGACCGGGGCACGAACCCATGTCCCCTGCATTGGCAGGCAGACTCGCAACCACTGAGCCACCAGGGAAGCCTGGCCGAATTAATTTTTAAACAGCTTTATTGAGGTATTATTTATATACCAAGGAATTCATCTATTTTAAGCATACATTCAATGTTGTCTATTTTAAATAAACTTAGAGAGTTGTACAACCATCACCACAATTCAATTTTAGGATATTTCTCTCATGCCCACCTGGAGTCATTCATCATCCCCATCCTCACCCCCACCTCCCCAGGCTCAAACAACCACTAATCTACTTACTGCCTCTATAGACCTTTTGTGGACATTTCATATAAATGGATTCATATAATATGTGGTTCTTTGTGTTTAGTTTCTTTCATTTAGCATAATGTTTTCAGAGTCCATCTATATGTGTATGACTTCATCCTTTTTTATTGCCAAATACTGTTTCATTGTATGGATCTACCACAGTTTGATTTTCTGTTCACCAGTTGATAATCATTTAGATTGTTTCCCGTTTTTGCCTATTATGTATAATGCTGTATAGTGCTTATTATATTTAATGAAACATTTAAAAACATGTTAACTGTATATCTCCTTCTTAAGGACCAAGAACAAGTCTTTGCCTGCTGTTACCATCATGTGCCTGGTACCTAAATCATACCTGTCACAGAGTAGATGCCCAATATATATCTGTTTAAATGAATGAATTAACCCCATGTTGATTTCCAAAAATCTCTTTTAAATTTCAGAAGCCAATTCAGATGACTGCAGAAGATGTGAGAAGGGTGATTTTCTAATTTTTGGGTAACATCAGCTCTGGGGGACAAAATCTTCAAATCTGCCTCCACTTCCCCTGGTCGTATCTATTGAGGAAACATTAATCTGGGGTGGGAGGAGCCTACATTCCCTCAAGGGTAGTCTGCAGGCTGCCCATCCCTGACTCTGCAAGTTATCTGGAGCTCAGGAGGAGAATCTTTGAAGGCTGTAGGGAAGTGCCTTCCATATAGTGAAATCAGAGTACATGATCTAGGAATCTGCTCCTGAATAGAAAATTAGGACCGTTTCTAGATAGAAGTATGTATGAATCTTGCCAGACCTAGAATTCTGTTTTAGGCTTGGGTCCAAGTAGTTTAATTCAGCAAGCAGCATGCACATTTAGGCAGACTTTATTCCCCAAGCCAGAACTAAGGAGATTTGACTTCCAGAAACTAAGATTTAGAATACCATGTGAACAAAACAGCTCTCTACCATCTAAGAAAGAGGTGAAACTTGTGGTAGCTCTTATGAAGATGGTATATACCTGTTTAATGGAAACAAAGATGTTCTAAACATATTGTAAACATGCCCTGGTGTCAACTTTCACAAAGAAGTGCAATCCTCATTGCTTCTTCATGAAAACATTAAATAAAAGTATAGAATCTAGAAGTCCACTGAGAGAGATGTGGTGATTGTATCCTGCTCTTCAGGGAAGAAAAGAGTCCAAGAGAAAGAGAAGCTGAGGAAAGCAGGAGCTAAATACCTGGGGCTTGGGAGAAGCCAGAATTAGGCACTTGAGGCCAATCTAGTAGAGACTCAAGATCCAGGCTCTCAATAGCCAAGAGGCTTAGAGAGGGACGGTTAAGCAATTTTCTTCCCTTGTTGACAGAATACTTTAACCAAAACTCTAAGAAGAATGTGGCAAATAAATACATCACCCTCCCCTGCATGTTCTATATTTATTGGAGGAAAACAAAACGAAGCAACCCCAAGCAATGTAAGCAAACTAAATTTTGAAAGGGTAATTGGAAGAGCTTTTGATGCGTGCATCCTGTAGCCAGGAGTTGGCTGGAAGCTGCCTGATTAAACAGGGTAGGAATAAGAATGAAGAGCAAGAAAAAAACTTTTCCTAGAACCAGAGGTGACAGCAGGATGATCTTCTTCGGGGCTTCAGGGACAATATGGAGAGCAGCAAGTGCTCAGGAATGAGTCAGTTAGAAATGACTGGGAAATAAGGAGGAGGCACTTAGAATCTGTTACTGTAGGAAAGATGAAAAAAAAAAAAAGGTCTTGATAATGAGGTCCAGGGAAGAAGAATCCAGTTGAAGGAGAGAACAGACTCATTGGGAATAGGTAAGTTAAGTTGTAGAGAAAAGAATTCTGACCTAGAAAGGAAGGCAGGGTGATGGCCAGAAAACACTTAGCAAACCCAAAGGCTATAAATAAATGAATGATGTTACCAGACTTTACAAATAAATTTGGAAATATGCAGTAACCAAAGCAGTCTTTTTCTTTGAGGTGTGTCTTCATGCTAAGTCACGTAAGACCCAACATCCACAACGATTCCTCAAAGTAGGCTTGCTGCAATGTGTTTCTTCCTTTTTTTATTTTCCAGTATTTTTTTATAACATCTTTATTGCAGTATAATTGTTTTACAATGGTGTGTTAGTTTCTGCTTTACAACAAAGTCAAACAGTTAGACATATACATATGTCCCTATAGCTCCTCCCTCTTACGTTTCCCTCCCACTCTCCCTGTCCACCCCCCTAGCTGGCCAAAAAGCACTGAGCTGATCACCATGTGCTATGCGGCTGCTTCCCACTAGCTATCTATTTTACTTTTGGTAGTATATATAAGTCCATGCCACTCTCTCACTTTGCCCCAACTTACCATTCCCCTCCCCATGTCCTCAAATCCACGAGGCTGTTCTCTACGTCTGGGTCTTTATTCTTGTCCTGCTCCTAGGTTCTTCAGAACCATTTATTTTTTTCTTAGATTCCATATATATATATTAGCATAAGGTATTTGTTTTCCTCTTTCTGACTTACTTCACTCTGTATGACAGACTCTAGGTTCATCCACCTCACTACAAATAACTCAATTTCATTTCCTTTTATGGCTGAGTAACATTCCATTGTATATATGTGTCACATCTTCTTTATCCATTCATCTGTCAATGGACACTTAGGTTGTTTTCATGTCCTGGCTATTGTAAATAGAGCTGCAATGAACATTATGGTACATGACTCTTTTTGAACTACGGTTTTCTCAGGGTATATGTCCAGTAGTGGGATTGCTGGGTTGTATGGTAGTTCTATTTTTAGTTTTTTAAGGAACCTCCATAATGTTCTCCATAGTGACTGTATCAATTTACATTCTCACCAGCAGTGCAAAAGGGTTCCCTTTCCTCCACACCCTCTCCAGCATTTATTGTTTGTAGAATTTTTGATGATGGCCATTCTGACTGGTGTGAGATGATATCTCATTGTAGTTTTGATTTGCATTTCTCTAATGATTAGTGTTGTTGAGCATCCTTTCATGTGTGTGTTGGCAATCTGTATATCTTCTTTGGAGAAATGTCTAGTAAGGTCTTCAGCCCATTTTTGGATTGGGTTGTTTGGTTTTTTGATATTGAGTTGCATGAGCTACTTGTTAATTTTGGAGATCAATCCTTTGTCGGTTTGTCATTTGCAAATATTTTTTCCCATTCTGAAGGTTGTCTTTTCGTCTTGTTTATGGTTTCCTTTGCTGTGCAAGAGTTTTCAAGTTTCATTAGGCCCCATTTGTTTATTTTTCTTTTTATTTCCATTTCTCTAGGAGGTGGGTCTAAAAGGATCCTGCTGTGATTTACATCATAGAGTGTTCTGCCTATGTTTTCCTCTAGGAGTTTTTTAGTGTCTGGTCTTACATTTAGGTCTTTAATCCATTTTGAATATATTTTTGTGTATGGTGTTAGAGAGTATTCTAATTTCATTCTTTTACATGTAGCTGTCCAGTTTTCCCAGTACTACTTATTGAAGAGGCTGTCTTTACTCCATTGTATATTCTTGTCTCCTTTATCAAAAATAAGGTGACCATATGTGTGTCGGTTTATCTCTGGGCTTTCTATCCTGTTCCATTGATCTATATTTCTGTTTTTGTGCCAGAACCATACTGTCTTGATGACTGTAGCTTTGTAGTATACTCTGAAGTCAGGAAGCCTGATTCCTCCAGCTCTGTTTTTCTTTCTCAAGATTGCTTTGGGTATTCAGGGTCTTTTGTGTTTCCATATAAATTGAGAAATATTTTGTTCTAGTTCTGTGAAAAATACCATTGTAGTTTCATAGGGATTGCATTGAATCAGTTGATTGCTTTGGGTAGTATAGTCATTTTCACAATGTTGATTCTTCCAGTCTAAGAAGATGGTATATCTCTCCATCTATTTGTATCATCTTTAATGTCTTTCATCAGTGTCTTATAGTTTTCTGCATACAGCTCTTTTGTCTGCTTATGTGGGTTTATTCCAAGGTATTTTATTCTTTTGTTGCAATGGTAAATGGGAGTGTTTCCTTAATTTCTCTATCAGATTTTTATCATTAGTGTATAGGAATGCAAGAGATTTCTGTGCATTAATTTTGTATCCTGCTACTTTACCAAATTCTTTGATTAGCTCTAGTAGTTTTCTGGTAGCATCTTTAGGATTCTCTATGTATAGTATCATGTCATCTGCAAAGAGTGACAGCTTTACTTCTTCTTTTCAGATTTGGATTCCTTTTATTTCTTTTTTTTTTTTTCTCTGATTGCTGTGGCTAAGACTTCCAAACCTATGTTGAATTATAGTGGTGAGAGTGGACAACCTTGTCTTGTTCCTGATCTTAGTGGAAATGGTTTCAGTTTTTCACCATTGAGAACAATGTTGGCTGTGGGTTTTTCGTATATGGTCTTTATTATGTTGAGGTAAGTTCAACATATGCTTACTATGCCTACTTTCTGGAGGGTTTTTTATCATGAATAGGTGTTGAATTTTGTCAAAAGCTTTTTCTGCATCTATTGAGATGATCATGTTTTTTCTTCTTCAATTTGTTAATATGGTTTATCACATTGATTGATTTGAGTATATTTAAGAATTCTTGCATTCATGGGATAAACCCCACTTGGTCATGTTGTATGATCATTTTAATGTGCTCTTGGACTCTGTTTGCTAGTATTTTGTTGAAGATTTTTGCATCTATGTTCATCAGTGATATTGGCCTGTAGTTTTCTTTCTTTGTGACACCTTTGTCTGGTTTTGGTATCAGGGTGATGGTGCCCTCATAGAATGAGCTTGGGAGTGTTTCTCCCTCTGCTATATTTTGGAAGAGTTTGAGAAGGATAGGTGTTAGCTCTTTGCTAAATGTTTGATGGAATTCACCTGTGAAGCCATCTGGTCCTGAGCTTTTGTTTGTTGGAAGATTTTCAATCACACTCTCAATTTCAGTGCTTGTGATTGGTCTGTTTATATTTTCTGTATCTTCCTGGTTCAGTCTCGGAAGGTTGTGCTTTTCTAAGTATTTGTTCATTTCTTCCAGGTTGTCCATTTTATTGGCATATTGTTGCTTGTAGCTATCTCTCCTGATCCTTTGCATTTCTGCAGTGTCAGTTGATACTTCTTTTTCATTTCTAATTCTATTGATTTGAGTCTTCTCCCTTTTTTTCTTGATGAGTCTGGATAATGGATTATCAATTTTGTTTATCTTCTCAAAGAACCAAGTTCTAATTTTATTGATCTTTGTTACTGTTTCCTTCATTTCTTTTTCATTTATTTCTGATCTGACCTTTATGAGTTCTTTCTTTCTGCTAACTTTGGGGATTTTTATTCTTTCTCTGATTGCTTTAGGTGTAAGGTTAGGTTGTTTATTTGCGAGGTTTCCTGTTTCTTGAGGTAGGATTGTATTGCTATAAACTTCTCTATTAGAACTGCTTTTGCTGCATCCCATAGGTTTTGGGTAACTGTGTTTTCATTGTCATTTGTTTATAGTTATTTTTGATTTCTTCAGTGATCTCTTGGTTATTAAGTAGTGTATTGTTTAGCCTCCATGTGTTTCTATTTTTTACAGATTTTTCTCCTGTAATTGATATCTAGTCTAATAGCATTGTGGTTGGAAAAGATACCTGATACAATTTCAATTTTCTGAAATTTAACAAGGCTTGATTTGTGACCCAAGATATGATCTATCCTGGAGAATGTTCCATAAGCACTTGAGAAGTAAGTGTATTCTATTGCTTTTGGATGGAATATCCTATAAATATAAATTAAGTCCATCTTGTTTAATGTATTATTTAAAGCTTGTGTTTCCTTATCTATTTTCATTTTGGATGATCTGTCCATTGGTGTAAGTGCAGAGTTAAAGTCCCCTACTGTTAATGTGTTACTGTCGATTTTCTCTTTTATGGCTGTTAGCATTTGCCTTATATATTGAGGTGCTTCTACGTTGGGTGCATAAATATTTACAATTGTTATATCTTCTTCTTGCATTGATCCCTTGGTCATTATGTAGTGTCCTTCTTTATCTCTTGTAATAGTCTTTGTTTTAAAGTCTGTTTTGTCTGATATGAGAATTGCTACTCCAGCTTTCTTTTGATTTCCATTTTCATGGAATATCTTTTTCCATCCCCTTACTTTCAGTCTGTATAGTCTCTAGGTCTGAAGTGGGTCTCTTGTAGACAGCATATATATGGGTCATGTTTTTGTATCCATTCAGCCAGTCTCTGTCTTTTGGTTGGAGCATTTAATCCAGTTACATTTAAGGTAGTTATCAATATGTATGTTCCTATTACCATTTTCTTAATTGTTTGTGGTTTGTTATTGTAGGTCTTTTCCTTCTCTTGTGTTTCCTTCCTAGAGAAGTTCCTTTATCATATGTTGTAAAGTTGGTTTGATTGTGCTGAATTCTCTCAGCTTTTGCTTGTCTGTAAAGGTTTTAATTTCTCTGTCGAATCTGAATGAGATACTTGCTGGGTAGAGTGATCTTGGTTGTAGGTTCTTCCCTTTCATCACTTTAAATGTCCTGCCATTCCCTTCTGGCTTGTAGAGTTTCTGCTGAAAGATCAGCTTTTAACCTTATGAGGATTCCCTTGTATGTCATTTGTTGTTTTTCCCTTGCTGCTTTTAATATTTTGTCCTTGTATTTAATTTTTGATAGTTTGATTAATATGTGTCTTGGCATGTTTCTCCTTGGATTTATCCTGTATGGGACTCTCTATGCTTCCTGGACTTGATTGAGCATTTCCTTTCCCATATTAGGAAAGTTTTCAACTATAATCTCTTCAAATATTTTCTCAGTCCCTTTCTTTTTCTCTTCTTCTTCTGGAACCCCTATAATTTGAATGTTGGTGCGTTTAATGTTGTCCCAGTGGTCTCTGAGACTGTCCTCAGTTCTTTTCATTCTTTTTTGTTTATTCTGCTCTGCAGTAGTTATTTCCACTATTTTATCTTCCAGGTCACTTCTCCGTTCTTCTGCCTCATTATTCTGCTATTGATTCCTTCTAGAGAATTTTTAATTTCATTTATTCTGTTGTTCATCATTGTTTGTTTTCTCTTTAGTTCTTCTAGGTCTTTGTTAAATGTTTCTTGTATTTTCTACATTCTATTTCCAAGATTTTGGATCACACTTACTATCATTACTCTGAATTCTTTTTCAGGTAGACTGCCTATTTCCTCTTCATTTTTTTTTGGTCTGGTGTGTTTTTACCTTGCTCCATCATCTGCTGGTGCTTCCCTGTCTTCTCATTGTGTTTAACTTACTGTGCTTTGAATCTCCTTTTAGCAGGCTGCAGGTTCATAGTTCCCATTATTTTTGTCTTCCCCCAGTGGGTAAGGTTGGTTCAGTAGGTTGTGCAGGCTTCCTGGTGGATGGGGCTAGTACCTGTGTTCTGGTGGATGAGGCTGGATCTTGTCTTGCTGGTGGGCAGGACCATGCCCGGTGGTGTGTTTTGGTGTGCCTGTGACCTTATTATGATTTTAGGCAGCCTCTCTGCTAATGTGTGGGGTTGTGTTTCTGTGTTGCTAGTTGTTTGGCATAGGGTGTCCAGCACTGTAGCTAGCTGGTCATTGAGTGAAGCTGGCTCTTAGCGTTGAGATCCAGATCTCTGGGAGAGCTTTCTTCATTTGATATAACATGGAGGCAGGAGGTCTCTGGTGGACCAATGTCCTGAACTCGGCTTTCCCACCTCAGAGGCACAGGCCTGACATCCAGCTGGAGCACAAAGACCCTGTCAGCTACACGGCTCAGAAGAAAAAAAGAAAGAAGGAAAGAAAGAAAAAAAGAAAGGTTATTAAAATAAAAATAATTATTAAAAATATATATTGAATAGTAATAAAAAAAAGAAGAAAAAAATAGAAAGAAAGAAGAGAGCAACCAAACCAAAACACAAATCCGCCAATGATAACAAGTGCTAAAAAGTGTACTAAAACAAACAAACAAACAAAAAAAAGAACCAAAAAAAAAACCAAAACAAAACAAAAAACGGACAGAGAGGACCCTAGGGAAAATGGTAAAAGCAAAGCTATACAGACAAAGTCACTCAGAGAAGCATACACATACACACTCACAAAAAGAGAAAAAGGAAAAAAAAAAAATATATATATATATATTTAAAAAAAGGAGTAAGAGGGCAACCAAATCAATAAACAAATCTACCAGTGATAATAAACCCTAAATACTAAACTAAGATAAACATAAAAACAGAAACAAATTAGATGCAGAAAGCAAACCCAAGTCTACAGTTGCTCCCAAAGTTCACCACCTCAATTTTGGGATGATTCATTGTCTATTCATGTATTCCACAGATGCAGGGTACATCAAGTTGATTGTGGAAATTTAATATGCTGCTTCTGAGGCTGCTAGGAGAAATTTCCCTTTCTCTTCTTTGTGTGCACAGCTCCTGGAGTTCAGCTTTGTATTTGGCCCCGTCTCTGCATGTAGGACACCTGAGGGCGTCTGTTCCCACCTAGACAGGACAGGGTTAAAGTAGAAGCTTATTAGGGGCCTCTGCCTCACTCAGGCTGGAGGGATGGAGGAGTACGGAATGTGGGGCAAGCCTGCAGTGGCAGAGGCTGGCGTGACATTGCACCAGCCTGAGGCATGCTGTGTGTTCTCCTGGGGAAGCTGTCCCTGGATCACAGGACCCTGGCAGTGGCAGGCTGCATAGGCTTCTGGGAGGTGAGGTATGGATAGTGAATTGTGCTTGCACACAGGCTTCTTGGTGGCTGCAGCAGCAGCCTCAGCGTTTCATACCTGTCTCTGGTGTCCTAACTGATAGCCGCGGCTCACGCCCATCTCTGAAGCTCGTTTAGGCGGTGATCTGAATCCCCTCTCCTCCCACACCCCGGAACAATGGTCTCTTGCCTCTTAGGCAGTTCCAGACTTTTTCCCGGACTCCTTCCCTGCTAACTGTGGTCCACTAGCCCCCTTCAGGCTGTATTCATGCATCCAACCCCAGTCCTCTCCCTGGGATCTGACCTCTGAAGCACGAGCCTCAGCTCCCAGCCCCCACCCTTCCCGGCGGGTGAGCAGACAAGCCTCTCAGGCTGGTGAGTGCTGGTCAGCACTGATTCTCTGTGCAGGAATCTCTCTGCTTTGCCCTCTGCACCCCTGTTGCTGCGCTCTCCTCCGTGGTTCCAAAGCTTCCCCCCCGCCACCATCCATCTCCGCCAGTGAAGGGGCTTCTAGTGTGTGGAAACTTCCTCCTTCACGGCTCCCTCCCAGAGGTACAGGTCCTATCTCTATTCTTTTGCCTTTGTTTTTTCTTTTGCCCTACCCAGGTACGTGGGGAGTTTCTTGCCATTTGGGAAGTCTGAGATCTTCTGCCAGCATTCAGTAGGTGTTCTGTAGGAGTTGTCCCACATGTAGATGTATTTCTGATGTGTTTTGGGGGAGGAAGGTGATCTCCATGTCTTACTCCTCCATCATCTTCAAGGTCCATGTTTCTTCCTCTTGATCTTCCATCTCCCCTTCCTCCTCAGCCCTTTCTTGTCTCCTCCTACAAGAGAAAGAAAGTGTGAGAACTTTTGTTTAAAATGTCATCCGAATAGTAGCCCTCACCCCTATGAAGACACAGAAAAAGATAAAAATTAACACAACCATTGACAGATGACTGTTAACAAAATTGAGAATAATTCCCACTAACTGGAAGGTTGTCCAAAAAAGGAAAACTCATCACACATGCTACGCCATGAGGACATATATCAAAAGGTCCTGGGGGCTTCCCGTGTGGCTTCCCTGGTGGCACAGTGGTTGAGAGTCCACCTGCCGATGCAGGGGACACGGGTTCATGCCCCGTTCTAGGAAGATCCCACATACCGCAGAGCGGCTGGGCCCGTGAGCCATGGCCGCTGAGCCTGTGCATCCGGAGCCTGTGCTCCGCAACGGGAGAGGCCACAACAGTGAAAGGCCCGTGTACCGCAAAAAAAAAAAAAAGTCCTTTCTTTGCACTCCCTTTCTCTTTCTCATTTCCCCATACCTTCTGCTCCCCTAACAATCACCATTTAGGCTCTTTAGCAATATGATACAGCTTTCTGAAGGCTCTCAGAATTCAGTTTCTCTCTTTTATTTCCTCCCGATTAACACTTAACTTTGTAAGGTTGATGGGAATTATTTATCTCCCAGAAAAAAGATAAGGAGCCACACTTGGTGACTTCCTGTGATGGGAGAGCTGTTAATGGCAGTAAAGTGGGGAATGGCCAGAGTGAATGTCACTGCAGGGCGTGTGTTGCCTATAAGATGGGTCCTTCAGAGAAGTGGTTACTTCTACGAAGTGTAGTTTTTATATCCGTTTAATATACCACATGCCAGGCAGTAAGATTTCGATAAGATCCAATTTTTGCCTAGTAGAGTAACTGGTATGGGAATTGGGGTGGGGACTTTGGCATGGAAATGACTCCAGCTGAAGCTCTTGGAAGAGATTTCTTGTCAGCGCGAAGTGGGCAGTGAGTGGGGTTTAGGGTGCATCACTTAGAACTAGTCCTGGATGGAGGGTGCTTTGGTTAAGTATGAATTGGAAAAGGAAACAACAGCAACAATAACTTGGAGAACCAAGAAAATATTATAGCCAAAGTGATAAATGGCATGTGATCTGTTGCCAGGACCTGAAAAAAAAAATCTGAGGAACAGTTTGACTTGAACAGTAAAACACAAGAAGACCTGGTGTAGGAAGAATTCATTCACCTTCTCCTTTGTGCTGCACCTTGGCCCTCACACAATTACCACACTTGCATTGCTCCTGACACCAGATGTTTGGGGTTTTTCCTACACTAAGTATTCTCTGTGACACCAGCTGCACACCCTACAATTTAACTCTTACATTATCTACATGGCAATAGCTTCAGATCCCACAGATGAAGGGCTCAATCCTACAATTCTGCCCCCTTCTCCCACTTCAGATGCCATTTGCAAGTTCAGGCTGTCACCTGTTTCTGACCCACCAGTTATCAATCCAAGTTTCCAATAATCCCCTCCTCTGGTTTGATTTATTTGCTAGAGGGGCTCATAGAACTCAGGAAAGCAGTTTACTTATTATTTACCCGTTTATTATAAAAGGAGGTGATAAAGATCCAGCTACCCTTTCTGTTAAATCAAGCAACTTGGAAGGGGAAATTAGAAGAAAAGGTCTAGTGGGCATTTGTAAATTTGCCAGTGACTGAGAAAATCATATATGAATTTAATTATAGTAGGCTAAATAATGGCCTGCCAAAAATGTCCATGTCCTAATTCTACAAACTCATAGACATGGTACTTTACATGGTAAAAGGTAACTTTGCAAATGTGAATAAGGTTCTTGAGATGGGGAGATTATTCTGACTTATCCAATGTAATCATAAGGGTTAAGAGCGAGGCAGGAGGGTCAGAGTTAGAGAAAGATATGTGGCTGAAGCAGAGGCTGTAGTGATGGGTGGCCACAAGCCCAGGGAAGAAGATGGTTTCTAGAAGTTGGAAAAAAGCAAGGAAATAGATTGTCCCCTAGAATCTTCAGAAGGAACACAACTCTGCCAATCCATTTTAGACTTCAGACCTCCTGAACTCTAAGGTAATAAATTAGTGTTGTTTTAACCCACTAAATTTGTTACAGCTGGAATAGTGTATATATATATATATATATATATATATATATATATATATATATATATATAAAACTGTATATATAATTTTAGGTATATATCAATATATCTTAAAGAGTTATTGGAAATAATAATATTATGTATTTTGGCATCTGTGGAAACGAGACCTGTTTGAGAGAAATTAAGCTAGCTTACACAATTAAGAAATTTCCAGTTCTGAGCCTTTGCATAATATCTTAAGTGTGATGTATCATACCAGTTACACAGACTAAACTAAAAATGCAATTGCAGAATCAAAGCAAGAATTGAAAGAAGAAAAGGGTAGAAATCCTATTGAAAGAAAGAAAACACTAGTGATATCAGGAACAGATTTCAGCATTCAAAGAAAAACATATTTGTGAGAATATAGTAGATATTGATAACAAAATGGAGGTGGAATCTAAGAAGTTATGAGTTCTGTAAGAAGACAGGACAACTGGAACAGAAACAAAGCTCAAAGACAACATTAAAGAAAACTTTACAGTGTTTTTTAGAAAAACTAGGATATGCATATCAAATGGTTTCATAACAGTACAAGCAAACTCAGTGGAAAAATTAACAGGCTGGCAAGATAATTAAATTATTAAAGTAAACATCATATAAGCACAGTGTACTAAAAAAGGAAACAAACAATAAAATTACCTAAAAAATAACACAAACTGGTCTGACCTCAAACTTTTCTGCTGAAAACGCTGAAGGTAATGGAAAAGCATCTGCTAAGTTCTAAGGGAAATAGACTGTGATTCATCTTTATTGTCACTAATCAAGTTTCCTCTAGGATGTAAAAGCTTCATAGGTACAATTTCAAATATTTTGAAAATTGATCATCTGTGTATTATGATTTTTGAAAATAAATTCACACTCATATACTGGCCAACAGAGAGATGAATCAAAATGAATAAATCAGGAATGGGAATTTCATAGCATTAAACAGCCCTATCTTCAGTTTTAGAAACACAAATTAGAAAACCAGTTTAGAGGATGATTGTGTGTTGAGAGGTATATCTTGCAACCAGAGGCAAGTATGATTCTGCATTGCTCTCTTTAGTTACTCCTTTCTAAGACACCTTCCTAGAACTGGGAAATGAGTTTTGTGTGTATAACTTGGTTACTTGTGTTTGATTACTACTCAAAACAATAACTGATGAAGTTTTGTTTTACTACTTATTATAGATGACACCACTATTTACATTTTTAGGTCATGATGCTGAACTATGAACCATCCTCTCCTTACTACCTCTGCTTCTTAGAACCAGGGATACACAGAACAGCAAAATGATAGCTATTTCATTTACAAGGAAATTGTCAAATTAATTTTTTGCATCATCAAAACTCATATTGAATGATGAGTTACTTTTTTTTTTTTAATTGGGCAAAGTATAAGTATAATCCCAAGAGTGGCAGGCAGTATCTCTCATGAAGCCTCATTTTTTTCCCATGTTTTTAGTTATAAAAGGTACTATATTTTGGTTTTATCTTTCAAAATAAATTTATTTATATGTATACTGGCATATAGAAAACAGCAATGCAAAAAATACATTTCATTTTTTGTTCCTTTTTTTGTTTTTCTTCTTTTCAACTTGTAAACTCATTTCCCCCTCTTCTCTCTCTACCCACATCAGCCTACTTCTCCACAGGGAAATAATGTGAATTACCTAGTAATAAACCTTCCATATGTCTTCAGGAACATACATTCTTATACAAATATAATCCTAGGATCCTCTGTGGGTGATATAGAGGGTATGTGTGTGCATGTTTCATGTGTGTGTGTGTGTGTGAGAGTGATTACTTGTTTTTCCAAAATGGGCTACACTTCCTACACAAGGATTTTCCTACTCAGCAATTCTTCATGGAATTTCATCTAAGTCATCTGACATGGCTCTAATTTTTTTTCTTTTTAGTGGTTGCATCATAGTCCATGGCAAGAATGTACAAAGCTTATTTTTTTTTCTTTTATGGCACTATGTAGCAAACATTCATATATGTACACATATATATGAATATATATGTGGATATATATATCCTATATATTCATATATATATATGGATATATATGTGTCCTATATGTGGATATATATATCCTATATATCCATATATATATATATATATATCCTATTTATCCATCCATATCCTACATACTGCCTAAAAGAGGAAGAGGTGGTTTCATTTCATTTCTTGGGGTAGATTTTTAAGGATGGGACCAGAGAGTGGAAGAATATATGTACTTTTACTTCCCTGGTGGTGCAGTGGTTATAAATCTGCCTGCCAATGCACGGGATACAAGTTTTATCCCTGGTCAGGGAAGATCCCACATGCCGTGGAGCAGCTAAGCCCGTGTGCCACAACTACTTAGCCTGTGTTCTAGATCCTGCAAGCCACAAATACTGAGCCCATGCACCACAACTACTGAGCCCGCGTGCTGCAACTATTGAAGCCCCCATGCCTACAGCCCTGCTCTGCAACAAGAGAAGCCACCACAATGAGAAGCCTGTGCACTGCAACAAAGAGTAGCCCCTGCTCACCGCAACTAGAAAAAGCCTGTGCACAGCAACAAAGACCCAATGCAGCCAAAGAAATAAAATAAAATAAAATAATAAAATAAAACAAAATAAATAGAAAATAAAGTATTCCAACAGATTGCTTTTCTAAAATGAAAAAAGTCTTCACATTTTTACAAACTGTGTATGAATGCACCCTTTACGGCATATTCCTGTCCTCAATAGGTGATATAGCATTTTTTAAAAGTTGCCAGCTTCATGAATATAAAGTGCTATTTTGTTATTTTCATTTTCCTGCTGCTAAGTGACTTTAACCATCTTTTTCTTTGTTCAGGGACCACCTGGATTCGCTCTGCCTCTATCTTCTCACCACTCCTTCTTTTGGGCCGTTTGTCTCCATCTTGACAGTTTGTAAGAGCTCTTGGTGTGTATTCCTATTAACCCTTTTTCTCCATTACCTTTGTAATTAAAAGAAGCTTTGTTTTAGGAAAAGAGACAGAAGATAAAAGGATCTGAATTTCATTCAAAGATGAAAATGCTTAAAACATTCTCTCTTGGAAAGATTTACATTTTAATTGGTCTCAAGCCTGAAAAGAATGAAGATCCTAGAGATACTTCTAATCATCAAGGAAAGGGTATAAATCAAACCTCTTTGATGGCTTGATTTGCACTTCTCTCACTGATATTTAGTCTGTACACACTGTAGTATCTGGATACTCCATCATGCTGAAAAGCTAAGTATGTGTTAAGTTCAGACTTACAGTGGAGAAGGAGTAGGGGCACAATGGCAGGGGAAGCAGTCTGTAGAGACTTAAACTTTCAGGTCTTAGGTGACTGTAGTGGAACATTTCTTTTGCTTTGTTTTGTTCTTATTTTTTTATTGTGGTAAACTACATATAACATGAAATTTTAAGTACAGAATTCAGTTCAATGGTATTATGTACATTCATAATGTTGTGCAATCATCACCACCATCCATCTCCAGAACATTTTCATCTTCCCAAACTGAAACTCTGTACCCATTAAACAATAACTCCCCCTTCCCTCCTTTCCCTGCTCCTGGCAACCTCCATTCTACTGTCTGTTTCCATCAGTTTGACTACTCTAAGTACATAATATAAATGGAATCATACAGTATATGTCTTCTGTGACTGGCTTATTTCACTTAGCATAATGTCCTCAAAGTTCATCCATGATGTAGCATATGTCAGAAACCCCTTCTTTTTTAAGGCTGAATAATATTCCATTATATGTAAATACCACATTCTATTTATCCTTTCATACGTGCATTGATAGACACTTGTGTTGCTTCCACATTTTAGCTATTGTGAATAATACTGCCATGAACATCGGTGTACAAATATCTCTTTAAGACCTTGTTTTCAGTTTTCTTGAGTATATTCCTAGAAATGGAATTACTAGATCATGTGACAATTTTATTTTTAATTTTTTGAGGAACTGCCATAATGTTTTCCACTGTGGCTCTGCCATTTTACATCCCTATCAAGGGTGCACAAGGGTCCCAATTACTCCACATCCTTGTCAACTCTTGTCATGTTCTGTATTTTTAAAAAGTATGTTAGCCATATTAATGGGTGTGAGTTAGTATCCTCTTGTAGGTTTGATTATCTTTTCCCTAGTGATTAGGGATGTTGAGTATCTTTGCATGTACTGATTGGCCATTTGTGTATCTTCTTTGGAAGGACCTTTTGTTTTGAGGTTGCCGCAGGCTTGATTCCATAAAGGGAGCTGACATGCAGACCTCCTGGGCACATAGAAAACAAACTCTCCAGTATTTCCAGAGCACATAGAATGTCTGGAAGAAGAGGGCTGATGTTTGCCTGAACAATTTAGAGGCAATAGAGGCAGGCTGACATAGTGCAGCACCCTCCCACCATCCACCAGATAAAAAAGACAAAGACAACAACAGAGGCCCCTGGGCAAATACTCTCCTCGGTCCCTGTATCATGTGGCCGTAGATTCCCAATGTGGGTACCAGTATGGGCTCCACCACTTACTACTTGTATAAACTTGGACAACGTAGGTATGTTACTCCCCTTATAGGATGAACGTTGACTTGCTTTTCTGTAAAATTAGGAAAATACCTCCAGGACCTGTTCAAGCATTATAGGATCAAGAGTTGAATGTATATGAAGTTGCCTTCAAATTGATTTAAAACATTCTAGAAATGTGACTGCTTTGGCAACTTTCCAGAGAAGGGCTAATTTCATTCTGTTAGCTGGTAAGCCCTGAAGAGTCACCATTAAATATTTTATTATTATTTTTTTTTTTTTGCAGTACGTGGGCCTCTCACTGTTGTGGCCTCTCCCATTGCAGAGCACAGACTCCGGACGCACAGGTTCAGCAGCCATGGCTCACGGGCCTAGCTGCTCCGCGGCATGTGGGATCTTCCCAGACCGGGGCACGAACCCGTGTCCCCTGCATCAGCAGGCAGACTCTCAACCACTGCGCCACCAGGGAAGCCCTAAATATCATTTTAGAGTGAGAATAAGATGGCAATTTAAGTTTGGTCCCATAAATGTTTGTATATTATTAAAACCTTCTCTTCAGTAAAGATGTCAGAGGGGAGAGACTTCACCATGGTAGGACATCCTACTCAAAGGTATGATTCATAACAGAAGGTGCTAAGTCACGGAATCTGCTTGCCCCTTCCCCCATTCAAAATTTCAAAAAGTGCAGATGAGCTACTGGCCAGTGAACGCATGCCTACATGCATGAAAATCGGCCTTTTATAGATGAGAATTGAGGTCCCGGGGGTGTGGACGAGCAGGCAGAGCCCACGCCAGACCTGCTAAATAGGGCCCATGTTGTTCTCTTTACCGCCTCCTCATGGCAGCCAGGTGCTTTGAGAACCCAGAAACATTATTTCTGCCATTTACATCATATTTTTGAAAAGTTTGGAAAATATAAGTAGAAAGAAAATCTGTTGGTAGGCAAAGTGTTATGAATCACAGCATCTCTCTGAAGCATTTGAGCCAAGAGGATATTTTGATTCAAACAAGTCATATAATTCAGGCCAAAATGGCTTCCAGATTTGAACTTCCCAAAACAGTCACAGTTCGCCATGTCATTTGGCTGACATAGATAGGGTAATCCCCATTCTTAAGATGAAATAAAAATTCTAGGAAAAATCAAAATCGGCTAGTACCTTTTACATCTGGAGGGCATGGGAGGAAGAGAGACAAAACAGGGAGCATTACAATATTATAATCTGTTAGTCATCAAAGAAATCTTTCTCTATGTTCTATAAATTCAGCTGCATAAACTGCACTAGACTCAGGGACAGCCTACACACACACACACACACACACACACACACACACACACACACACACACACACACACACAGAGAGAGAGAGAATTGAACTAGGGACTGCTTTAATGGCAAAGTGGTCGTAAACCAGTGTGTTGGAATTTTTCATCAATATGACATCATTCCCAATGTGACATCGGAGTGCCTACCCTCCATTTCCTCTCCCTCTATCCCTCACACTCGCCCCCTTTCCTCTTAAAGAGATGATGAAGCTGCCTGGGCAGCACAGAAGGATAATAAAAACCTGTATCCCTTAAGCTGAATTCAGCCCACTGAACTGCACAAACAGCAATAACCAAAACAAAGCTAGCAGGAAACGTTTGCACACAGCATCTGTTATGATCACATAACCATGAGACAGCTGTTTAATCCCAACTGTTAACATAAGATCATTTGTGTGTTTGAAGAGCAATCCCATTTGGATTTCCCCCTTTATTTATTTATTTTCTAGCTTTTCCAAGAGAGAGGCTTTCTCAGCTGTAGGATGCAATTTGTGTTTCTGGCTTTTTCCACTTTCACCCTCAGCTTCCGAAGGAGAAGGGTGGTACGGTTTTCTAACTGTAAATACTCAGAGAGGAGAGAGGACGGCTGTGTGGTCTCCTAGCTGAGCAGGGCATGGCCCTTTCTCAGCCTTTGGGACCTGCTTTTTGATCCCCAGAACATTTATAAACCATTCTGGTCAGATTATGGGAAAAGGCCCTCACATGAAACGCATCTGGTGGTCTCAGCCAAATTCTGGTGAGACTTGAGTTTTCTCAGCACCACCCAGGATTGGAACCAATTCCTGTAAAGTGCAGTTCCAAAACCCAATCATTAGGCTCACAATTGCTTTGAAAGGGTCAAGGAAGGATGTCAGCAGTTTGGGTGGCCTATGTGAGTCCCCACATTGGAACAGTGAGTAGGACACCTAGATGGCTTATGATGGTGAGTTTTAAGGTTATACTTTTTTCTGTTTTTTCCATTTACATCATACTTCACTGCCTGCAGGCTCCCTAAATGCTCAGTAGAGAATATGCATGCTTCACTGTTGAATTGTAGCCAGCATACCACAGAAGTGGTTGATGCCAGTGGCAAGCAGGCCAGAGCTGACCACATGGCCCTGAGGTGAGGGGAGCTGGCCATGCAAATGTGGACAAGCATTAACTTTGAAAACTGCCTGAAATTAGCATTACATAAATCTGACTTCACCTCCTGCTTTAAATATTTAATTCCATCGAATCCTCTAATTTGATCCCAACATGGTGATAGTATTTGTGACACTAAGTTTACCTTTCCGGGAAATTTGAAAGTCTAAGTCCTTCTAAAACTTTTAATATATGTCTTAAACCAGATTCTTAGGACAAGTTCATTTCTAGGTCATACAAACCTTGGGAATGGAAGGGACTTTTCACTCCTCTCTCATTTTCTTTTCCTTTTTTCTATTTTTTTTATGCCTGATGTTTAATTTAAATTAATTTAATTTTCAGCTTTTTAAAAATTATAATTGACAAGTTAAAGTTGCATATATTTAAGGTAGCCTACTCCATATTTTGATATACATATCCATTTTAACCAGCATAATCAAATTAATTAACTTTTTTGATCTTAACTTTTGAAAAATATAAGTTGTTTAAGAGGAATTTACATCTCTTTTAAATGAAAAATATCACAACAACAATTTTTGAATGACTGCTGAATTTCTCCTGATTAAAATGACCTCATTCTCTCTTGTGGTTCCACATTCTCACAATTATTGCTTTATTCTCCATCCCTGTCCCCTTAAAGAAAAGTTACTCAGGCTTCTACAGAGGCCAGTTTTATGAGATTTAGTAGGAAAAACAAAAGTAGTCAGTGATGGCTGCAGTCAAAAGACAGTGACTATCAATGTTAGAAACAATTAAACATTTAGGTCAGTCTAGGTGGTGATTTATTATCATACTTAGGTAAAATGCATTTACCTTTAGCTTGACATTCTTTATCACACATACAAATGTTTGCATCCAGCTGCAGGGCTGGGGGAGCTACTGTGATCTCTACAGAGTTTGAACATCCATCTTAATGGTACACTTCCGCTTCATGGGACAAAATCACCAACATCGTTAATGGGAGAAAATCCTTTATCGACTGATTCATTTCCGTGTTTTGTTTTTGCAGTGAGACGGGATATCCTGTAAGGTGGCGAAAAGGGAGGGAAAATTAGTACTATCCGTTTCTGATTTGCCATTATTATTATTGTTATTTCTACTCTCAAGATGGTATTTTATTTATCTACTGATTTTCATATATAACACGTATTTTTGGCGATGTTTTTCTTCTCTCCTTTCCCATTTTACCCCAGTTAAAAAATTACTCTTGGCAGGATTTGGAAGGGAGTTTATCTTTGCTACATAAAGAAGTCATATCATTTAATAATCTGCTACTTTTAATAAAACTAAATAATGTAATAGTTATTAGGTACCCCAGTTTACTGAATAAAAGCCCTGCTTTATTTTATTTGTTTTGCTTAAGTATGGGACCAGTTGAGGAAATAGTTTTAATTGATTTTAACTCCCAGAATGGAGAGAGAAACTCCACTGTCTGAGCAAGCACACAAAAGTTACAAGTATCTCTCAGATGCTCATTAGTCAGCTAAAACCAGGAAATAAATATCCTACTGTTTTGTGATCACTTCCAGTTACTGCTGTCACAGGAAACATAAACAAGAGGGAGATGACCTGAGAAAAACTGGGTCCCAATTGGACCCTGACCAATTCACATACTACACACACCTCACCAGAACACTTAGCCCTGGTGAAAAGAACCAGATGAATCTGCTGCTGCCCCAGTAATGTTTGAAACTGGCCACATTTATTTCTGAAACTTTAGCCAGACACTCAAAGTTTCAGAAAAGTATTTTTCTGGATAAGTTTTGTTGCATTTTTGTCAAGTACGAAATGCTACATTTCAAGGCAGTATATATCTTTGAAACAAAGCTTGAGGATTTTCCCATTCAATAGACTTGTGTTCTGCGAAACATAAGACAGATCTTGGCAAACAACTATTCATGAGATCGTGGTTTTACAAATAAGCACATTTGAAATGAGGACAGGGAGGTAGTATATTGCTTGATATCAGAGGGAGGAAAACTGAGAAATAAACCAATTCTAAATTAACCGAAGATTTCCTTTTGCAAAGTGGATCCTTCCTACATTATATCTTCTTCCTTTTTGCTTAATGTGACTTCTGAAGTGGCAGCCCTTTCTCAAGCTGTTCATCTTAAATATAAGAAACAAATAAACCAAAAAATGAGTAAACAGACAATGGAGGTGAAGTGTTAAGAATGCGGACGGTATGCCAGTAGGAAGTTGTCCTCAGCAGTCCAATGCATCATTTCCTACAGTTTCTGTTTCCACCTCACCTTCCTCCTGTTCATACATCCCCCTGTTTTCCCATGGTCTATGCCCCATGGCCTGTATGGCTGTGTCATGCTGAGTTCCAGCTTTGCTTTTTCTAATCTACATTTCCCTTCAAGGTTAGACCAGAGGTCAAAGAGAATTTCTGCTTACCCATTATCTATTCCTCTGATTATTTCATATGACATCAGTTTTCCTCATGATTCTTAATAATGAGCTCTACCTGAGAACGTATTCAATATTTTTTAATACAAGACACAGGGCAAAAATTAGGAGCACTCCCAAATTTACCTCTCACACATCCTCTGGAAAATTTGTATCTCAGTTAAGTCTTGGGGGTAAAAATGTTTGCAATTTCTTCTAAATTGTTGGACTGTAGCCACTATTTACTCTTTCTTCAGATCACCTCCTATGTCCCTCCCAACGATCTGCACATACTATGGAGGAAATGGAAATTCTGTCCAAGATGGCTCAGTCCCATTGTCCTTGTAAATCTGATCAGACATAACTCAGCATAATACAAAGTGTAGATTTCAATTTACTTGTTAGAAATATTCCAGAGAACATTTTATACTTTGAAATATGTGTTTTAAATTTGTTAACTCGCTTGCTTGCTGCTGTTTGGTTTTCTTTTCTTTTTTTTTTTAGAAAAAAAACTAAATTGATAGAATTGATTGGTAATTTGAGCATTGAAAACAGAAAGATTCTTTTGACAATTGAGTCAAAGGATGTTTAATATAAAAAAGGCTTTTCACTGAGAAGAAATACTTTGAGAAAAATAGTCTGATTAAGCATTTTACACATTCAGAAAAGAAAACTATGCAAACCAATTCCCGATACTTCATTCCCTCAAACAACTGAAGTGGTAAATTGAGGCAATTATCCCAAACACCTTTCCTTAATTATAGGGATTGTCTAGGTAAGCAGGTTCTGGGCCTAAATTTTTACAATAATTATTTTAATTTGCACTTTGTTTTGCACGTGAAGACACAGCCTTAGCATCATGGTCACTTATAATTTTGTATCTGAACTCTGTGACTAAACATATTAGGTATTTTAATACCACTGCTAACTTAATTTTTTTAATCTTACATTCTTGAACATGCATTACATTTATAATTTGAAACAAATGAGCATATCAAAAATTATATTAAAATAAAATACATTGAATGAATTTGCAGAGCTGCTCAATGTGTGGTGTGGGACGGGAGATTGTGGCAGCCATCTTTGGAAAATCGGGAGATTGTGGCAGCCATCTTTGGAAAACACAACCTGTCACAGAGCCCTTATGGTTATATGTGGTACCTGACCACTTCCTCTCTTTAAAAACCACATGATGGGTATTAGGAACACTTTCTAGTTCAATACATTCAATGATCTTATTCAAACATGTAGGGCTGGTTTCTATGAACAGGATGTTCACTTAAAGTGAACTCTCATCCTTGGTCTGTCCCATGGGATTTGTTCTCTTCACCTACAAGGCCATCCCGGTTCTCTTTCCTTTGTCCTGCCTCACACTTCTTTAATGATGCAAGGAAAATAAAATCAAGAAGAGCAGCTACTTCAAATTATTGTTATTAAGGCAGGTCCTCAACTCCATCTAGCTCTGGGTTAGGCATTATCTTACATTATTTACAGTCCAAAATCAAATCCAAAAGATGAAA